>NC_073695.1:81557094-82198819 GCF_029784165.1 Wyeomyia smithii | reverse complement strand
AACAAAACCGAAGAAAGACTAATGGGTCTGAATGATTTAGGATGCGTCTTATCACGCTTTCCAGTTTTAGGTATAAAGAGTACTCTTACTACCCTCCATTTTGATGGAATATGATTCAACCTTAAACTGGCCTTGAAAATCTCAATGAGAGAAGGAATTAGTATTGCTTCACCTTTTTGAAGCAATGCTGAAAATATTCCATCTACACTTGCAGACTTAAAAGGCTCAAAGGATCTCATAGCACTTTCCACCCTGGTTCTCGTAGAAATTTCATCCGCCACATCTGATACAGTATTTTCCGTTCTAGCAGACCAAGAGCTAGTCTGCGTATAACAAATTTCAACTAACCATATCCTAACTAGGTTTGAAGAATAAACAAATAACAGATGCAACCAGCAATGAACAGCTTCCAACAAATCTTCTTTCTCAATTGCTCGAATAATACGTAGTTTCTGCTCCGAAGTCAATGACGTTTTAAGGTACATTTTTTTATAAAATTTCAACACGAACAAATTGTAACAGGTATAACACATTTGCCCTTGCTAGAAAAAATAAGCAATCAAATTGAGTTTATAAAACCATACATATGCAATAAGGACACAAGGCACTAATGAGAATTATATACTTTAATTTCCACTGAAAGTAGATTATCCTGAAATTAGAAAACTTCTGAAGAAACGTGATTCCAAAAAAAAAATTGAAACATCAGAGAAAGATTGAAAAACTTTCGCAAACAAACTGATAATAATTTTCAAAGCCAAAAAATGAAAGCGAATAGTCATTCAGGAACAAAATTCCGTTTTCTCGAAAAACGCCCCCAGGCAAAATAAAAAAAGCAGGCACGATTTAATTAAAATTACAAAATCAAAATTGTTTTTTGATGTCAAACATCACAGAAATGCATGAAACATGATGAAGATACATGGTGTTATCTGAGAAAGTGTTTTTTTTTTTTTGAAAAAAATACCTGGAACTAGTGACTGAGAGACTGTCCTGGTAGATCATCCACCAGATCTGAACGGTTCATACATTTCTAAGACATTTCAAATAAAAAGTTGAAGAAAATCAGTTTAGTAGCTTCACCGCAAAACCATTTTTTGAGAAACACCATTCCGAGATAAACGCCTGTGAAGTTTCAAGTTTAGCTTATGCGACCGTGGTGAGGCGCGCTGTGAATCGCTCTAACTGTTTCCCTATTGCTCAGATCTTTATGAAAATTTGTTAAAATGTTCTCAAAATGTTGTACTCTAAGATAATGCAATAAAAAAATTCTCGATTTTTTGAAAACTAAAAAGGTATATAACCCCTTAAGGAGCATATTCATTAGTCCCAAAAAAATCAAGGTTGTAAAAACCAGCCCAAAATTGGAAGATAATGTTATTTATGTATTTTTTTAAAACATTTCGACTTTCTGAAAAATTATTTACAGGTTGCCCGAACGTGATTGATAAAAAATGACTTTTTTAAGCTAAAAACCACTTTTGTTTCCACATTTTTCCGTATATATTTTTTTATTTCTGTAGGGTTATTTTGAATATTTTGCATGATGTAGTTCAGCATTGCATTCAGTTATTTGACTCACATAGCCTATGAATATCGGAAATAAGTAAATTTCTTCTATAATTTTTAGATAATCTTTAGAAAGGCGACGGTTTTTCTCCATTTACGAAAGCCTACTGTGACGCACGCTGGGCAAGCGAAATCAAATGAAACTTTTGACCGTTTACAAGCCTGCTCCTGACCAGGGTTGCAAATTTTCACTGTCAGTGATAGATTTTCAGTTGACACTGAGAGCTACGAATATCAGTATCAACACGAACGAGCTGAAAGTGATAATTGCTTTCAGCTTCAATCAGTTGACAGTGGTAATGCTGACTGGCAGCATTTCGTGATTTCGCACACGTTGCTCTAGCGATGTTTATGCGGTGTAGGATGAAGGTGCCTATCTGCTTTAGGGAATTCAAGCAATGGATTGGCTCAGATCAAATAATTTCGATATTAATTAAGATATATCATTTATATCACTGACATGATTATTGACTGATAATTGACACGGGTGACACTCAATATCAGTTTGGAGAGAGTGAGAGTGAAACAGCTGTTGTACCATTTTCATTTTTCTGTCGAAATTTTTCACGTCGAAATTTCGCAACACTGCTACTGACTTGAATAATTAAAAATGCAAGTGTTTCTTCATAAATTATCGCTTAATGGTCATTACGGCGTTAACGCATATGAATAACAAAACCTAGAATTTAAGTTTGAATATTTTTTTTATTGATTAGCGAAAAACGAGAAAAAAACCGCAGCATGGTTAGGAAATCTTTCCAGGGTTAATAAAATGCTATAATATTCAAGTTTGCCCTACCTAACCGCATGTCTGAATATTCATATTAGGGAAAAATGATACTGTGTAGTGGATTGCAGTGATCAAACTGTTCAACCTAAAAAGTATGCCTGCAACAGAGTCCCAAGTGTGGGTTGAGGTGTCAGTATCATTTTATGATACTTTTATTTTTCCTTGTAGGAGACTGAACCACTGCTACCATTTTTGATCTATTGTGGTATGCCTCCACTTACTATAAGTGCGTACGAGTAGGTTCATTACTATTTGACGAGTTGATGTCCTTGCTACATGGTACATTTATCCCAGTTAGGTAACGCACTTTTTATGAAGTTAATTACATCACCGGAACATCCCCTTTAAATTTGGCAGGTTCTATATGTCCCTTACCGAAGATACGCAATCTGCGTTGTATTAACATTCGGCCTTCGCAGAGAAGGTGTTCCGATGTTTCACTTTCAATGCCACAAAGGTGACATTTAATATCATCCGGTTTGTCTATCATTTTAAGATGATACCTGCTCGGATAATGCCCTGTGATTAGACATGTGAACATTTTCAGCAGCGGCGACTCGTGGCTTTTGAATCCGCCTGTTTAACTACAAATTCTGGAAATCGCAGTTTGAGGAAGTAATCACAATCATGTCCGCGTAATCACGCAATTTGTTATCATTTGAAAGTTAAACTAAAAACCAATAAAATATAAATATAAATTTGCGTTCGAAATATATTTCTTGCCTGGCGTCCCCGTGTGTAATGCACAGATTGCACCTATGGACGAGTCGCCCCTGGTCCTCAGGTGTTTCTTATTGTGTCTAAGAAGAACGGAGCTCTTCTCATGATTTGGCTCTATGAATTTTTCCGATTTTCGAAACCCGCTTGTTATATTGCAGTTTGATTCGATGGGTACTGCATGGCATTTACCGAGTTCAGCTGTTAAAACACTCGGTTCTTACCGAGTTCCATTGAAAGGTTATGGACCAACAAAGTTAGTGGATGACCAGGAATACAGAATAAATCAACCTGATTTTTTAGCGGTAAGATGCATTCCCACACCAGTTTAAAGTGACGAAAATGAGAATTCAGAGCGTTATCTATCCTTCTTATTTCCTTTGTTTACGTCAAATATTATCGGTCATCCCAAATATTTTTTTAGTAATAGAATTCAATAATTGACTGCTTACTAAAGCAGGTATTAGACGAAGCAAATGTTTGCTATTTTTTAATACAGATTTAATTTTGTGCAAATAAAAATCGTACCAAAAATAGCAAATATTTGCTTCATCTAATACCTGCTTAAGCCTCACCAGCTAGAACCAACAAAGGTTACATTATTTACTAAAGAAGCGTTTCAAAGGAAGTGCATTACGTTCTATTATTTAGCAACGAAATCCATCCTTATGATAAACCACCATTTTTTCTTGACCTAAATATTCGCCGAATTTGTGAGAATGGCCATGTGTCACATGTCAACAAGCTATGATTTGACGTTTTCTGATTAATACAAGTCTCATCGAACCGCACAAATAAGATTTCTCGATTAAAATAAATTATATCAGGCTTGTATCAATAAAAAAAACGTAAAATCGTGGCTTGTTTACATATGGCACATGGATTTACGTTTATTAGAAAATATGTGTTTGGCTACTCGTGTATATTAAGGACAAGTTGGTATTAGGGGAGATACTTATTACTGTCCAATTTTTGAATTTGTACCCCACCTTCTCCTTCCACCGCGTATTTACCGATACTTCATATATGATCTGTCGCAAATTCCAAAATCCTCACCCCTAAACTCAACTGGTTCAAAAGTTATGATTTTTTTTTTAAATAAAATACATCGAATATAGCCGTTTTATATGGTCACCCTATTTCGGAGCTGGTCCCCTTAACATCCCAACGAAACAATACGGGTTTGATTATTTTTAACATAGATGCATCCCTGCGGTTTTGAGCACAATTGAAGCACTTTGCGTGACCAACTTCGAAATAGGGTGACCATAAAAAACGACTGTGTTCGATGTATTTAATTTTAAAAAAAATTCATAACTTTCGAACCAGTTGATCGATTTTCGATCTTTTTGGGTCAAATTAAAGGTAATTACATCTAGTTATAAGAAAAAATACCAAAAAATAAATCTGGGTGCTTTTATATGCATAATGTTTAAAATTATTGAAATTTTCGGCTTGTTTTTAAATTGAATTTACTCAAATTTAAAAAAAACAACATATTCCTAAAAGTTCCTTCATTTATAGAGTCAAGTATGCTCTTCAAAATGAGACCAAGAGATATTTTTTATGTTTGCCCCAAAAAGAATGACATACAAATGAAAAACGCATATTTTTTGATGAAAAATATTAATAACTTTGAGTAAAATTTAGATATTTACGATGTCAGCATTGCAAATTGTTTCTCTTTTTGAATTGTTCAAAAATAATTTTAGTAACGAAATCGACTATCTGAAAAGTTTAAATTTTAAGAAATCTGGGATAAGCTGTTTGTAGGTATGTAAGATATCAAATTCAATTTTCCAATATTTTCAAATAAAAATTCATGCAATTCTCCAAAAGTTATTTCTTAAAAACTCTTGTCATTTTTCAACTCTTGTCATTATTCAGATATATCGATTCATGATAAAAACTTAAGCCCTTTTCAAATGTTGGTCCACCACCACAAACCCTCATTGAATTCTGTGGGGGTGCTGCTAACATCTGACCAAGTTGGCGCAAAATCCAACTCTTAGTTAACTTCGTGCATCTTTCTATTTACTTGTAAATCGCTTCATCAACTTATTAAAAACAACGTGATAACTACTAAAACAAGTTAAAATCACTTTAAGCGAGATAAATACCTCTTTTTAACCCAGCAAACACGAATGTTTTATATACCGCCACTATGAGAACACCCATTCGCAACTATAGGAACTCTACCGTAACTATTGGAACAAAAGCGTGCACCATATTTTTGTTAATTTCAAGTCTCAAAGAGTAGTCAGATCATCAAGTAGATCCCATTTCGACAGAAAATAGTGAAACGTACCAGCTAGACTGGTTACAATCAATTACAATCAATTTTTATTTATTATAAAAAGGGCAAACACTCTTGGACATCAACCAAAAAAACTCTTGTGTTAGTGACGGCAATCGTTAGTTTAACTTCATTTTATTCGGACAGAACAATCGAATGTTGATTGTATTCATATACAGTATTTCTAATGATTTTAGGATTGTGTGAAGTAAATTGTGAGAGTAGTTTTCTGATGAACCATTTCCTTGTTTTTTGCCAAGTACCTATATGTTGTTTGTTTCGAATCGGAAACAGCTCCCCACAACTTGGCAACCATTATGCGCTGGTTTTGTTTGCCGTGTGAACCGTTTATCGACGTACGATTTGTTTCTGTATGTATTGCTCGACCCAACCGTGTGTGTGTATGTGTCAGTGTGGGTGATGCTAGCGCACTAGTTTTGGTACGCGCTTCCTTTTATCAATCGTCGTAAGTGGCGCTTGAAACACGAGTGCCTTATATCAGTGCTTCTGACAGCTATCGCTTGACTTGTTTGTTGTTGTTGTTGTTGTTGTTGTTGCTGTAGTACATCAAATTTTTGGCAGCTGGATTGGGCGGCACGTTTTACATTCTCTCATACATGGGAGATGTAGAAAGATTAGATCCGCTGATCAAATGTCACCCACAATCGATTTATGCTTTGGTGTGCTGTGGGTGGTCGGCTTTGTTGGTTTCGCCTGACGGGGGCACATTTGTTTTCGCTTGTTAATTAAATTTCTGTTAGGTTGGCTGTTTCTAGAGCATCCCAGGTGCGATAGAGGAAAAAAAAGAACACCGATGGCAGAGGGAGAGAGAGCGATACGAAACGAAATGAAACACGAGCCAAATCGGCAATTTGTAATCATACGTAACTCTTGCCTCTCCGATTAGCTTTTCTCACACAAAACACGGAACACGGGCTGCAGCCGGGCACAGAGTATCGATTAATTGCGTATCATAAAAGCAATCACACACTGAGTGGAAATGAAAGGCCACGATGAGATGGTGTGAGAAACATAAAAATAGTAAACAAAAGATTCGGCTGCGATGCCGGTATCGTCATCATGGTGGAATGGGCAGATGCTCGGGCAGCGGACTTTGCTTTTTTGATTGCTACGAGAAACGGCTTCGGCTTCGGCAAAAGCCAATCAATAGCACTGGGCCGAAATGTAAACTAATCTGTTTGTGGCCTTGGCGCTCGACTTCTGGGTTTCCCACTCGGACTGTTTTTGCCTTTCTCCTAGAAAGGTATAGCAATCACTTGCAAAACCGAAGATATAAAAGTGCTCCAAAGGGCCGAATGGCATATATCACTCGACTCAGCTCGACGAGCTGAGCATTTTCTGTATGTGTGTGTGTATGTGTGTGTGTGTGTGTGTATGTGTGTGTGTGTGTGCAGATTTTTATTCTCACTCACTTTTCTCAGAGATGGCTGGACCGATTTTCATGAAATCAATTGCAAATGAAAGGTCTTGTTGTCCCATAAGACCCTATTAAATTTTATTGTAATCGGATTTTTAGTTTAGAGGTTATGTATCAAAATGTAAAAATCATGAAACATCATTATCTCGCAAACTACACAACCGATTTGAACAAAATTGGTTTCAAATGAACGGGCTACCTGAAAAACCCTTAACTTTTGAATTTTATAAAGATTGAGCCAGTGGTTCAAAAGTTACGAAAAGAAAAGTGTTCTAAAGACAGTTTAATCTCACTCATGTTTCTCAAAGATGGCTGGACCGATTTTCATAAAATCAGTGTCAAATGGAAGGTCTAGTTGCCCCATAAGACCCTATTGATTTGTTTTGCAATCGGACTATTACTTTGACTGTTATGTTTAAAAATGTGAAATCCAGCTTTGAAACGGAACATATGCCGAAGACTACTTGGACTCACTCACTTTTCTCAGAGATGACTGAACCGATTTCCACAAAATTAGTGTCAATTGATAAGTCTAGCTGCCTCATAACACCCTATTGAATTTTACTGTAATCGAACTGTAACTTCGTCTGTAATGTACCGAAATGTGAAAATCACGAAACTTCATTATCTCAGAAACTACACAATCAACATTATTATCAGACGAGCGGACTAGTTAAGCGTTGACTGATGAATTATGATTGAACACGTGGTTTAAAAGTTTTTCTGCCCTATACGTTCCCATTTCATTTGATTATAATCGAACTTAAGTAATCGTTATTAAATTGTTAATAAAACAACGAAAGTCTATTATTTCAAAGATTACATGACTTATTTGAACATAACTAGTGTCATACGAACGAGTCATCTCTCAAACTTACAAATAACAAATTTCATAACAATTTGATATGTAGCTCAAAAGTTATGGAAAGAAAAGAAATTCAAAGACTATTTAAAACGATACCTGCTTTGATCGATATTTGTGACCTCAACATAATTTAAATGCGGTATCGTACTATTTGAACGTTCCAAATTCGTTGATTCCTTGCGATGTGATTAAAGTCTGCAAATGCACGGAGAATCGGCCGTAGGATATGATCAAAGTCAAATAACAAATCGTTTGAAATGATTGGTTTTATCGAAATGACAACATCCTCGACTTTTGGCTTCTGTACATCGCCTTAATTCTGAATATATTCATATTGGGTGGTGTTCGGTCATTTTTAGCAGATTTTCTGGCATCAATCTGACACAGGTATTTAGTTATTTTGGTTGTTTTCCAGAAACTGAAAGTGGTCGTCTTCAAATTCAAAATAGTGTCCAGGGTCAATGTTTGGTTTCTATGCATCATCTCGAAATCCGTATTAAGTATTATTCGGTTATTTTCGACTGTTTCCTAAACGACTGTTATTTTCGATTATTTTCGGTTATTTTCGACTGTTGCCACTAAACAATTCAAAATGGTGCCTGATTGGTTATTTTAGGCTGTTTTTCACAAACCGGAAGTCGCCGTCTTGGATTTCAAAATGGCATTTAAGATAATTTCTGGCCTCATAGCGTCATTCTGATTGAAGAAACACCCATAATGGGTGTTATTCGATCATTTTCGGCTGTTTCCCAGGAACCGGAAGTCGCCAACCTAGAATCCAAACTGGGTTCTGTGGTCGATTTCAGCTGCTGTGTATCATTCTAGTTCCGGAGATACTCATGTTAGGCGGAAATCGGCCATTTTTGGCTGTTTTCCAGAAACCAGAAGTTGCCATCCTACAATTCATAGTGGTGTCTGAAGTCAATTTTCAGCTTCTTGCAATATTCTGGCTCCGGAGATACTCATATTGGGTGGTATTTGGTCATTTTCATCTGTTTTTCAGAAACCTGAAAGTCGCCATCTTAGAATTCAAAATGGTATCTGTGGTCGATTTTAGCTCCTGTGTATCATTCTAGATCCGGATATTATTACATTGGGTGGAAATCGGCCATTTTTGTCTGTTTTCCAGAAACCGTATGTTGCCATCTTACAATCGAAAATGTTACCTGAGGTCAATTATGGAACATATTGGTTACCACTGAAAACTTCCAATCACCAAATATGGTTCCATTTAGTTGAATAGTTCGCGAGATGTGCAGAAATTTGTGCAGAAACATGTGATTCCAGAAGATGGAGGGGCGTCGAACCATTATGGACATATTTGTTACCTCTCAAAACATTCTCATACCAAATTTGGTTGTATTTTCTTGATTGGTTCTTAATCTGTGCGAAAATTGTGTTTCATTTGTATGGGACCTCTCCCTCATAGAAAAGGGAGGGGTGTCAAACCATTGTGCACATATTTGTTACCTTTAAAAATATTCACCTGCCAAATTTGGTTCCATTCAGTTGGTTAGTTCTCAGAATGTGCAGAAATCTTTGTTTCATTTGTATGGCAGTCCTCCCTTCCAAAAGAAGGAGGGGTGTCAAAACATTATGAACATATTTTTTACCACTAAAAACATTTACCTGCCAAATTTTTTAGAACCTTAAGGGCATCTTCAGCGGTGGTCCAAATCGTTGTTTTGTTCTATTTTTTTGGAACAAACTCAAATTCACTGCTGCACCGGTGGTGTAAATTTTGTTTTATACCAGATCTAAATTGAAAAAAATTGAAACTGGTATACGTTTTGGTCTATTTTTGTCACTTTTTGGAACAAGAAATAGATCGTTCTAAAACCTTTTGTACGCTGCCAATAGGTGGGTAAAATGTCATATTTTAATTGAATACCTTATTTTTATCTATTTCCATATAAGCGTTTTGCTAGTTTTGGGGAATAAACAAAACAAAGATTTTTCATGACAATTCACAATTCATTTTTGTAGCTTTTCTGAAGAAGAATATGAACAGGTTTGTCGTTTTTGGCTTCAAGGGAACCGACCAGAAAAAGGGGGAATTCTGAAAAACCATAACCATAGGTTCAACTACTTGGTTTGCAACCATCTGCCACCAGGATGACAAATATGTTGGCTATTTGTTAATCGCCTTAATTATAGTGGGACTAGAGGAGACCTTGAGAGGCCAGAAAAATGTTCCTCGAAGACACTGAACTGAAAACGTTCAAAATGCTGGGATGACATTGCGCATTTCGTTTCGAGCAACTCGAACAAAACTAAGTGATCGCTGGGGGGCGTTATGTTTCGTTTTTCGTATTTTTTCGCGTTTGCGGGTTAGATAAGCTGCAGGACAAATGACAATGACAGCTCCTTTTAAGCTTGAAGCATAACTGGCAGTATGTGACCTACTCGAAAATAGCGAAAATCGTTCGAATCGAGCTGCGCAATGCCACCCAATATCCTCAAAACCCAACCCGAGTTTGAAGAACTGCAAGATTTTGAAGGATTGATGAGACGAAAACGGAAGATGAACATCTACGCGACCAAATATTTTTCGCTATCCTCCGAAGCCCTACTTGTAGCAGAAATTTTTCGATCATACCAATCCATCCTGAGAAATGTCACTGACGCTCGGGTCAAACCGTCAAATCCATAAAGACTTGTGGATATGAAGTGTCTTACCAAAGTAATCGTTTAATGTGCGAAAAAATTAGCGAATTGCCGTTTGTTAAATATTAAGTGCTTTTTATTATGACAAGTCTCATTAACTGATAGCATGGGGTATTGAACTGTTGACAGTGTGACAGATGTCAGCGGTTTAAAACAACAAGATATACAACACCGGTGCGGAGAACGAAAAGTTGGTCTATATTAGCTGGTTTTATTCAGGTTTCGCTGGTGTAAATCTAGGATAAAGTTGTTTCAAAAATAGACCACCGCTGAAGATGCCCTAAGAGTGAATATACATTTATTGGATTGAAGCGTTCTTGTAAATCTATTTTCATAAATAATAAGTTTGAATGAGAAAGGCTGGGTCTGACCGCTAGGTGGATTAATTTAGGTTTTTTTGTTTGGCTTCATTATGCCCCACTCGCTGTATGTCTTTATTCAATTTTTCTAATTAGAGGCCTTTTCCTTTCGAAGTGATTGCTGTTGCAGAATGGATATTTCCGTTGCAAGAATGCAATTAACCATTCAACGGTTATGGTTAACACGTTGAACGTTACTTTGAAGGGAAAATAATTTGTTTTCGTTTTAACTATCGTGTAGCATTACTTGCGAGAATTCTAGGTTTTGTTTAAAAGATCTTCTTCACAAAATTAGCCTGCTACCCATTCAAATCGCAGCGCAAATGCTCAACCAACGTTCGCACATATATGTTTACACGTTTTCTTCTATGTTTACACGTTTCCTACCTGTATGAAGTAATATAAGGAATATTTGATCTTGGGAAAAAGTCGGAAATTCGTTTACGTTTAATTCTTGTTCATGACTTTTGCCACAAATACTGCTTGTTGAATTTCTCTGCGCATTTGCAAAGTTCCAACCCGTACGAATCTTTTCTTCACTCGTTCAGAATGAAATTCTAGAGCAAATTAAGCTAGTATTTGTAGGGAAATGGTAGGACAAAGGTTCATTTGCCCTGTAATAAAATTTCAAGGTCACTACGTGGTCAACTCTAACATTAAATTGATAGTTGATAGTTGCCTGATTATCTTATATACGGACTTTAGTTATTTAAATACTGTGAAAAACAGCATGAATTGATGTGACCTTCACTATCATATATAAATTAAGCTAACCATCAAATATTTGGAATGCACTAAGCCGTCAGATTTTCGACAGCCTGACCAAACGCTACCTTCAAATCAGTTAGTTCAATAAAGGCGATTTGAATTCTTCGATCGTTGTGCTTGCAGTGAAAGACAAGCAGATTAGTACTTAATCACTAGAGATATATAAAAAAAAAAATAACAATAGTAGCAACATCGGTTTTGGCCGGCCCTCGGCCACTGTGCGTCAGATACATCACCTGCTCGATCGAAGTTCACTTCCAGCCGTAAGTAAGACGGCAGCTCGACCGGATGCCACCTGTACAAGGAACGCGCTTTCGCGCCCCTTGTAGTAATGGGAATGACCACAATTAATGACCAATTCCGCTGAAAACTCTCAACCAACGGGCAGCGAAATCGTCACATTTGCTCATCGCGGAGAAGCTGGTTAATACCGTTACATGAACTTGCGTTCGACGCATTAAACATGTTCTCTTTTTTTCTTACTCTCCACGAATTGTGTGAATGTGCAAAAGACCAAGCCCTCGCTGCTGGCCTGAAAGAGAGAAGCAATGCGCTTCTGTGCCGATTGCGGCCAGACCAGAAACATACCAGGAATGGGATCCAACTGTGATGCTGCAAATCTAGGTCCTCTCTGACTAGTCTGTAAATGGTGATTCCTGCCAGTGAGCTACGCCATAGCAAAGCAGGTTTTGCATGATAGTACAACTGTAACAGTGTGTTGTATCCATTGCATTGCTCGCTGCCTCTGTGTGGGGAATAAGCTTAACGATAAGCTTCTGCTATCAGTGTTCCTTTGGTTATGCATTCTCCAAGTTCCAGTTGCGCTACAAACATCGGCAGCACACAAAAGATGCGGCTCCAATTCCTGTTTCTATGAGTGTACCAACCCTCAGAGGTATACAGTTGAACGGATGTGACACATTTATCACTCGGAGGAAACGGTCTGTGGGGCTGGCAAGTGTGTAAGATCGATACCTTTCATTCATAGGGTAAGCCAAACTGGGAGCTTGCCAGCTATCAGCAGCATCAGATGGTTCCGGACAGGTGCTTTGCCAATATGTCAGCCGTTAACCAATCGTTGTGGTTCCGAGTGCTGGAAATGTGACTTTGGATAAGGTGGCGCACGACCGGCGATGTATTCAACCGTTGGTTGTCGGGTTTCAAATGTAATTGAAACTTATTCAAAGAAAAAAATCCTCTTGGAGAAAAAAATTAAAGAACTGCGCTCCTTCACGCAACAACGGCGCTTGAAGGGCGTTAAAGCCGTAGTTATGTAAGCCTATATAGATTAGAGCTGAATGGTTTCGCTTACCGGTCCAGTTCTAACTGAAATAACAGCATCTCGAATACCAGTAATAGACTGGACTCTTCTTTTACGCAGATCGTAACAAATACTTCGAGGTGTCTTTAAAACATTAATACAACTAATAACCCAAGTTAAAGCCAATGCGTATTTGCTTCAATTATAGTCATTAATGTCTCTTGGTCTAAACCGGTCCCAAATAAAAATAAGCTAATCAAGCTTCTCTAGTCAGCCGGCTGAATATAGAATAAACCGAAAATAGCTAGCTTATTTAGGGTAGGAGTTATATGACACATTCTACCGTGACGTTACAACGTTTTGACTATTCTGTTGGCATCATTTTAATTCTAACTTATATTTTGACGTTGACTAACGTCTATATCGAAGTTAGGCACCTGAATTTGAAAATCTAGTAATTCAACCAGGGAAAAGTGGTCAGGTTTTGAGCGCTTATTTTGCAGTCATCTATAATCAGGTTTTCGAGGTTTTGGCATCAATCGATCAGAAATTCTTTTACGGTTAAATTTATGTAACAAAAATAAACTATTGTTTGAGATACACTATTGAAAAATTGGTAATAATTATCGATTGTCTAAATCATACCGCGCAGCCAATCACTACCTCTCTTCCCTAGTACAGTCGACACTAACGGATACAATCGATCTGACTTTGTTGTTATTGTTGTTGTTACTTTCTGTTTCCGATGTTTATTTGCGTTCCTTGTCAATCCATTCTCTACTTTGCCCCTTCTTCTTTCTAACTAACTGACGAAGCCTTGGTATAAAACGTACCGTTCGAACATGTCACCCCATCAGTTTCATTACTAAACCGTACCGATTACATACGGACGCTAGGTGTTAGCAGCTGAAAGGGGGAAAGACATCTCGTGCCGGTTTCACCCGTAATGCTGGTGGCTGTTAGTAGTAAATGGCTACTGCAAAATACTAAAGTGACTGGCATTCTGGACGGACTAACCAGTAAACGAGAATAATCTGGCAACTGGTACCTTTTGGTGCCTCGAAGTTTTGTAAAAGAAGCGTTGCAATTCCCTCTACTATTTGTTTTAATGGAACATAAGAATACGGTAGTCAACGTCATGCGGTCGTGTCTTGAATACCACCCTCCTACTATTTTCCATGAAACCCTTTGATATTATTATAGATTCGGAAAGTATACAAAATTTCTTTTGAGAATGATGTATAAGATATTTGTTTACTTTGTTTATATTACCTTGGCGAGTAAAAATGTAGCGTGACGTTACAACGCGCGAGAAATTAAGGTGTCGGGACTTTTCTTACAAAAGTCAAAAACTCTGCTCTGTTTGGAATTTTATAACAATTTCTTCTTCCACGATTTGATAACAAATAATAATCGAACATTTTGCCATGTTTAGAGTGCCTATAACTGGTAACATCTATATTTGAGAAGCTTTTATATTTCGTGACGTTACACCGCTCATTTTTCAGCAAGGGGTATTCTCACTCCGTTGTAACGTCACGAAAATATGAATCAGTCGGTATCCATTATTTAGGGGAACTGCTCCATTATTCAACTCAGCCCGTATATTCATCTCATTCAACATGTGAACACAATTGAAAACAGGAAAAAACGCATATTTTCTCCTTAAACCAAACTACTAATCCATGGAATGGATTCTTCTTAGTTCACTTTAGATTCCTCATGAAGTATAATCCTCAAAAACTCACTTAAAAACACTAAATTTGATATTATAGTCGGGCATCTGCACTCGAAAACTCTTTCAATTCAATCACCTACCTCAGAAAACAAAATCCGCGCATTGGTATATACGGCTTCAACGGGACTCGTTCAGCAGCCAACCAAAGTTTTTCTCACCACTAGCGGACCACTTTTTATTTTAACCACTAAACTAAATCTCTCACTACACTAAGAATACTTCAATCTTTGAAATGTTCACCTCAAATTTCCAAAAACAAGCTTGAATTAGTAGAAATATATGAGATGAATTTCTACAATTCCTAAATTTCAACTGTATGTATTCTCATCTGTTTTCACTGCGTTGAAGAAAATCAAGAGTTGCCAAATCAATTTCTGTTAATACGAAAAATTCATACAGAAAATGTTGAATTATTACGACATAATTGACATAAACCTACAGCACTGTAGTGGTTACCAAGGTTACCTATTTTTCACGTAAACAACTGCAGCAGATATCTAGGTAACTACTACGATGGGCTGCGGCTACGTTCATTCATGATAATGTGATTCATTCATGATTAACAGTGAGATGAGTATAGGGGCATCGTGAGATTAATTATTGAGCAGTGATTCAAGTTTTGAGATGGATATGGAAGCGTTGTGAAAAATGGTTTGTTTTACAAAATTCAGTATAAATCTAGCTAATTTTACTAAATATACAATGCTTAACGATTCCATAAGAGTACGTAAGCATATTTAGCTTATTTGTTCAATGATTTCGTGAAAATTTGGTGTTTAATCTGTGCATTCTTCGTGAATATCGGCTTAATGAGATGAATAATGGAGCAGTTCCCCTATCACATATTTCTTAGACATTTTCATATGAAATAGTTCAATGTCTGATTTTATATATTTCTACTTCTACTTTAAGCACTTGGTTTGTGGGGTTATCAATAAACTACGTAACAAATTTGCTTTGTCGTTTAATGTTTGGGAATGCAGAACCAAACTTAAACTTGGAGATTTTCAGTGAAGGAATGTGAGTTATGATCAAATCAATTCTTTTCATAAGTGACATATGTATCATAAATATTCTCAAAAGTGTCTTATATGACATTATGTGTAAAACATATTAAATTTATTTTATTGTAGTTTTTTTCACAATGTCTGAGTACGTTAGCAGTTTATTCAGCATTTATATTAAAAACAAGTTTACAAATGTGTCCTTAATTCCAATAAATACAAGGAACCTTTAAAAAATTATAATAATAACACAAAAATGCCGCTTTTTAGCTTTTTTCGCTCCCGTAATATTGCCTTGATTTTTTCAAACTCACATTACTTATTCAAGAAAATTCAAGTGCATTTTTGCCGCTGAAAATTTTGACGTGGGACTACGTCTTTGTTTTCTATACTAGATTACACTTTGTGAAATTAAAAATTAAACTGGCAAATGTTGCGTCAGATTTCAAACGATTATAGCAAGCGGACGACTTAATGCATCTTAGTCATTTATATGTCGGTGGATAGATAAAGTGTGTAACAATTTTTTGATATAATGTTCAACATTGTTGCTTTACTGCTTAATGGTGGAAAAAGGTGAAAAGTTCCAAGGTCAAGCTTTCCCATACATTTCCCTCGTTATTGGCTTGCTTCCCGAGCACAGATAACAATAACATGGACGAAATAAGTTCCACTGCCTACATATTTTGACTCAACAAAGTGTTTTGGTTTGTTTATTTTTCTCTAAGCTGTGTGGCCATGCCCTAATGGCAAAAATCTACTCTGAACTCGATAAATGCGTGTAGGAAATTCAGCTTCAGTTTAGTTTGTTACACAATAGCGAGTGAAGTATAGCTGTTAGAGGTACGCGACATTGAGAAACGAGAGCTGCATACGAGTCAATTCCAGGCAGTGCGGAGCATGTTACCTTTATTTTGCATACGGCAGCAACAGTTACCATCGTACACTGCAGAATATTTTGCTGACACAGCTACTGGAAGGCACAGCGGAGAGCAAATTTCATGCGCGGCCAACAAAATATTCAATACTACCGGTGGTGGTGCGATCATCAGCGTTCTGTAGCACAAATTTCATACTGAAGATTATGGAATCGGTTCTTATCAGAACTATAGATGCTTCAAGATAAGAGTTATGAAAATTTCCACAACTACTACTAGGGTAAAATTTTCATGTATTCATGCATCGTCGTTAGTTTTACAATAACGACCATCAAATATAAACGGTAGTGTTGCCTATTAACAGTTTATCGCAGCAGTATATACGTTTAGTCCTACGTCACCATTTCATACAACCCCTAGGGCTGTATACCTTGTAGTATTTTCATCTAGACTTGCCCCAAAAAAAAATAGCTGGCTTATTCCACGATATGGTGTTGGTCGTTCAAAAATGTTCTTCTCATCGTTAAATGTGGTGATGTCAAAACAATATCGCACGCTTAGCCTTGGGGCTAATAGCGGTCTCGATCAACTAGATTAGTTGAGAGAATTCGTTATCGATATTGTTTTTGGCACATTTTGCATGTGTAGGATAAGTACAACGATACACCATGCCCCAGTGCTGAGTCAAGAAAATTTCCAGCTCGAAAAGATCTTCGACTCGATCGGGAATCGAACCCGATATCACAACCGTGTGGGAGAGCTCGCCGACCGACATCGCTAACCACAGAACCACGGGGATTACAATGTGGTGATGTCACGTCCCGTAATTGCGATAACCATCACATTCGGAAGATTGGCTTGAGCGATGCGGACGAAGTATTCATTTCATTAATACGGTTCAGGGTTTATATTTGTTGACACTCTTGAGTGAAAGTGAAAAAAAGCATCCATGAACGTTATTTTTTTACAATCCTTTCAGAGTTCTCCCTTCCCGCTTTTTGCATGGAAGTGAACTGTCAAAATACCTCATTATATTTCATGCGATGGAAGCAAGACAAAAAAATCAGTTTATCGAAGTTAACGAAGATTGTCAAGGCATCGGTCAGTGTCAGTGAAAAAGTGTTTCGGTGAGGTTCATTTTGGTTTTGTGGACTGTTTGTTTTTCTTTTTCGCTTTGAAGTGAAGATCATTTGGTTGGATATTTCGTCAAATTTTATTCCGTAATCGTGAACGATGAGCGCGATCTATTTCATCTGAGTATAACAGTACGTTACTAGGACGGAAATCTAGTGTATCTGAAAGAGTGCTGCGATCATTGGAAGTGAAAATTGAAAATGATTGGCTATAATATTCGAAGAATTTTGCTGGGGAAAATGACTTTTATCAGCACTGATACGGTTACCTTGCGTCAATTGTTTTTCTCTTAGGGAACATTCGCATGTTACGTAACGCGGAAGTTGACAATTTTCCTTCCCCCCTCACGCAATGCATTGTAATATAATATAATAGAATAATATTAGAATTTTTTAGAATGTAACATTACTCATGGTTGACCCACAGTTTAATAATTAAAAACATTAATCCATTTTATAAAATTTATTCTCTGTTATATGAAAGATGTAACGTGAACTAATTTAGACGCATCAAGTGAGTTTTTAAACATAGACGAATATTGTATAAGGGGAGAAAAAAAATTTCGTGACGTTACTACGCAAACTAAACCCGGTTGTAACTCAAGTTGTATTCAACCTAGCTGCGATCTTCTAGTATCAAATTAAAGGTATTTTTGAGTATAAAGGGAAAACAAAATATTACTTTGATTAAATGTAAGGAGTTCCCATGAAGTAAAAAACTGTACTTTTTCCGTGACGTTACAACGCTGAATTACCCCTGTTTTAATTTTGGCCTAAGATCAACATATTTGAAATTTCACTTCAAAACCCTTTTGGCATCGAATAAAGCACTTATTTCACCGTCATATAACAAAAAATGTATTATAAATACATACTCCTGATCATTTGTAACCATTTAAAGAATATATAACCAAAAACGCTTGTTTTTTGTTAATTTTACTTGAACTTTGCAATTAGTTTTCTACAGTTTCTTAAACACTATAAATTTGACATTTACGTTTTTGGAAGGTTCAATCACTATAGAATCTAGGAAAAATATTTACATTGCTGAAATTCACTGTGCAATTTTACTGATTCGGATCTATCACGGAGTGCAACCATTGATATGTGTAGTCAGTCAAGCTAAGCTAAGCTAAGCTAAGCAGTACAGCAGTAACAGGAGAGTTGTGTGCAAAACCACGACCGCAAGGTTGAAGTAGAATACTTTTACAATAAAGATAACTCGGCTGCTTGCGTGTCAGTCATTTTTTCTAGTAAATAAACGTTGACTAATCAGATCAATCGAATTTTACGCTTCAACAAGGATTGACCATTTTCAATAATATAGTAAATTGCTTGTTATGGTTGGGGCTTGACAATTTTTAAATTTTGATATGAAATTTTTTCGGATGTCGTGCTCATGACTGAAGGAAAAGATAATTCAGTACGTTCTGAGACACGGAAATAAATTAAAATTTATAACTTTCACAAATTCAAACATGTAAATTACCTCAAGAGAAAACATTAACGCTTTAATCATCAGGTTTTTATTTCATCCTGAAAAGGACAATTTGTTGTTCAATTTAGTATCGGATAAGCTGCCGATTACATCTTTGCGTTATCACTGACAGTGCGAACAAAGTATTCGTTGTGATAAAGTAAACAGTGAAATGCTGATATAATACTCAAAACTAGACGGCTCACGTGTTGTCAAAATGAGTCAACTTTTCATTAAATGCATTTACTAGTGCCCACTATTGCACAGAGACTGCATTTCACTAAAGTGCCTCACTGCATCAGCCGCTATCGATGCTGAGATCCGCTGCAACTAGTTCGCTATCCATAGCCATACAACAGTTGTGGCCACTATACGCTGCCATTGGTATCCACTGTTCCTGCATCAGCTGACGCAGCTGCTATCGTTGCTGGAATCCGCTGCAACTAGTGCGCTATCCATTGCTACGCCACAGGTGTGGCCGCTTTCCGCCATCGCTGGTATCCATTGCACTGCTAGTGCTGCTGCTAGAGGAGGACGACTGCTGTTGTCGCTGTCTAGAACTATTATGAGCAGCTTCGGCTGAAACAGGCTCTTATTTGGACTAAATAGCATGTTTTTAATTGCAAGATATATGATTCTGTCGACCGTGCTTGGGAAGCAATCATATAACGACCAATCAGTGTCGAATTTTTCGTTTTGACAAGGCTTGATTATTTTCAATTGTACAATAGTGTGAAAAATAAAATTACAATTATCTTCTTTTAGGAAGAATCTTAGAAGATTTTCCAATCTATTGCTGCAAGAACGAAGGAAATCCATCGAATAATCAAGTAAATCCTGTTAGAAATCATAACAATTGTTATCTAGATTTGCTATTTACAAACATGACTGATGATTTCTGCGTTACTGAGGCACCAGCTCCCCTTTGGAAAAATGAAGCGTTTCACACTGTCATTGAATATTCCATATTTATACATTGTAACACCACACTGCTAGACAGCGAAATGTCGGAATCATACTTTGACTTCAAACAAGCCAACTATGAGCTCATCAAAAGCAAACTGAACTGCATCGATTGGCAAACCAAGATTTATAATTTGAATATAGAACAAGCAGTGGATAAGTTTTACGAAATCATATACGACACATTAGAAAAGACAGTCCCAAAGCGAAAACGAAAACATACAAGCACATCAAAAAACCCAGTGTGGTTCAACAGAAAAATAATCAATCTCAAAAACAGAAAACAAACAGCCCATAAAATTTACAAAAGAGACGACAGTGATATAAACCTTTCATTCTATCTCTCAGTATGTGACGAATTTAACATGGAAATCAAAAGTGCCTATGATGGTTACAACACTAAGCTAGAAAACAATATAAAGTCTGATCCTAAGTCATTTTTTAATTTTGCCAGAGATAAACAAAAGTCGAGCAACTTTCCACCAAAAATGCATCTAGAAAATAATAATGGTCAAACTAATAGTGAAATCAGTAATTTATTTGCTGAGTTTTTCCAGGATGTTTACACCTCTCATGACGACAAGGATCGTGATTATCAGTTTTTCTCATACCTACCAAAGCCATTGAGAGATGTCACAGTTGATCATATAGCGCTTGACGAAGTTTTAGCTTCCTTAAATATGCTGAATGTATCAAAAGGTGCAGGACCAGATGGGCTACCGCCAGTATTTTTAAAATCAGTTTCGAAGGAACTTGCACAGCCTCTGTAGTGGTTGTTCAATTCTTCCCTAGAACGCAGCGCAATACCACCAATTTGGAAAGATTCAGTCATACTTGACCGACAGAACACAAAAAGTAAGGTTCAAAAGTAGCTTATCATCAGTGGTGAATGTGACATCCGGTGTGCCACAAGGTTCTCATCTAGGTCCGCTACTATTTATTTTATTTGTAAACGATGTAGAACATGTCTTAAAGGTGCTGAATGTTTTGATATACGCAGACGACATGAAACTTTTTCTTGAAATACGTAAAGATTCTGATCTCGAACTATTTCAACGTGAAGTTGATAGTTTTCACACATGGTGCATGAAAAGTCTGTTGAAACTTAACGTGAAAAAATGTAATTCCATTTCGTTTACCAGGAAACATAGCATAAGACAAAGAACAATTACTATAGACATGAAAACAGTTGAAAGGAGCAGTCTTGTAAGAGATCTAGTTGGAGATCTAGGAATCACGCTCGACTCCAGATTAACCTTTGTTGACCATTAGAATAACATTATATATATATATATATATATATATATATATATATATATATATATATATATATATATATATATATATATATATATATATATATATATATATATATATATATATATATATATGTATATATATATATATATATATATATATATATATATATATATATATATATATATATATATATATATATATATATATATATATATCTGTATATATATATATATATATATATATATATATATATATATATATATATATATATATATATATATATATATATATATATATATATATATAGATATATATATATATATGTATATATATATATATATATATATATATATATATATATATATATATATATATATATATATATATATATATATATATATATAATGTATATATAACGCACTCTATTCATTCATCATTTCATCCTCGCGCGAAGACGCAAGAAGTAGGCGAATTCCTTGCTCAATTAAAAGATGGCCATTGTATCACCACGCGAGGACGAGACTGGGAAAAATAGGATCAGCGCATATAAAAGGACGTACACAAGTGATTGTAGTTTATAAGTTTGATTGCAGCAGACGAAGTACACAAACAAGGGAACAAACAGAACTTCTAATTAGAGATTCCGCACGTGAATGAAAACAGTTATTAGTTTGTCACCGCCGTAAACAACAAGTCGAGAATAATCATATTGAAAAAAGTTTGTCTGTCATCCAGCAGCAGTTTCGAATCTATTATTACAGTTAACTATACTTTATTGCAGAAATGGCAGGAGTCTGGCAATATTTCAAGAAGGTGCCCGGCGATAACGAAGCGCAATCTTTGAAATGTCCACAGCAACTCTCGTGCAAGGGTTCATCTACCAGTGGCCTTTTACAACACTTGCAGAACAAACACACAAAATCACCGTCGACCATCCTCTGAGGAAGCGGTAACTAAAAACCCAAGTCCTCGTAAAGTGTCGAAGCTATGTAGTCCTCCTACAGGATCTTCGTTGTTGCAGTTTGTGAAACAAAAATTACCAGCCAAACTAATGAACTTTATTAAATTTTTCGAGAAATGATCATCTTTTTATATTGTTTTAGGAATTCGATTCCTTCTCTCATTTTATGTGACAAAATTAAATTCCAAATTAAATAAATCGCAGTTATTTTACGTTTCTTTCAAAATTTCTTTTACATCCCGGGAAATCATATTTATATTTCCCGAATCCCGGGAAGCTAAAAACAGTCGAGAAATGGATGCTCTACATACACCATCAAAACATTGTATGTTGCACACGTCAGGCCCCTGGTGGAATATTGTAGCATAGTTGGTCGCCATATCATGATACACATATAAACCGTATAGAATCAGTACAAAAGCAATTTTTGTTGTATGCTCTACGAAAGCTAGGTTGGACCACTTTACCTTTACCTTCCTATGAGTCACGTTGTATGTTAATAAATCTTGATGGACTTAAAAAGCGACGAGAGTTCGCAATGGTAGCTTTTATAAACGATGTAATTACACAAAGAATAAACAGCCCAGAAATCTTGGCGAATTTGAACTTATATGCTCCTACTCGTTCTCTAACAAATAGAAACTTGTTTTATATCAGTAATCAACGAACGAACTATGGAAAAAACGAACCTCTTAATAGAATGATGTCATGTTATAACCAATATTGTGAATCAATCGATGTAACAATGAACAAAACTACACTTATGAAAATATTTTTTTTTGAGGTTAGTAAGATAAGAATGAAATGTAATTAATATAGTCTACTTATGATTGACGACAAATAAATAAATAAAATACTAACCGATTTATTACCATTTTAAATTGGACATATTTTTCACTTTTTTCGGTTTTAAATTTTCATTTCACATCCCTATGTAGCCGAACTTCCTGAGAGAAGTATTCTACTACAAAAAATCCAAAATTTTGGTTGATTTTTCAGTCCATTTCTATGCATGTCCACAGTATCTGTTGACATTCAAATACTTCAAGGTATACAGCCCTAGGGTTGTATGAAATGGTGACGTGGAACTAAACACTGTAATTAGAAGGATTTTTAGTTACAAAGGTTACAGCAACAGCAGTTATTTTACTGTACGGTGTTGTTGCTTTTACCAGCATGTTTTCTTTCAAGACATCAGTTTTTATTATGCTTTGACAGCAGGTTTAGAAATTGTTCAAGTAAAAGGTTTGTTTCAAAATTTTTCGAAAGATCTTTACCTTCGAGACTTCGAATTAATCTAAGCTCATGGAAGCAAACTTTAATTGACCTGTTGGGACGGGGAAACTCTGTCCATTTTTTTTATATTGAAACAGAAAATATCACAGGGAATGGTTGTGTCCATTTACATCGTCTGTGCTAGGAATGCTCGCGTGTGGTTGGTTCATTGTTCGCGTAAATTTTCTCGTAATTGTTTATCAATTTTCACCGTTAAGTAGTGAAATAACAATGATGACTAGCGTATTATGAAATTGTTACACGTTTTATCTATCCAACAATATATTGGTTATTGTTATCCATCATGTGGTCATGCTGTTTTTATCGTTTGAAATCTGACGTAACATTTGCCAGTTTCGTTTCCTATTTTACAGAATGCATCCTTGTATAGAAAACAAAGACGTAGTCCCACGTCAAAACAAAACCTGTAACATGTTTGCTAAAAACTATGTGAAATAACTAATACCTTTCTCCATAATTGCATTCATAATCTCGACTACCTTTGTAACATTATTCAAAGGTCACCGATTAATACTCTTCAAACGTGGCAAATATCTATTTCGTTTTTCCTACTAAAAAAGCGGTTCAACAATCGATTCTGTTACTGTCTCCTTTCTACACCGGTTGCCACCAGACCGTTTGCCATGACACCAACAATCAAGCGAGTTGCCGACAGGCTTTTTTTGAAGAAAGTGCAGCTCTCGTTCTTGTGTCTTTTTGTTAGGTGAAGAGTCCTTGTACAACTGACAACTACACGAGAAAAAGACAAACCTCTGAAGCTATCCGTAATTGCCGTGCCCAGTGCACAGTGAAAACTATCATCCAAAAGAATTCTGTTTTAGAGTGAAATTTACGCAGCACTTGCTTCTACTCGTAAAAGCTTGACTTCGGGAGAAAAAAGTAGCTTTTCTTAACGGTAACGAGTGAGTATATAGCGAGGTCATAAAAAAGGATGACAAATGCATACGCCGAGCTATAAAAGAAAGTGTTCAAATTTACTGAGCATAATTCTAAACTCCTCCTGGTAAATTTACTACCGAAAGAATAAAAGAGCCGAGTTAAGCAGATTTGAAAATTTATAAAATCACTGTCGAACATTCCGAGGGCACTGGTTTAGATGTTGAGGAATGAAATCTTGCGGATCAATGTATATATTTAGAAATAATTTTATGAATGTCACCGCCAAGTGACAGTAATCCTCGAGAACATTGCCTTTCATAATTTCCATTCCTGAAGCCGTGTCAAAAACCGCAAATCAGCCGGATTCAATCATACTCTGTGTTGAGGAATAAAAAGAACCATTTAGTATTGGCCCTGCTAATCTGCACACTCCAACTAACCGGCTGAGTGGTACAAAAAAAGCTAAATACCCATCAACCCGTGTTGGGTGCGTGCAAACGTTTTGGTGTGGTTGCTTATCACACTCGATATGCGGTCGTACGCCCTCGGCCGATTCAGTTAAGGGTAAAGATATTCACCGCTAGGTGGACTAATTACCACAATCAATCATTCGGTGGAAGCCGCCGATACCAACAGTTCGATAAAAACAAAACGCTTACGATAACACGATTTGTCCCGGTATCCAGCGATGTGAGAAGGGCCAATAGTAGTAAGCAAAGTGACACGATGGCACTGACAGTCAGTTCGGTGTGCTGTAATGCGGTTTTGTACGACATACTGCAAACAAGATTTTTTTTGAACCAACGGGTGTAATTCATGTTTGGTTTTGACGATTGAGTGAGTTCACGTCACCGTGTGTCAGCAATGGCGGGGATTACTGATACCAATTGTTGATACCGGGTTCGATAACGGTACAAAAAATTTCACACGTTAATGACATTGTGTAGAAGGGAATGCAAATTAAAAATAGAATGTAAATCCATGCTTTGTAATGCTGTGTATTTGAAACAGTTTGATAACGAAAAACACATTATTTATGCTAAGCCTAAAAGTGTAATGTTTTTGTTTGCCGATCCCGATATTTTTTCAAAGGCATCTATTCAAATCATATACCAGAATATTGTGCCAGCCTTCGATATGAAAGGTTAGACCATCGAGCTTTCAACTTATGGAAGGCTTGGAGGGCACAAATAATTTGGTCGATTGAACTTCGAACAAAACATTTTTTGAGTACGGTTTCCATTTTGGGGTTTCCAAACCCGTCAGCTAGCTCCTAAACTCACCCTACACATGATAAAAAAATCTCACGTGGAAACTTAGGCCTCTTCCATCGTATGCGCTCCATTCGACCTTTCCTCGGAATTCCATTACAGAACTGCTCACTTTAATCCCAAATTAGATTACCACTCGTAATAATCTTTCTGATCAAACGGCAAATATCACTTTACCTCATCAAATAAAATCATTTTCGCTCGTACCATCGTCAAATTGCCGACCCCCGCCAGGCCTTCGGTTGGCGCGGCATACATACTCACCCACATGTACCCACTGTGCACACATACAAAGCAACACGCTTGCGAACAACTCCTCTAACTGTTTGTTTTTCTTCTCCACTTTCAGGCAATTGATACTCGGGTCCCGGTTGTGCGATAGAAGAAGTGCTCTTCTGGAAGCATACTACTAACTGGAAAGGAACACTAGCACTAGGATATCAAGATCCGAGATTTTGTTATTCATCTCACATCGACCTAATTGATTCTCCTACTCTAACCTTTGCTCCCTCACACTTAACCATACGGGAAAGAGAAGAATAACCCGAAAAGTGTGCACTCGGGTGTAGCAAATAACTATTTACTGTTGTGCACCATTTCGCTGCGAATTAGGATTCTTTTTCAACTCCCCGCGGGTCACTAAATCCGGAACAGGAATAGCTCATTTCGCGATTGGATCTTGCTTTCTATTGTTTGTGCAGTTCGCAGCCAGACCAGTTTGGTAGATTACTAGAATTGAGCGCACATTGCTGTAAAACGTTAGTGATTCTGCAAACCGTTCTTGTTGCGAATTGTCTTAATCGATCCATTGTCGTCTAAAAACTTCCCCGCTTCTCTGCCTCACCTTTCAATTTCTCTCTCTCTCTCCAATAGGTCCTTTTTGAAAAGGTTCAATTCTTTCCTTGGCGTTTCGTAAAAGCGTTTTAATTTACTTAAACCTCCGGCGAGAGATAACCGGTTAACATTCACACACACACATACAACCCTTAGTGAGAAAGAGTACAACAGTGCAAAAGTGAAAGAAGAGAAGAAGCTACAAGAGTGCAACGGTGTGTGCTAAAAAGAGAAGAAATAATAAGTAAGAAAATTTACGTCTCGCTCCGTGAATCAGCGAGCAAAAGTTTCGACGAAATTTTAAATTAATCAAGTTTTTCGCGCGCGAGGAGCAATCCAGTGAAAAGATTCTCGATCCAACAGTAGCAGCAGCAGCAACAGCAGTAACGGCAACAGCAATAGCAACAATGGAGGAAGCCAAGGCAAAGCTTACCGAAATCAACCTGTCCGAAGACCCGGCGGTGACGCTGACTATCCGACTCATCATGCAGGGCAAGGTAAGCTGAGTTTTCGTATCTGGGGAAGGGCCAAAACGTTACGCTGACGGACCCGGTGGGTTGAGCGTTAATATTTCAAATGATCTTATTTACTGAGGCACGGGATGTGCCGCCCGTTTGAACGGCAATTGAAAGTAAGGATAATTGGAAAGGGAATTTCCATTAATCCTGTGGATTTCCGGGCGGGTGTACGAAAATGCTGTTCCGGTGGCGCGCTTCGTCGTTGAACGGTTGAGCCGGGTCGTGGCGGGGACTATATTGTTACCGGTCCAAAGGCTAAGCTTCCTGCGTGAATTGACGGCTTTTTGGTGCTAAACTGAAGCGAAGACAAATCGTTCGAAAAGGTCGACTGTTATTAGATTTGACTGCTGTTGTGGATGGACGATTCGTTGCGTATTTCTCAATACATTTTAAATTAATTTCTGGATAGTTAGTATTCGCTTTGCAGACATGCAATCAGCGTGAAATTAAATTCGTTTACTTTCCGACCATTTTACGGGTGGTAGGTTATTTAAGTACCAATAACTAACCAACAGTGAGCAAAAAATTAATACAATTCGATTGTATTTCGTTTTTTTTTTTGTTGGTGTATTATCATAGCGGAAAAAACAGTTTGGGAACTGTACGCAATTCAATATTATCTCGCAAGATAAGTTTATCATATTTTAAATGCTTATATCACTATCTACGGGTCATATTAAAAAGTGTTAAGTACACCGATGCATTAGAGTTTCTATAAACAATTCTACAGTAACACAAATTTTGTCACCCCCCTGATGGGTGGGATGATAAATAGACAAAGTGATAGAATCAGATTTTTTTATTGAAGACCACCAGTAATTTACTTAACAATGAACTCGAACAATCAGAATTAAACCTTGCAGAAACTGCACCGGATAAATTCCGAAAGCGTGGCGACAAGTACGGGTTATTTTCATCCCCAAGGTCAATAAAAGGAACAAAACATCACCAAAATCCTTTAGGCCTATAAGCTTATCGTCAGTCCTTCTCGAAACAATGGAAAAAATGATCGGTGAACACATCAAGTCATCATATTTTTCTAAATCTCCTCTCAGCAGATATCGATTTGCATATCAGGAGGGTAAATCGTCGGTAACAGCACTTCATACTATTGTTACAAAACTTGAGAAATCTTTTGCAGCGAGAGAAATTTCACTTTCGGCGTTGCTTGATATAGAAGGAGCATTTGATAATTCATCCCATGACTCAATGACGGCTGCAATGAAGAAACGTGGTTTCGACAATTGCATTATTCATTGGATCACCGAGATGTTATCAAAAAAAGAAATATCAGCAAACCTTGGAAGCTCGTACATAAGTGTAAAAACAAAAAAGGATGCCCGCAAGGAGGAGTGATATCTCCTCTATTGTGGTCGTTAACAGTTGATGATCTTCTTAAAAAACCTAAATTAATCCACCTAGCGGCCAGACCCAGCCTTTCTCATTCAAAATTTTATTTGTAAAAATAGATTTACATGAACGCTTCAATCCAATAAATGTATATTCACTCTTTAGGTTCTAAAGTATTGATGTTGTAATCTATACATATGAAAATGTAGTCCGGTCTGTCAGTCTGTTTGATCCATATAGGCTCGAAAACTACCGAACCGATCGACGTGAAAATTTGTATGTAGGGGTTTTTGGTCCCGATAAAGGTTCCTATGATAGTTTGAGACCCCTCCCTCTTCTGGAAGGGAGGGGTCCCATACAAATGAAACATAAATTTCTGCACAACTCAAGAACAAACCAAGCAAATGAAACCGAATTTGGCATGTGGATGTTTGGAGGGGTAACTAATATGTCCATAATAGTTGGATGAAACACAAATTTGTGCGCATCTCGAGAACTAATCAACCAAATGGAACAAAATTTGGCAGGTAAATGTTTTTAGTGGTAACAAATATGTACATAATGGTTTGAAATCCGACTCCCTCTTCTATAAGGTAGGGATCTCATGAAAATGAAACACAAATTTCGCACAGCTCAAGAACCAATCAAGAAAATACAACCAAATTTGGTATGTGAATGTTTTCAGAGGTTACAAATATGGCCATAATGGTTTGACGCTCCTCCCTCTTCTGGAAGTACATGTTGCTTCACAAATTTCTGCACATCTCGCGAACTAATCAACTAAATGGAACCATATTGGCAGGTGAATGTTTTTAGTGGTAACAAATATGTTCCATAATCGACCTCAGACAACATTTTGGATTGTAAGATGGCAACTTCCGGTTTCTGGAAAACAGCCAAAAATGGCCGATTTCCACCCAACATAATAATATCCGGATCTAGAATGATACACAGAAGCTAAAATCGACCACAGATAGCATTTTAAATTCTAAGATGGCGACTTCCGGTTTCTGAAAACAGCAGAAAATGACCAAATACCACCCAATATGAGTTTTCTTTAACCAGTATGCCGTTCAAAATCAGAAATTGTCTCCAAATGCCATTATTAAATCCAAAATGGTGACTTCCGGTGTCGGAAAAACAGCGGAAAATGACCAAATACCACCCAATATGGGTATTTCCGGAACCGTAAAGATGCACTGGAGCCACAAATCGACTTCAGACAACATTTTGAATTGTAAGATGGCAACTTCCGGTTTCTGGAAAACAGCCTGAAATGGACGATTCCCATTAAATATTAGTATTTATGGGACCAGAAAGATGCACAGAAGCTAAAAATTGATCACAGACACAATCTTGAATTTTAAGATGGTGACTTCCGGTGTCTGGCAAACAGCCGGAAATGACCAAATACCATTCAATATGAATGTTTTCGGAACCAGAATTACGCCCAGATGACAGAAATTGATTTCACAGGCAATTTTAAAGTCCAAAATGACGACTTTCGGCCAGTCCAAAGTGACCAAATATCACCCAATATGAGTTTTTGTTTAACCAGTATCCTAAATACCATTTTGCAATCCAAGATGGCGACTACCGGTTTGTGAAAACCAGCCTAAAATAAACTAATACTATCCAATATAAGTATCTCTGGAACCAGAATGATGCAAGGAGCTAACAATTGACCTCAGGCACCATTTTGAATTGCTAAATGGCAACTTACAGGCAACAGTCGGAAATGACCGAATAATACTCAATATGGATATTTTCGTAAACGTGATGATGCATAGAAACCAAACATTGACCCTGGACACTATTTTGAATTCGAAGACGACCACTTTTAGTTTCTGGAAAACAACCAAAAATACCTCCCAATATGGGTATTTCCGGTGTCAGATTGATGCCAGAAAGTCTGCTGGTAATGACAGAATACCACCCAATATGAATATATTCAGAATTAAGGCGATGTACAGAAGCCAAAAGCCGAAGATGTTGTCATTTCGATAAAACCAATCATTTCAAACGATTTGTTATTTGACTTTGATCATATCCTATGGCCGATTCGTCGTGCATTTGCAGATTTCAAACAAACCACAAGGAATCAATGTATGTTGAGGCCACATATATCGATCAAAGTAGGTATAGTTTTAAATAGTCTTTGACTTTCTCTTCTTTCCATAACTTTTGAGCCACATATCAAATTGTTATGAAGTTTGTTATTTGTAAGTTTGAGAGATGACTCGTTCGTATGACACTAGTTATGTTCAAATAAGTCATGTAATCTTTGAGATAATAGACTTTCGTTGTTTTATTAACAATTTAATACATAACGGTTGCTTAAGTTCGATTATAATCAAATGAAATGGGAGCGTGTAGGGCAACCAAACTTTGAAACCCCGTGTTCAATCATAATTCATCAGTTAACCCTTAACTAGCCCGCTCATCTGATAATAATAATCAAATCGGTTGTGTAGTTTCTGAGATAATGAAGTTTCGTGATTTTCACAAGTCGGCACATCACAAATGAAGTTACAGTTCGATTACAGTAAAATTCAATAGGGTCTTCTGAGGCAGCTAGACCATTCATTTGACACTAATTTTGTGGAAATCGGGTCGGCCATCTCTGAGAAAAGTGAGTGAGTCCAAGTAGTCTTCGGAATATGTTCCTTTGCCTAGCTGGATTTCACATTTTTAAACATAACAGGCAAAGTAATAGTCCGATTGCAAAAAAAATCAATAGGGTCTTATGGGGCAACTGGACCTTCCATTTGACACTGATTTCATGAAAATCGGTACAGCCATCTCTGAGAAACATGAGTGAGATTAAACTGTCTTCAGAACACGTTTCTTTTCATAACTTTTGAACCACGAGTTCAATCTTTATGAAATTCAAAACTTAAGGGTTTTCTAGGGTCTTTTGAGACCAATTTTGTTCAAATCGGTTGTGTAGTTTCTGAGATATTGATGTTTCATGATTTTCACATTTTTAAACATAACCTGTAAACTAAAAAGCCGATTACAATAAAATTCAATAGGGTCTTATGGGGCAACAGGACCTTTCATTTGCAATTGATTTCATGAAAATCGGTCCAGCCATCTCTGAGAAAAGTGAGTGAGAATAAAAATCTGCACATACACACACACACACACACACACACACATACAGAAAATGCTCAGCTCGTCGAGCTGAGTCGAGTGATATATGCCATTCGGCCCTTCGGAGCACTTTTATACTTTCGGTTTTGCAAGTGATTGCTATACCTTTCTAGGAGAAAGGCAAAAATGATAGATGAAGGGTTTGAAATAGTTGGGTTCGCTGATGATATAGTCATAATTGTTCGTGGCAAGTATGACGATATCATCGCTAACCGAATGCAAACTGCCCTAAACATTGTTTCCTCGTGGTTCGATAGGGAAGGTCTAAATGTAAATCCTTCAAAAACTACTATCGTTCCATTTACACGAAGGAGAAAAGTTATGCTTAATAATATAAGCTTGAAAGGTGAGTTCTTGAAACTCTCAGACAACGTCAAATATCTCGGGGTACTCCTTGACAAAAAACTTAACTGGAATACACATCTAGAGCAAGTTATAGGCAAAGCCACAAATACTCTATGGATATGTAATAAAACTTTTGGTAAACAATGGGGACTAAAACCGAAAATGATCCATTGGATTTATTCGGCTATTGTGAGACCCAGAATTACCTACGCTTCACTGGTCTGGTGGCCAAAAACAAAAGAAAGAGGTGCTCAAGATAAGTTGGAAAAACTTCAACGGCTAGCTACTCTCTCTATAACGGGTGCAATGAGAAGTACACCAACCAAGGCATTGGAAGCTTTACTCTTTATGCTTCCACTGCATCAGTTTATACAATTAGAAGCAGAGAAGAGTGCTTCAAGGATTAAAAGACTTTTAAAACTCTTTGAAGGTAACCTAACAGGTCATCTAAATATTCTAAAAACTATTCGTATCAATCCCCTAGTAACCTACAATGAAGACTGGATGGAGAAAAGATACAATTTTGAAAGAAGATATCAAATAGTTAAACCTGTGCGCGATGTTTGGGAACGCGGGGGTCCCGATCTCCGTCCGGGATCAATTGTTTTTTACACAGATGGTTCAAAAAATGAACGATCGGGTGGGAGCAGGAGTAACAGGCCCAGGAGTAGATCTATCAATTCCGATGGGTCGATGGCCAACCGTTTTCCAAGCCGAAGTCCAAGCTATACTAGAATGTTCTGTTATATGCCTACGCAGGAAATACAGACACTCAAACATTTGCATCATGTCCGACAGTCAAGCAGCTTTAAATGCTCTGAAGTCTGCAACATGCACATCAAAACTTGTTTGGGAGTGTTTTCAATCACTTCAAACACTGGGTTGCAATAATCAAGTAAATTTATATTGGGTTCCTGGTTACTGTGGAATCGATGGGAACTTGCAAGACTTGGATCGTCTCATCAGTACATAGGACCAGAACCTTTCTGTGGCTTATCCGCTTCTTCACTTAAAATGGTGCTGAAAGCATGGGAAATTTCGAAGGTGGAGTCCAACTGGACAAATACTTCCATTGGTAGGCAGTCAAAGAGGTTTATAACACCGAACGGTCTCATGACTCGCAAAATACTGGAGCTTTCAAAAAAAGATCTAAGCACATATACTGGTCTAATAACAGGGCATTGTCCGAGCCGTTATCACTTGAAGCTTATGAAAAAACTTCAAGATGATACGTGTCGCTTATGTGGCATGGAAAAAGAAGACTCGGAACACCTGTTATGCCGATGTCCGGCAAATATCAATAAAAGACATAAGTTCCTCAATAGGGGGCTGTTAGAACCCTCTGAAATCTGGAGAACAACTCCCGGTTATTCGCTTCATGCGAAGTGTAATACCAGACTAGACTAATGCTATTGGTCATATCATGACGGCCACTTCCAATAGTGGTACGTTATCCTGATTTAGCAAAATTAAAAAAGCCATATGTCACAATAGATCAAAAAATTGGTCGCAGTGATAAAATACCCAACACGGAAAAAAAACTGCACCGGATTCAGAATCAAAACTCATCGGCCGTGTGAATTACCAAAATTTATCAACGATATTGTGACAGTACGAATGTTGGACAAGATAGTTGCTTGGGATGTTCGATAAACAGATAAAAGTTTGTATTTTCAATATGAAAGTCTACAGACTTGCGAAAAATTGAGAGATTATGAAATGGTTAAGGGTAGGTATACTAGCTGTACCAATGAAACATTAGAGCTAATGATGAACACATTTCCCCGGCTCGGTTATTGACTCAAGTGAAGACCAAAGTACATCTGCTTCAAGGACTGGAATTCTTGAAACCAGGACGGAAGCGTGACGACCAGTACGGGTTATCTTTATTCCTTTTGATAATTCATCTCATGACTCAATGACTACGGCTATGAAAAAACTTGGCTTCGACAATTGCATCATTCATTTGATCAACTAGATGTTATCAAAAAGAGAAATATCAGCAAACCTTGGAAGCTCCTACATAAGTGTAAAAGCAGTAAAAGGATACCCGCAAGGAGGCGTGATATCACCTCAAAAAATGATAGACAATAGTTTTGAAATAGCTGGATTCGCTGCTGATATAGTCATAATTGTTCATGGCAAGTATGATGCTATCATCTCTAATCGGTTGCAAACCGCCTTAAACATTGTTTAAACATAAATCCTTCAAAAACTACTATTGTTCCATTCACCCAGAGGAAAAAATATGCTTAATTATATAAGATTAAAAGGTGAGCTCTTGGAACTCCCAGACATCGTCAAATACCTAGGAGTACACCTTGACAAAAAACTTAACTGGAATACACAATAAGTCAATAATAAGCAAAGCTACAAATCCTCTATGGATATGTAATAAAACTTTTGGTAAACAGTGGGGATTAAAACCGAAAATGATCCATTGGATTTATTCGGCTATTGTAAGACACAGAATTACCTACGCTCCACTGGTCTGGTGGCTAAAACCAAAAGAGAAGACGCCCAAAATAGGCTAGAAAAACTTCAGGTGCTAGCCACTCTTTCAATAACGGGTGCTATGAGGAGCACACCAAAGCATCGGAAGCTTAACTTTCCATGCTTCCACTGCATCAATTCATACAATTAGAAGCCGAAAAAGGCGCTTTAAGGATCAAAAGATCTTCAATCAACAATGAAGCCTGGATGGTGAAAAGATACAATTTTTTAGACGATTTTTAGACGAGATTTTAGACGATTTCGAATGTTTGAACCTGAGCGTGATGTTCGGGAACGCGGTGGTCCCGATCTTTGTCCAGCTCCCCTAGCATGATCCTGCTAACTTACCTCCGTATACAAATCGCTTCCACTTGATCGGAATTGATACACTTGACCGCCGTCGCCGATTGCATCAAGCTGTGTTTATAGATAAATTACTCCATGGAGAAATCGACTAACCGAAGCTTTTGTCTCTCGCGAACTTTCGTGCATCACAATGCGCTCTGTTTTCAACTGGATTTCTGCAGACCCCTTTTTATTGCACGGCTATAATTAGTCCGTCACCGCCTGTATCAAAGATTTTGCTTTTGTTGAACACTTGATTAACTTCAACGAATCGTTAGAATAATTCGTGGTTTGGTTTGGTTTGGTTTGTTGGCTAACGGACCGTTCACCGGTCTAGGGCCGAAGGAATTAGTGATGTCCAGCTTCTTCTGTCTTGGGCAGCCGTTCCCCAGTCTCCTCGTACACCAGCAGATCGTGCACCTTCTTCCATCTCGCACATCCACCGCGTGCGAGGCCTCTTCCTGGTTCCCTACTGAAGATAGTTTTGGCGGCTCTTCTCAGGCATTCTGGCTACATGTCCAGTCCACTGAAGCCTGCACCGCTGTATTACCTTCATTATATCAGCATGTTTGTATACCTGGTACAACTCGTGATTCATGCGCCTGCATCACACTCCATCTTCCAACGAACTTTCTATGAGCTTGACATTCAAATATTGTTATATTTATTGAGACCTTGGTCACATAAATTGCTTGAATAAATAGTAATAATAAAAATGAACAATCGAGTAGGAGCAGGAGTATCTGGCCCAGGTATAAACCTGTTAATTACAATGGGCCAAAGCTGACTGTCTTCCAAGCTTAAGTCCAAGCAATTCTAGAATGTTCTGTTGCATGCCTACGCAGAAAATACAGACACTCAAACATTTGCATCATGTCCGACAGTCAAGTAGCTTCAAATGCTTTGAAGTCTGCGACATGCACATCAAAGCACTTCAAATGTATATTGGGTTCCTGGTCACTGTGGGATCGATGGAAACGAAAAAGCCGATGAACTTGAAAGACCAGAACCCTTTTGTGGCTTTTTCGCTTCTGCACTCAGAATGGAGCTGAAAGCATGGAAGTTTCTAAAGGTGGAGTCGCGTCGAAGGGGGGGGGGGCAGTCGAAGCGGTTTATCGCACCGAATGTTTCGATAACCCGCAAAATACTGGAGCCTGCAAAGAAAGATCTAAGCACATATACAGGTTTAGTAATAGAGCATTGTCCGAACCGTTATCAGGTAAAGGTTATGAATAAACTTCAAGATGAGACATGTCGCCTACGTGATATGGAAAGAAAATACTCGCAACATCTGTTATGGCTATTAGAACTACCGGAAATCTGGAGAACAACCCCCAGTACGGTTGTGCGCTTCATGCGAAGTGTAATACCAGACTGGACTTATGCTATTGGTTATATCATGACGGCCACTTCCAATAGTGATACGTCATCCTGACATAGCAAAATTAAAAAGGGGCATATGTCACAAAAGATAAAGAACACACACAAAACATAATAAAATCGGTTGCAGTGACAAAAATACTGAACACGGAGAAAAAAGAGTAGGTTTAGTTTTTAGTCTAGCAAAATCGGCTGAAGATGACTGAAAAACAATAAAAGAGTAAGTCGAAACGTCCGGAAATTTGTGGCTTTTAATTTATTTCTCACCGATAAACGTCGATTATTTAACAAAAATAGTTCTATTTTACCGTGCATGTTTGTTTATGAATGACAGCGCTATTTCATTCATGTTTTAGGCTCTCTCTGAATCCTAAAAAACTTGTGACAAAACGTGAACAAGAATGCTTTGCTATTGTAACATGTGAAGAAGATTTGGATTGCGAATTGATTGAAGAAGAGGAACTAAATATGGATGGTCTTTCAAAAATCAGCAAGTATGCTGCAGTTACTGATTCGGCTTTCTATGTCGTCGATATGCGAGTCCATCAACAGAATCCTTGGACTAAGGATTAAACGCCTTTTCTAGTTTTGTTTCATAATCTTCTTTACCTTTCAGTTTCAGTTTTTCTTCCTGGGAAATCGTTTTAATTTAAAGAAAATGCGTTTTATACAATTTTTTTAATTTTAAGTCAATTATAACCAGAGAAGGGGGAGAGGTATGTGAAAACGTGACGTAATTGAGCGGGAAGGGGGTCAGGGAAGTTGTAGTTTGCGTCAAGGGTGACATCTTTAATGGATGATTCCTTGAAGTTTTTGTAATGTGCATAGGGCGTTAACTAGATTGAAAACGTGTAAGAATTTTTTTTGGTAACATATGCAAATATTTGATTCTTTAACAATCTTTCAAACGCTTTAGAGATAACGCACAATATGCTTTTCGGACGCAAATTTTCTAAGGTGTTAATTGAAGCTTTTTTCCGGATTGGCAACACCTTTGACAGAGGGATATTTACCTGAAACAATAACTTGGTTAAACAAATACGTTACGTTAACCCTCTAGTGCCCAGTGTCGCCTTTAGACAGTCTTCAGTTGAACCTCTCTTTCTGTATGGACTTCCTCACTGCGACCAGAATTGTTGATCTATTGTGAGACATGCCCGGGTGTCTGCTGTATCTCGCACTTTTATTATTAGCAATACCACTATTGTGAAGTGGCATGCTTATTATTATTGTTTATCAGTGCTTGTGTGTAATACCCTTCCTTTTACGCGCTTACTGTTCTACTATACCGAGGCTCGTTCCTCCTGCCAATTATCACCAATTACAATTCCCTGGAGAAGTTTCGTCGTGCGTCCTTCTGGCCAATTTTATTGATAAGTGGGACTTATTTTTGTTAAGAGGACGCAAAGGTATTGTAGATTTCAACGTAAAGGAAGGGTAACTGGTGGGGAGCCTGAGAATAAACCCATGATTAAGTCCATTTTTACATCGAATGGCCTAGTTCTCCTAAGATTCGAAGCCACGACCATTTGCTTGACAAAGTGGACTTTGTTACCTTGCGGCTACGCAGCCCACCTTTGTACGGTTGGGCTCATGAATGTCAAAAAATTATTCAATTCAAACAATAAATGTTGCAGAAAATTCGTATTCGTGCTTTAAGTTGCAATTGTTTTCGAAATGATTCCGGCCCTTTCAAAAAAAAAAAAAAAAAAAAAAAAAACATTCATATCTGCAGCAAAACCATTCAAAACACTAGACGAGGAAGGATGAAAACCCATTCTCCCACAGGTGGAATTGTGAAAGCCAGTCAGATCATCCCGTAATTGAAGGCGTGTTTGAAAGCCGAACCAAGAGTGGCTACATTACGTGTCAAAGCACACCACGTATAGGAACTAATCCCGTCCGTTCTCAGTTGATGGTATAGTTTAGACGAAACAACTGACTGTCAGAGAAAAAAAAACGAGAAACAAAATAACTAAAAGATCCACTTCCTACCGAACGTACACTCACTTGGGGTATGACTAGAACTACAAACCAACACTGCTGGTGTCCAGGAGGGTACACTGCTTCTGAACGAAAGCCTAAGCGTTCTACGAAAAAAGCCCCTTTTTAGGGCGAAATAACTCCTACCCTACAGAAAAAGGAAAAGTTCCTATTTTATGCTGCGAAAAAATCGTTCGCTGTTTTTTCCCCTTTGGGAAGTAAGTAGTCCGCCGTTCTGCAAACACTCGAAGTTTATCCACGTTTTCATTCCATCCCTTCACCCCGTCCCTATCATGCTTCGATTCCCATCACAGGGACCGCTTTTTCTGTCTTTTTGAACTTATGTAAGTCCCACCCGTCCGGCGTCCAGCGTGATGGCGATGATGACGGTGATGATGATGATGGTGATAAGGGGCTGAGGTTTCGTTACTAGAACTAGTAGTTGCAGATGGAAAAGTATGCTTTCCGTTGCCCCTTGGCAGAGACAACAACGACGACTGATGCTGCTACTGCTGGTGCTATTGAATATGTATAAACTTTGAAGTTTTGCCTACTTTGACTTGTCATCCGAGTGGGTGCTATATCAGTTTTCCACACAGCAGCAGAATCACTTTAAAGAGGCTATATAAAGTAAAAGAGAGATTTTTCGCTTGAGCGACGATAGAAAACCAATCGCTTCTCGCAAGTGTTGCTGTACATTTCGCGCTATTTTCGGAAGAGAACTTCCGGGAACGGATGTTTAATGTCACAGGCAAGTGACGAATGTTGATAACTGAGGATGAAATTGAAAACGATTTACAATAGTGAATTATAGTGTTATAGAGTTATAGAGTTAATTATAGTGTTATAGAGTTATAGAGTTAATAGTGAATATCTCTTCAGAGACGATAACCTGCTTTTACTGCTAATGAGGTGAAAGTTTCTTTCGAAGTGCGATAAGCAGGAGTTGACGTAAAATTCCTTCGTTCGTTTGATGTCATGATTGAAAAATCAGAACCTTTCTGACAATATTTGTAAAATCAACACATTTTTCATCAGCAAGTACCATTTATAACCTGTATGAAGAAATGCTTCCCAATCTTAGCATCCATTCACGAAATCAAGTGGCATCTCTTTTAATTAAACTAATAAGTATCAAACAACAATCTGAAGCTCTTATTTGCGAAGTAATTAAAATGCACACATACAAACACAGGCTTGGATGTGAACGATGGACGAAAGACAACCGGAACGTAGCGTAGAAATGTGGCATTGCCTTTTGTCGTCCCATCCTAGACGAGGATGTCACACATATGTGTTTGTGGGTCTGCCAATACAGAGGACCGCTCGCCGCCACTTGTAGTAGGGATAGCGCGCACAGCAGCAGCAGTCTGTCTCGACTGTTATGAACAGATGTGACGGTATAATTGCTCGCTGTTTGGAAATGATTAAAAAGTTTTATCACATATTTCCCTCATCCCGGGAGGGTGTTTCCTGTCGAAATCTTCCGGAAAGATGATTTCCTCTGGAATATTTTCATTAGAAGTATAGTTGGAAAACTTGCTGGTGTGGTGATATGTCAGAACGACGCAATTAAAGCACGATACCGCAGTGTTATGACTTCATGTTGTTTTTTTTTGTTTCTGTACAAAAACGGGTAACTTCTATGATTATTATTATTTGTTTTGTAATTACTTAACTGCAAAAGGATCGTTATGTTTTGAGAGAAAAACTAGCAACGATTTCCTCTCTTCGATAAGAAAATGAAGAGAAAACCATAATTCTTTCACAAAATGACTTTTTTGGAGCAAGCTAATTGCAAGGTCTCATTTCAGAGATTTGGTATCTATTTTAAAGCTAGTCTCCAAAAAGTCTTAGTTATCACCTGAAAAGCTCTCTTTTTCACCTTAAAGTCACTTTTTCCATTTATCGTTCTAGTTATCGTTTGGAATTTATTCTGATTAATAAAACATTAAAACAATTTGAGAATACAGTAGTTATCAAGCTGCAAAAGTTATACGTTTATATTGCCTTCTTAATACAATCCTTTTTGGTCTTTTTCTTAGGCATTTGGTCTCTAAAGTTCCTATTTTCGAGTCACTCAGTCGCTGCCAGCTCTGTAATTGGGTTTCGTGTGATGGCGAAGGAACTATAGCACTGAAGGTCTTTATCCAGGTTTGAAGATGGTTCAAACCGCATCTGTGTTGGAACGAGCGGCCAATATTTTAAAATTTACGTTTGATCACGTAATTTACCTAGCGAAAAAAATGTCAGTTGATATTCAAGCAATCGATGCTTCCAAGGAAGAGTTATTTTCCAGCTATTTGTTGGATCATGGCTTTACTGCCTATCAAAATTAAAATTGTGACGAATTTGGCTTGTTTTTAAATGATTCACCGAGAAACATTAACTCATTCGGGAGGGAAGAACGCTTTACGGATTGAAATTGACATTAATCAGATAACCTTCAAGCCATGTTTGAACATACCTTCGACTCGTAAATTGCCGTTAATGCTTGGATGCCCGAGCAGGAAAAAATATCATGATAATATCATGTGGTTTTGCTATTTTATCCTGCCCGGACGAATCGGGAACTTTTCAGAGAATTGTACCAAGGCGACGTACACAAATTACGTAACACTAAATATATAAATTTTAGACCCATTATCCCCCCCCCCCTTATGTAACAATGAGTAACGTTTAATATGACCCCCAAAATTACGTAACGCGGAACAACTTAACCCTCCTCCAAATTTTAAATTTAGAGCAAACATCAAACTTACGTAACTGTTTCAACAACTCCCTCCCTCTCGTATATAACTATAAGTAACGCAGAGTCAACCCCTTTCCCTCCTCCCCCTTCATGCGTTACGCATTTTGTGTACGACGCCCAAGTACAGTTTGTTCCACAAGTCCGTGAGCTTCTTGCTCAAAAAAAATATATGTTTATTGATGAGTAACTGCAACGCATATCACTGTGGCAATTTTTTTCCATCACCGATTCACAGTGGTCCAAAAAGGTAAAAAATAGAACTTCATTCCATAGCGCCTTATACCTTCATCTTAGCTCTTTGCCTTTTTGTACCGCTGTTGCTCCGGAACCCGAACCACTTATATTTATATCGGAACTGGAGAAAGAACGAATTAGCACACATCTTTCGGACTGTCGAATTCTCTATATTGTCCATGCACAATCAGAAAGTTGTGATTAACCCGTAAAGACCCGGAAAGCAGCTTGAACTTAAAAATGGACGTTCTCAGCACTGCCTCTGCCGATTTGGGAAAAATGAGAATATTTTTCAAGGGGAATAGTTGCTCTAAGTTTTGGTAAAGGCACCGCTCGTCTGAACCCCTCCCCTTTTTCTTGAGACGCAAATATGTATGTGTTTTTTTTTTTTTTTTTCAAACACATTGAAGGAACACTGCGAATTTTCATACGTATCAATTGTTCCATGTATCAAATCATGTCATGTAGATGAAATATGGTGAAATATTGTGGTCCCCGTGGCTCTGTAGTTAGCGATGTCGGTCGACTAGCTCTCCCACGCGGTTGTGATATAGGGTTCGATTCCCGACGATGACAGAATCTACCCACTTTTACACTACACTTTTATTTCACTTCACTTATCAATTCTGTCACTTTTCACTTTTCACTTATCACTTGCAAATGCGCATTGCAACGCTTACATGCGCCTTCTTTAATGCTAAGATGCACTGCTGAGGAAATAGCGAACCCTTTAAATTTTATAACTAAGTAGGTAGAGGAATGGGACAAATTTTGGGTCAGAGAATGTAAACAACTTGAAACAATACTGACGAGATAATAGTTTCTTTTGATGTCACAGCACTCTTCCCAAGTGTTCCAGTGAAAGAAACTTTGATTCTTTTGGAAGATTGGCTCCTCTTCCAACGAGGTGATAACCTTTGGAAAACTAAAGTATGTACGCAGTTACTTGAAGTTAACTCGACTTTGCATGGAAGATAATTTTTTTACATTTCGTGGGAAATTTCAAAAACAAACAAAAGGAGCACCGATGAGGAATCCGATTTCACCTTTCGTATGTGAACTTCTTATGGCACATTTGGAAAATAAACTCAAAGAAAAAGACTCCTTACCAGATCGTTGGTGGAGGTACGTGGATGATATTTTTTGCATTTCAAAACAGGGTGACTTAAAAAGTTTTGTAGAAATTTTGAATGGAATTCATAAAAACATCCGGTTTACTTTGAAAATTGAACAAAACAACAGGCTTCCTTTTTTGGATGTAGTTGTTGTGAAAAACTCCAACCACTTTGAATTCGAAATCTTTAGGAAGCCAACGCATACAAAACGGGTAATACTTAGCATTTCAAACCATTCCTTACAGCATAGAATGGCTGCTTTTTACCATATACCATTTGAATCAGGGAATATCAGCGATTTAATTTTTCGATCAGGGAATATCAGAAAATTTGAAAAGTCATCAGGGAAAATTTCAGAGGCTTAGCATTTTTTTACAAAGTATGTTCTAAATTGAATTTATTTCAGAGCATTCGATGTGGACGCTCACCAGCAACCCTACAACAACACTCAATAATAATTAGGTTACTTAATTTGCTTTTACCGACGCGAAAACGAAAGTACCAATCAATGCCAAATGAGTTCGAAATATGCAAAAAATTATCGAACATTTTTTAATTGACTGAAACTATGTATTCGTACTTGGTTCAGCAAACTAAGTATTTGTTCTTGGTAGAAGAATTTTCCTGAAAATTAAATTTCAAGAAGAACGTATCCATTTTAGCATAGGCTTTATTTAACCCTATTCCCGCGGAATGATAGGATTTTGCCTCGATAAATGACCTTCAAACTCTTCTTACTAAGCAATCACATGCACAATTTGCACAAACTTATAGATCTGATCTGGGTTCCAAAAATTTCAAGTATATTTGTTTAACTGCAATGACAATTCAAATTTCAGTTTAATTCCCGCGGGGAATGCACAGGAACTTTTTGTTGTACAGTAAAACTTTCTGAGAATGAATTGCAAGGAACTGATGATACCTTGTACAGGGCTCGTACCGGTTAGGCTAATGACATACTGAGGCGTCAAATGAAGCGTATCAAAAAGCGTCGCAAAAGCGTCAGAGCTACTTCCTCGAACGTCGAACGTATATGAAACGCTCAAACCGGTCCTACTGGAGCGGCAAAGACGCGTCGATAGAGGCGGCGAAACCGAACGAGTAGTGTTTTGACGCGCGAATACGTACGCGGTACTACCATATTCAGACTAAATTTTTCATCGCCAGGTGCTTTATATTTGCTTTGTTTTGGTTTGGTAATTGAAAAAAAGCAAATAAAATACATTTTCGTTTAGAAAATGTCAAAATGTTTAGAAAATGTTAGTGTAGTAATACCATGTTCAGACTAAACCTGATATCGCCAGGTGCTTTATTTTGGTATTAAATCTTAAAAAAGAAAAAAAGTAGGATAGAAAATACTATCGGGAAAAATTTTCAGGTCGTCGAGAAAACAGCACTGATATTATTGATTGATATTGCTGAGTTTTGATTTGAATGGCCAGAAATCTAGCATGCTGAACTTCTTTGGTCGCGAAAATGCAAGCCGCTGAGTAACTAGCTGTGCTCACATGGGTTATTCAAATCCTAACGGGTCAACGGGTTTAAAATTTAGAATAATTTCTTATATTTTTTACTACGTCTGTAGCGCAACTCACTTCAGTAATATTATTTTATTTCATAAAAAAATCTCTATGTTTACTAAAAACGTAATTTACCGTGCTTGAAGAAGCAAAAAAATCTTCATTGGACGAATTCATATTTCTTTCAAACAAAACCGCTACTGGAATCTAGGAATATGACAATACAACGCATTTGCGACGCTCGCTCCAGTATGTCATAGGAAGATTCACCCAACGCTTCTGTTTATTCCGCTTCTCAAACGCTCAACGCTTCGCTTCATTTGACGCCTCAGTATGTCAGCAGCCTTAGACAATGCAACAGTAGTGACCAAAATATCAAGAAAATGCTACTTTAAATTTTTCGAAAAGTATCCAAATAGGTACTAACAAGTCATTTAGTAGTGCGCGCATTTTATGCTAATTACCATATTTTTTTCGTAAAAACAAGTGGTTAGACGACGATTTTTTCCAGTTTCTTGCACTTCATCATCATCTCGTTTACAATTCCTTCAGAACTTTTGACATACCTTCTAACATCGCCTGAGCAAGCTTGCCTATCGCCATTGTTATGTTCCAGTAATCAAAAATGGTGATTACTTTCTTGCAACCAATTGACAGAAGACTCAAAGATTTGCTCAATAGTTTTAATGTGTTCATAACTCTCGGAATATAGTGAGCCCAATTGAAGACGAAGTCACACGTTGATCTTTCGAACTAAATTTCTATTTTCAACAACGGCTTTTACCCGTTAACACATAAGTTCATTAAGCAGACAGTGTGTGCAGTAGGGAAAGCGAAAAATAAGCGAACTGGAAATATGATCACACGTTGATGTTATCAAATTTCTATTAATTGGATTTAGTTGGAACTAGCCTAAATGAGATTAAATCTATCATTAAAATTTTCAAAAATACAAAAGCACCTGGTGACATTTTAATTGAAGTTCTTCTTGAGAAACTCTCAGAAATTGTTTTATTATGAATATTTAGCCAAATTATGGAAAAATGCCAAAAATACTCCAATTTTAAAGCCGGATAAGGATCCAGCTGAGGTTTCAAGTTGTCGACCAATCAATTTATGATGATACGAGTTAATGAGTTCGGAGGTTATTTCATGGGGCTGCTCTTCTATACTTAGCATTCAACAGGGTTCAGAATAAAGGTTTGATTGCGAAATTGTTAATTTCTTATTTTCTAATTTTTACAGTCAAGATTTTGAAATAATTATTCAACTGATCCAACCAGAATTTATTTTGTTCAAGATTCAAGTTAGCAAAAGCGAAGCTAAACTGCTTTAATTACTGATGCGATTTTTGGCAGGAACCAATTTAAGGCTGATCCGTTTTAGCTTAGTGATTTAGGTGAAAGAACCTATGATAGTCTTAGCTTAAAGCAGTTTGAAATAAATTTTAATAGTCAGGGAAAAAAATTTGGAACATCAAGGAGAATCTGGGAATATCAGGGTATTTAATTTTGGAAATTGAGTCGCCACCCTGTGGAATTTTTACCTCTCAGTAATGAAGGAAAGAAAAATGAAATGGAATATATTTTTGATATTGGTGAGCAGAATAGATATAATAGAAGAACCATCCAAGCTATTTTTAAAGAAACGAATCCAACACGGGAAATCTTACACAACACTCACACCGCTAACAGAAGATCGGAAGAGGGTAGTTGTTGAATATGATGTTTATTTTACTCATCAACTTCGTAAAAATTTTAGGAAATTTGGGATGGATATTATCTACAGTAGTAGAAATAACCAACCTAGAACAAGATTGGGTTCTACTAAAGACACTATTAACAAATTACATTGGGCAGGTGTTTATGAAGCAGTCCATCTAAGCACTGAAGAAGGCGCTATGTAAGCGTTGAAATGTGAGAAAATCAGCCTTCCACTAAAATACGTACTTTGATGAATTTTAACTTAGTTTCTCAAAAGCTGAGCATGCTTAAATAAGTATTTCATCATGTATGGATTCAAAAACCCATTTCCGGGGTTTGGTGCCATACGGCATCACCTGACATTCGAACTTTGATTTAAGTTCAACAATTACACTTGAAAATTTGCACGATGGAACTATTGAGTATCGTTAGAGAACAGATTGATCTTCAATAATACAGTTTGTATCAATTGTGCGTATAGTTGATTGATAAAGAGTTTAAAGTTCATTTTTTTAGGTAAATACTGATTTCTCTCCGCATTGGATGGATTAATTTTATTCAAATCGGTTTTAAAACCTCTGAGATAATAGTGTTTTATTATTTTCACATTTATCTATATAAGAATGATTTGCTTTACTTCAACTGCTTTTTCTCCGCGGTTGGGGAAATGATGTGAGTGCGTTGGTCCCTATTAATGAAACAAAAATTTCTGCATAACTTGAGAACTAATCAAGCAAATAGATCTCAACTTGGTTTTTGGGTACTAGAAATGTTTTTATGATTGACTCTTTTGGAAGAGAGAGGCCTGAAGATGGAGGTATCATAAAACAGAAACACTTGTTTCAACTATTTTTTTCGGACAACCGGGAGAATCAGCGAATATCAAGTATTATATTTTTGATCAGGGAAATGAGGGAATATCAGAAACCCCTCAATAACACTCCTTATTGGCAAGAGTGCCAAAATTCACAAGAATGATTGAAAAGTCATAATATCTTCAGTACTATCTTTATTCTCAATTTTATTAAACTGGATGTGTTTCTCAATAAAAAGAATTGTTGTTCATAATTCAATTTAGCAGAAGCAAAGCTTAACTGTTTTAATTGCATGTGGGATTTTTGGCAGGAACTAGTTTAAGTCTGATCCTTTTTAGTTTTGTGATTTAGGTGCCAGAACCTATAATAGTGGTAAATTTACTTACTTTACTTTTTAAGTAAAGACCGGTTATCGATCCAGTGCCGAACCTAGAATACGTCTCCATATCACTCAGTCTTGGACTCCGATCCTCAATTCGCTTTTAACACCTATTTCGCGGGCATTCTCATATCGGGATTCCAACTAGATATATTTTTTGCGGATCTTTCCTCCGGCATTCTAGCTACATACCCAGCCCACTGTAGCCTGCCATGTTTCATCCGCTTGACTGTATCCGCCGATTTGTATGCCTGGTACACTTCATGGTTCAAAAATCAATTTTTTTTGAGTAAAAAGTAATTAGTGTGAATAAGTGCATTATTTAGGTAGAAATCTTCAATTACTAAAAAAAAATATGTGTGATAAAAATAAACTTCCTTCGAAGAAATCGTTTGTTTTATTATAGCAAACAACATTGTAGAACATTGAAAAATTGTAGAAAATCACTACTAAAAGTTATGTTAAAAAAACTGATTTTTAGTGGAAATTTGTAAAAAAAACTCTACATAAGGCCATTTAAATAGATAGATAGAAGTATGGTGTCTTTGACAAAGTTCTTTCTTATGAAATGTGCTACAACTTTGTCGAACACGATGAATTTTTATATGCAAAAATGAGAAAACTAATATTCGCTTTTCACTGTTAAGTGGATTAATCACAAAACTGTAACTTCTACAACATGAAGAATAATTAATGAAACAACTTTACTGAAGGCACTGTGGCTCTAAAATCAAGTTTTTGGGTCAAAATTATTTCGATCACGTTTTTGCAGCTTTGGAAACAGTGTGCACCGGGAGAATCAGTGTTTTATAAAGTGTGGCTGCGGGATGTGAATTGGTTACGCAATCCGTAGAACGCCCTGTTTGTGGTCGCTATCCGCCTTGCTATCTCACGACTAACCTCTTTGTCGCACGTCACCAATGTACCCAGGTAAGTAAATTCGTCGACTTCTTCAGATAAATCCCCATCTATCACCTCCGCCGCGCCTGCATTCGATAGGCTACCACGCTCTCTACCAGCAACCATGTACTTCGTTTTGGCAACCCAAATCGCAGCTTCCCTCTTGAGAGATTCAAAGGCATTTTCCGCCGTCCTACGTTTAATGCGAATGATGCCCATATCGTCATGTGAGACTTCATCTTGATGGTGCCGCTTCTATGCAAGCTAGCCCTCTGTATAGCAACTTCCAATGCGATGTTGAACAATAATTTTGACAGCCCGTCACCAGACTTCGAACCATCTAACATCCCGAAAGCGTCCTATATCTCATCGGCTACCCTGACGCTTGATGTGGAACCATCAAGGGAGGCTCGAGTCAGTCCAATTAGTCTTGTTGGATGCTCGCGTATTATCTGGTGTAACTTATTTTTCTTAACTGAATCGTACGCTGCCTTGAAGTCTATGAACAGATGGCGAATCTGCGAGTTGAATTCTCGGAATTTGGTTTGCCGCAGGGTAAACATTTGGTCCGTGGTTGAGCGTCCTCCTCGTAAACCACATTCCTGCAATGGTTTCAGTCGTAAACTAAATCAGTCTAAAACAAATTTAAATAGTCAGGGAAAAAAAATTGAAACATTAGGGAAAATCAAGGAGTATCAGGTAATTTATTTTTGAAAAATGAACCGCCACTCTGATGTACTTTCGGAACCAGAATGATGCTCAAAAGCCGAAAATTGACTTCAAACGCCGTTCTGAAAACCGGCACAAAAAAAGCTAATCTAGGATCAACGCTGCGAAACAGCAAAGTAGGACATTGAGCACAAAACAGAATTTCCCAACGAACGATTACGATATTTTCATCAGCTAACATGATCACTCTGGCATAATATTTTATCAGGGGAAACTGACGGAAGAGTCGGTGTATTCGAAAGCCTGTCTAGCACTAAGAGGCTTAATCCGTATCACTTTCCCTTTGCCAGTACAGCATGCGTTCTCAATTGTATCATTTCGCGGAAATACTAACACGCATAAATGTTTTTGTTTTCGGTACAGTAGTCAACTATTCCAGCTAGTCTTGCTGTGGTTGGATACCCAGCAATTTTTAATCTCCGGTTTCACGAAATCGTGCAGTTGAATAAAACTTAAACTATTCATCTGTGCAACTTCACTAGTGCAAATCAATCATGGAAGTGCACCTACGGGTGTGTGCGGTCTTCATTTCGCTGGCTCTATAAAAACCCTATAAAAAGTGAATAAAAAAATATGTCCATAAAAACCGCGTTTAATGAATTCCCGCCCAGCATTTAGCCCAGCTTCCAATTTGATTGAGTGCGACACTGTACGGTAATAATTTGTACGCAACATAAACACAAAAGAAACCCTGATTCAGATCTAAAATATTTGCCATTAAACCGGAGCGAAATAAACTTTCATCACACAGCTAACGCCAGCCAGTAGGCAAATACATCATCAACCGACCTGCCGAGTGAGAGCAGCCAGCCGTTTTCATTTTTTCAACCCATTTTTTCTGCAGAGCTCTCAGTTTTTGCAAATAAAAAAAAAACAATAATCAATGCATCCATAGTACTGCTCTGCACTGGTGTGTGCTGCATCAAATCTGAATATGTGCGATCAACGGCAATGTGGAAGCCAGAGAATGGTAGCCTCATTGAAAGTTCGGAAGGGTTGAAGAACGGATAAAATTACGGGCATTTTTTTCGGGCCAGTTCCTATCGAAACACGTCTCGGGTGTGGCATATGTTCCGAAGTGTGCTGAGCACACGGTCCGAGTGCAAACTATGGAAAATAAAAATCTTCTAACTCTTGCTGCTTCTGTTGATGCTCCTGGGTTTGGTTCCAAAATCGTTTCCGGCACGTTGAAAGCACTGCTAGGTTAGTTGTATATGGTTTGGCACATGCCAGAACGGAGGAAAAAAGTTTCGGAAATGGCAAAAACATGTTTCCATCCATTTCAATAAATTTGTACCTAGATTTTCCCGTTAATGGGATATCCCTTAATTGATAATATTATCTAACAGGAGGGAGTGTTTTAAACAAGGACCTTTCTGCTCGTGGGTGGGAAGGGGCGTGCGTGTGATCGCATGTGGGCTTGCTGTATTGCAGTTTAGTTGTGTTGGAGATAGAACTGGGTCGTTTGTACCGATGTTACACTGGAGATATTTTGTCGGAAGTGGAATAACATATAAAAGTGAAAATTAACCCTTTCGGGGAGGGTTGATGGAAAATGTTTCAGCATTTGGTGCTGCTAATTACGCCAACGCACGCTGCGAAGTGGGATAGTAGGGCTAGCAGTTATCGTCGTCATTACGACTAATCCGGTAACAAGGTTATTGCGTCTCACAGGTTTTCAGTTTAACCATGAAACATTCTTGTTCGGCTCTGTTTCATTGGAGCATAAGTGGATGCGGGTTTGGAACTGCCATCGGTAGATTGGATAAGCCTGTTTGGAGGCACAGCTGTCTGAAATCATGACAGCAGTGTTCGGAAACAAATTATAGAAATGAGAAAGTTTTAGAAGTGGTTCATCCCAGCATCTTTTCACATCCATGTAATTTTGCTAATATGGAAGAAATAAAATGAAGATCGAATTTTATATTTTGTTATACAGTCATACCCCGATATAAGGCATCCTCGATATAAGGCAACCCCGATATAAGGCAACCTCGATATAACGAAACTCGATATAAGGTAACTTTTTAAGATGTATTGAAATTGAAAATAAATGATACAGCAACTGTTTTTGAGATATAAATTGCTTCGAAAAATTTTTTGTATTAAGTTTTGGAACCAATAAAAATCAATGCCAAAATTGTCCTAAATGAGCATAAGAAAGGTTTGAAAACATTAACAGGTTTTTTCAGGCAAATTTCTCTGAATGGGCATAAGAAAGGTTTAAAAATACTGATATGTGATGGGAGATAGGTTTTCGCGTATCTTTTAGTAGCCATCAACAGTCTTGCATCAATTAATTAAAAAAAAAATTTGCTTACTTCATGAATTAATTACATTTTTAATCCTATGACTTACATTTTTTTAAGTTACAAAGTATGCAATGTATGTGATTTTTCCGAGGATGCTAATAATGAACACGGGTTGAGGATGTGATATAGACTTAAAAATAATTAAAAATTTCCCTCGTCCCGTCTGGACTGGTCTACAAAATCTCGAAATCGTCCTAAATGGGCATAAGAATGGTTAAAAATACTGATAGGTGATGGGAAATAGGTTCTCACGCATCTCCAACCATCCACAATCTTGTATCAATAAAAAAAAAAAATTATGCATGTTGAATTTTTTTTCAAATGGGCATAACAAAGGTTTAAAAATACTGATAGGCTATGGGAAATATTAAAAAAAAATTCTTTTTGCTTCGATATAACGTAACTCGATATAACGTAACGAAAATAAAAATGAAGTTGCCTTATATCAAGGTATGACTGTATCACGATTATATATGATCCGCTAACATTGTCTAAAAGGTTTTTTTCATACATTTTTCTAATGAGTCTCAAAATTTTGTATTATTTTGTTACTAACACTAGTAACTAGTAGTTCAAACCCAAAATAAAAATAAAGGTCCTATCGAGAAGGGTGCTCTTTCGACTCTCGAGAAATGAATTTTCCCCTCATCGTCCATAGGCAACATTCTAGTAGAAATCGAATCTTTTGAAATGCAGTTTTTCAAAAATTGCACCTACTAAAAAATATACGCCGTTTATTCAAATTAGCCTTGAATTTATTTTAATTGAGCCTTCACCTTTATGTGTTTATGTGTTTTGTGTTTTTGAAAGCATACACAAAATTTATTTATTTATCATCGAACCAACATAGGTCTCCATGAATGTTGGGCGAGGAAAAGCTCACTTGAGGTGGTCCAGGTGCGCACAAAAACCTTACCATCTTTAGACTAAAACATACATAGAAATTTAGAACATAACAATACATTGAATTGATTATAATAAATTACTGGAAACTAATCTACAGCGATACATAACTGAAGATTTGTCGAAGTATAACATATCGCTGGAATCGTTAATTTGGCAAATGAGAGCATTTGCTGCGTACTGTATTAGCTGGAATTCCAATTGTAACATAGCTCTGGCTCGAAACGATCTCAATGGCGCATAGAACCCGATTTCTGCTGGAGGGTCAGAAGAATCAAATTTAGCAGTTATTCATTTACAAATGAAAACGGCTTGTGACACTCGAAGGCGTTGATCTAGCGTTTTTTGTCTACAGATAGTAGCGGTCTTCGTATAGAGGCAAATTCAGTGGGCCATCCCAGGCAAGATTCCGCAAAGCATACCGGACGAATTTATGTTGGACACTCTCTAGTCTATTTATCCAAACTGCTTGATAAGGCTGGCGAATTCTAACGTCAAATGCACAGTACAGTGCTTAACCCTCTAGTGCCTATGTTAATTTCTGGACGAGCTTCGGTAAAATCACTATGAATCATTATAAACACTTTTTAAGTATTTATTGAAACTTTTTAGAGGTTCAACTGAAGCCCGCCAAATGGCGGCATTGGGCACTAGAGGGTTAAAGGCATTTGTCGGTTAAGAATATTCTTAAATCGTCAGCAAAAAACATTTTTCATCCCGAATTTAGTAGCAGTGCCGCATCATCAACAAAGATAGAGAATACCAGTGGCCCAAAGTAACTGCCTTGCGGTGCTTCTGAAAATTAAAAAAAAAGGACAGAATTAAAAAATAGGGCGGAATGGTCTCCAATACAAATGAACCGTTTCCTCTGTACAATAAATAACAATTACAAAAATTTCATCAGAACCAAACATGTTCGTTTCAGTTTTCTGCATTCTCAGGACCATTTCGTTTGGAAATGCTGATTTCCAACCTTGTTCTTTAGTCCTCCTTTTCAAATTAAAAAAATTGTGATACAATATTTTTTCATGAGTATTTTTTCAAATGGTGTGTGCAAAAAATGATAGATTCTTGTTGGTAAATGACCTTTTAATAAAATTCTAGCTACATAAATTTACTTCTTTAATTCACTGTAGATAAAACATTATGAAAATATGCAGTCAAAATTGTTATTTTTTTTAGAAAAGTTCAAAATTTATTCTAATTTAAAAAAAAAAATTGTAAAAATCTGTGTATTTTTCAGACAAATTCTACAAAACACATTAAAACAACTTTCTTTACAAGATACGTCAAGATTCGTAGTCGATCTCAAGTTTTTCAATTCGGAATTTATCGACTTGTTATTTCTGACATAATTTGGCTAAGAACATGTCAATTTGTTCATGCTCAAAAATTCAAATTATTGGCATAGAAATTTACTGATAGTGTTCATAGCAAACTTTTTATTATTTCATAGTAAACGTTGTTTTTTTTGAAGAAAAACGGAAGGTTTTAAAAAAGGCGACTTATTATTATTTTAATATATATTTTTTTTTAGTTTAAATATTTGCTATAGCTGTGGAAAATTGTAGTGAAAAACTTTAAATATTTGCATATTTTTGCATATACGCAAAATATATTTTTGTTTCAATTTGCCAAAAATGATGATATAGGGTGCTTGAACAATTCAGATGAACTAATAAATTCAATAACAAAATTTTTATCGAACGTTCCACCAAAGTAAATGTTTTCCTTTTTGTTTTAAAAGCAGAGCAGAATCGCGCCAAATGATCTGGAAATACGCGAAAATTTAATCGACCCTTTTTTGATTTGAAAGGAAATTTTCCACACGTATTTGGCTTAGCAAACTGAGCATTTTTCACAGATGGAGAGATTTTTTACAACCATGAGTTATGGGTTCGCCACAGAAGGCAGAATCACGAAAGGCAGAATCACGAAAGGCAGAATCACGAAAGGCAGAAGCACGAAAGGCAGAAACATGAAAGGCAGAACTCTATAAACGTACACACAAGGCAGAATATTTCAAAAGGCAGAATTTCGAAGGGCTCGAAAGGCAAAATCACTGATAGCAGAACCTGACTCACGATAGCCAAGTGCGTGATGGCAAATTCGTGCGAATCGTGGTCACGGTATCAAAGCTGCTACTCTACATTTATTATTTGATATTATTTGGTAACCAGACATAATAACTGGTCACACAGCAATGACCAGTTTTGATGGGAGGTGCAATTCAAGCCTAATTATTAGATCCGAAACGCGCAAACTGGTTTGGCTCAGGTCCTCAAGACTCTCATGGCATCGCGGAGAGTAATCTTTCGATGTTAGGTATAACTTACACTAGTCTCAACGGCTTGTTGGTTATAATTAACATAAAACAATTCATGCGGCGAAGACGCATAATTGAGGGCAAGGAACCGAGGCGGCACAAAGCCGCCGTGGTTTCCGCGGTCGTCAGAGCCGGCCGCCGACCCGCCGTCGGAAGCGGCGGCCTCTCGCATACAAACAACTGATCCATTGATTTTCTAGGATTATTCAAACAGGTTTTCTTTTCCTTAGTTAAGTCCGAACGAGCGGTAGCGAGTAAGGACAGCATACACTTGGGCAATAGAGTTGGCCTAAGGCCGCGAGTGTGTGTGTTGTTTAAAAGAAAATAGACAATTTTTTGATTCTGCCATTCGTGCTCTTTGTGATTCTGCCATCCGTTATTCTGTCTTATGAAATATTCTGCCTTTCGTAATTCTGCTTTTCGTGATTCTGCCTTTCGTGATTCTGCCTTTCGATTTTCTGCCTTTCGTAGGAGACCCCAGAACTTGTACACTTTGTTTCTTGATAAAAAAAATTTACCTTTGGCATTATTTTGGTTCGAAGTTTTAAGTTGCGATTTTTTCAACAATAGAAAAGTTAATTGTGATATGCTTTGTTTTAAGGAAACTCTTGAAGCCCTATTCCACCGTGATTCTTCTACTTTGCATAAAAAATAAAGAAAATCGAAGGATAAATATATAAATTCGAAATTTAGTAACGCAATTGTAGAGCACCCTTTTACCTACGGTTTTCGTTCCACGGGAAACGGGAAACGAAAATTCCCGGATTCCCGGAATTAAGAAAAATTGCAAAGAAAAGTAAAAACGCGGTGGTTTATTTAGTGTGAATTTTATTGTTGTCATATAGGAGAAAAGACCGAAAAAATGAAAGGTAGAAAAGCGGCGATTCATTTGATTTGGATTTTATTTATTGTCGTGTAGGTTAAAAGACTGAGACCATTAAGGTTCAAATTCATTAAAAAGCCATCAAAAAGTCAAAAGTCTCCATGCAAAATTAGAAAAAAGAATGAAGCAGGCACAGGATCATGAATCAATTAAAATTCGGATTTTTTTATACCAGATGTCTTGGGAAGCATACATCCTGCTGTTATCTTGGAAAAAAAAATTGTTTTGAAAAAAAAAATCCGGGGACGTGAGGTTCTCTCAGCTCGAATTTTTCCAGTCTTAGAAATCTCTCGAACTAAATTTCTACTTCTAACAACGGCGTTTACCCGTTAACATTCAAGTTCATTAAGCAGACAATGTGTGCAGTAAGGAAAGCGAAAAATAAGCGAACTGGAGATATGATACAGATTTGGAAAAATATACCGCATCCCGACGCAATCTCCCTGTCTCCGACATGGTGTTTTGACCAATTAAACTCCGGGGGACGGTGGTACTGTTCCACAATCTATATGCGTATCACATTCCACTCGGAAAAGTGAAACTCTACCGCTTCAAGGTTCCACTTCCCGAAGTCCGATTGAGCTTAAACTTTGCGTAGGGCTTTTCTGGCGAGAAGACCAAACTCTTTAGCTCTACCTTTAAACGAAGTTCAAATGAATTTTTTTTACTATACATTCCATTAGCTCACTAAGGAGCATATTCATAGGCAAAGAAATGTTACTTATTATTGGGTATTTGGGTATTTGGGTATTTATTTAACAGAATAATCCGAAATGGCCAAATACCAGAAGCCGGAAATCAACTCCAGTTGCCATTTTTTTTTCAGCCTCCTTTCCAAAACAATCGAAGACAAACATTCGAAGCAACCTTCTGTTGCGTGCGTAGTCTGCGAAAGGATATTTTTTCGATATTCCTAGTAGCTATTAAATTTCAATTTCTTGTTAAACCTCCTCCTCCCCCTCTCCTTTGCTGCGCCATTGCATCACACGGATCTTTACCGTGTGATGTGAGTAAAAAAATTGGAATCTGTTTCGTGATGACACATTTCTGAAATTAAGCTTTGTCATGTTTTAAATTAATTACAATGAATTTTGAAACTGTACTGGGGATCCCATTCAATTTAAAACTAGCTGGCCCGGCAAACTTCTTCCCGCTAATTTTTGTGTTTGAATAAGTAATTTTAAAAGTTCCAAATTGATTCCTTGCGATTTCTTTTTAGTGTTGAGGAAATTTTAAGCTAGAATTGTAAATTTTTGCAATCACCTGAACATATCTAAAGTCGAACAGAGATAGTTACCTTGTACCGCTCTGATGTTGGTTTTTTTTTATTCATGCAAGAATAATATTATCTTCTGCCAACCATTACTTGGAATAAACATTCTTGTTAGTCGTATTCCTGTTGAATCCTCTCCAGCTAAAGGTAGCCCCGCCAGTCCGAAAAAAAGGTCCGCCATCGCCAACGGATGAATACTCGGGATATTGAATATTTAAATTAGGTGAATTTTGCATAATTCAGGCTCGCGTTAGTTTGAATTATGGCATTCTATCCTTCCGAGCTATAAACGCGGAGTTTAATGCGCTATTGTCTTTAACACTGGCTCGGGGTTAGGGGGCACACACGTTATGGTCTTGGAAGCAATGAACTAAGAGTTTTGATGGATGAATACGAGTTACGAAACTAACAGCGAGAGCGTTTTATCGGAACTAGCGAATGTGAGTAGCAGCGTGTCGTACTTCTGTCGGGTGGAATGTGTGTTCTCTTTTTCGCCTTCCGGCCAAATTGTTTCTGTGTATGTTTTGTTTGAACTTCTTGGCGATGGCTTTTGTTTCCCTAAAACGAACTTCAGGTCGAAGAAGGCAACATCGGTTTCTGTAAATGTGTAGGTGTGTGTATGTGTGTGCGCGCGCGTCTTGTGTATTGGAGCTTCTTTCGAAACATGGAATCTGCAACCGGGAGCCATTTACAGTTTCAACATTGTAATGCATCTTTTATGTCTGGACTATTGTCAAATTTGTACTTGGAAAAAGCCTTAGGGCGATTTGCTTCTCCGAATAAAACTACAATCGCTAGGTCGAGATCCGGTGGGCGGTTGCTTTACATGTAAACGATGTCTTGTTTGAGAAATGACTTCCTTTTTGTGCTGGATATAGAATGATTGTTGTGTTATTGTTGTATTGTCCTGTTACAAATATTTCTTTTTTTTAACATTGGTCGTTATTACCCTGATGATTTTTTTATTTTTACTATTGTTGTGGATGAAGTTCTTATCATGACTCTGGTGAATTGAGAAACTTTACTGCTTGAAAAAGAATGGAAAGCTTATTTGCAACTGTGCGAAACTCTACTTCAATCATTGTGTTATGTTTCTCGTAAATTTTTTGAGCGAAATCCGATCGAAACTAGTGCGAATTTGAAGAACGCAATTATTGATTAAGGCTCGAACTTTTGCGTGTAGTTGTCGAACGCTGTGGGAACTCACATGCTGCTAGTCGTAAGTAAATTGAAGCATGAAAAATTTAATTTATCCGTCACTCCAATTCGCATACCGATTTATCTGACTATCAATATTTGTTCACTTAATGATCCTTTTCCCTGTTCGGCTTCCATCGGAGCGGATTTTCAGCATCACTGTCTGTCCAAATTATATCGCGTTTCGTTTTTTCTGTAGTCCACTGTATCTGCCAGAAACTTACTTATACCGCTTTGCATCAATCCGGAACTGATTTCGAGCATGAAAACTTTGCGCTATATGCGAAAAAGAGAGCCCAAACTGTGCATCACTACCAGAACATATATTATTCCCGCCCGTCATGCACTGCCAACGTGTTCTGTTTGTTAGATGTAATTGAATTTCGCGACAGCAGATTTCCTGACGAAGCGCTTCGAAATTAGCGTGAACCGAAGTTGGAAATCGAGAAGATAAAAAAAGTGTATTTGATAAATCAATTACCCACGGCCGTCGTTGTAGGTCGCCGCTTCGGTTCGCTGGCGGGGGCACTACCAAACGTCATTAGTTTTTCTCCTGAATAATTTTGCTTCAAAGTTGCTCCTGCTGCAACTGAGTATTAACTTTCCCTCATTCCTCCTTTTTTGCATTCGAACCATTCGAGGACCAATCCCGTCGAAAGCCTGCAGTGCTTTTTTTGCGTGAGGAAGTGAAATAAATGGAACTTGGAAACGTACGGAAAATTTAAGCCGACTGACTGGGGTTCCAATGTGGTCCCCGTGGTTCTGTGGTTAGCGATATCGGTCAGCTAGCTCTCCCACACGGTTGTGATATCGGGTTCGATTCCCGATCAGGTCGAGGATCTTTTCGAGCTGGAAATTTTCTCAACTCAGCACTGGGGCACGGTGTATCGTTGTACTTATCCTACAACATGCAAAATGTGCCGAAAACAATATCGATAACGAATTCTCTCCACTAATCTAGTTGATCGAGACCGCATTAGCCACCCAAGCTAGCGTGCGATATTGGATTGACTGGGGTTCCGGTCATTGAACGTGGTGCAACTTTTGGGGAAGTTTTCAATCCGCACTGTATCAAACACGGGCGAACGAAATAGCGGAAGCGCCGACGACGGTGGCAGCGGAAAACTGTGACTGTGCATATATGCAAATATATTTTTGATATTGCACTGTTCAGATTTGTGTTCTGTGGCATCCGAGGATTCGTACTCCTGAAAACAAAATTAGAGAGAAATGCGCTTGAATTGCTATGACACTCTGATGAAGTTACTGGTAGCGTAGATTGCTTTAAAAACTCGAAATATTTCAAATAAAAAATCAAATCAATAATAAAAAGAGAGTTAAAATAACAATTACAATAAACCTGGAAAGATAATCCTATTATGATGTGCATGAAAGGAAAAACGCGACAAATTGACTCCCGACTTTTGAATAATTGAAAATGAAAGTTTTTCTTCATAAATTATCAATTAACGATCATGGCGGTGTTACAACATCGATAATTAAAAAAACACCAGGATTCAGGTTTCAATATTTCTTTTTTGAATTAGAACAAACAAGAAAAGACCAACGGCTGTCTGCAAGAACACTGGCAATATTGCTGAAAACGAGGAGTCAAAATGACGCAAAGCACAGCAGAACTTATGAGCTGGGTTATTGTTGTAATAAAATAATAACTTTATTTTGACAAAAAAAAAACTTTTTTATAAATCATCGCTAGCTACAACAGCTCGAACACCGTTACGATTAAAGTGTTCGTCTTTTGAGGCTATCCACGAGTCAAGCCATTTTCGATGTCACCATATGACCAGAACGATATGATCAGATCGTGTGCTATTGAACGGAACAAGTAATAATCAGACGGCTTTGGCAACATGAGGCCGGCGTTGTCATGCAGTAAAATCACTTTTCCATGCCTCTGCTGTTGTGGTTGTCATTCGCGCAGCGCCTCGGCCTTGTCACATCAATTAAAGACAACGACGTAGAAGACTTTCTTTGTTTTGGGTTACTGTAATAAACCTATTATTCACCTAGCAACCTTTCTAGACATAGAAGGCGCTTCTGATATTGCATCCTACAATTCTGAAACTTAGTTTCTACATATGTATCGTTATATAGATGAGTGAAATGCTTTCAAAACATGACATGTATATCAATAAAAGCTGTCAAAGGGGGGAAACTTTTTTCTGAAATCAAATACTTGGGAATTACGATTGATCGTAAGCTCAGCTGGAACTGCCATTCAAATCTAGTCATAGGCAAGGCAATAAATGCACTATGTATAAGTGAGATAACTTTTGGTATGAAATGGAGATAGAGGCCAGCAATGATCCATTGGACACATAAGGCTAAAATACGTCTCAGGGACCACCACAGGGCATCTGAGTACTATAAATGAAATTCGTATCAACCCATAAGTAACTGTCATCGATGACTGCATGGAAACAAAATTCATTTTTTACCGCAAATTCAACGTAGCAGAACCAGGCCGGTCTCTTCGCCAACCGTATGTCAGGTCGCAATTCAAGCGATTATAGGATGTATCACTTCTAGCCTTAAAAAGAAATACAAACATACAAATATGTGTATCTTCTCTGACAGCCAAGCTTTAAATGCATTAAAATCGTTTACATGTGCTTCAAAACTGATATGAGAATGTATTCAGCTGCTTTAACAGTTGTCTAATAAAAACACAGCAAATCTTTACTGGGCCCGGGACACTGTGGAATAGAAGGTAACGAAAAGGCTAATGCAAGACTAGGATCTGAAGAATGAATCTGAAGATGAAGATGTCCGAAAAATACTGATAGATGATTTTTGAAGAGGAATCCAGAAAAAATATAAGTTTTGACCGGAATTATTGCCAGATGAACTATTTGTGTATTTGAAAACTAAATTTACATTTTTCGGCAAATGCAGCCATTTTAATTTTAAATTTGATAATTTCATCGTGTTTCTTGGAAAATTTCACATAAGAAACAACTATCATCCCGAGGTAATATGAGCCAATCTCGAGATATAACATTTTTACGAAAAAAGTTGTAAACTTCGTAATTAATTTTTTTCACAATTTATGGACGTAAGACACCCGGCAAATAGTGATAGGTGAATTTTGAAGAAAATAAACCAAGGAATCCAGAAAAAATAATATTTTTAACCGGAAGTGTTGCCAGATAAATTATTTTTGTATTTTAAAATTAAATTTGCATTTTTCGGCAAATGCAGCTAATTTTATTTCAAATTTGATGGTTTCATCGTATTTCTTGGAAAATTTTACGTAAGAAACACTTATCACCTCGTGGTAATATGAGCCAATCTCGAGATATAGCATTTTTACGAAAATAGTTCTGAATTTCGTGATTAATTTTTCGTAAGCTCCGGTAACATTGTTGTTTAATCGATCGCTGGATGAACGAACTTTCCTGACTTTATGGAAGACGGCCAAAATGATACCCGTTCACAAATCAAGGAGCACACGAAAAGTTGAAAACTACCGCGGAATATCAATTCTCTGCTGTCTAGGGAAGCTTCTGGAATCTCTGATGCATGAGGTCATGCTGTCCGCAGTTAAATCGATAATATCGAACAATCAGCACGGTTTCGTCCCGCGTCGCTCTACAACAACTAACATGCTATGCTACATCAGCGTATTATTTCGGGAAATTGAATGTCGAAATCAAGTGGACTCGGTATACATCGACTTCTCAAAAGCATTCGATATCGTTCCGCACACCTTCGCAATTGAGAAGCTGAGGCATATGGGCTTCCCCGATTGGATATCCGACTGGTTAATGTCGTACTTGACGGGTAGAAGCGCATTCGTCCAGGTGTACTCTGCACGCTCTAGAAAGTTCGACATCCCGTCTGGAGTTCCACAGGGAAGTGTACTGGGACCGCTGATTTTCGTGCTTTTCATTAACGACGTGTCAACGAATTTCTTCTGCAAAGCTGTTTTTCGCCGATGATCTGAAAATTTTCCGAATAATTAAGTCCATGTTGGATTGTATTTGCTTACAAAAAGACATCGTTATCCTTTCACGTTGGTGCAAAGAGAACGGGATGCGTGTGAACATCAATAAATGCAAGGTGATCACTTTCAGTCGCTGTCATAATTTGATTAGTCATCAGTACAACATCGACACAACTCCACTGGACCGTGTGCAGTCTATCCGTGACTTGGGTGTCATTATCGATTCTAAGCTCCGCTTCAACCAACACATCTCCGCCATTACCGCTAAAGCTTTTTTGATCCTCGGATTCATTCGCCGCAATGCTTCACAGTTTACTGACGTGTACGCGCTTAAGGCACTATACTGTGCTTTAGTACGCAGTGTTCTGGAGTACGCTGCTCCCATATGGGCCCCGTACCATACCTCTCAAGTTATTCGCATTGAGCGATTCCAAAAATGATTTTTACGTTCTGCTCTTCGTCACCTACCATGGAATGACCCTGTACATCTGCCCGACTACTCGCAACGATGTCGTTTGATTGACCTGGAATTGCTGTCGACAAGACGAATGAAACTTCAACGATTGTTTGTTTTCGACGTCCTAACGAACAATATTGACTGCTCAGACCTTCTCTTGCTAATTCAAATGAGTGTTCCTCTGCGCCAGTTGCGATACTGGACAATGATCTCCATACCCAGGCACAGGACAAGCTATAGTTATAACAATCCGCTCAGTTCCTGCCTAAGAGGATTCAATGACGTCTGTGATTTATTTGACTTTAACTTGACCAAAAATAGTTTTGAAAATATAATTGAAAATATAGCATAAGACAAACCAGTCTGTACGATGTGATCGAAGACTTTGAACAAACAAACAAACAAGTAAAAATGTTATATCTCAAGATTGGCTCATATTACCACGGAGTGGTAAGTGCTTCTTACGTTAAATTTCTCAAGAAACACGATGAAACCATCAAATTCAAAATAAAATTAGCTGCATTGGCCGAAAAATGCAAATTTAATTTTAAAATACAAAAATAATCTATCTGGCAACACTTCCGGGCAAAAATAATATTTTTTTCTGCATTCCTTGGTTTATTTTCCTCAAAATTCACTCATCACTATTTTTCGGGTGTCTTACGTCTATAAATTATAAAATAAAATAATTACGAAATTTACAACTTTTTCGTAAAAATGTTACAGTACTGGACAAAAAAAAAGTACGCACCTGTGATATGTTCAAACTTTCTTGATTTAGGTAGAATTTAAGGCAGATGGATAATCAAAGTGTTCTAACAAAGGACAGTACTGGAGGTGTACTTTCGAAAAATGTTAGATAAAGCGACATGAGAACGACATATAAACATAAAAAGAGCCTATATTTGGAAATTGTCATTTTTCTTGTGGACAAAATAAAGTACGCATTATAGGGATTCAACGTTCAAACTGATTTTTCTTTATTTTACACAGTAAAAAAAATTTACATTTCTTTGAATGCACATAAATCGAGCATTGAAAACCATGTAATATTTCGTGTGGCATTATATTCACATGCAATGTAAATGAATATATTGTCAATTTGCATGCATATTTATATTCAAAGCATTAAGTTTATATCACGAACGCAAACGCACAAATTTACATGGTTTAAAACGATTCTGTATTGTGCATTATTAACGGTGTGAAGTTATAATTGTTTTTCACTTTATGTGCTAGAAACCGTTATGTGCTTTCATTTGTATTAGTTATAAATTTCATTTTTTGGTACTGTGTAGTCTTTAGTTTGGCCACCTTTAGCTTCAATCACAGATTGCAGGCGTCGAGGCATACTTTCAACGAGGTTTTTAATATGTTGGGAGTCGATATTTGTCCGAGCTTTTTCCAAAGCTTCAAACAGTTTGTCGCGGTTGGTGACATCTCCCTTGTCGACATTTTGATCCAAAATCGACCACAAATTTTCTATCGGATTTAAGTCCGGGCTTTGTGATGGCCATTCCAATAGCTTGATACGTGAAGCACGGAAATACGCAGTGGTTTTGTGGGCGGTATGCTTAGGATCATTGTCTTGTTGAAAAGTGAACTTCTTCTCTAAGCCAACCTTTCGCGCCGACTCTGTTAGATTTCTCTTTAAAATGCTGATGTAATAGTCTGCCGTCATTATGCCATCAATTTTACCAACACCCGACCAAGCAAAGCACCCCCACACCATGATACTGCCACCTCCGTGCTTGACCGTCTTCTGAATATTTTTATCGGCAAGTTTCTCACCAGGTTTCGTCCAAACTCGTGCTCGTTGTTTGTGGCCAAAGAGTTCAAATTTACTTTCATCGCTCCAGATAACCTGTTTCCAGAACTCTATCGGCTTATCGATGTATTTTTGAGTGAATTTGAGGCGTTTGATCCTGCAGAAATAAACCTCAGCCAAAAATGTATGCTGAATACGAAGTAAACAAACCTGTTAACCTTTCGAATCAAAGGTCGTCGTTGGGCAAATCCACTCTTATAACCCATTTCCTGTAGTCTTCTGCGCACAGTTCGTTCAGAGATATTCAAATCAGCATTTTCACGAATCACTCGGCTGGTAGCGAAAGGATTTTTTGCCACTTCTCGAGAAATTCGGCGATCATCGCTAGTTGTAGTTTTCCGCTTCCTTCCTCTACCGGTCCGATCGGCTACGCTTCCCAGTTCTCCATGCTTTTTGCATATTTTTCGTGCTCCTGCTTCACTTAAATCGAAGTTTCGAGCAATTTCTCTATAAGAAAGACCTTCCTGACGGTTGTTAACTATAAGTTTACGAATATCTACGGAAATTTGCTTTTTCTCCATCTTATCCGATTGTACCGCGCACTAATAATGATAAACAAATCAAACACATTGTTTCGACGTTTCTCTGCAGCAATAGGAATCTTATTGGACTTACGAGGAGTAGGACACAAAAAATAAATTATCTGAGCTGAGAAATAGAAAACTGATGATGATATAAAGAATGCGTACTTTATTTTGACCAAGCGATAATAGAGCTTAATTACAATTATGCTGAAGTGTGAATTTAATATGCAATTCTTTGACAAAATTATTATACCAATCGTTAGTATATTAGAAATACTACAACTTATCCGAATTCCTCGAGTTCATATACCTTATATTGAAAAAGATACAGGGAGTTCAACATTAGGATAGTGGGTGCGTACTTCTTTTTGTCCAGTACTGTATATCTCGAGATTGGCTCATATTACCTCGGGATGATAGTTGTTTCTTATGTGAAATTTTCCAAGGAACTCGATGAAATTATCAAGTTTGAAATAAAAATGGCTGCATTTGCCGAAAAATGTAAATTTAGATTTTCAAATACAAAAATAATTCATCTGGCAACACTTCCAATCAAAACTTATATTTTTTCTGGATTCCTTGGTTTATTTTCTTCAAAAATCATCTATCAGTATTTTTCGGACATCTTACGTCTATGAATTGTAAGAAAAAAAAGAGATTTTTGACAAAAATTGCAAGACTTTGCAATAAAGAGGGGGCTCCTGGAGCGCGAGGGGTATTCCAATCGACATCATAATTGGGATTTTTCCAACAAAACAGTAGATGAATCATTCCCCAAACTTTGAACAAAATCTGTGATGGTCGTGTCCAAGTGGCATGTACACTTCGTATGGAATGACCCATATGAAATTGAAGCTCAGAAACTATTAGTTGTATAGCAAAACTTTCGGCGAGAGCGAGAAAGCTTTCGGCTGTTAAAATATATGTTGGTTGTACCCACGGCTGAGCAGTCACAACAAAGTAGTAGACTTCGTTACTGATATATTAAATCCTGAAGATGTTACTGATCAGTGACGAAACGTCGAACAGTATAAAGTTGTAATAATAAGTAAAAGTCGTTCAAATTTTCTATGAAAATTTTTCTTGTAGGAAATTAATAAAGCTTTTCAAAAAATACACTGTGGAAAGGAAATATTTTCATTGAACAAAATATAAAATAAACACATAAATTTAAATATCTCAGGAAATAATTTTATTTTATTGAAAAAATACTCATTAAGTCTAAAATTTGTCATCACCAGTGAAAAATACTTAGTCTGCTTAGCCAAATAGTAAGGACTGAATAATCCTTCAGGGTAAAAGCTTTTTTATATATTGAAAAAGAGGGATTAAAATGTTGCGTGATTTTAGATCATTTGCTGAATAATTCAGAGAACCATTTTAATCAGTTTTCAAAATGATTTCGATTGGAAAAAAAATGACCTGCAATGCAAATAAACAAAAAAACCTGAATTAATCCACCTAACGGTCAGACCCAGCCTTTCTCATTTAATCTTATTATTCGTGAAAATAGATTTACATGAACGCTTCAATCCAATAAATGTATATTCACTCTTTAGGTTCTAAAACATGGATGTTGTAATCTATACATATAAAAATGCAGTCCGGTCTGTCTGTCTGATCCAAATAGGCTCAAAAACTACCGAACCGATCGACGTGAAAATTTGAATGTAGGGGTTTTTAATGCCGATAAAGGTTCCTATGATAGTTTGAGACCCTCCCACTCCTAGAAGGGAGGGGTCCCATACAAATGAAAAATAAATTTCAGCTTAATTTAACGGGTTTATCGGCTCAATAACCGTTTCAGTCGTTATATAAACAAATTCATAAATTTCAGCACAACTCAAGAACAAACCAAGCAAATGAAACCGAATTTGGCATGTAACAAATGTAACAAATATGTCCATAATTGTTGGACGCCCCTCCTTTTTCTGGAAGTGGAAATGAAACACAAATTTCTGCACATCTCGAGAGCTAACCAACTAAATGGACCCATATTTGGCAGGTGAATGTTTTTAGTGGTAATTAATTTGTACCATAATCGACCTCAGGCAACATTTTGGATTGTAAGATGGCGACTTCCGGTTTTAGGGAAACAGCCAAAAATGGCCTATTTCCACCCAATATAATAATAAATCGATCGAAATTGTCTTCAAATGCCATCATGAAATCCAAAATGGAGTCAAAATCATGAAATCCAAACTTACGGTTTCTTCAAAACAGCGGCAAACGACCAAATACTACCCAATGTGGGTATTTCCGGAACCGCTCCGGAATGATGCACTGGAGCCACAAATCGACTTCAGATAACATTTTGAATTGTAAGATGGCAACTTCCGGTTTGTGGAAAACGGCCTGAAATGGATGATTCCCATTAAAGATGGACAGAAGCTAAAAATTGATCACAGACACAATCTTGAATTTTAAGATGGTGACTCCCGGTGTCTGGCAAACAGCCGGAAATGACCAAATACCATTCAATATGTATGTTTTTGGAACCAGAATCACGCCCAGATGACAGAAATTGATTTCACAGGCAATTTTAAAGTCCAAAATGACAATTTTCGGTTTCTGAAAAACAGCCCAAAGTGACCAAACACCACCCAATATGAGTATCTCCGGAGCCAGAATGTTGCAAGAAGCTAAAAATTGACCTCAGACACCATTATGAATTGCAGGATGGCAACTTCTGGTTTCTGGAATACAGCAAAAAATGGCCGATTTCCGTCTAACATGAGTGTCTCCCTCCGGATCTAGAATGATACACAGCAGCTGAAATCGACCATAGACCCCATTTTGGATTATAGGTTGGCGACTTCAGGTTTCTGGGAAACAGCCGAAAATAATCGAATAACACCCAAAATGGGTGTTTCTTCAACACGAATGACGCTTAGAGGCCAGAAATTATCTTAAATACCATTTTGAAATCCAAGATGGCGACTACCGGTTTGTGAAAAACAGCCTAAAACAAACAAATACTATCCAATATGAGTATCTCTGGAACAAGAATGATGCAAGGAGCTAACAATTGACCTCAGGCGCCATTTTAAATTGCTAAATGGCAACTTCCAGGAAACAGTTGATAATAACCGAATAATACTCAATATGGATATTTACGTAATCGAGATGATGCATAGAAACCAAACATTGACCCTGGACACTATTTTGAACTTAAAGACGACCATACAACACTGATAGAACGGACACGTAAACGGGACCAGACAACAACACTTATTGCTCTTACTTACTAGTGTAAAGACGGCCACTTTTAGTTTCTGGAAAACAACCAAAATAACTAAATACCTCCCAATATGGGTATTTCCGGTGTTAGATTGATGCCAGAAAATCTGCAGAAAATGACCGAATACCACCCAATATGAATATATTCAGAATTAAGGCGATGTACAGAAGCCAAAAGTCGGGGATGTTGTCATTTTGATAGAACCAATCATTTTAAACGATTTGTTATTTGTCTTTGATCATATCCTATGGCCGATTCGTCGTGCATTTGCAGATTTTAAACACGCAAAGAATCAATGAATTTGGAACGTTCAAATAGTATGATACCACATTTAAATTATGTTGAGACCTCTATATCGATCAAAGCAGGTGTAGTTTTCAATAGTCTTTGAATTTCTTTTCTTTCCATAACTTTTGAGCCACATAACAAATTGTTATGAAGTTTGTTATTTGTAAGGTTGAGAGATGACTCGTTCGTATGACACTAGTTATGTTCAAATAAATCATGTAATCTTTGAGATAATAGACTTTCGTTGTTTTATAAATAATTTAATACATAACGGTTGCTTAACTTCGATTATAATCAAATGAAATAGGAACGTACAGGGCAGCCAAAATTTTTTGAAACCACTTGTTCAATCATAATTCATCAGGTAACTCTTAACTAGCCCGCTCATCTGATAATAATATTCGGTTGTGTAGTTTCAGAGATAATGAAGTTTCGTGATTTTCACATTTCGGTACATTACAGACGAAATTACAGTTCGATTACAGTAAAATTCAATAGGGTGTTATTAGGCAGCTAGACTTATTATTTGACACTAATTTTGTGGAAATCGGGTCAGCCATCTCTGAGAAAAGTGAGTGAGTCCAAGTAGTCTTCGGAATATGTTCCTTTCCATAGCTGGATTTCACATTTTAAACATAACAGGCAAAGTAATGATCTAATTGCAAAACAAATCAATAGGGTCTTATGGGGCAACTAGACCTTCCATTTGACACTGATTTTATGAAAATCGGTCCAGCCATCTCTGAGAAACATGAGTGAGATTAAACAGTCCTAAAAACACGTTTCTTTTCATAACTTTTAAACCACATGTCCAATCTTTATAAAATTCAAAAGTTAAGGGTTTTTCAGGTAGCCCGTTCATTTGAAACCAATTCAATCAAATCGGTTATGTGGTTTTAGAGATAATGATGTTTCATGATTTTTACATTTTGATACATAACCTCTAAACTAAAAATCCGATTACAATAAAATTGAATAGGGTCTTATGGGACAACAAGACCTTCCATTTGCAATTAATTTCATGAAAATCGGTCCAGCCACCTCTGAGAAAAGTGAGTGAGAATAAAAATCTGCACATACACACACACACACACATACAGAAAATGCTCAGCTCGTCGAGCTGAGTCAAGTGATATATGCCATTCGGCCCTTTGGAGCACTTTTATATCTTCGGTTTTGCAAGTGATTGCTATACCTTTCTAGGAGAAAGGCAAAACGTTTGATTTGGAAAACTGGAAACTAAACTGTGCTCGATAATATACCTTATGAATGCCTGAAACAAATGTTGAAAGTATGTAGAATGATTTAATTAAACGAATAACAATATACAGGAATAATAGAGATGAGGTTTTCACACTATTTATGAAAATAGGACACCTCTTACCTAACTATTGATACTAATTCCAATTTTAATGTTCAATATTCTTTATTTATTTACTTTTGGTTATAAAAGCAGATAGCATGGAATCGTGTTTCGCGCTAATATTTCTGAATATATAACGAACGGTACGCTGTGCAAGTATTTTTTTTGTTCAAATCGACAGAAAAAAAAAACAAACATATCGCCAAATATTAACTCTGTCAGCAGTTTCCATATAACAACATAGCAACGGTGCTTCGGTATTTCGCTTTTCCGGCTTTCCCAATGATGATATGATGGAAGCATCGAGAATGGGTTTCGTTTGCGACGGTGACACGGGGGTGCCAGGTGCCTCCGTTAATCGAATTGGGCACATTTATGCAGTGAAGCGTAAAAGGAACCGATAGGCTTGCCGTCATCGTACTCGGCTTCTGCCAACAGCAGCGAGTTTGTATCTATTTTCCCATGCCGCCTTCCAACCCTTCTAGCAGACTTGTCCCAGGGTTGGTAGAAGGGGAGCGATATAATCAATGAACTTCGATTCTATGTTTAATTGAATCAGATTTTTCCCATAATTGAAAATAAATACTCACTCGCTTGGGACTAGCTGCTGCAACGCTGGCACTCTCGGTTGCACCTGTCCGGAGCAGGTAACAGGAAGGAATACAGTGGAGGATAAACTCAGATGGGAAGCTCTGTACCGTGTATTTCCACCGTATTGTTGAAATGTGAATCGGACATTTTCGATAACCACAACCTGCAGTTTTATAGTCGTTCTATTTCGCTAGGGTGGTCGTTGTATGGGACAAAAATTTACCTAGCAGCTTAGTGAGAATTTAGTTGACCTCTCTGCTGCACCCAGACACTACACAAAGACAGCAAAGAAAAGCATGAAATAGCATATGTAGCTTCTTTTTGGTTGCCATAGCTTCGCTTTGTACCTTTCCCGTTCCCGCTCCGTCTGCTGCTGCTGGTTCATTGCCAATGAGGACGAGCGATCTCTGCAGGAGAAATTCATTTATTTGTTGGAATTCATTTGAACCAACGAAACATGAGTGCTGGTCTAGTGCGCTCGAATCATGGACCGTAAAGCAGCAAATGCAACTGCAACATCCCGAAATAGGGATTGTGTGCGATAGCGTACATCATTTCTATTTGGGTCTAATAATTGTGGTTTAAACTTTAAATTGCAGTAACAGCGGTTAATGTAGAAACGATTTTTTTGGGCATTATTAGAACCTTCGAAGTCAACTTTTTGAATATTTTTTATTACAATTTTATTCTTTTTTATTTATTTTCAGGTAAGAATTCAGCGAAGATCGAGGAGACAATCTTACGCAATGGTCATCATTTTGTATACTAATATCATCATTCATTTTACCGGTCGATGAACTGTTGCTAAAAGAATTTTTCAACAATAGTTCATCATGGTTGTTTATTTTTACTCATAGTTAAATAAATAGGTACGTACATCTTTATTTAAAAATTTATTGAAACGTCCATTTCCGTCAATTTCCCAAATAACAATCGCAATTTTACTGTCATTCACATAAATTATAATAATCTCAAAATAATTGCTCCCAATTTCTGCCCCTTTGAGATGTAAAAAAGAAGTCTATCAACCTTGATGAAAAACTTGAACCGCAGCTGCACCGCAAACAAAAATCTTTCACCCGAACATTAATTCAGCTGATAAAAGGGCATAGTCACGGAAAGTGAAAATCCTTTTTCCGCCATTAGTTGCTGCCTTGAATTGACTGCACCAAACAAATTTATTCGACAGGCTACCAAACTCCATAAAAATGGCCCCTCCCGAATACGCGTTCCACGGGAACGAGCCTAATAATTCCCATTTTGCCGGCTGGTTTTGGCAGAGCTGGTGACATTTCAGCTGACCGTCATCAACGTTTACTGTTTGATGAGCTTGTGGAACCTTTTAATTGAGTGTGCGGTTTCTTTTTCGTTTACTTTACGTGAACGGTGTGGAGCACTGGAGTATGGAAGAATTGAATGTAAATGGGGTTTCGTTCCTTTCGTTCCTTTTCTTCTTTGAAAATGATTGTATTCTGAATATATCTTAATTTTGGTAAAATTTACGGCAATCTTGTTCGGGTGTAATATTTAACTTTTGTATTCAAGTATTTTTAATAGGTTTGTAATATGGCAATTTAAATTAAGTAGGGTAAAATTTCTCATCATTATATCTTGTGATACCTGGAGCCCAGTGTGGCATTCACGTAACGAACCTGGAACAGATACAAAAACGATAAGATGCTAATGGCACTCTTGGGAAACTCAGTTGAAATCTAAACCACAACGGGTATCAACCAAATTAACTTTGTGTTTTTGCTGTGCGCGACTGCTAACTTAATGTGGCTTGAAGCGATTTCGGAGACAAACGGCATTTATACCACAAACTCTTAGGAAACACTGAATATAATGATATAAAAACAATTTTTCATGATCAATTCAATTAAGGTGAAATGGTGTTGAATTTACAAGAGCAGACTCGGAAATAGGTAATGAGTTTCCTGTGAAAACTTTATTCTGTATTTGTTTCTGTCACCACAGCAAACATAAAATAGCACTTTCACAGGTGACGTCTTGTGCCTTTGAAAATTCGAAGTGGTGGCTCGAAGTCGGCCGTTTGTGGATTCAACGCCATTTCACCTTGATGATGCTGACTGAATCTCAGGAACTTGCCTGCATATTTAGTAAATCGAATGGGCAATAGACTCTTTTTTTTATCGCACGCTAGCCTGGAGAGCTGATAGCGGTCTCAATCGACTCAATCAGTTGAGACAATTCATGAGTTTATATTGGATTAGAATTCAATTCAGTTTATATTGAAGCCATCAGGTAAACTTCCATTTACGCATTACACATTTCAGTAGGAAAAATCGAAAAACCATTAAGGCCAAAGAAAACTTCCTGGCAGTTATATTTGATATTGAGAGAGCATTTGGAACACAATGAAGTGAACCCACGGCAGGCTGATTAGTAGGGAAACAACTGCTCAATTCGGTGGCACATTTTTGTCAAGAAAAAACACTACAGGACGTTCTCGAGGTGGAATTGTATCATCCTTGCTGTGATCATTAGTTGTTGAAGCCTTGAATTTGAAATTGTTTAAACCTAATGATACCTTGACACCTGTATCTGGTGGAGCTCAGGATTTATAAGACAAGACGATGGTCAACTAAAGCCTATCTTAAAGTTTGGTAAATCTTCACGCTTTTCAGGGTTGAATGGGTATTGCGCTCTTTTCAGCCTTTCAAATCTGCTAGAAAGATGAAAATTTTCAAGCATTACTTCAGCAGGGAAAAGAAGTGCTCATTCTCCTGTTGGCCGAATTACTCAAAGCTAGTGTTATTTTGCGTTACGTACCAAAAGCTTGGGGGAACCTTCGAGCTGTTTTTGGTATGGGACCACGTCTTTATCTTCTATACTGGGATACATTCTGTAAAAAATGAAACATGAATGAAAAAGGAAATGAACCTGGCAAATGTTGCGCCAGATTTCAAACGATAATAACAGCATAACCACATGAAGGATATCAATAACCAATATGTTGTTGGATAGATAAAATGTTGGCCAATTTTGTAATATGCCAGTTGTTACTATTATTTCATTGTTCAGCTCTGAAAATTGAGAAAAAGTTTTAAGGATAAATTTATGCGAACAAGAACAAATCACATGCGAGCATTTCTAACACAGACAACATGAATAGACACCAACCAATCCCTCTGATATTCTATTTATCAATATCAAAAAATAAATTGATAGAGTCTCCCTGTTCCAATAGGCCAATTTATGTTTGCTTTTATGAACTTAGACTTATTTGATGTCTTGAAAGTAAAGATTTTTCGAAATACAACCCTTTTTCTTGAACAACTTCTAAATCTGCTGTTAGAACGTAATAAAACATGTGGTGAAAGCAACAGTACCGTACAGTCTCTCGTCGTCTATTATTGCAGCGGTACACCTCTATTCGTACTGCAGTGGTACTATTCGTAGTGCAGCGGTACACTTCTATCCGTACATTTCTATACGTGTGCAATCGAGGAAAAACTACATTGCTGATGGTGATGGTGATTAAAAGTTAATCTCATGAATATGATTACCATGAATTACCCAACAAGAACTGTACATCTTTGCAACGGTTATAAGTTATAAGCTTTATATATATCTTATTTCAGTTTCGATATTCTCTCAATAATCGTGACTGGATAATATCGAAAGATTAAATTTCTAAACATACAAATTATTGAAGAGTAAGCATTCACCGGATCGAATGCTTGTGAATTTTTTGTCTATTGACTAAAATTTATTTAAAATCTTTTTCAAAAGTTGAGCATTGTTTGATTATTTTTTTTTCTTTTGCAACTTGACAAATAATATACATATATCAGCTGTCCTCGTAATACAGTGAATGTAGTTCTTAGCAAAAGAAAAACATTTGGCGAGAAAAAGAACGAAAATGAATCTTTTTGAACTTTAAATTCGTTGTAACTGTTGATTGCTATGATTTTTTGCTGGAACTTAATGATAATTTTGTTTAACATATTTTCTTATGTTTGCCTATTAGTGAACCTATACAACACTAAATGGAGGCGCAGCTTATTGCTTTTAAAGTGAATTAGCAGCTAAACTAGAATTAGTTGCTTGGTGTCAAAGAACAACTTGTAGAGTAGAATTCAATGTTTAAATAAGTTAACAACAAAACTCATGTTTACCACACACTTCAGAGAGAAAATTGCAGTTTAGTTCTCAAAAATCACTTGATTTCACTTTTGTTTCTTTCGCAGTGCTTCTTATTCTCTCTAATTCGACGTTTTTAGGACACTATTGATTACAAAATTTTCTCAGCTTTCATCAACATCAACTTGAACTCGAGGTGGGAGGTTAGCACTGTTTTCTCCTGAACCCCTTCCTCTCATGACCAGTCTAATTCGTTTGGCTTTGGCCTTTAGTCCGATGTACGTATCCGCCATCTTCACGAAGGTCCGAGCCACAATGTCGATATCATCGGCTAAACCAAACAGTTGAACCGAATTTTGGAATATCTTACCACTCGTGTTAATCCCCGCTCTTCTAATGACACCTTCCAGGGCAATGTTGAACAGTAGGCACGAGAGACAATCATCCTGCCTTAAACGTTTTACCCCACTTGTAACAACAATATCGCACGGTAGCCTGGAGGGCTAATAGCGGTCTCGATCAACTAGATTAGTTGAGAGAAATCGTTATAGATATTGTTTTTGGCACATTTTGCATGTTGTAGGATAACTACAACGATACACCGTGCCCCAATGCTTAGTCGAGAAAATCTCCAGCTCAAGAAGATCCTCGACTTGATCGGGAATCAAACCCGAAGTAGCACCCGTGTTGGAGAGCTAACCAATCGACATTGCTAACCACAGAGTCATGGGGACTCGACCTTAATGAAAAAAAATATGAAATTTTGCAAAACTTCTTACCTTGAATAGACAAACAAACGCTGAAAATTTTAGCCCAATTGGAGAACATCAAAACAACATGCGGTTGCGCCTCTCGCGAACTGGCACTTTTTTGATTGGTAGCCTTGAAGAGAAGCGTTGATTTCAAATTGCCATTTGCCGATGACACGGATTGATTCTAGTTCTCTAATTATTCTCCACTCCGCAAACACTGCAAGCAAGCAAACAAGACATAACGATAATAACACACGCTTTCGGCACATTCACAGCTTTTACAAGTGACCAGAAAAGCTGAGAGTAAACGCGATGCGACAAAACCGGACACAATTAGGGTAAGTGTTTCATTATTAATCTCATTAAGCCGATATTCACGAAGAATGCACGGATTAAACACCGAATTTTTACGAAATCATTGAACAAATAAACAAAATACGCTTACGTGCTGTTATGGAATCGTTCAGCATTGTATATTTAGTAAACTTAGCTGGATTCATTCTGAATTTTTAAAACAAACCATTTTTCACAACGCTTCCATATCCATCTCAAAACTTGAATCACTGCTCAATTATTCATCTCACGAAGCCCCCATAATCATCACACTGTCTATCATTAATTAATCACATTATCATGAACGTACGTAGCCACAGACCGTCGTAGTAGATTACCTAGATATCCGTTGTAGTTGTTTACGTGCAAAATTGGTAACCTAGGTAACCACTGCAGTGCTGTCGATTTATGTCATTTATTTCGGAATAATTCAACATTTTCAATATGATATTTTCGTATAAACAGAAACTGATTGGGCAACTTTTGATTTTCTTCAACGCAGTGAAAACAGATGAAAATACATACAGTTGAAATTTAGGATTTGTAGAAATTTATCTCATATCATCATCATCATCTCATCTCATATTTTCACTAATTCAAGCTTGTTTTTGGAAAATTGAGGTGAACATTTCAAAGATTAAAGTATTCTTAGTGTAGTGAGTGATTTTGTTGAGTGATTAAAATAAAAAGTGGTCCGCTAGTGACGAAAAAAAACTTTGGCTGCTAAACGAGTCCCGTTGTAGCCGTATAGAGCAATGCGCGGATTTTGTTTTCTGAGGCAGGTGATTGAAATAAATGAGTTTTTGAGTGTAAATGCCCGACTATAGTATCAAATTTAGAGCTCTCAAGTGAGTTTTTGAAAATCCTACTTTATGAGAAATCAAAAGTGAACTAAGAAGAATCCATAAAGGAACAGTTCCCCTACCAACATATCCGGACATGTTCAGTATTGCTATGCATTGCTGCGGTCCACCGGTTGCTACGTGTGGAATGTTGCGATCGAATGCGTCGCCTGCTTAGCCTTGCTCCACCAAAATCAGCAGCTGCTTTACCGGTTACCAGTAAGAGTCAACCGTCCTCTTGCCGCAGTAATCCGTTATACAATGTAGACTAAATTTCTGCATGCTAGCTCTTATACGTGACTACCGAGAGTTATACTTCCGTTAGGCGTTTCTCTTTGGACTAAAGCGAGTTAAATAACAACGAATCTATTATGAAATCATAACGTCGGCTGTGCTGGAGAAGAAGCCTTGTTTCAGCTCTGATTATTTGAAATATGGGCTCAACAAGTCTCTACATTTTTCAATAATGCAATAGTTAGCATCACAAAACCAAATAATAATAACTTTTAAGTTCGGAACACCGCCGTAAGTGGCACTACAAAATATAACTTTTCAGTCTCGCACTTTAGAGATGTAGGTAATGTAAAATGTAAGAGCTCTTCTGTTTTTGGAGTTATAACGTTTTGTACGATATTGATTCAAACGTTCTAATAAAAAACAAGAGCAGTTAGAAGCAAAGTTTTCTGTGACAACATTTCCTATAACTTTGATGAAGATACCATTTCTTCAAAGTGTAAGACTGAAGAGTTAGATTGCGCAGTGCCACTAGTGATAGTGATGGGTGTGCGATGGGTCGAAAACGGGTGGAAATACTGAAGCAGGGGTATTTGGCCCTGCAATCAGTTAGATATACCGATGGGACATAGTCCAACATATATGCAAAAATCTGCATACTTTCCGATAGTCAAGCAGTTCCCAATGCACTTTAATCTTTTCCATGTAAAGCGGAGCATGTGTGGGAATGTGTTCGTTCGCTGAGACAATTCACTAGCAGGAACGAAGTAACTTTATCCTGGGTGTCTGGCCATCGTGGTTTCGAAAAAAATGAAAGTGCCGACAGTCTACAAGAGAAGGTTCGGGATCATATTATATCGGTCCGAAAATATTTTGTGGATCTTGGAGTGTGGTCTAAAAACTGAAATAAAAACTTATATGTCCATGGTAGTGTCAAACTGGAATTCCAAGGGTATATCCAGACAAGCCAAAAAAAATTTAAGACAAAATTGTGTGTTTGGCTTTACTACAATTACTACAGAAGAGTGAATTTGTAGATACAAATTCATTGTAAGTAATGGATAGAATCAATATTTTGTTTCATTTGACTAGTGAATTGGTTATTTGAGATTGTTTGAGAAAAGAATACAAATTTAAATTCGAAAACAGTTTTACAACAATTTTTCTCTTTTTATCAGGATCAGGAAATTATGTTGCTAAAAAAAAATTAACAATTTTGAAACAGATTTAAAACAGATAATGAAAAAAAAAACAAGCTCTTAGTCTTAAAATGTACCGAAAAAAAGATTCTTAAAGGAAGGCTTGTTACTGCACGAAATTACATAATTGTGCTACACTTTTTTAAATTAAATTATTCAATTTTTCATTTAAATGGAAACATTTTACAGCTTTGAATGCGAAGGCGATTTTAAATTAAATAACGACAGCCATCCATCACAATGCATTAGGATAAGGATTTCACCTGGTTCTATGCAAATAAAAATTACTTGAGTGACACAATTATTATGATCATTATGAAAATGGACGCCAAAATCTAAAAATCCTCTACGAAAACAGCATTTCTTTCCCCTTCTAAATGTCAAATATGTAAATTGAGGTTCCTTTTATTCGCTGCCATGCGTTCTCAAGTATCTCTCATATTGCGAAACCTGAATACCGTCATTTACGACATTTTCTGTGTGTTTCTTTCCCTACGAACTGCTAAGCGTGATAATTGAATTAAGCTTCTCCTATGTATCGCAATGTCACATTTGCAGCTATGTGTCTTCTCCCTTGGCAGCAGGAACCCATTTGTTGGTAGCAAAATCACATCGCTTTGCGTCGCCCACCGCCGCGCTCACCCCTGCTGCTCATCTGCTTGGTCCGCTTCAATGAATGCCGCCATGTCAGCTCCTAGTAGCAGCAACATGTGAATAGTACGTTGCCACCATTTTACATTTAAATTTAGTTTTTAGATACTTTTGCGTTAATTAGCCGCATAGTTGAATTTTGAATTTGTTTTGTATTCTGCCAAAAAAAAAACTACTTCTAAATTGCACCGTAGGTTGCGTTTACGTTGTTGAAATACTAGCTAGAACCGGATATTGATCAGCTATCTCGCAAACATAGTTGCCAGTATATTTGTTCGTGTATACACTGAACTGATTTAGGCAATTCGCCACGAGATTGCAAACAGTGTAACATTGTTGTAAGTGGCCTGTCCCGACCATCTACAGTTGGTTTAGTTAGAATAAATTATTGTTTTTTATGTAAGCTATCAAATGTGACCGTAATTAATGTGATATTTAAAACGATTTATCGCTTTGCTGAACCTTTTCAATAGTGCAGCTACTACTGTTTTAGTGAATTCGTTAATTTGCAGTTTGCTATTCAGCTTGGCACTAATTGTGTTGATTCTGTTACCTAGCTCGTTACCCTTTACTACGGAATTTCGTGACATTTTCAAATTATATTATAACGTTTCAACATTCTTCTGCACGAGTTAGCTGGCAACAGGGTTAGCTAAACCTCGGCGAATAATCCGTTTATGAGGACTGACAACCTCGTAGCGACGGACGCACATCACGCGAGCATAATATTTGAATGTTTTCCTGGTAGGTGCGTGTGACAGAACATGCGAAAATCGCACTAGAATCTTATTGTTGACGATTACGTGTAACCGTTGCTAGTTAGTTAACCAGTATGCATACGCACACACACATAAACACGAACGCATACACATGTTTAGATCCTAGATCGTCGCACACGGATTTAACTTTTCCCCGGGAGAGTTTGCCTGCTAATTGAATCAAGTTTGCGTCCGCTGATTGTACGACTGACAACGAGGAAAGTGAACAGATTTGACATTCTAGCGATGCGTTGGTTCAGCACAAAAGGGACTAAAAGCGTAAATTTTGTCGTCAACTCGACGACTTCTCTGAGAGTCTATGCGCACTAACTCTGAGGTTCGCCATGCTCGCTGTTACAAGTCTAATTAGTTCCGTGAAAACAAATTTCGCAATTTCACTAGATGACGATGTTGTCCTCTGAACTGGTGTTTGCTGTGTGGTATCTCTGGTACCTTCTGATACGACATCCATGTGGTTTCGTGCTTTTCCGCGCTCGGCTCTCGAAAATGTCACCCAGTTTCTAGGGCAGTTTTAATGATATGCGCTATGGTCACTGGCATGATAGAGGAGCATTTGTCAGAGTGTTGTCACCGTGCACCTGTTTTGCGAATGTACTCTCGAAGGTGTACAGAGAAGTTTCTGTTCTTAATGTTTCGGGTGGAAATGAAATCAGTGGGGGAGCATGCACTTTCAGTTTGTTGAAGATGCGCTCGAAAGTAGCTGCACAGAAAAATGTTGCACTGTTGGGAACCGCGTCGCCCATTTGGGATAAGAATTGGCTCATTTCTTGTCACCTCGTAGTGTGCTATTCCGGGTTGGTTCCATTTTACGTAAAAGATACATTTTTTGTATCTTGCTTGAACAAGGCGGACCAAGAGATTTTTCACAAAAGGTCATTATTTGAATTGTGAAAAAAAAAAAATAATGAAAATTCTACTACAGTAACAACTGTTACATTGAAGTAGACAGTCTTACTAGCAGCGGCGAAATAACTGCAAGCTATAATTTTAATGAGCAAGCTTGCTCGGTTTTTCTTGTGGGTCTGCCATAACATACATGTTATAGATGGGGATAGGAGTCCATATTTTTACAGGTTTTGGTTCTTCTGTTCTACAGTTTTATACAAAAGCGTTTCAAATTTTTAGAGGTATGCGTGGCTATCTTTTGGTATAAAAATTTTATTTTTGAAAAACAGGTTGTTTTTTGCTAACTTCTTATTTCGAAGCTATGTTGAAAGCTCCTTTTTCAATACAAATGGTCGAATTGAGTCGTTTGTTCATTTGGCAGAAAATTGCAGCAGTGCAATGTACGAAAGAGAGCAAATAAATTGTGTGCCTTGTACCGAAAAAGATGGCTCCAATCACATCAAAGAACATTCATCTGAAAACCCTATTGGTTTCAATCCACACACACACACACACACACACACACACACACACACACACACACACACACACACACTTACACAATAAGATATCTTTCATCGTTTCATGAGCAGAAAACCGCTGTGGCAAGTGAAATGCTGAAAAAGATGGAGTGAACTTTAGCGTTTTATCTTTACCAACTCGCTTTTATATTTCGATTCGTTTTATGTCTCGTCTGTGATTTATCCATGTTTCCCGAGTTAAAAACTCTGAGTTTCTTAAATTGTGAAAATTTGTTGCGCGTTCAAAATATGAAAACAAACGGGATGTTGAATTTAAAAGAAACTTATGCAAGAATCGAAAATACTCCTTACGGGTTCCAGCATTTCCAGGACAATTTTGCTTGGAATTGCTGTAATAAGTTTAAAGCGAAGTGGACCGCAAAGATTACTTACTATTGCGGCGACAGACCGATTCTTGCTTCGTTGATCACTCCTCCGACATTTCTTCATCAATCACCACCGCAGCACCAACATCCAACGGGTACGCTCTCTACAAGCCACAATATACCTATTTCGTTTGGACAGAGTATATGATAAGCCCTATTCTCGGAGCTTCTCTCTTCAGAGCTCCCAAGTCCTCTTCCACCGTTCTAGACTCTCTACGTTCTAGACATCTAGAAACTCTAGATGGATGGGAGACTTCGTAATGATAGTGCCACTTCTCTGCACGCCAGCTCTCCGGATAGCACGTTCCAATAGGATATTGAACAATAAGTTCGACAGCCCCGTCACCCTGCGTCAAACGATATAACGTCACGAAAGCGCTTGATATTTCACTGACTGGCGCACTACCCTGACCCCTGACTATCACACTACTTAGTTTTGTTGGGAAACCATGCCTGAGCATAATCGGCCATAAGTCATTTCTCTTAACGGAATCGTACGCTGCCCTGAAGTGTATGAACAGATGGCGATTTAGGATATGTCGCAAGGTGATCATTTGGTCCGAAGTGGTGCGTCTCCCTCGAAAACCACATTGGTATACGGCAACAACGGTTTCCTGCAACGGTCTTAGTCTGTGGAGTAGGATGCGGGAGAGGATTTTGTATACGGTATGCCTCGATAATTTCTACAGACGAGGCGGTGGCTTTTTTGTTGAACGGGCATATGAGTCAGAGAGTAATTCTTTATCAGACCACACCTTCAGTATGATCTAATGTATGGCACGATACAGCTTTTCAACTCAGACTTTGCAGTTCGGCGGAAATGCCGTCCTCCTTGGTGGATGGTGGATCCATAGCTTGCCCATCCTTCTCAATTTGGATCCTACCTCTTTCGACTCCTCTGTTTTCTTCAACGTTCAATAGTTGTTTATTGTCGTTTTCCTTCGGTTCAAATGCGTAAAAAACCCATATCATTTCACACAATTTTACATAATTACTGTTACAAACTCACATAACACAATATTTATTCGATTACAGAAACAGTTTTGTCGGGTGAATGAAATTGCGCTCGTAACCATTGGGTTGTTGTCTGGGAGCTACGTAGTTAGGTGAAGGTTTCGGTTATATTACAGTGTGTACCGGAAAAAGAAAGGAGGAAGCAAACATTTTTACGAGATAAAGCAATGGACAGAAACTCACCTAGAGAAGAGGAAGCAAATATTTCTACGAGCTAAAGCAATCGCAGAAACTCACCTATTCTTGGCAACAGACTCCTACTGGCGTCGTTCCGGTTTGTTTTTGAACACCGGTACTGGAATACTATGATCGAATAGCTCCTGGACTTCGTTGAATTGCCGACATATCGAGATTACCGATTCATTGCGTCCGTGATTTGTTCTTCGAAACTCAAGTCTCCGCGGATCTCTCCGGTGTAAGGGAATTAATGGCCCATAGTTATTGAATTGATGTAGTATTCTAGGTGCGTCAACAACACCTAACAACAATTTTCCAGCGAATATTGTTCTGATGAAGTCACGCCTGCTGCATAGTATTTCCATACTAAGCAATCTGCACTGGATGTTGTATTGCGGTATGTTGGCTGCGGTTTTTTTTTTTTTAAAGGGGGGATTTGTTAGTAGCTTAAGTATTTATGATAAATATTAGTAAATAATGAGTATGTGTGTCCAATCACAAATGGTGACTTCTCAACACTGTTAGAAATTTGTAATTTTAATTGTTAGGATTTGTTTGCTTTCGCAATTAGGACTTATCATTCGTAGGGATTTAAACCTACTTGTCAGAAAAGGGGAAGTAAACTTACAACTAACTTAATTGCTAACTTACATAGCTTCTAATGGTTCAACACCAGTAAGTCTATGTAATTCGAGTGTACCAAACCAAGGAGGACGCTTCAAAATCATTTTCAGAATTTTATTCTGAATCCTTTGAAGCGTTTTCTTCCTTGTTGAACAGCAACTTGACCAGATCGGTACAGCATAAAGCATTGCTGGTCTAAAAATTTGTTTGTAAATCAAAAGTTTGTTCTTTAAACAAAGTTTAGAATTCCTGTTAATGAGAGGATATAAACATCTCGTATATTTGATGCACTTGGCTTGTATACTCTCAATGTGCTCTTTGAAAATAAGTTTTTTATCATAAATTAGTCCCAAGTACTTAACCTTGTCGGACCAACATAAAATAACCCCATTCATCTTGACAACGTGATTATTGTTTGGCTTGAGGAAAGAAGCCCGAGGCTTATGCGGAAAGATTATCATTTGAGTTTTAGAAGCATTGGGAGAGATTTTCCACTTTTGCAAGTAGGAAAAAAATATATCTAAACTTTTCTGCAATCGACTGCATATGACACGAAGACTTTTTCCTTTTACGGAAATGCTTGTGTCATCGCAGAACAATGACTTTGTGCATCCTGGAGGCAAATCAGGAAGATCTGAAGTGAATATGTTGTACAGGACTGGACCCAAGACTGAACCTTGAGGTACACCTGCTCTGACAAGAAATCTATCAGATTTTGAATTCTGATAGACAACCTGCAGAGTTCGATCAGTAAGATAATTTTTTAAAATTTTGATTAGGAAAATTGGAAAATTAAAAGTTTGCAATTTCGCAATCAAACCTTTATGCCAAACACTGTCGAATGCTTTTTCTATGTCTAAAAGAGCAGCTCCAGTGGAATAACCTTCAGATTTGTTAGCTCGTATCATATTAGTAACTCTGAGCAATTGATGAGTTGTGGAATGCCCATGGCGAAATCCAAACTGTTCATTTGCAAAAATTGAATTTTCGTTGATGTGTGACATCATTCTGTTAAGAATAATTCTCTCAAACAGTTTACTTATTGAAGAAAGCAAACTGATTGGTCGATAACTTGAAACTTCAGCTGGGTTCTTATCCGGTTTTAAAATGGGAGTAATTTTTGCATTTTTCCATAATTTGGGAAAATATGCAATTTTGAAGCAGCAATTGAAAATTTTTACTAAAAATTCCATTGTGCTCTCAGGGAGATGTTTGATTAGTATATTAATTATTATTTGATAATTATTATTTGATTAGTATATTAGTCACCAGGTGCTTTCATATTTTTGAAATTTTTAATAATTGATTTAATCTCATTCAAGTTAGTTTCAATTATTTCTGCAGGTAAAAAATTCTGGGAAGAAATTAAATCAAATTGACGTGTGACTTCATTTTCAATTGGACTCACAAAATTCAAATTTGAGTTATGAACACTCTCAAACTGCTGAGCAAGTCTTTGAGCCTTTTGTTCATTGGATACAAGAAAACGTTCACCATCTTTTAAAACTGGAATAGGCTTTGAAGGTTTCTTAAGAATCTTCGACAGCTTCCAAAATGGTTTTGAATATGGTTTCAATTTTTCAACTTTAGTCACAAAATTTTGATTTCTCAGAAGAGTAAATCTATGTTTAATCTCTTTCTGTAAATCTTCATAAATAGTTTTAAAAACAGGGTCACGAGAACGTTGATATGGACGTCTGCGGACATTTTTCAAACGAATTAGAAGTTGAAGATTTTCGTCAATTATTGGTGAATCAAATTTCACTTGAGCCTTTGGAACAGAATAATTCCTGGCATCAACAATTGCACATTTTAATGCGTCCAAAGCGGAATCAATATTCACTTCGTTTTGCAAATCAAGCTCATTATTGAAATTTCTCTCAATATGAGTTTTGTATCTTTCCCAATTAGCCTTGTTATAATTAAAAACAGAGCTCATAGGGTTTAAAACTGATTCATGTGATAAAGAAAAAGTTATTGGAAGATGATCAGAATCAAAGTCAGCATGTGTGATCAAATCACTACATACATGATATTGATCTGTAAGCACCAAATCAATTGTTGAAGGGTTTCTTACAGAAGAAAAGCATGTAGGACTATTCGGAGACAAAATAGAATAGTATCCTGAAGAACAATCGTTGAATAAAATTTTGCCATTGGAATTACTTTGAGAATTATTCCATGAACGATGTTTAGCGTTAAAATCGCCGATTATGAAAAATTTCGAACGATTTCTGGTGAGTTTTTGTAAATCACCTTTAAAATAATTTTTGAGCTCGCGTGTGCATTGAAATGGTAAATATGCTGCGGCAATAAATAAAATCCCAAGTTCAGTTTGAACTTCAATTCCCAAAGTTTCAATAACTTTCGTCTCAAGATGGGGAAGAGCACGATGTTTGATTCGGCGATGAATAACAATTGCAAATCCACCGCCGGAACCCTGAATCCTATCATATCTATGAACCACGTAATTGGGATCATATTTTAATTTTATGTTAGGTTTCAAAAATGTTTCAGTAATAATTGCAATATGCACATTATTTACTGTTAAAAAGTTAAAAAGCTCATTCTCATTGGCCTTCAATGAGCGAGCATTCCAATTTAATATTTTAATTGTTTTATTTAAAATCATTGCTAAATTTTAAATTAGAAACAATTTTAATAGTAAAATTTGTGCCTATTTGAATGGCTTCAAACATTGATTTTTCCTGCAACATGGCGTTCATAAGATCGAACATTGCTTGTTGCAAAAAAGAAAGTTTACCTGCCGTAATAGGCCCCAGGCAGTTGACATTAGAAAAAATATTTTCGGCAGCAATATTAGCTGGAGTGATAGGTGTACAATTATTTTCTAGCCTGTTTTGCTTACCCATATTAACGGTCATTTTCGAACTACCAACACTAGGCGGTATAATGTTCGAACTACCTGTAACCTGTGCATAAGTTAAACGGGTATGCAAAGGAGTAGGTAAACAATGCGTCACTGGTACGCTTGGAGAATTTTGTTTTGAAGTTGGTTTTAATTGAGAAATTGAATTTTGTTTACCTTGCCTTGCCTTAACAATTGCTAAACGGACTGGGCATTGATAAAAAATTGACATATGGTTGCCGTTACAATTCGCACAGCGAAAATTGTTACTCTCTTTCACAGGACATGTGTCCTTTTTGTGAGAAGAGTCTCCACAATTAAGACATTTTTGGTCCATGTTACAGAATTTGGAACCATGGCCATAACGTTGGCAAGTACGGCATTGGGTGATATGCTTTTCACCTCCGCCATACTTCCTATAAATTTCCCACTTTACACGCACATTATACAAAGCATGTGCTTTTTCAAAAAATTTTAAGTTGTTAACCTCATTGCGGTTAAAGTGAATTAAATAATTAACAAGGGAAATTCCAGTTCTCTGACTGTTTTCGCCTCGTGATTTTTGTTTCATTAGAATTACTTGGGTAGGGGCTATGCCAAGTAATTCTGTTAAAGTAAGTTTGATCTCATCAACGGTTTGATCGTTGGTGAGACCTTTCAAGACAACCTTGAACGGCTTGGTGTTCTTGGTGTCATATGTAAAAAATTTGTACATCTTGTCAGTTAAATACTGAACAAGACGATCACGACCCTTTACTGAGTCGGCTAATAAGCGGCATTCACCTCTACGGCCAATTTGATAGGTAACTTTAACGTCAGAAACAAACGTTAAAAGTTCCTTTTTGAATATATTAAATTCAGAAGAAATAGTTACCACAATAGGTGGAACTTTCTCCTTTTTTAAAGATTTTATATTTTGTATAGTTTCATTATTAATAACTTCCATTTCACCAGCTTCTTGCTCAGGCAAAATATCAAAAGGATTGTCACTACAGACACTCGATGTGTCAGAAAGAGATGCCACTCTTTTCCTCCCCGCAGCGATGCGAGGTTTCTTTTTCCGTCCAGCCATTTCAGGTGATACGAAAAAAGTTAAAACAAATGTTAAATTCAAAAGTAGGTAGTCTTGAGAAAGACTGATGGGAAATAACTTTCAGGTTATCTTTAAAAGACACACTGACAAAACACAAACTTTGAAGCTATAGGCAGTCAAAGACCAGTCCACAAGCAACCGAAAAAACGTCTGATCTGTAGGACAGTTCAAGACGCACTGATGTTGGCTGCGGTGTTCCACGGAAGCAGTCTGATGGCAAATCTTATGAATTTCCTTTGGACAGCTTCGAACTGAACAATCCAAAGATCCGTACAAGGACTCCAGACTACACATGCAGTCTCGAGGTATGACCGTACAAGCGAATAGTATAGTGATCGCAAGCTGTGTGGGTTGGTGAAATCTCGAATCCCAGATTGTAATTTTCTTTTGCAATTACGTTAGAATAATGGTCGCGAAAAGTGAGACTTGTGTCCAAGATGACCAACAGATTCTTCACTGGATCTTCACGCTCAAGTTGAGTGCCAGAGATTCAGTAATTCCATATTATTGGTGCGGTTTCACAGGTAAACGTTAGAAAACAGCACCAATCTTGAAAGCGATAGATCATCCACTGAAGTTCCTTGCTGTCTTCAATGTTTCGTATGATGAAATATATTTTCAAGTCGTCAGCATACACTAATCTAACTCCATATGAAAGCAAGCAGGATATGTCGTTTAAAAATACTTACTTTACCTAGGCCGAACGAAATAGAGGTGTCCAGCTTCTTCTGTCTTGGGCAGTCGTTTTCCAGTCTTCTCGTACACCAGCAGATCGTGCATCTTCTTCCATCGTGCACATCCACCGCGTGCGAGGCCTACCACGGAGTCGACGGCCTCTTCCTGGTTCTCTACTGAAGATAGTTTTGGCGGCTCTCTCGTCAGGCATTCTGGCTATATGTCCAGCCCACTGAAGCCTGCCCGCTGTATTACCTTCACTATATCAGCATGTTTGTATACTTGGTACAACTCGTGATTCATGCGCCTGCGCCACCAAGCTTCTGAAAAAGACTACATATCCGTGACAGCAAGTTTCAACTAATTCGGCTGTCATTGCATTGCACTCGTCTCCCTGTTCCCCGCACATTCGGTACATAACCCGACAGTAACTGACGACAGCACACACATGCAATGCCAAACGGGTTGTTATTTTTCATCTCCTTATGTCTGTTTCATCTCCTGATGTCAGGTGATTATGATTTACAACAGTAAGGCCGATGAAAGAATGTAAGTGAGATGGTGCGAAGCACGTTTTTTCTTACGTGGGGTAAAATATCAACAATAGAAACACATATGAAACGGTTTGCTTTGTATTCAATATGCCGCCAGCCTATGAAAAAGGAGAAACGAAAAAGTGCGAGTCGATGACAGCCGTAGCCGATCAGCAGACTGTCAACAGTGCAAGCCAAGCCAACAGGACATCATCAAAATGAGCAAACTAGGTAGTCATGTCGGAACGAACGAATGTATTATGCGCAAGAATGATCTGTCGTGTGTAACACAAGACAGTTTCGTTGCCTTGTGTAAACTGTAGCTGTATGTGAGCTCTCATGAATAGCTTATTCATGAGGCTGTTAGAGTGGAAAGAGTTAAAATCGTCAGTATAGTGTCGTTCTACAGTATTTTTACTAAGCCTGTGCGTCACACTCCATCCTTCAGTTTACCGCCAAGTATCGACCGCAAAACTTTACGTTCAAAAACTCCGAGCATTCGTCGATCAGCTTCCTTCAGCGTCCATTCTTCATATCGGTGAAGGGCCACCAAGAGTATAGCGTCCTATACAGCGCTAATTTTGTGGGAGTTTGCAAACCACGGGACCTTAACTGGTTACGTAGTCTGTTGGAGGCCCTGTTCGCAGCGCAACTCGTCGTTTCACTGCACGGCTCTTATCGTTGTCACATGTCACAAGCGTACCAAGATAAACGAATTCATCAACCACTTCAAATCGTTCTCCATCTATCTCCACCTCAGCACCAACACCACGGGAACTCCCACACTCCCTGCCAGCTACCATGTACTTCGTTTTGGCAGAGTTAATGACAAGTCCCAATCTCGCTGCTTCTTAAAAGGTACGAATGCCTCCTCCACGGCCCTACGGTCGATACCGATGATATCGATGTCGGCCGCAAAACCCAGAAGCATGTGAGATTTCGTGATGATCATACCGTTTCTTTGCACGTTTGCTCTTCGTTGGAAAATATCGAGAATAACAGTGGACCAAGGTTGCTACCTTGGGGAACACCAGAGCTGTTTGTAAAATAATCGTCGAAATATGATATTTCCTACCAGAATCTCAAGTAGTTTGGAACCTGCACAAAGCGATGTAATTCCGCGGTAATTAGCCACATTACGTTTGTCTCTTTGGTGGACAAGTAAACACACTGAAGATTGTCACATTTTACAATATTCTTTCCATAATAAAACTCGACTAGTTCAACAACGATCAATGAGAGGATTTTTGTGTCCTACAGGAATTTTTTCTTCGTAAAATTTCCATCTTTCCATTTCCATTTCAGAAAACACCAAGATTAGGAATTTTCAGAAAAGTTAACAAAATTATAGCACGAAATTTGAGCTACAAGCCGTAACATTTTTTTTTTGTTTTCTTAGTTTGAACTCCGGGAGATGCGCAAAATATATTTGGGTTCGGTTTTACAGGATTCTTAAGTGATAAAAAAATTAAAATGAGAAAACCTGAAAAATTGAATATTTCCATGAAACTCAAATAAGCACGTTGATTTAACATTTTCCAGAGTTGTCGCCATACAAAAGTTTATTGTCATACCATAACCAATCATTTTATGGTAGAGCCTTCAGAGTATCTGACAAAACGTTATGTTGGGATACCCTAATAAACATACAGGTTTTCACGCGGGAGATACGTACCTCGTAAAAAAACCGGGGTAATCCGAAAATCCGTGTTAGAAAACATGTTAATTCATTTTTTGGACGTTTTTAGTTGCGAAACCACGTTAACTCGAAAATGCGCGTGAGATTTTTTCAATTAACGCGGTATCGCGTGAAAAACCCCCGTGTCAACGGGAAAATCCGCGTAAAAAAACCTCGTGAAAAACTGCGGAAAAAACCGCGTTGAAAAAAAGAGGGTTTTTCAAACTTTTCGAAAAACCTTTACTGTTGCGACATCAAATTGTTTTATCTTATGAAAACAAACACTAGTTGACCTATTCGGACGTTGAGATTCTATAATTTTTTTCAAACTGATTTATAGAATATCACAGTAAATGGTTGGTGTTTACTCATGTCGTCTGTGCTAGATATGCTCGCACGTGGTTGGTTCATTGCTCGCGGAAATTTGTACTTGAGACTTTTCATCAATTCTCACCGTTAAGCGATAAAACAATAATGTTATCTGGTTATATTGGTTATTGCTATCCATGTGGATGTGCTGTTATTACGGCTTGAACTCTTATCAAACATTTTTTAATATAACAGAATGTATCCTAGTATAGGAAACAAAGACGTAGTCCTATGCCAAAACACATTTTGCTTTCGATCCTCTGTTATTTGAATATTTGATAATACTATCTTATGGTAATGATTGAAAAAATTTAGTATCAACCAAATAACGTATTTGAATAACCGAAAACTTTTCCTCGCTCTGGTGTGTCAAAACACTACAGTTAATCAAACTCGGTTCAAATTCTCCACCCGGAACTGGCTACTCCATTCCAACACAAAATTCCAAATCAAAACAGGAATTTCAATGAATCTAATTTGTCACATGTCACTGGCAGTGATCTTCGAGGATTTTCAACTCTTCATCTTGTTCCACTTAAAACCGCAGATTTTCAGTTCTGGCCATTGGTGACGACGAATTTCCATCGCTCGTACACATGCTAGCTCCAGCAGCTTTCGTTACTATCTGCGGGGAATACCCAGCCAGCTTTCACTGCCCTTCGAGAACAAAGAGCGGGAAAATTAAAGTGGAAGCAAAACTTTTGGTCCAAATTTGTCCTCGACCGCATATTAATCCTGAATAATTGGTTTTCTTTTGTTGTTGCGTTTGGCCTATACCGCACCGAAGCAGGGTACCTTCCAATGTTCACTTACCCTGCAGGATGGCGCCTGGCAGGTCGACGGTCAGAGAGAATGAAACGAGACAAATCTGTCGAGAACAATTAAAATTACTCCAAAGGCTGCTTGACATGAGAATGTCTTGGAATGCCAAATACTAAGCTATTGTTGCCATATGACCCAACGAAGTTGAACATTGGTGATCTAGCGGGAAAAGCGGGGGCGATGTAAGGTGACGCAGCAGGGGATAGGTAGTTGTTTCCTATTATATCAGACTGCTTGGCTGCAGCTTGTGAATCACCGACCTGTTGTGGTGTTTTTTGCGGCAAAGTTGTAGGTACATGTTCTAAAAAGTGAAATGGAAAAAAATAAACCCTCATCATTGTCGGATGACAAGCAACATGCGTGCTCGTACATCCACTTTATAGCTCAAAGCGAATTTGAAGAACTCGAACAAGTTTTCGGTTATATAACCTTGACATCTGTTAAAATTTTTAATTATCATTTCTAGCACAAAAAAAGAAATAAATTTTAGCAAAATATACGAGCCACAACATAACTTTCTAGTTAAGTTGACAGAGAAAATTAATAACGATTAAATTTTCCCCACCGATATGAAATCATATTTATAACCACAGTGATTCGGTCCCAGCTGCGGTAACCACGTACGACACTCTTCGGCGACTTCACGACATTCTCCCTTCCTCCGGGTGGCGGCTTGCTGCTGCGACTTCTACGTCCCCAGTGGGGACCGGTCTGCAACGACATAAGCCGAAAAGCGAGTCCGGAAACATAATCATTATCGCAACAACCCCTTTCTTCTAGACAATCCGGTTGGCCAATCTCGGGAGTCTGGTTGGTAGCCCGCACCTGCGGAAACGTTTTTGTCCCATTCGAACCGCAACCGTGGGTGTATATGGCCGGAAGGTCACTCCGAAGAACGAGAAACCACTGGAAACAGGGACAATATCGACAGCGATGGAGATGATGAGGGCGGTCGGTGATTGTGCACAACTCGATTGTCAGTAGAAGAGGAAGTATAAGAAAGAGGCAAAACGGAAACCGACCGTGGCGCTTCTGTGGAGAAGAGGCAACGTATCAGTCACCCTATCAGGCAATGGTGATCAGGATGCGACAGATGGTGAAAGGCAAAAAAAAAAACGACTTGCATCCCACATATCGTGTCTATGTAAATGTTGTTCGATCGGAAGATTGCTAGCTATCGTCTGGTTTGATGGTCGGACGGTCGGTCGGTCGGTCGATATGTTGGCCGGTAACTGACTGGACGAGAACAAACAATCACGGTGCTGTTATCGTTCAGTTGGGTCAAAAAAAGGATAGATAAAAATACCTTTACTACCCGATAGTAGTTTATAATGAAGATGTCTCTTGGTGATATTAGCCGAATGGTTTATAAGAGCTCTTTCATTTCCGGTCCTTCCGAACGATTGCGGTGTGGTAGGCGGAAAGGTGAACCGTTATTGCTTCATTGGCTTTATCCCACGCTGCTGGTAGGTTGGAATATGATTGAAGGACAACACATTTATTGAATAGTGTTTGGGGAGCTGATGATTAGTCCAGATGGGGTTTCCCCAGTGGCTAGCTGAAATCGATTTGGTGTTTTTCTTTTGTGATTAGTGGAGTTTGTTGTGTGGAATGATATGGAAATGGCATTGGCAAGTAAAAAAGAAGAAAACAGAATGAGAAGTCGTTTGAGTAAGTAGCTTTCATTTTCAGTCAAGTTGAATATAAATTTATGGTGTAAACAATTGGCAATGAACCTAATGTTTCGAACGAAAAACGTATTGTAATTTGTTCTATTGAGTATGAGACAACCTTCAATTAATAGAATAATTTTAGTTTAACACGCAAAGTAAACAACGTGTTTGTCTTGTTAGTCTAGAGTTTGAATGAAGCTTTCATGATAAGTTGATTATGGCACTTATATTTGCAGCTCAAATAAATTGTAATTTTTATCACCAAATGTAATTTACTGAAAGGAAGTATTTGAAAACTGATGCATTAATTATTAATCTAATAAAATTATAAAATGCTAATAACAATTTGCTTTGTTTACCCAAAACCAATCTAAAACAATAATTTGAATGCTATGGACTTTCATTTTTATGTAAAAAATGAAACGATATGAGATGCTGATGAAAAATTGTAAAAAATTGACTGCATTTTCATAAAATATATTTGAAAATCTTGATTTTGTACCGGAAGAGTATAAGAGTCAGTGGATATAAGAACAAACTCTTATATTTCATTCTCTTATATTTCATTGGCGCCAGCTCCAAAATTTGGTATGTCCCGGCATGTTTTAAAAAAAAAAGGTTCTGAGATAACAACATATCTCGACGTTTTATGCATTTTTGGAAAAAAATTCGACATTTCATGTGACATTGGTCAGAAAAGTGAAATTTTGATCACTTTGAGCCTCTGCTTTCCGAAATCCGTTTAAGATCAAATTTTGCATGAAGATTTATTTCGAGAATTTCTAAGCTCGTGGCAAAGCGAAGTTCGATGATCCTGCTATCCTCCGGCCACAGACTCAGTATGCAACAGCCTGGTATACAACTGTGTGGATGAGAGTGCTGCACTCCTGTTAACTGCTTCCATTCAACACGAGTTGAACTAAATTGTTCTCCTCTCAAGTGGCAACCCAAAAAGCAACTCGTTATAGCATGTTATTTTAGTTGCTTAGCACAAGGCTCCATCAGCTCTAATCCATTGATTGTCAACATGAAATGGAATTCATTTTTGTTCATTCTTGTTATATACGGAACAAATTGACTGCGTCTCGCGCAATTGAGAGAATGATGTAACATATAAAAATGGCGGGGCTGCTTCCGCGAAGTGAGGTGATAGTATTCATTTTTCATACATTCTCAATATAAACATATAAAAAGGCAGTTCTGTCTGTCTGATTCGTATAGACGTGGATACTTTAGAACCTCTCCCTATTCTTGAAGGGAGGGCTCTCAACAAATGAAACAAAAGCTTCTGCATAACTCGGGAAGTATTCAAGCGAATGGAACCAAATTTGGCATGTTTTTCTGGGGCAAGAAATGTTTCTATGATAGATTAACACCTCTACCTCTCCGGAACCAGAATATTGTCTAATACCCAATATAAGTATTTCCGAAATCGTAATGATGTACAGAAACCGAAAAATTGATTCCGGACACCATTTCCGAATTCTATAATGCCGACTTCTGGTTTCTAAAAAAAGCCCAAAATTGTCGAACCCCCAATATGGATATTTCCTGAACCAAAATTTTGCCCAGAGGCTAGAAAATTTCACATGTTTTCTTAAATCCAAGATAACCGCTTCCGACTTAGAATGCAATTTTGATTCTATTCAGAGACACAACAGTATTTTTTGAGAGTTTTTTTCATTAGTTTCTGAGAATACGGTTGTTAGCGATTGGCAATGGAGAAGTTCCAGTTGATATTTTCGTTTTGGATTGATTTCATTCTCGCAATGTATCTGCCGCTCAATATCGACGAAATAGAAACTCATTGTAAATGTATTTTCATATAAAAACCCACGAGTCCCTGATACTTTAAGGGCAAATCTAGTGCGAGGATGTTCTCAGTCCGATAAAACCAATCAATTCAAACGATTCGTCTTTTGAGTTTGCCGGGTCAGCTTCACGAAACTGAGATAATGATGTAACTTGAAAAAAGGCGCGGCCACTTGTACCATAGGCATGAATGGAACATCGTGAAGCGAGATGATTACACTGGTTAACAAAAGCGAATAAACAGTGCTGCCCTGAAGCTCGAAATAGCTGCCCTAGAAAGATAACAGTTTTTTAACCATTCTTTTGAATTCGGAGCCATTACCAAAACGCGTCAAATTACATGAGAGTTCCCATAGTAATTAGAGGGCCATCCACATACCACGTGGACGGATTTTTAACGGTTTTAAAACTAGTCAGTACCCAAATTATCAGTATTGATTGCTGGTTGCACTGTTTTAACGAGTGCAACCTTCTGAAAAACATTTTCAACTCCAGTAAAAATCATCATGACGATACTAACACAAGTTGAAACTTTTAAAGTGTAGTAATTTGGAGCTGCCAAATACATTGAAAAATTGCTAGAGCATGATTTGCGTTATGCCCAACACGCAATCATTGTACTTGTTGCAAAATACATCAACAATTGCGCTAAAAACGCACAATTTTGCACTGGTATCGCACCATCCAACTTTTACGTGAAAGGTCCCTTAAGTATCTGTTTTCACCTGAAACGATCGGTTTTTCCCCCAAAGGTCTTTTTTTTCTTTTTCCGTCGCTGTTTTCAGCTTTTGTTGTCTTTTTTGATAGAATTTTTCTAAATCCTGATCTTCAGAAGTCTTTTTTACAAATCATTAACTTATTTTTGCTTCTTTTTGTTATTTATTTTGGTATCTTATTGATTTCTATTTCTAAGAATTTGATTTATGGTTCTTATTTTCAAGACCCTCAGTCGCTACCAGCTCTGAAATACAAACTGTAATAGAAATCCATTGCAGGTGCGCTTGTAGTGTGATGTTTATCACAACTCGATAATACTGTGCACAATACAATACTTGATTTGTCAATCAAAACATCGGTGCAGTGGAAGCAAGATAAGCATATCACATACAAAAGATATAACATCTGTTACCACTCCAGTTTGCGAACAGAAAGTGAGCTTGTGATGATTATCCGCTGCTTTTTAACTGAATTTTCATCACTTAAAAGTTTATTTTTTATCATTTAGTTTGCATGCATACACTCAAAAACGGCACATTACAAGTATGATTTTACAACATACCTTTCTGTTCTCAATTGTAGAAGGAAGCTCGTGATTGGTTGAATGTTGCGAAACTACCATCACGCTCGATCAAGTTATTGACGTTCAAGATCCGTTCCAGACGCCTTTACACTGCATGCCTTTCTATTAAAGTAGGACGTAATCCTACGTCAAATAAAAAAAACATAGATATAATATTTTTTTTGTCTCAAGAAATCTATTGGAGAATGCAATATATTTTTTACAAGAACGATAATTATCGTCAAAGTGTTGAATAACTATATCTGAGGTTTTCAATTGCGGGAACGATTACACAGGAATTATCTTTCTCCGGTATTCCCGGATTCCGGGAATTGATATATTGAATTTCAATTTTCTTACGCTATCTTACAGGGTCTGGTCTGGTCGAAAACTGGTCGATAAAATAAAAAAAGTGCATTTCGACCATTCCCATGACTTTTGGTGCCCCTAGACATAACCAAACGCGTCAACTTACCACAATTAGTCGAACAAGTATAATCATTGATGAGAAAATTTTCTCGTTTAAAGTTTTTTTTTAATAATGCTCATAAATTATCACGTGATATCTAAACTGTAATAAATACAAAATATTATATATACAAAACGATTTTTTTTTATTTTTCTGAACTTTTTTACACAATAGAATATTCTATGAAATTACTCTTTTTTTAGACTTGAACAGTTTTACATAACGGAGTAACTTATTATTAGTTGGTTGTCACCACAGAATCCTTTATGTAAAAGTACTGTAACTGATTGAAATTGAAAGCCAAGCATGAAATGAAATGAAAAAACATTCCAACACAGAAGTCCGGTTTGGAATCTTGCATATTCCATTCAATTACTCTTTTTAAATGTTTATGTTCACTCGAAAGGTATCGAAGAAACCTTTATTAATTATATGGGGACAATCAGGGGATGCCTATCATGCTGAGATTTACAACAAGAGGCTCAGTTGCTATCCGGTTGAAGTGAAGAACAGGCATCCGGTACCTTCATCATTCAGATCCCGATACTGTCTTACCGTTTTTCGACTTCCAGCTTCCGTCTTCGTTTTCAATTCCGATTTGCATTTACGCTAACGGTCACTAACCCAATCACCATGGAGTGGATGGAAGCTTGCTACGGCTCACTCTACCAATAGAATCAATCATGGTACTTTGTCCTTTCTTTGGATTGAAACATCCATGACCAGCTGCTCCCGAGACTAGTCAATCTTAATTAGTTAAGTGTTTTTGATGTTGTGTTTCATCTGGAACCCCTAATTCCATCCTTGGAAAAAAATGCAAAACAATCATCTAACTGCTACCGAACTTAGGGTCGGAAAACTAACCATAGGTCAAGGGAAATTTGACTTCTCACCCATGCCCGAAGAAATTAATTTCAACTGAGTCGAAGCGAAAATCGCTATTCAATGAAGTATGCGACATCGGATTCTCCGTTGCCATTGATGCAGAACGACAGGCTTCCTATCGCAAACAAGTCTGTTGGCCTGTTGAACTAGAAAAGTGGTGTGAGTGTATCCGGTCCAGTGGAAGAAAAGAGGGTCACACGGCGAGAGGTGATATCCATTACAAGTATCCGTCTGAACAAATGTCATCCCTAGCGTCCGCTGTGGCACACCGTTGTCGCATGTCTGATTACACTAGGCCTGCTCGTGTTGTCATTAGCCGAATGAGGACCCATGTTCTCTTTCGGGTTCGCTGGATGTTTTTTTTCCTTCTTCAAGTCAAATGATTGCAGCACCACACACAATCGGACGTGTGACAGCAGCTTTGCGCAACGGTTACAACCATCTATTGCGAGTTATCAAATCTAGTATGCCTGGCGGATTGCTCTGTGACGGAGCGCTACCAACGATCGTTGACATGGAGGGTACAATCCCAGTGACGGATCGAATGATAAATAATTGATGCCACGCAGCATCTGTCAACGGGTTTTTCGTTTCTTTTTTCCGCATCACTGCAACATAAGAGCAATCTCCGTCCGTGTGCGCAAATTCCTTTTGTGGACTTTTCAATAGATTCCTTGGAGAGGCAACAAGACGGTGCGCGCTGCTTGGGTATGATGGCGATGCCGTAACCAGGCTACCGTACCACCTTTTTCCCGGTAAGGGCAAAACTTGGCAGTTGAGAAATTGATGCTTCGTCGTAGTTGCCCCTCGGGCAGCGACGATATAGCAAAGCAAAAAATCGTAAATGTCACAAATAGGCAAATTGATTAGTGGAACGCGTTGAGAGGAAAAGTTGTATACTCGTTTCAGTGCTTGAATATGCACATGCTAAAACGGATTGGTGGGTATAATTCTCAGAAGTTTCTTTTGTCCCGAACACGTGGTAGATGAGAATTACTTCGTGGCTCTAATCCTAAAGGTTGCCGCTTGGTTGGGGTAATCTATTTTATATTTTCTCATGCTATACAAGGTATGATCCAAAAAAATTGTATCTTAGCAAATCGCTTATGTGACGGCTGAGAGAAGGGAAATAAAGGAATAGTTCACTGGAAAAGTGTTAGATTTGTTGGACCATGAGTTCTATGAATTACCCATAGATTTAGCGAATACCTATCAATGTACTTTTGCAGAATTTTTTTCGTAAGCCCAAACCGTTTATAATTTGCTGCATGTGCATTAATTTTCAATGATATTGATTTTCAATGTTCACAGTAACTTGATCGAACTTAGCTGGAAAGATATATGCACAAATTTGTTAGTTACACTTCGAAGAGTTCATTTTTATTAATAGTTCAAAAAGATATATGCGCAAGCAACGTTATCATTATTAGCTATTGATCAAATGATATTCTTTATCGTATTTTCAGTCTATAATTTTGTCTGTAATGGTCAAAACAGTTCAAAATGCTCTGAGATTTTTTTTATTCAACTAAGCTTTTCTCACGACTTAGTAAAATTTATCGTTTAGATAATCACAGAAAAGTTATTGGCGAAAAATTGATTTTGAGGCGGATTGTTCCACAAAAAACTCTATTTTGTCGTGTCCAACGTACAGATAGGACATCGCAGTATTCAGCAATTGTTTTTTTTTTTAATTTTTTCACAGCTTTGCTAGAGAAAGCAATTTGTTATATTTGAAAATCAGGATTTTTTTTTCTAACTGTTAGGTGGATTGATCGATCTCGCTTATTTTCCGTCGGTCTATTTCCGCCACTGTTGTGGCCAATTCCGACGCCCAGGGAGGCGACTGCACACCCAGGTCCCTAACTCACGACCCGTTTATTAACGGACCGGCGCCAACGGCTTTACTTCCTCATGCGATGGAAGGCGTGATCCCAGAGATTTTTCGCCTCAGAAAATCTCCCGGTGTCGGCTAGGATTGAATCTAGACCAGTTGGGTTGGTTGTGAGTGGATCACGCCACCCCACAACCATCGACACCTATGTCGGCGGTGGGATTCGAACCCAGGCGTCGAGCGTGGTTGGCGGAGACGTTACCAACCACACTAGGCCCCCGCTAAAAAAGTAAGTCCTTGTTCTGTGAAACAATTTTGCTGAAGACATTGAGTACATAAAATATATTTTTCCGAGTCAAATCTAAACGATTACGATTTTTCGAGTTCAGACCACTGTGAACTGTAGGATTTTCAAATAAATCTCTCCACCAATTGTGAATGTCATGAAATATAATACTTGAAATATAATATGTATTTATTATATAAATATTTCGGAACGTATTACATGAAATGGTGGTTGAAAAACGTGCTTTACAATAAGTATTTCGTTGTTTTTTATCACTTTTTTGTGCTTCACGACCTTCAAAAGGGCATTACTCAAAAATGTACCGTACGACGATTTTGAAATTTTGACCAGAGATTCTGGACGTCATGACGAATCGAATGGTGTACTCAGATCGTTTGGTGCATTTTTTTTTTCTTCATAATAACGGTTTGTGGGAGCACCGTGATTCGTCATTTGCAGGAAGTGCTACTTTTCTCTTGTCATTCAAAGAAAACGAAAACTGAAGCGCATCGAGGGTTAAAATGGTGAAGAACCATGCCAAGCGCAGGAACAGCTTGCTGCAGTATTGGGAGTTATCTGCCAAGCCACTTCCAAGCGATTGCATCCTTTTTCAAAATTAAGCAGCATTTTTTAAAAACAGCGAAAAATTAGTTGCGCACGTAACGCAAGGAATAAATCTTGGCCCTCTGTTATTCTCAATGTTAATCGCTTTCAATTATCATTATTGATCTTATCAACTAATCAGTGTTCCACCTAATCGTTCCTCAGAAAAAAATTCCAAAAAAATCAAATAGTGAATACGTGAAATTTAAAAGAAATACACACTGACATCGAACAATTTTGGACGATTTTCATGGCACTTTATAAGAAAGACCGATCAGTAAAATTATGAAGCACATATACAATTCATTCTTGGAGGATCTTTCACCAGGTTTGACTTATGTTATAAAAGTCGGAGCATTTTTTTAAAATAACCACTGCAAATGTATTTGTAATAACAGGTGACTCTGTCCTTATAGTTGTATTACAGTGACGTTTCGATTATATTACGTTAAAAAAATATTTTCGCGTGATATATTCGAAACATATTTTTATGATGCTGGTTTATTCTGTATAAGCGATTGTAACGATGTCTTAAGTTCAACATGCATATACTCAACTGTTTATTAACTCAACATAATCAATCGAAGTTTGATGTAACATATAACAACTCAAGAATATATTTAAAGAACTATTGGTTTGGTGACTTTTTCATGGCTATTTGAGGTATTTTTCGATAATAATTTATACTTTACCATAAGTTTGGAATCGTTTCACTGAGTGTTGCAAAACTCTGTTTGAATATTGTAGCACCCCGAAAAGTTTATCATCGCCTAGTATGGGCAAATTCATATAACTCTATCTCGGAAACCTACAAACTAGAGGCTTGTGGTTTTCAGAAAAGCTGTTAAGGAACTTGTGAAGGTCTCTATTTGGTGCACAGTTTGTTCGAAATATGACCGCAATGTGGCGCAAGTGTGTAAGTAGTTCTGTGTATTTCCAACTTTATTCGCCTCGTGAATCCGACCACTTATAAAGTGGTCGTCTTTATCAAAGTTATTCAGAGGGTCAAGAGATTTATTTGACACACAGTTTGTTTTTCAAATTCAACCGCAACGCGGCACTGATGTGCTTGTAGCTTTGAATAATTTGAACATTTCTTATCTGCTGTGTACTTTAGAAAAACTGTTCAGAAGGTCATGTGGAAACTTTGCTGAAGACCACAGCAGGTAAATCAGGATCAAAATACGAAGAATTGCGTGCTTATTACCACCACATAGTGATGGAATTCCGCACTTAACCTTCCACCATCCAAAAGCCTTTGACCTTTTGAACAACTTCGCCGAAAACCGCAGTTTTCTGGAAAGTAAGAATCACGGGGTAAGTTAGGGTCAAAATGTGAAGAATTGCGTTACACTAATGCCACGTAGCGACAGAATTCTGCACTGAAGTGTTCATCAACCAGGAGCATTTGACCTTCTGAACAAATTTGCTGAAGACCGTAACTTTCCAGGTTGTCGGAAACACAAGATATCTAATTGAGCCGTTGAGAGCAAAAGTGGTACATGTGCCATTTTTACACTTTTTGGGTTTTCGCATAAATTGATGCAAAACGCAATAATTTTCAAGAAAAACCGAGATCTGATAACTTAAACCAAAGTTAAAGCTCACACAAATTTTGGTAATTAACATAATCACCATTTCGTTGAGAGCAAAAGTGGTACATATCCAGTCTGTGTATGTTAGATGAATTGTAAGTCGAGGATCTTAAGATATAAAACAATCATGTCTTCAGCAAAGTTGTTCAAGCGATTGAGTAGTTTCAGATGAAGACCTGTCAGCTTTGGATTTTTCTCACTACGTGGCGCTAGTGTAACTGTGACTATTTTGTAACAGAAAGCAGTTTACCCATTTTAATATCAACTCGTATGCTGTTACCAAATACATATACACTAGCGCCACGAAGAGATAGAATTCCTCAACAAACAGATCATCATTCTATAGTACTCAATCACTTGGACAACTCTGCTGAAGACATGTCCTAATGTTCTGTGTCCTAAGATTAGAGAGCATCCTTAATGCTCGCACTGGGCATGTACCACTTTTGCTCTCAACGTTTTCTGGTTGTCATTATTTTTCCCATAGAACAAAAGTGGTACATGTTTTTCCCTTGAAGTTTGTGTAAGTTTCTCAACCAGAACTCGTTATGCTTTCATGTACCGTCTTTTGAAACCTTTCCAGCAATTATTTGGTTCAGTTATGTTGAAAAAAATGTTGAAAATGATTTACTATTTGAGTGTTATCGTTTATCGCGTCTCCTAAAAAATGGTATATGTTCCACTTTTGCTCTCAACGGCTCAATTATTTCAGGTGAAACAAGTTTTTTTTTGACAACATGGAAATTTTGACCACCCTCCCAGCTGGACTCGAGGTACGAAGCTGGCCTAACAAGCAAGTTGTCGTAGGTTCGAGACGCGGCTCGGGAGAAAATTGTAGTGTTAGTAGGATCGTAACACTGGCCCCGCAATTGTCCTGTACACTTAACAGTTGGCTGCGAAGTCTGTGTATAATAAACTGAAGGTCGAGTTCCGAATTGGAATGTAGCACCAAGGCTTTGCTTTGCTTTGGACATTTTGATTGTAGAAAAGTTGTATATGGCTAATTCGTTTTTCCTCCAGCTCGGGTATATTTCCGGAAAACTCAACAGTGTGGCCAAAGGAGTTTATTTTCGTAGATAAGATGATTGTTTTGAACCACACATATTCGCTTGCGAAACTTTGTGATTGTGGTAGAGGCCATCCACATTCCATGAAAAGTTCCCGATTCATCCAAGCATTAGCCTGGGTAATGCAACGTTGTATGTTTCATGCATATAGGCATTTTAAATCTTCCAATAAGCAATAACGGAGATTTTTGAATCTCAAATACGTTCGAGCGTGATAAATTCGAGAGTGATAAAAACGAAACGGGAAAAAAACGAACCGCGATAAAATCGACACGTCACTGTAATGCTGTTTCGAATTTTCCCCAGAAGTAATTTCGATTCGCTACGAGAGGTTCTTGAACCTTTTCGGGTACACAATTATATTTAGATAGTGTACTCAGCGGAGAACTACTGCAAATTGTTTGCTTTTATTATTTTATTTGCTGTTTTTAACTGCAATCGTAACAGCGAGTTACTCGTTTTTTGTAATTAAGAAAATTTATAATCATCAGAATGTTACTTTCTAGTGATGGTATAAAAATTTATCAGAAGTCAGAATCCGACCTCACATCTTATTCTCAAATCTGAGTTGACGATTTCCACACATTCTGAAACGGCCAAATGCCATACAGTTTGGATGTTTTCATATTTGACATGGTGCTCAGCGGCTGGAACTTACCTTCAGACAATATTGGTGACTTGCGTATAACCAGACGAAGATGGTGACTTGCGTAAAACCAACACAAAGCAAACACCAACTAGTCAATTTTGAACCGAATACAACTCAATATGAGTATTCTCGACACCCAGAGATCGGAAGTCGACCTAAGACGTGATTTTGAAATTCAAAATGGCGACTTCCGGCTTTAGAAAATCAGTGTAAAAGTATTTTAAAAATCATTCAAGTATGAGTGTTTTCAGAATAAGGATGTACGAAAGTTGAAAATTAGTACAACACGTCATTTTCAAATCCAAGATGACGTCTTTTGGTTTTTGTGAAAACAGATTGAGCTGAGCAAGTATCACTCAATATAAATAATTTCGGAACCGGGATAAAGCTTTGTAAATACAGACACTATTTTGAAATACGAGATGGCGACTGTGTCTGGAAAAAAACTTAAATGGCCAAAACTGTTTCCAAAGCTGCAAAAACGTGATCGAAATTATTTCAGCCCTAAAAATTAATTTGGAGTCGTAGTGCCTTAGCAAAGTTGATCCATAAACTATTCTCTTTTTTAAAGAAGTTGCAATTCTGTGATTAATTTAAAAAAAAAACGAATTTTACCTTTTTCATTCTTGCGTACCAAAATTCACTCTGTTCGAAAAAGCTGTAGTATATTCTATAAGAAACAACTTTGTTGAAGACATCATACTTCTATTTACCTATTAAAATGACCTTTTGTGAAGTTTGCTCTAGATTACTCTTAAAAAAATTTTTTCTGCAATATAAAATTTAATAGTGATTTATTACATTTTTTTTCAATATTCTACAAGATTGTTTGCTATAACAAAACAAAAATAAAGTCAAAGGGAGTTTATTTTTGTCATTTATATTTCTTTGCTTTTTGACGAATTTCATTGAAACAATAATTTACTGGTAGATATACGCAACCATTCCTTTGTTAAAAATATAAGTAAAACATCATCCAATCCAGATAAAGGCATTTGTCTCTTGTATTCTTGTTGTGTAGATATCTTTATGTAAATCAGTGCATTATTTAAATAAAAACTTTCGGAACTAAATAAAATACAACAGATAAAAAAAGTTATATTTGAATGTATTTGAAAAGTTACATTGAAAAAAAAAATGATTTAAAGGGACATACTAAAGAAAACTCCACAACAGTTAGTTTAAACCTGGCAGGTAGAAATATGGTGTTTCTTATAACATGTGCTAAAGCTTAACTCAACTTTACTCACAGCTTTACTCAGAAAAGTGGATTTTTATATGAGCTATTCCCGCTGAGACAGACTATTTACATGATAATGTTGGAAACGATTCAAGTTATGATTTGTTGGAAGCTTATGTTGAACAAGTAAAAAAGCTCCATTTGGTTGATCAAATTGATGGACCCCCCGTTAACTGGATATCAACACTTTTAAAAAAGTTTTCATTTTTCTTCAAAATGCAGGTCACCAAAATTGCTCTAGCTCTTGAATTTCTCTATGAAATTACCTAAACCAACATATCAATAGGAAACGGAAAAGATAGGGCCTTCTTTTGCAAATATTGTAGTCGGTAGTCGCCATATTCGATTTGGCCGCCGTATAGTTTTTCTCAGAAAAATTGATTTTTGAATAGATGCCTACCCACCTACCTTAAATTTTATTATTCCATTCGAAAGATCATTCTTTTTTACATATAATATGTTAAAATTAAAGATGTATGTTGTATAGAACAAAAATAATATTAAAATTACCAAAACATGTTTGATTCGACCGTTTGGTTTTTCGTTAAATCCTGAAAATGCGAGCGGTGGAAAAGATATTCGATTGAAAATCGTCAGGCGATTGTGACGCTGTTAACAGTGTGCATTGTTTCAGTAAAAATCGTCAATAACTCAAGAAATGTGTGAGATAAAAATAAACTTGCTTCGAATAATTTGTTTGTTTCATTATAGCAAACAATTTTTGTAGTACAGTGAAAAATTGTAGAAAACCACCATAGAAACAGAAACAGTTGGTTTTTGGGGGTAATCTATAGAAAACTCCAAAAAATTGGGTCAGTTGCGTCGGTTCCACCTGTGCAACATGTGCACTGCACAGGTACTCTGTTCCCTAATATCTAAACATATGCAATCAGGGTAGATGATCCAATAGTTGTGGTAGCACCAATAGTTGCGGCATCGCTTTTAAATTCATCGTTTAAACTAATTAGAACCGAATCGCTTATGCTACATGTTGAAGAAATAATAGATTAAACATAAGTACATATGTTACTACAACAATATATACTAAAAATATCCAAATTACTGAAGAATACTGTATTTTTCAGAAACATACCCGGAAGGCACCACTCACTACCCATTTTCTTATTTTGTCCACGAAGGTTTTAAGATATGTGTGTGGTTTTAGTACGATTATTACTCATATAATTATTTTCCCAGATAATAGTTTATTATGGAAACTATTTCACAGGTGAAGTTCGTTAATAGATGATCATATTATTTATAAATTACTTCCTCCACTATTGGATCACAGGATACACTGTGCTCTTATAGTTGCGGTATGTTTCGCAATTCTGATTAACGTTTATCAGAACATATGTATGTGGGACTACTTGTGTATATTAGGGACAAGCAGGTACTAGGGGGCATACCTAAATTATGTAACATATTACTGTTCAATTTTTGAACCCCACCTTCCCCTGCCACCGTGTATTTACCGATACTTCATACATGATCGGTCAAAAAAGCTATCGCTCTCACTCCTAAAATGCTATATTATTTATGTATGACCTCTTAATCGATGCTTACCCACTGCTTTTGGTCGTGTAATTCTTTTAATGAGCCTTTCACAGCTTCAGTCGCTTTTTTAGTAAACACTAACGTCGAAAATGTAGACGCAAACATGGTACGAAGCGGAGGTAATAGACTCTAACTTCCAGTGTTGAGAAGTCACCATTTGTGAAAAAAAAAATTCTTCTGAATATTCCAAATGAGCGCCATTGGTCTTTCTCTTCAGCCAACTTCAGCCCTTTTCGAATGTTAGTCTAAAGACATTTTATAAAAAGTATGCAAAATTTGTTTTATTTTAATAAAACCTACATACCCTCACTGAATATTGCCAACATCTGACCAAATTGGCGCAAAATCCGTCTCTCAGTTAACTTCGTGCATTTTTGTATTTACTTGCAAACCGACTTGTCAACCTATTAAAAACAATATGATAAATAGTAAAACAATCAAAAACCACTTCAAGCGAGGCAAATACCTTTATTTAACCAAGCAAACTCGAATGTTTTATATACCGCAACTACAGGAACACCCATTCACAACTATAGGAACTCTACCACAACTATTGGAACAAAAGCGTGCAACATATTTTAGTTAATTTCAAACCTCAAAGTGGGTTCAAAGTCAATTTTAAGGTGTAAAATTATCAAATAAAACCCATTTCAACAGAAAATAGTGAAACGTACCAGCTAGATTCGTTTTTCTTAGCCAAAACATGGCTAAACATGCATAACTCGTGCTTAGCTCCTCCACTATTGGGTCATTTACCCTATCGAAATATAATAAAATATAAAAAATGTAGGCATGCTAGCTAGCGTCAGTTCAAAGCTTGAAACGCTTTGGAAAAGTAAAATCCGTTTCTCACTGTTGAGTTATATATTATATAATCAATGGTAAAACTTTATTAGAGACACTACGATTCTTAACTCATTTTATTGGGGTGAAAATAATTTCGATCGCGTCTTTGCAGCTTTGGAAATAGTGTGCAATGGCTGACTTGTAAGACCAGCACGATCATAAAATCGGAGTAAACGGGGAGGCTGAGAAATCAAAACAACAGTTTCCGAAAAAATGGTTGTGTAGTACATTCCAAAATCACTCAGAAGCATTCACTTGATTTCGGATTCAGTCATTCCATTGTTTACACGGATTTATCGCTAACGGGGATTTACATTGGACATAAGACCCAAACCAATTTCAATATGCACTGGAATTTCGTGCAAACGGCTTAGGCTTGCCGCTTTTCAAACAATGCGATAGGAGTGGTTAACCTCTAATCTTTATCCTGATTCGAAACACATCGCTTTGGGGCACTGCTATCGAATACAAATTAAATTCGCGGTTCCGGGCAGTCTGAATATTATTTCTCGCACTGAGCGAAATATCCCCTCTAGAAATTGCGGTAATGCCAACCGCAAACTATCCATCACGCGAGTTTTGTTCTTATGTGTGCGTGTCGGAACCTATGTGTGGATGTACGATGAACTAACTGCCTTCGTAAAAAAGGTCATATTTTGACCATCAACGTGAAACGGTTGAAACGGAACGAAAAGTTATACTCAGCACTGAGGGAAAAGTTTTTTTCAATTCATAATTTTTCCCACACTAGAACTCCACATTAAATGGAACGTAAAATTTCTAAAGGTGCATCCATAAAACTACATACATACCTAAATAAAAATTTATGATCGTAATTTATGACCGGTAATACATATTAAGAAAAAAACAAGTTAATACTTAAGTATGAGAAAAAAAATTCTAATCGTGCAACGTTTTTGGTATGAGAGGGGCTACCACAACAAATGCTTTCTGACTTCTACCCGGATAGCAAAGTTTTGTAAAACCGCAGACATGATAACGGTTGTAGGTTCGGTTTCCTATTGCTTAAAAATATGCGAATGAACAAAATAACATCCGCTCTCCTGGTGAGTAAAACAACATTTGCAACACCGGTAAACTATTTCAATATAAGGATAGAAATTGCATATTACAAGATTACCCATTGCAGTACTGACACCAAGTTATTCGAAGTATTCCACGGCGCTCTCAAATAGAAATTTAAACTAAATCTTTATCATAGCTGTTATCTCAGAAATGAAACCAAAAATTGTTAACTCTCAAAAGCAATCGGAATCGTGTCGTAAGAGCAGAAAAGAAAAACGAACCATGATCAAAGCTCTCATAGCGGCAATCTCTGACCTTTACCGTTTCCAGGATTGCTTGGTTCGATACTACCTCCGGCTTCCAACTTGTAATGCAATTTTTGGTATTACCCTAAAGGCTTTTCAGTTCATCTGTAAAAAAAAAAATTCTGTCGTTTTTTTCCCTCTACCTTTACCATTTTTTTCCACTTCACGCGCGACTTCCCTCCTGCCAACCTTAATTATGTGAAATAGAGCAGCTTACGTAAACACGACTTCCTAATGCGCCTCACGGCAATTGAATCCGGACAAGTTTCCATGCGTCCTGCTCAAATTTCCATTTGTCGGACTGTGCAGCCTTCTCGCTTTAGGGTATCGGTCATTTTTTAACTTTCGTTTCATCCAACAATCTGAGTTAGGTTCGCTTCGGAAGTCGAACTTATCAAACACTCCCTGTCCTACTCCAACGCTTTTTTTTCCTTCATTTTTTTTTTAAATCCGCCAACCTTTTTTTCCTTCACGTTACTGGATACGCGATAGAACGAAACGTAATCCGTGCTCTGATTCTCGCACACACGCAGCCTTAGCAACCGAAGCGGCATCATCCTCCGCAAGCCCTACGCACACACAAACACCGACACGGTAGGCTTTTTGCGAATGAATTTCGGTTGCGATTTCGTTCCGACGTTGATACCTAGCCTTAGGAGCGGAAATAGCATCAGAACGGCGCGGCAACGGGTAAAGTTACAAAACAAGGAACGAGGACGAAAACGAATTTTCCTTTTGATTTCCAGTCCGGCTTTTTCCATTGCTCCAGAGCAGGCTACGAGTAGACGAGTGGAAACAGCCTACGTACAGCAGAGGAGCACAAATTGAAAAAGCGCACACCAAAGAAACTTTCGGCTATGTACCCAGACACGGACACGGATACACACACCCTCTGCTTTGTGACGGCTGTCAAAACTTGCAGCATGTAAACCTGTCTATTTTCCCTTTGATTGTTTCTAGCAAAAATCTCCGGAAGCAAATATAAATTCTGCGAGCGACGGAAATGAAAGGGAAGAGCCAAACATGTAATTCTCCCTTCTTTCATTTTGTTTTGACAAGTATTTGATGTATTTCAGTTTCAGCCAACGAACGTCTGATTCACGCGTAGGGAAAACTAAAGGCTCGACTAGGTTGGAGAGTTAAAAATGCAACTGTACTTTAATGCGCTGTCGGTGTCGTAATATCCAGATTTGAGCCTTGGAACCTAAATGGTGGAAGGCCGAGTAGTACCTTTCATGGTATCTTCAATGACTGTCTGGAATTTTCCAACATTTTATTTCAGGAGTATCTATTGCCCTTTTTTGATGCATTACTTCACTTTTTAACATTAAAAATGTCAGGTGATGTCGCAGTTTTATTATTTCGGTTAAAATTTTTAAAAAGATGTTCAAGAAGGAACTCTGTTTTCTTAAATGGTGGGTCAGTACAGTTTGAAGTATGTTGAACCTATATAGTATTTTACTAACTAACATGCAGTCTTTTTTAAATTTGATATTACCTTTAAATTCTATTGAGCATCAAAATTTTTGTACATTATTGTTCACGGATCACTAACTTTAATTTTTTTTCTATTGTTTTTTTACCAGGTAAGAAAAGCCACCGTCCTTCTCACCAACAGAAGTTAAATGTTCGTCATGAACTCGTGTAAGTAACCCAACTTTGAAAACTCCAGAGTTAATTGTTTAATATCTGCAATATTGAATACGAAACTAGTACTTTCAACCAAGTAAGGCCTTCTCCAGGTTCGCATGTAGCCTATGGCAAGGTAGCGGAAACCTGAAAAATCAGGGATCACTTTTTGATCAGGGAAAACTGAAAAATATTCAGGAAAAGTTTTTTAACCGAGACGTCATTCTTCTGAATGGCTTTCTAGCGCAAAAACTGATTTTTCCAGCACAAAAGACTGATTCGGGACATCTACTGTTCGGTTTCATATCGATTGAATACTTCATTCACTGGGATTTCAGACTTGCGTTAATCCACGTTGTACTTATTTGTGCCGAATGCTGAAAAATATCAGGGAAACCAATGATGGGAAAATCAGGAAATTTGACTTTGAGAACATTTTCTTCACCCTGCTATGGCGACCGAGACACTTGATATGGTCACCGAAGTAATTGAAGGCATGCTCATGCACAATGTTTTATTTTGCTGTTTTTCGAGCCCTTTATTTGATTATAGTCATATACTTTATTTGGGAACTTTTCTATGTATTTTGTTGCGCTTCTTTGAAAATTGACGATTTTGTAATTAATTTACCTAGAAGTTAGGACAGTCAGACAGTCGGACAGTATTTTCGAAAAAGTTTTAGCAGATGTTTTCACTAGCAGCTTTGTCGAAGATGTCGAGTTTCTATCTCTTGTATTTAGTTTCAAATGAAAAGTTCACTCAAATCATCATTGTCAACGTAACTTTTTTTTCAAGATTTTCTTCATATTTTTTGTCTTCTACAAAGTTATGAGTCATACAGAAATACGTACATCTGCCAAACATTTCATCTCGCTGTAGATCAAAATAAAAAAGTTATTCAACAATTATCGTTTTTTCGAGGGTTTTTTTTTTCTTGTGGGAGACTGAACCACTTCGATTATTATTTGATCTATTGTGGTATGCTCTATTTCCACCAAATACCAAAAAATCCAAAAAATAGGTTCTATGTGTCCCTTACCGAAGATACGCAATTGGCGTTGTATTAATACTCGGCATTCGCTTAGTAGATGTCCTGATGTTTCACTTGCGATGCCACAAAGGCGACATTTATCAACATTAAGTTTGTCTACACCCAACGCAAACGGGGAACATTTTATTACTTTAGGGCAATTTTTTATTACTTATTGTGTCTTATGACTGCGCATTATACACAAAGAGTAATAACCAAAAAGTAATAAAAATTATGACGGCCACACGCTTGTATGTGTTTCTGCAGGAGAACATACAGCCAAGCACCGCAATGCATGTGTTAGCAAGACTTCACTCGCTGCATTTGTATTGATGCAACGATCAGGCTCATTTTTGTCCCCTTCATCCACACATAATTAGAATCTCAACCGTCAACCTCAAATGTCTAATTAGTAACACTTTCGTTTCGTCCCCCAGTGTTTACTTGAAATGGAAATATGTAATACTCTCTGACCAGAGTTGCCGAAGTCGCGAATATTGTTCTGGATGGGCACGAGTTTTGTATTTTCAAACAGGTGCAAAAGAGTTTGCATGACACAATGAGAATCTGTTTTAGATATCTTGCAGGAAAGCGAATGTTTTTGTTTTTCTCTAACGCAGTTTACAGATCGTGATGTCATTTCAAGAGGCATTTCAAGTCTTTGAAATCATCAACGTTTGCATACTCTATGGCGGGGAAAATGCTGCTTGGCAGCTCTTGTCAGATTTTTCTCTACTCCGTATGCATGCAACGAGCGAACTAATACACGCACACCGGATGAATTGGAGATTGATGAAACTTGTAACATGTGCAACATATACGACGGTGTGTGATTTTTTTTTTTTGACTTGAGATGGAAAGGGAGCAGTTTTCGACAGAAAAAAATCCTGCATGTGGTTGAAACGACCATTATTAGATAGCCGTACTCCCGTAACACGTGCTATATATATGACAGTATGTGTTGTTGCTTGAATGGGGAAGAATTTTATTGCCTTTTAAGTAATAGGTTTGTTACCTAGAAGGCAATTTTGCGCTATTGCTTCTTAAGTAATAAGGAAAAGTTTTGCGTGTAGCTTCTTGAAGTGATGCTTACACGGGCAGCTTAGCTTTTCTCTAAAATAGCGTCCTACAATCTTCAGCAAAAATATAAGCCCATAAAGAGTGCATAATTTTTTGATAAGAAAAAGTTATAATGGAAAATGTGAATTTCTGGTCAAAGTTTAACACATGACGTCATCTAAACTGAGACAACAATAGGTTAATTATTTTTACCTTTTATTTATTTCTTTATTGTTTGTTCCAAGTTTCGTTAGCAGAGCTTATGGATTTTCTGGAATTTTTATGTGCGGTTGTCGTAATGAAAATATAAATATACATAACAATTGATAATTATGAAAAACTATTTCAGTTAAATCGCATGAGAAATAAGTCGAACAAAGTTGAAATAACCGTCCCTCAGAAACTGGTAGTCGTCTTCTTGAAATTTAAATATCCGGGGTAAACGAAACTTCTGTTCATCTTTCCGATTACGAAATTGCCCGTTGTTGGTAGAATTCGGTCATTTTGGGCTGCTTTCCAGGGAGCGGATGTCGCCATCCTGGAAATCAATATGGAATGTGGGTATCATTCTGGTTCCGGAAATATCCAATTCGGTTATTTTGGTTTGTTTTTAGAGTTAGAATTTAATAGGGGTGTCCGGGGTCGATTTTGGACTTCTGTGCATCATCCCGATAATTTAAAGCTGTTTTCCTGAAAAGACCTCTTGTGTTTCATTTGTGTGGGACCACTCTCCCCAGACTCTCTTCAGTCGGGAAGAGTTTCAAACCAGCATAGAAACGTTTCTTGTCCTCTGAAATCCTCACTTATCAAATTTGGTTCCATATGCTTAGTTCTTGAGTTCTTGATTTGTAAAGGAACCTTCCTATGGATAGGAGGGAGTGGTAGCGAAACACCATAGAAAAGTTAATGCTCTCAAAACTTCCAGTTGCCTAATTGGATTCCATTCGCTTGGTTAGTTCCTGGGTTATGAAGAAATTTGTATGGACCCCCTCCCTCTTTTCAGAGTAGAGAGAGGTGTCAAACCGCCATAAAAGCATTTCTTGCCCTTTAGGAACCCTTCATTCTAGCGGATTAAGGGGTGTCGAACAATCATAGAAATATTCCTTGCTCCCAAAAACCTCTTCATGCCAGAATAGATTCCACTTGTTCGATTAGTTTTCGAGTTATGCAGAAATTATGCAGAAATGCATAAGAGCAAATTTGCTTTATTAAATCTCCAGCTATACAGTAGAGATGGTCGGGTATGGAAAACTTTTCACCCGTACCCGACCCGTACCCGACTCATCGAAAATTTCCAAACCCGTACCCGACCCGAACCCGAAGTCTGGTTTGTTTAAAAAACCCGTACCCGACCCGAACCCGAAAAATATCTATTCTAACTACCCGTACCCGACCCGTACCCGATAGAAAAAAACGTCGAAATTGCCGGTACCCGACCCGTACCCGACCCGCCCTGGTTTTTTTTTTTATTTTTTTTTTGTTCAACATGCCTGGGTACCTCGTACATTTTATGCACTGATTGTCATATGTGGTTTCTCGAGATGATGGCCGGAGCCAGGCTAGAACCGAGTGTGCGTGTGAACGAATGATAATGAACCCAGAGTTTCAGGCGGGTGGTCCACTATAAGGAATCGGTCCACTATGAAAAGTGCATGTCTGGTAAAGTTTAAAATAAACGACGAGTTTTATAAACACATTAAAGGGTCAAACGAATTTTAAAAGGTCAAAATTAATATAGTTCATAATTTGAGAAAAATTTTATAATTCACTTCATTTGCCAAAAACCTGTAATTTTGAGTATAGATTCAGTGTCATTGATAAATTCTGAAAATCAGTAAAAAACAGATATTAAATAAATAAATAAATAAATAAATATTTAAGTGCTTAAGTCCAATATATGGGTGCAATATCATGAAATTTGATTTTTTATAACTTTTCAAAACTCGGCATACTGACGTTTTTTGACATATTTAAAAAAAATATATCTTACTTTGAAACGCTCTGCAGCTTCAATGATAGCTTGATTTTTTTTTGGCCTCGAAGAAAAAGTTGATTTGTAGTTAGTTTTTATTACCTATTATAATATATAATATTGTTTTAATTTTTATAAAAACAATTTTTTTTTTTTGCGAAATTTGTTTGATTTGAGAAGTTGTGCAAAAACTACGTAAGCTGTTTTTGTAAAGAGGACGCCCTGTGGCGTTGCTTGTGGTTGAAGATCATATAATTCTGTTTAATAAAAAGTTAGGGGAGATGTGCTAAAAAATCATGAAAAATTAAGTCACGTGCTTTATGAACGTCTCCAAATAAAAAGTGGAATGGAGATTCGTGTTCAGCACCCCACAATTAAGTATATACCATATTTTTGTCGTATTTATCGACACTTTATTTTTACTTGGCAAGCATTTGTATTAAGTCGCCTCACTGTGCAATGCTCCGCGGTTTTCCTGACAGTTATGAAAAAAGCCCGACAAAAACTCCATTTAAATCAAAACCGTTGCAGGAAGAACTATTCAATCTAACATTAGAAAGCGATAGCATGATGTCATTCCCTTGGTGCATAGACTGCCGACAACTGTCAGAATAGGTATTGGGCGATCTCTCGTTGAGTGATGATGGGCGATTTTCTCTCCGATCTTACCGATTATCGACATTAAGAAAACACCCAGGCTTGAAATGATAAAAATTGAGTTCTCACAATTCACGAAAATTGAATTACCCGTACCCGACCCGTACCCGACCAATTGAGAATTTTTCAAACCCGTACCCGACCCGAACCCGAAGCCTTGGTTTTTTAATTACCCGTACCCTACCCGAACCCGTAGAATATTTTTTGGCGTTACCCGAAACCCGACCCGAACCCGTCGGGTACGGGTCGGGTACGGGTTTCGGGTAAAAATACCCGTACCCGACCATCTCTACTATACAGATCTTTGTGCTTCATTTGTATGGGAGCCCTCACTTCCAAAGCAGGGTGGAGTGTCACACTACCATTGAAATATTCCTTGCTTTCTGAAACATCAACATGCCAAATTTAATTCTATTTACTTGATTAGTTCTCGAGTTATGCTGAATTTGTATTTCATTTGTATGAGAGCCCTCCCTTCCAGAGTTAGGAGAGGTGTCAAACTACCATAGAAATATTTTTTTTTGCCACCAAAAATCTCCACATGCCAAATTTGTTTCGATTTGCTTGATTAGTTTTCGAGTTATGCAGAAATTTGTGTTTCATTTGTATGGAAGTCCTCTAGAGGAGGGAGGGTTCTCAAATTATCATAAAATCCTTCCGTAGTTTCAAAAAACCTTACATAAAAATTCTCACGTCGATCGGTTTAATCATTTCCTATTTAATTTGGAAAACCATTTTTATATGCATAAATTTCAGAAAAAGAATACTGTCGAATCGCTTTTTAGCGACATCGCAAGGCACCGTCGTTGTAGAGAAATGTCGCAATGAAACAAATAACACAGTGCAACTAAAATTGACTTTTTTTCTGCCTTGGCTTCTATATATAACTTTTTTGTGTATTTTTATGCAAAACTGAGTTTGAACATATTTCAACTTAAGGGGCAACAATGGCGCCATTTTGAATTTTTGAGAAACCGGTAATTTTTGTGGTTTTCTCGACGCCATTTTGTTTTGAGGCCAAATATCAAAATTCTAAGAGTTTGTCCACATATTAGCATCTTTTTACCCATCTTTTGAAAAAAAAAAACAGATCTTAAATCGGACAAAAACTGAGCTCAAAACGGTGATTCTACGAAACCGGGTTTGGCATAGTTTTAGTATATTTTTCACAAAGCAAAATAATGTCGATTATTTTTGAGCATTAATGGTAATTCGCTATTATCTTAGAAAGGTAGTCAAATTATATCTTATTTTGAGTGAAAAAGTCTCAGAAATCGAATTATAGGTGTCTGATCTACGTAAAATGTCAGCAGATAAACCTATTTTAGTATTGTAGGGGAATTGGGGCAAAATCGACATTTTGCTGACATTTTACGTTGATCAGACACCTACCATTCGATTTCTGAGACTTTTTTACTCAAATTAAGATATAATTTGACTACCACTTTAAGATATTAGCGAATTACCATTAATACTCAGAAATAATCGATATTATTTTGCTTTGTGAAATATAGGGTAGAGCGGGGCTAGTTGGTCATTTTTGGCAACATTGTACTGTAACTTTTTGTAGGTAATATTATGACAAAAACTAATTGCATGAGAATGTTGTGTCAACCCTATAGCTTCTATAAAAAATCTTAACTACTCAAAATAGTTTGCAGTTTTGCGATTATTTTGTGTTTTTTGAGTGGATGTCGAATTGGCCAACTAGCCCATCAGGTGGGGTAAGTTGGTCAGGGTGTGGGGTAAATTGATAATTTTTATTTCGGAAGAACAATTCAGTTATTTTTTCAAATCAAGAACATTTAACACATTTTTAATCAGTCTTTATTTAAAACAGTTAGTTTTATAACAGTAAGAGTTCAAAAGGTATGCAAGTATTTAGATGAAAATATCATCACTACCCAATGTTCGTACAACGTGTGCAGATGAAGATGGGCTTATCAGTTAAAACACATTTCAGGTGAGCCCATTGATCGCATATGTTGCATTTAATCCGCTTTTTTGCAGGCTGACCTTGTAGAAAAGGCTCAAACACATCTTATTATGAGACTTCCCGCTGATCAGCTTTCGTTGTACTTTGCGATTATTGTTGGTATCTGTTTTGGTTGTAGTATGTGGTTGATGTCTAATAGATTGCTCAATTTCTAGTGCGTTTTTCTCTGGAGTATCGGTCAAAATAGCTGCCTTCCTCTTCCGCCTTCCTCCTACCGTGAGTTTCCTTGGTCCGGCCTTGGGATACGGCTTCACTGTCTCAGGTGAGAATTCATCACTTTTCTGCTGAACCTTCTGCTCGGGTGATATCATCTGGGTTGATGCTGTGTCACATGTGGCGATATCCACTAATTCCTGTTTAGGAAATGGTCTGTCAGTCACATATGATGGTCCGAAATCTTCCGCCGTAAAGATACTTGGATTCAATGGGAAAATACCACATTTTTGAAATCCGCTCATGATATTTGATGGCGTAGCAGCCAGTGGCCAGCCACTTGTAACCATTCTCGGAATATCATAAATTGATATTGTTTTCGCAGGATTATTCCTCATCCACGAGCTCTGAGCAGATGTCAGGTACTTTTTGAACGGACCGAACACTGAAACATCTAACGGTTGCATGCGGTGGCTACAATGCGGAGGAAATGTTAACATTATAATACCGCTCCGTTTGGCCAATTCCAATGCTTTAATACTTAGATGCGATGAATGTTTGTCCAAAACGAGTAATACGGGTTGGTCACAAGTTGGTTTCACGTGCTTCACGAAGTGTTCCAGGAATATGTAAAATTCCGATCTGTCACCCAACCACTAGCATTACCTGCTCCAATGCAATCGGGAGGTCCGCCATTCAGAAAATAATCCTTGAAACGCTTCCGTGGAAAAACAAACATGGGGGGGGGTCGAATTTATTACGGATTGCGTAGCACGTTCAGCCGAAGTAATAGCACCAACGCTCCGCTATTTTTTGCGGTTTCAGTACGGTTGGAACCCTCGTTTCGTCGACATTCCAGATACGCGATGCCGTGAAGTTGTGTTTTTCCATCACAGTAGACAATTTTTCGAAGTATCCTTCAGCATTCTCCAAGTTGAACGACGTTGCTCGACCAAGACTGGTTGCTTCCTCTTTAAGAAATTAGTGAACCAATCTTTCCCGGCCATTTGATCTCTCTCCCACGCAATAGGCATTTTGATTCCGAACTTCGATTCGTATGCGAACCGACGGACATCTTTAGGAGAGCATCCGTAGAAGATTGCAGCCGTCTGTAACAAATAATCTCGCAAAGCACTTTCTTGGAGACTGGAGAACACCTTTCTAGGCATTTTATAGCCAACATCCCGAAGCTCACTCGAAGTTCCATCTTTGTGCAACTCTAATCGTTTGATGTATCTTAACAAGGTCGTTCGCTTGACGTTGTGTTCTTTTACAACCAAGGAAACACTTTTACCATCCACCAACACTGCATCTGCGGCATCCTGTACGGTCTCAACGGAAGTCAAACCTCTACCGGTTTTTCGTTTATACGTTCGCATTCCGAATTTCTGAAACATGAGAAAAGTTACTCAAAACTGCATGAAAAAACCGTAACACTCTCCCTTACCTGACGAGACCTCATGTTGAGACCACAATGATGGCTTGGTTGGACACTAAATTAATGCAAACACGGAATAAATTAAGAACCTGAACCGAATTCACACAACACTATAGCTTGTTTATCTTTGTTGACAGCTCGCGATCGCTCCAAAGTATGTCGAAATTTTCGATAGGTAAGAGGTGTTTGCCGATGTGCGTTATAATTATTTTAAGCAATGATTCGGCATTTTTAGTGTGGAAATTTAGTAACACATTCATAGAAATGAAAATGGTGACTGCTGCAAGTTCAAGCTCATTGATGATGTGCATATGACCAACCAGCCCCGCTATTATGTGACCAACTAGCCCCTCATGCATTAAATATGAAAATTACTTAAAATATGTGAAAATAAAATTTTGGCGAAAGTTTGCTCTACACAGCTTAAAACTAACCAAAAGGGCTTTTATTATGCGTTGAACCGGATTTATTTCAATGTGGCTAGCTATGTTAAGACGAAAAGTTTCAACTTGGAAACCGAGTAGAATTGATAGCCAATTTGGCACCAAGCTGTATTTATCATACGTCTTAATAAAAACTGCACTTCATTTTGTTATTTAGTTTCTTTGGTTATCTGCTGCATATCACACAAATAACTCGATTTTTTGGTGCATAGATTTGAAGATATCCACATTGACCAACTTACCATGTAACCAACTAGCCCCGCTCTACCCTACTAAAACTATGCCAAAACCGGTTTCGTAGAATCACCGTTTTGAGCTCAGTTTTTGTCCGATTTAAGATCTGTTTTTTTTCAAAATCCATCAAAAAATCATACATAGGAGCCAAGGCAAAAAAATTGTTGCACTGTGTAATTTTTATGTTATAAGCAGAAGGCACCATTGAGAATGTCGCTATAGAGAAATTTGTCGCTATATAAATTGTCGTAATAGAGGGATTTGACTGTAATCAGTATTACATAGATTTGCAGTTAAAAATCTAGAGTAAAAATTCCTACAATAGTAAACCCGGAACCATTTGGAGAGTGTCAGTTCTCCAGAGATGACCAGGTGCAGTGCAGTTTTTTTCAAGCAGTCGACCTTTTATAATTCAGCATACAGGTGTACTTCGATTTTACGCACATTCTCGTTTTCGAAATGTGCATAAAATCGAAGCAATTGATACTTATTACAACCCAAAATCAATTCCCGTAATCGGATATTCGTAAAAAACATTTAAGGGGACATCCAATTATTACACAACGCTCGCAAGGGAGGTTGAAAAATTTGACAACACATGCAAAATGTTTTGAAGGTCTTAAGAAAAGAGTAACATAAGAGAAAAGGGGGGTCGAAAAAGGTAATCTGTATATGTGTGTATGTATGTATGTGTGTAGGTGTGTATGCGCGTACATGTATATGTATGTATGTGTATTCAAAGGTTGGTCTGTTTTTTGGCTTTCTCAGTCTTTATGAAGAAAATACACGACAATCTAGCAAAATTGCCCGACGTTTCGGCCGTTTTGGTGGTCTTTTTCAAGGGAAAACTGTATTCAACGTAAAAAGTTACTAAAAGTTACTAATAGAGTATAAAAACATAGATAGTCATTCACTTTAGTTGTGTCGTATTTGTCTTAAAAGTTGGTTTCCAACGGTCGGAAGTCTTGTATTTTGGTGGCTTGGTTTTTGCTTCGGCTGCGATGAACTTTTGCTCGGTTTATTCATCGGAAAACTGCGAACTTTGGTCACTTGGAAATTGGCTGTATAGTACATTAACGATCGATTTGAAATGGTGCTTAGATTAGGCGGGTATTGATCATTGCGGTGAGCTACTAGGGGTGGTTTGTTGGTGTTGAGTATTGCTTCTGCGGCGGGTGTAGTTTTTGATAGTGTGTAGTATTCCAGCGTAAGCAGTGTTGATGCCATCGATATCAGTTCGGTGGTTAACTGTGTTGTCTGTATTGGCAATATGACACATTTCTAGCATTAGAAGTGCCCATGTGTGCCTGCTTCTATCTATTATTTCTACCTTGGTGAGGTCGAACATGTGTTGGTGCTTGATGATGTGCTCCATCATGGCTGTTTTGCCCCCGAGGTTAACCATCGAATTATCACGGCTGTTAGCACCATCCTCTATCAACCGTTTGTATTGGTTGATGTTGGATTTATGTCCGTACAGTCGGGTTTTCAGTTGGTTGCGTGTCATGCCAATATATCGCATATGGCAGTCATTGCAAGGCAAACTATAAACAACATTTGGTTGCAGCAGCGGTTCGATGGGGTCTTTCGTGGTTTTGACTAAGTTAGATATTGTTTTAATTGGTTTTTGTGCAATTTTAGGAAAATCGGCTTGCAGGTGTTTCACTATGGCTGTGGTCAATTTCGGGACGAATGGCAGTGATCGATAGAAAGTTTGTGTGTTCACCGGAGTGCAATGATTCGATGCGTTTGGAGTTGCAGTGTTAGATAGCGTTTTTGCTTCTATTGCGTTGGAGCAGCGGTTGATCAGTCTGTTGATTAGCGAAGGTGGGTAGTTATTCCGTCTCAGGTGTTCGAAGATCGTGTTGCGTTGCCATTGTGTATTGTAAACCATTTGTATTTGTAATATCCACCAAATGCTTAAAAAACAAGGGTTTTTTCATGATTTTTTTTAAGTACATTTGAGATGTAAGGTATTTAAATAATATGGATTAAGCAACTGTTTGAGAATAGAGAAAAAATTTATTACTATTTTTTTTTTTCAAAATAGCGGCTGTGCAGCGATTGCCGTGAACCACTTTTTTCGAAAGTTCTTCCGCGGCGAGCAGTAGTAGCAGTAGCGGCGTGCGCAACGCCACCTATAACCAAAACAATTTTTTTTTCATCATCTACATAAGTGTCGCTATTGTACACATGATTATATTTTTAGAATTTTTCTTCGCGAAATGGCAATGGTTTAGAAAAAAAATGTTTTTCGATAAAAAAATCGACTCTCATTGTTTATAACTTTTGTTTTTGTTAATCAATCGCCAAAATCGTGTGTACTTCACTAGATAATCTAATGAAGGAGCTAAGTGTCGCTATTGTACACATGATTATATTTTTAGAATTTTTCTTCGCGAAATGGCAACGGTTTAGAAAAAAAAAATGTTTTTCGATAAAAAAATCGACTTTCATTGTTTATAACTTTTGGTTTTGTTAATCAATCGCCAAAATCGTGTGTACTTCACTTGATAATCTAATGAAGGAGCTACAGTTAAAATTTCAAGTAAATCTGATGTAAACTTTTTCCGTTCTACTGCTCGTCGATTTTGAAAACATGGTTTTGAGAAAAACGCCTTCAAAGTCTCAAATTGCTATAAATCTTGAGAGTCGTAACAATAAAGCCTCTAATACTTTTTTTACCTTCAGTCAGCTATCCCTGCGCCGTAAAGTTGTCCTTCCTGGGATTTATTTTCCTCTTCTTCCTTTTTATTATCTGATGTATGGCTGTTCCTAGTCTTCTTCGCTATATCAGACATGCGATGCTCAGTGACTTGGTGTCCGATCCCACACAAAAATCAAACTTGTCACTTTTGAATATAACTCACAGTTAAAAAGTGTACAAAAAACTCAATCAAAGAACGTACACAACGAAAACGACTGATCGGCTAAACAAAGGGAAATTGTGAGACGCTATAACGGTCGAAACTTGATGCAGCGACCTCTATACTTCAAATTTGAAACACGATGACGATCAAAGGTAACTTCTGCTAGTTTACAAAGCCTCGAAATAAAAAGAAAAACGAGCATCGCCAAAATGAACGAAAAATGTTATTTTGGAGCATAAAAGTTGTTCGGTAAAAATTGATTTAAACAAATTTTGAGTTTAGATCAGTACTTGGGCGATGTATATTTTGATTCTAGGATAGTTTTAGCATGATTGAAGCAAATAAAGAAAAATTGACAAGAAAAAAAATTGTTGGTGGATATTACCCCTTAACACAAATAATTTTGCATTTTTGATATATTAAAACATGCTGTAACATATGCTCGCCGTACTCCAATATGGGTGGATTGGGACAAATGGAACCTATAAGAGTTTATAGTACTTTAGCTTAACTTCAAGGAAAAGTATTGACATCATGATTCCACCTACCCCTTTTTAAGCTATACGTTCTTTAAGTAATCGGAAAAATAAGCTAAAATATGATATAATTTTGTGAGGAGAAGTCCTGGAGATGTATAGTCTTTGGCAAAAATGTGTGTTTTGTGTGCCCCAACAATTCCTCTAAGCAACACTTGTAACTAAGAAAAATTCCATTCCATTTAATATACTCTATAACTTTGTACCGAATGAAGATAGGATTTTCATTTGTTCAACAAAATTTCATAGTTTTGAGTATTCTACAACTTTCCTGAATAAACCAAAACCATCCCTCTATCTCTTAACACAAAAAAGTTAGTTCTTTTCATCATAGAGAAATTTTCATAATTTTTGGCAATTTGCGATCACGCGGGCCATACATACAAACAACTGTTTCGAAGACACTATTGAGCTAGGATGAAGGTGAAACGCGCTATGGAATTAGGTTCCACGTTTTGCCTTATTGGATCACTGTGCATTGGTGTTTGATAATTTGTTCTGTTGTAGTAAGATTTATGCATTTGAAAACGGCACTCTTTTGTGACACTGAGGTTCATGTCAAAAAATAATTGAAAATGATTATGTGGAATTTTTCATGTATGCATTCAATACTATTACACTGGGGTCCTTTTTTACGCGGTTGATTGAACCGCTTTTTAAAGAATAAATTAGATTTACTCCTACTAAACTTATTTGATATCGCGTACAAATAATCTTTCAAAATCGCGTTGAAAAAAAACATATGCAATCACTCGCGTAAAAAAAGACCCCAGTGTAAATCAATGTTTGAATTGAGACGCGTGGTAGTTGAACAGCGAAACTTCAGAACGTTATTACATGTACAAGTGTGTACTTGTAGAAATAACTTTTGTTCTTCAACCAATGCTGTAAACCTTAGACGATCGTCTAGTTTCGGTCCATTGAAAGCTATTTAAAATGTTTCAGAAAAAAAAAATCGGAAGTGAATTGCTTGTGCATTGTCCTGGTTGCATTTCACCCAAGACTTCACGGAAGCAACCGGAAAGTACAAAACGGTAGTGTATCTAATTCGCAATTCGGTCCTGATTATCTTGTGCAGCAACTGCACATCGGAGTGCAGTGTGGCTGTCGGTATCTTGAACGTGTCGTCGTCGTCGTCTGCTGTGGTTTCGTGGTAGTTGCTTTACCACCCGCTATTCGATGAGAAGCCCACTGTGCACTCGAGAAGATGTCCTGAATACGGTGGTTCTGCGGAATCAACTTTTGGGAGTGTGGTGTGGTTGCTGAACTGGCAAGTCTGTGTGCAGTGGCGCTTGGGTGCGCGTTTGTCGCTCTGGGTACTGTAAACTCATCTGTAGTCAAGCGTCGTCGTGTTGACGCTGTTAGTGGATAATTAGATCTAATAATTACATGTAGCTTGCAATCGCTTCATACTTTTCGTTCTGGCATTTCCACAGTGATGAATCAGTCCGGCTGGTTATATGTCGGGTTAGTTTAGGTTTGCCTGTTTTGGCAAGCAGTTTGACCAAGTTTTGGTTAACCATTCGAGTACCATTGTTTTAAACCCGAGTTGTTCTGTGCCGTAGAACATCCGCTCATTATAACGACTTTTTAAAGGAGCGAAATGTCTTATGAGAGAAAGAGATTTTATCGCTCAGAAAACAGTAATCACAGCGCAATTAGACGCCAGCTGTGACAAAAGTACACGCCACAGTTCGTGACACCGCACCACTAAAGGTCTCGCAAAACATTGAAAGGGCCCATTTCTGTCCCGTTTAGAAACGCAAGCGAGCATGAAATATGTTTGAATGTTAAGCTTTGTAACATTTTACGCTACAGGGTTGGAAACAACGTTCAATCACGCACTTGAATTTCTATCACGTGGATTTCCTAAATCTTGGACTTTACCTGGGCTTTTTATTTCTTTCTGCGCATACGAATACCGGCGATTGTTCGTCCGCACGAGAGATGATAGTAAGCGACAACCATAAATAATAAATTATTCTCGTTCTTCCAGTGAACTTGTGTGATGCTAAGGAGAAGCATTGCGGTATTCCGAAAGGCATACGCCAACGGAGCGACATTCACACACCATAAAACAAAATTTCAATTCGTCTTGGCGCAACCGTTTTCCGTCGTTAACCGGTGAAACTGATCTGAACGTTGACGGTGTTGTGGTCGTTTGAGTGACATTTCAACCATCTAAAAATTGTATCCCGAAACGTGAATTGTGCCACACATGGTGACAATATAAAGATCGTATATTATCTGTGGAGCACCTTCGAAACTGCTAAAAAAGATTGAAATAAAAGGGAAAATTTAAAATTTTTCGTTTACAAATACTAAGGGCCATAAAAGCCGCGCCTCATACGTGTGTGCTCCTGACCTGATTGTTACTTAGATTGCTCGATCCCATTAAAGATCATCGCCGTAAGCAGTCGCCTGAACTCCATGCTCTATACATGTACACAGCTTTATGGGGAGAGTATATGCCGCGACGGTTCTAAATATACCTTTTTGACGAAGGTGTGTTTAATAGAAAACACTGCTTGCCGCCGTGTTTCAAATTTACTGCTACTTGGTAAAGATTCACTGTGAAAATTTAGGATGACAGTTGGTAAAACATGATAAATGAATGATCGTAGAATAGGGCAACCAATCTTCTGTTTCCATGGGGATGAAATGCTGGTTGAATCAGTTGAATTTATTTATTTATGTATTCGACCCAAACTTGCAGTTGAGTTTCCTGTTACAGGTACATCAGCTGTCATCCGGTTCAAAGATCACTTTTGGGCAAGTAGCAAAGAAACTGTCTAAACTTCAAAACAAACGGTGTGAGAATCACACTCCGCTTACACCTTAACCTGTTGCGCACACAGGCTTTCGGATATCGGCTAAACTAGAAACATATGTGCTGTGCATGCTCTGCTGCTTACTTAGGTCGACTCGAGGAAAAACAGCCTCTCACCGAACAGGGTACCATCGTGGAGTACCACGATGCTGCTCGGCTCGGATACAATAACAACAAACTTTGCTGACCGACAGATTGTTGGGTGGCAGAAATTAATCTCCTACTTCCCATTCTGCTTAACACCTGCTGCAGGGGGGTCGCTGATTGCTGAAGTAGAGTTAGATGATACCACGACGGGGTGACCCCAGCTGCCAAGCAGCTCTTCCGTGCGGCTAGCTGCGTGGTCTGTGTGATTTCTGTTGCCCGGTGATAGGCCACGGCTAGAAGTGGCCAGTGAGAGGGATTGCGAAACAATTGATATATTTACGTTCACGACAGTGAGAGGAGGACGTGCTCTGTAAACTGATTGCTTTGGTTCAAAAATAACCGTCAAAATGGTGAACTTTCTTCAGTAGTTTCTTTGTCAGTAGTTTCTTCTTCATATGATTGTCCTGTGTGATAACGTTGACGCTAATGGAAGGAATATGAACACCTTAGCCAATTTTTGTCTTTTGACTGTTCTCGATTTTAATTGGCGCCAGTCGGGAACTTTCGATAAATCGATAAAGTTTAGTATTAACTGCTGACTGTTTGATTTAATGTACGATAACCATGAAGAAGGTTGCAACAATTTCTCATTAATATGTTGCTTGTACAGTGCTTCTGTATACAAAGCGAAACACATATTACTAATTTGGGAGCGTAGGGTAGATCGCTACTTGATGATAATGGTCAGTTTCCATTCTGGGGATGAGTCTCAAGAAATAATCTTGTCCCACCAGCTCAAAATTTGAGTTGCTTATTATTCTCTGAAAACTCCAGATGAATTTTGTGCATTTTCTCGGAAATCACCTCAAAATGAAATAAATCATTAAACATTGCGCATTACTTGACCGGACAAATTTAAAAATCTAACTTTAACATCGCGTAACCGATAAAATACAAAACAAAAAAGTTCGAGTTGTCATACTGGGTACAATTATAACAGCGCACATAGGAGTACGTAAAACAAAAACCTGGCCAAAATTATTCTAATGAGTTTTCAGATAGCAAATGTGTCTTAAAGTAATTTAATCACTATAAGACTTTATAGTCTTATTTAGACATGAAAACCTATTATTAACAAGATTTCATCAATTTAGATCACCTAGCAGTGATATATAGACTTTCCTCTGCTATTACTTCGAAATTTAAAAGAAAAGCTTCAACAATCATAACTAGAGCTCGTTCTGCTGAATAATCTTTTGCCAATGATAGATTCTGCTGCTTGCAAAGAGTCTTTTAAATCGTTCGCTTCAAACGGATCGTCCGATATATTCTTAACAACGTTGAAAGTAGCAGTGGTCCCAGCAGGTCTTTGAGTCATGGGTGCTGCTTAACACAATTCATCCAATGGTACATTTTCTCTTAGCATTCACGTTTTGCGTCTTTTGCTTCGATCACTGCAATAAGTGAATACTTTACTTGGACGACCTCCCAAGTAACAAAACTGGTTTTATTAAAGTTTTATAGGACTGTTTCGGCTGTATTGAGCGCTATGAAACTTTGATAAAACCATTATTGTTACTAGAGCTGAATGCGAAGCTTCCAAAGTAGCGACACTTTCGTTTTTCCAGTGCTTGCAGACTGATGAGCTGAAAGTCCCTAATACATTAGTCATAGTCGAGAGCAGTTTCCAAAACTTCCGACCGACTTCATAATTTTATGGCTAAGCTGAAGCAGTTTTGTCGTTTTTCGAAGTTGTCCATTTCTGCTGAAACTGACTTTTAACCCTTTAACGGGCTGAGGCTAAAAAATGTGATTAAATTTTATTGTTTATTTCTGATCACTGATCATAGCTCGTAATTATCAAGCAGAAAAAAACGAAAGTTGTTGGTGGCAATATAGTTGCCACTGCCTTATAAAGGGTTAAAGCGACTCGGTTAACATCTTAAAGATCGAATGTTTCTTGGAGAACATTTTAGAGCTTCTTCAAATTTTTCCTCCAGAAACAGCAACTTTTCATGAATCTAATGTTCAGAACATTGGTCAAAAAATTTCTGAATAAAGCTCTGCAAGTTATATCTCAATCTGGAAGAACGAAACAAATTTTTACAATAAATCTATGACAAAAGCATGACAAATGCACTCATTCATAAAAAACCCGAATTAATTCACCTAGCGGTCAGACCCCCATTTTTTTTATCCTGGTATAATCGAAACGTCACCCTATTCATATTTAGGTTGGACTTGATTATGTACAGTCTTTATTATATATCATTCGAATAAATATCATTTTAGACTCGATTATTTATAGTAGTTTTTTTCTATTTCAAATATGACTTTCTTTTTACATCTTTTGAACCACGTGTTCAATTATTATAATACATTAGTTAACCCTCAACCAGCCCTCTCATCTGATACCAGTTTTGTTCAAATCGGTTGTGTAGTTTCTGAGTTTATGAAGTTTCGTGATTTTCGCATTTCGATACATTAAAAATGAAGTTACAGTAAAATTCAATAAGTTATTATGAGGCAACTAGACTTTCCATTTGACACTAATTTCGTGGAAATCGGTTCAGCCATCTCTGAGAAAAATGAGTGAGTTTAATTAGTCTTCGCACTGTTCGAAGTTTTTTTTTTTATAAAATCTTTATTCTCATCTATGCTACTGTTCTACAAATCATTCCTTACGAACTAATTTTATTTTACGCTAGTTACAATTGTTTATTTCTAAAAAGAATTTAAAGCTAGATAAGGAGATCATGTGTCGTTCTGTGTTGACAATGTATTGAATAAACTGTGAAAGTTTTTTAAGAATCAAAATTTTCCAATTTCTGCTGAATTTTTCTAAACTAGGAGATATCAATCTGGAATAGGTTAAATATCGCGTTAAACGAGAGTCAAAATTACTTCGCAAATTGCTAATGAAAAAGTTCCATACTTGGTTTATTGTGGAGCATTTACACACTACATGTTCAAGATCTTCTAAGAAACCACATGAAAGACAGTTAGGATTATCTGTAATACCAATACGATACATGTGAGCTCTATGCTCTATTTTTCTGTTAGCAAGTAAAAAGAGAAAAGATTTTTCATTTGAATTCAAGTTTTTAATCGAAATATTGCTCCAGATACGAGACCAGCTCATTTGTTCTTTGTTTTCGATAGCAGGTCTGGGTAATGATTTTATTTTTTCAGAATACATTTTTCTCATAGAAAAAGGGGCTTCAAGATTGTGTTCGTAAGTTAAGTTCATCAAGGAAGGATAAATATGCGGTAATTTGCTAACTGGTTTATTATTAGGCGGACTCGTAATGTTAGGCAAAATATAACTAACAAATAAGTTCGAGTCTGTCGAATATTTCAAACAATTTTTAATGAGGAGCGTACAGCACCTATGTTCAGGCGAGTGTAGGTTTAATCCACCTGATTTCTTTTCTAAAAACAGTTGATTCAAAGGAACTCTGAGTTTTCTCCTTTTCCATATAAACCATCCTATACTAGTCTTTATTTTTGCAAGTTGATTATTCGGTAGCGATATTATTGATCCTACGTACCAAATTTTAGACAAAGCAAACTGATTTAGCGTTTGCGCTGATATAGATTTAAAGAACGATGCGAGTTCGAAAGTAAGCTTAAATTTAAGTTTTCTATCTTTTTGATTAATTCCGTCTAGTTGGATACCTAGTGATATGTATTCAGTCTTTGTTAAGTTTAATTTCGCACCCGAAACTAACTCAAATTTAACATTGAAATTTTCTGGTTTCGTCTATTATACTTGTTATATCATCGCAATAAACAGTTAGAACATCATTTGAACCATTACAGATTGAGGCTAGTTTTTGAATTAAAGGTTCCAATTGCAGGACGAATAGAATCATCGACAAAGGATCTCCTTGTCGTGCCGATCTCGTAATTTTTATTTCTTTTGATAAGCGGCCATTAATTAATAATCTAGAATAGGTATTTTCTGTGATTGCCTTATACAGAGTTATGAAATTTGAGTTGATGCCCATCTTGGTCAGAATATCCATTACATATTTTGGCTCAACTTTGTCGAAAGCTTGACTTAGATCAAATGTTATCAAAGCAGCGTGTTTGTTATTCAAAACAACTTCTGTAAATTTTTCTCTAATTTCACATAATCCATCATAAATTGACTTATCATCATTCGCACATTTCTGGTGCTTCGATAAAAGAAAAGGGGTAAGTTTGTTAAGCCTGTTTTTCAATACTTTAGTAAAACATTTGTAATCAAAGTTCGCTAACGATATAGGTCTATAACCATCTAAGCTATCGTTAGAGTTTTTTTTCTTTACAAGAATAATAATGCCATCTAAAAACTTTTTGGGTGTATTTCCTCTAAGCGCTTCGTTAAAAATCAAACAAATTTCAGTTTTTATTGTTTGCCATGTTTTAATATAAAACTCTCGAATTAGACCATCTGAACAAGGTGACTTCTTAGATTGGCTTTGTTTAATTGCATCAAATATCTCATCTTCAGTTATATCGTTCATCAATGTTCTGTTTTCTGGTAGATTGTTTTCTATTATTTTTTGTGGAAAGAAATCTGTGTTATCGGTAATGTCTTCCGAAGCAGTGTATAGTTTTTCATAATGATTAACAATCAAATTATTTATTATATCATCTCCCTCAAAATCAACCCCTTCGACCACTAGTTTTTCAATTTTAGTTTTCTTTTTTCTTGATTCGCGAACTACTAAATGAGCTGTACTAATCGATTCAAATTCACAAAAAAGCGGATTATTTTTATAATAAAATCTTGAAAACTCTCTCTGCCGATGTAGCATTTTTCCTTTGATCCTATTGATTTCCATTAGCGCATCTGGATTCGTTATATACTCATCATAAGCAGATTTCAACCTACTGTATAAAAACTCCATATTTAGCTTAAAGGAATCATAAATAAGCTTAGTTTTGTATTTAAAAAAAGATGTTAATTTTAATTTGGCGTAACCTAACCACCAATCCATCCACGAATTATAAAATCTTTTCTGTCTGATCCAGTATTGCCATTTATGTGAAAATTCATTGATATTCTCATTTGAGAGTGTGATAGATTTAAGTGACCACAGGCCTTGGCAGTATTTAATCTCAGTTTTCGGTAATCGAATTCTAGTGATGTAGGCTTTGTGATCTGACACTGCACAGACTTGGAATTGAACAGGTGAAATTTTATCTTTTAGTGACTGGTTCACGTAGATTCTATCTATTCGCGAAAAGGCACCGTTACGTATGCTATATTCGTTCACTAATCTATTCGAAACAATCCAAGTGTCTTTAAGTTGTAATGATTCGGTCAATCTTTTCAAAGAAGGACTAAAATTGCTGTTACCTGATGAGTCTTCTGCTCGCTCTACCGAGTTTATAGTTCGCAATATGTTTCTTTTCATAGGTGAATTCCACATTTTTAAACATAATCGGCAAAGCAAAAGTCCAATTGCAAAAAAAATCAATAGGGTCTTATGGGACAGCTAGACCTTCCATATGACACTGATTTTATGAAAATCGGTCCAGCCATCACTGAGAAACATGAGTGAGATTAAATAGTCTCCAGAACACGTTTCTTTCCACAACTTTTGAACCACATGCTGAATCTTCATAAAATTTGAAAGTTAAGGGTTTTCTAAGTAGCCCGTTCATTTAAAACCAGTTTTGTTAAAATCGGTTGTGCAGTTTCTGAGATAATGATGTCTCGTGATTTTCACATTTTGATAAATAACAAACTAACTAAAAATCGGATTACAATAAAATTCAATAGGGTTTTATGGGGCGACTAGAACTTTCATTTGAGAATAATTTTATGAAAATCGGTCCAGCCATCTCTGAGAAAATCGAGTGAGATTGAAAAGTTGCACATACACGCACACACTCACACACATACAGAAAATGCTCAGCTCGTCGAACTGAGTCGAGTGATATATGCCATTCGGCCCTTTGGAGCACTTTTATACCTTCGGTTTTGCAGGTGATTGCTATACCTTTCTTGGCGAAAGGCAAAAATATTTAACAAATCTGAACGTCCCAACTTCACATTGATCGCAATTACGAAGGGGTGAGGATGGGGCAGATTTTCTTTGTGGTACTGATCAGAAACACATAACCTTTCAAACGGTATGTGAATTAATTAACAACTATGCCGAAGACACTAAAGAGCAAGGATGTCTGTAACAGTTCATTAGAATACCTGCAGGTGGCATAAAATTTTGTGGGTTTTGGTAAGCTATGCTCTTTTTGTGTATTTTATCGCGTCGTGGATTAATATACAAAACGAATAATAAAATGAGTTAGGAAATAAAAAAAACGGGACATCCAGTATCATTCACTCATGAGTTACCTTTAGTAAGGCTGATACAAATTTTGAATAGTTTTTATGGTTACGGTTATCGAAGTTAGCTGAGGGGAGGGCAAAAAATAAATAACACTGAGAATAAAAAAAGGAATAGCTTTCATAAAAATTGTGTGCAAGTTACGACGTTTGTAACTTGCATGCAAAAGTGTGTTGAGAAATATTATCATTATTAATCATTTGGCTTGCCTTTTGATGACACTTCCACTGTCACTGGACTTGTTTTTTTTGGGGGGGGGGGGTGACATAAATTGAAAGTGTAGTTTGTATCGGCCTAATTGATCTTAAATAACAAAACTGTAAATTTTAAGAATACTGATGAGAGCGGCACGTTCAAAGAGTGTAAGGCAGCATCCATGAACTACGTAACGATTCTAGGGGAGAGGGAGGGGGTATCCTTGAGCGTTACGATTTGTTACATAAGGGAGAGAGGGATGTAAGATCAGCGTTACGTAACAAAAAATCTCTGGAGAGACTCTCCAAAAACTAGCATTTTTATTAACCCGTAAAGACCCGGGACGGAACTTGTTTTTTTGAAAACGCTCGTTCTCAGCACTGGAACGGCCGATTTGGGAGTTTCTTTATTCAAGGGGAATAGTTGCTCTAAGTTTTAGTAAAGGTAAAACCCCTCTGGACCCCTCCCCGTTTTTATGAGACGCAAATTCGCTTCTTGAAACATACAGTTACGTACATTTTGCCTCAAAAAAATTTTTAATGCAAATTTTAGCGCCTCAAACGTGCATTTTTTGCGAAAAACGTTCCCGTTTGCACTGACAAACACGACACACTTCTAAACTAATAAAATAATATTAGTTTTTTGGTTAAAGTTGACCCGCTGAGTCTCTATCAGGATCACCGCAAGTCTTTGCAAAATAAAGCGTTTCGGGGGAACGGCTATTTCTCCGGTAATTATTGGTATATCTCAAAATATAACAATTTTTTTTTATTGTTGACAAGCTGTACTTTCAGAAAAATACCACTTTGATGCAATGAAAATGGTGCTATGCACTTAAAAATAAAATCAAACTTCCCTCATTTTTCTCGACCAGAAAGGTATATAACCCCTTAAGCTGCTTTTCTATAAAAAATCATTTTTTTTATTATTCTTTCTAGTGTTAGGTCTACTATGACCAAATTTTACAATATCTAATGAATGAGATTTATTTTAAACGGTATTTTGAACAACTTTTGCTTTGACGTCAAAAAAATCCAAGCTACCATTAAAGTTGCAGAGCGTTTCGAAGTAATGTACTTTTTTTAAAAAAACATGTCAGAAAACGTCAGTTTGCCAAGTTTTGAAAGATCATAAAAAAAAATCAGATTTCATGATATTGCGCCCAAGTTTTGATTTGAGCACTTGAATGTTTCAGCAATAAAAGAAACATATTATGACAGACGCAAAAAAAAATTTGGGCTGATCTTCACTGTGGGGGGTTAACCAAAGCAAAGCAAAAATTATATTGATTTATCATTGAGTTATCATTAAGAAAATTTTGATATTCTTTGCGCGGTGCCCATTTATATCATGACAAAAAAATCAATCACTTTTTATACTGTCTTAGGTTAGTATATGTCAAGGTCGATTAGATGGTAACTGGATTTTATGCAGTAAACAATAATCGATCCCGTTTTCGATACTAATTTGAAACTATCTTTTTGAAATAAATTTGCCTTTTTGCATTATTTCAGCTATTATTTTGGTAAATACGAGCTTCTTATCACGGAGTGAATAAAATTTTCACCTATTTCAACTTTTCTTGAAGGCACTGAAAAGCACAGTTTGTATTTTGCCACCAAATGTATGTAACATTTAGGGTTTCGATTACTTAGACAGCAATCTGCTATGTGCACGTCCAAATGCTCTAAAGTAAAAGAATGTAAATAAATTTTGCTTAACACTTGAACGCAGCTCCACAGAAACGCGTTCTCCACCAACCGGTAGCGGGATGAAGCATGCAGCAAACAATACTGCTGCCTGCCACCTGCTCAGACATGCCTTCGCTTTTGACGCCTATTACAAGATGTTTTCCTTGTTGTTAGTTACAGAGTACTATGAAACTCGTCAATCTGACGGGAATAGTTCTAAGCACTTAACTCAAATCTTAATATAAGACGTATATTACTTGATAACACTCCGGACCGGATTCTCATTACGGTACTTTATGTTTTGACTCACCGCGTACCTCCTATCTCAGCAGATCTAATATGATTTGGTCCGATGGAGACGCTAGATAGAGATTCAGGGTTGTATACTGGTCAGTCCTTCTAGGCATTCATGTTCGATAAGCTCATGTTTAATATGGAATCAATATCTGTTTCGCTGGAACGTAGACATTCTATGCAGAAAAGTTAATACACTGCCTCAGGAAATTTATTTCCTTTTTATATGTTGCTGATAAATAATCTCCTTATTGCGCAATACCATCATCTGATAACATAACAACTAATGTACCACTGACACAATTATTAGTTTCATATGTATAAATCGATGCTCAATTCGCAGCTTCCATTCAGATTGCCAAGTCGATTACCCGAACCGTCACAAATGTGCTTCTTGAAACGAAGAAGTGACTGAATAAATGTGGCAAAACGGCACCCGAATCTGGTTGGTGTTACAAACGACGAAGAAACGACGACGATGACAAGGACGACAAAGCGAAATTCAATTTTAAACTCGATTTCCGATTTGAGGTAGACTTGGAATCTGTGCTCAGCCATCGGTATGGCAATAGAATTGTAGTTGGTTTTCTGTAGAAATTGCATTCAATTTTGCGGGCTTGCTTGCTGTTTCCGCCGTCGTTACGATGATGGCGAACGCGTGTTTTGCTAGGGTGGTAATGAAAAAGTGTGGAGGCACGCCTTTACCTTTTTTTATGCTGCTGGAAATTTCACATAAATTACTAAAATTTCACATTCCAATTAGTATTTGGTTGCTCAAAAACTACGAACTGCGAAACAATTCCCACAAAGTTCGACCATAAATTTTGAACATCTAAACATAACAGTAATGTTATGGGTGTACTATCCCTTTGTGAAGTTTCTATCTGAGCTGGTGAAATAAATGTTTGTTTAACTATCAACCTAGGAATCTTAGTTTCCATCCCAACAAGTGCACCACACCTGGAGATGTTGGTTTCTCATTGGCTATTCCAACGTAAACCGCATACCTACTGACTACTGCACGAGCATCACCGGCTGTTGTTGGCTAAGTAGCTTCAGGGATTTATCTGGAGTTTCGTGAGTGGTTGCGGTAAGAAATTTGTCCTCCACTGGATGACCACCTGACCAACCGATCGTCCGGTGCATTAATGATGTAATAAATTGATGCTTGGAAAGCACAGCGCTATCCCACCCACATATGCTTCTGTCACCTCATGCGGAAAATCATGTTCATTAATTTGGACTTCTATTTGTCGGGTACGCTTGTATTGTGGATAACCGCACCAGAAGATGGATGGTCTTTCGATTTGACACGCCATTGCTCGATATCTGCCGTCCTGGATGAGCAAATATTTACGCCTGGTGTCGTAAGCATTTGAAGTTGTCTGTTTGTATCTTTGATTAAATTATTACTGAACGATGTGACAAGCGCTTTGGGTTAGCTGGTTGAGTTGTAAAAGTTAATGTTTCAATCATTAGGCTTACAAGGCTCTAGGCTTAAGCATTCTAAATATTTTACCACGTTTTTGAATCATCTCCGATCGTACTGTTAATTATTCAGAAAACCGTTCTATCCTTGGTAATCAGTATTACCAACCTATTTTATCAGCGGACTGCATGCACAAACCCGGAGCGAAATGCGAATATTCCTCCACTTCACCAGCTGTCAGCTATGGTGTTCACAGACCCAGAAAACAATGAGACTAAATTTGCTTTCATTGCTACCAGCACTTTCGTTGCCTTTATCAGAACCCTAACCGAACACAAAAACTGAAGTGGAGAACAGCCAGCGCAAAAAAGAGTCGCAAAAATTGAAAAATTTTATGAAACAAAAAAAATGTAATTCACCGTGCGTTGCTGTACGATAAGGCTTGGCATATTCTGCACTTCTACGCTTCCTCAAGTTTTTTTTTGTGTGTGTTAGTCACACGAAAACAATGTCTCGCGTTTACTCCTTCAGCAGGGAGATGCAACCTTTCTGGTTATGATTTTTTTTTTTGTTCCTAAGATTACCATACCGGAACGATTATATGCCGGCTTGCGTTGGAAAATAAACCCTAAAACAAGACATACAGTTTGGTGGTTCATTCAAAGTCTGGTATCATGGTAGAGTTCGGTTGCATCGCATATGCGCTATGTTTCTGCCCAACATACCACGAGAATGAAATATGCTGCCGAAGCAGCGAGAATTGATAGCGCTTGTGTGCGACGTCCTTACTCTCGTATGTGCAGCGGGATCTCCTTTCAGACCCGTCCTGGTGCAAATCCTTTTGTGTCAGTCTGTCACCGGAGAAAATAAGGACCACTCATGAAGGCAATGTAGCGTGCATGTGAAAGGTGGTTGGCTTTATCTTGCATCCTACTGGCGGAGGGGTCCGCCTTGTGGCTGGTCGAGATTACTTCAGATCATTAAAATCTTTTTTTTTCTTGTTGTTATGTATTAGTAATGTTCATTATTTTCTCTGTCTCTTTTCAGGTACGCAATTTATTCTCATTCTAATGTATATTTGGGATGGCGGTAAAGATGAAGAAATATTATACTCTACCTTCAAGTTTGTGAAAAAGGATGGACGAAATCGAAAAATAAAGATTAATTTCACTCCACTGTTGGCCATTAAGATGCACCATAAAAAGCACCTATCGAAGAAATATGGAAACATTACTGGCGTACCGTCTGCCGGGGTGAGATTAGCCACGGAGGTGAGATTGAGCCAAAACGGGAAATGTTTGTATGTTAAATTACTTGGGATTTCTAGAACCTAATACCTCAAATTCAATACTTTATGAAACGTGACATATTTATTCACAACTTCAAATAAAATATAGATAATATCAGTGAACTGTTTCACTAAAATAATGTTTCAAAGTGCAGGGTGAAAAACATGCGCAAATAACGTTATCCAAAAATGTCCAAGGCAAACCAACCCGTTCAAGAAGTCTCATCAACTTACTGCTCAGTTGCTACGTTAGGATGTCGTCTTGAATGTGTTGAGGAAATATTATGCATTAAATCTGTATTGGCTCAGAAAATAATGTTTTTCCAAACTGTACACTTTTCGAGGCCTTTTGGGATGAGATTGTGCCAAGCTATAATGAACGGTACAATGTACGGAATTCATATTTACGACAAAATTATATCAGTATACACCAAAACACTTGCATTGTTTACATAGGGTGTGTTGTCTAACCAAGGTATTATTTTGAAATAATGACTGAAAGCTTGAGAACAGTAAGCTAACAACTGTTAGATGGAAATTTATACTGACTGATATTACTTATGGAATGTAACAAAATTTTGTACACCGATTCTATATTAACTGATGACTTTTTCAGCGAGGAAGGAGGGTTGTGGGTACGTTTCCAGCAGTTTTGAGATCTCCAATGGAATATACAGTGGTCAATGACATTTAATAATTGAAACGAAAAGTCTTCTCAGGCCTTATGTCCAAACGTTTTCTCTTTCTAAGCTACCTGGAAACGCCACTATGTGTATAGAGACTGTCTATAAGCCACGTTCTCATAACTGGTTATTCCAGATATCGATTTTATCCAGTCATACATTTTTCTACAATTCATATGAAACGTTGCTTATGGTCGACCCTATATTTACTGTTTTATCATGTTATTCATGCGAATTATTCGTAGATACACTACTGTTCATTTTTCAGGCATTAAAGTCAACTTTTTGTTTTTGGCACAATCTCACCCCATAGAAGGAGTGAGATTAAGCCAAAGTTCATTTAATTTTAGCAAAATTATAGTTTATTGTAACTTAACCATATTTGCGGCAGTCATTAACTAAACATTTAAGTGTGCATTGACGTGATTTGGATCAAACTCATTGCCTAAATGTGTACATTACAAGCTAAGGAACAAAAATGTATCCTTTTTGGGCACAATCTCACCCCGGCAGACGGTACTAATAAATTACCAATAATTAAATTTATCGTAAATTGTTCAAATCATTCATTTTGTCGAACAAAAACAGGTAACGATTGGATATAGATATATTACCCCGTTTTCAAACTTTCTCTCGGTATTTGTTAGAAACCAACTATTGTCTTGTGAAAACTGAGACGTGTTGAAATGTATATTTCAATTTCATTTCTAATAGATTAATTCGGCACTTTTTTCAACTAAGCCCGGATTACTTTTGGAAAGAGCTAAACTTTTTGCTTAACACATCATATTAAAATTAATCCTAAACATGAGATTACTAAAAACGGACATTTCAGATCACTTTGAACTCAAGTTTTTCAGATAGACAACTATTCTGAACATTGAACAATGTTGATCATGAAATAGTTTTCTTAGAGGAACTTTAACCTTTTACAGCACATTTACAGCTACCAAGTACTCCTTAATAACCACCAGATAGACGATTGCTCTAGCATCAACGCGCCTGCTTGGAATTGAAACCCGGCACGAGATAAATGGTACTTTGCCTTTTATCGCTTTGCGATTAAAATGTAGCGTCCGTATGGCACCAGTACGGCCCTGGAATGAAAATGAAGAAAAAAAATTCTTCATGCTACTTTTTATATCCGGATTTCGAGCGAAACTTCGAGTGGAGAAGGCATTCGAAAGACCAGGAACTGCCAAGGAAAGTAAAACATTTTTGATAACTATGGTGCCAGCTGTGTTCGGAAAATGTACACTAAAAATAAAAACGAGAATTTAATTATATGCTTATCGCATAGTTTTTACCACTATCTGTAACGTTTTGGCGAGTGGTAGAAAAAAAAAAACAAACTACTTCGATTATAAATTTTGGAGCGCTAAAAAGTGCCACTGGTGTTTCATAATAGTTACACCGAAAAAAAATCCCCGGTTTCTTCGGTTGGTTTGTCTGCCATGGAAGGCTGCGATTGAATGAGCGGGTGTTGCAGCAAGAACCATACAAAATATATTCACTATCGCCGCCTGCTGAACTGTGATTTGCTGCTACTCTGCTTGCTGCTGCTGGTCGATCCAGATTTATCCTCTTGCTGAAGTGATCGGATAAACAATGGAGACTAAACTTCTGCATGCCTTTTATTCGTACTTTTATACATGACTATTGAGTGTTTTGAACTATTCCATAAAAAACGGCTAACCAATTTAATCGACCGTTCTGAATTTGGCTGAAACTTTGCATAGATGTGTAAATGGGGAAAAGAAAATGCCATTTTGTGCTATTGCTGTTTTGGGAAGGTATTGATGATTACAAACATCTTAAAGCCAAAACGATTCATTTGATCGGTTTGACGTCTTCGGCAAAGTTGTAGATAGTAATTTCGTCACTTTTAAAAACAAATATACACTCTTAAAAATATTTTTTTTTTAACGTTAATAGAAAAATTGAAAATATTTATCTTTAAATTTCAAAATCTATTTTTTTTATATAAAAACTATAAAAGATTGCCAAAACACTGGAGACAATCCGATCATGGAGAAATTAGGAAAAATAGCTATGATATTTTGAAAAAAAAAATTTTTTTTACGAAGGGCAAATTTTTTTTAGGAAGGAAAAAATTATTATCTACAAATGTGCCAATGGCACTATGCCAGTCAAACAAGCCATTTTGGCTGAAAAAATGTTTTAATGTCCAAAAGAAATAAAAAAAAAAATTAATTATATTTATACAGTCAAAACGGTTTGTTTGTTTGGCATAAGAGGCCATCCACATTACACGTGGACAGATTTTTAACGATTTTGACCCACACCCCTCCCCTCCGTGGACAACTGTCCATATAAATTCTAAAAAATTTGTATGGCCCGTAAACATTCCACATACCCCCCCCCTACCCCTCCCCCCCCCAAAAGCTGTCCGCGTAGAATGTTGATGGCCCCTAAGGTCTTTATTAAAGTTGTAGATAATAATTTTTTTCTTCCAAAAACACATACCCTGAGGAAAAAAATTAAAAAATGTTCATTTGTCAAACCTCTAGAAATTGAGGTTTCAGAGCTACAAGACGTTTTCTAAAAAGGCTTCTTAAAGCAGTTTTTCATCCATATGTTCAACTCTAAGGCCTTAAACCTGACTGTATATAATTGAGAGTGACGTGTTAATCAAGATGAACAATTTCTAGTGATATATTGGTTATTATATACAGTATTCATGAACAAAAACTGGAAAAATGTTTTTAAAGGCATTTTTTATTTATGTTGAAACTCGAAAAGGCGCGAACGAATCCTAGCTTCTATGAAGCCATCCGACAGAGTACATTTCTGACTAACATAAAAACACAAAACTACAGTGGGTTATTTGTAGTTTTGAATATATGGCCAACTGAAGTTACCAATTTTTACATGAATTTGTGCGTTCTTCATAGTACGAAGCCCGGCGCGTACACTACGTTTCCGTTTCTATGCCCAACGAACAGACACCACAATGGGGCTAAATCTAGAAACGGACGGAAATAGGAAATTTTGAAGTCCAATGTTATCAGTATCTTCTAGAAAGTTCGTACACTGTTGTCCTTTATATGTTTCAATGCAACCCGCTACAATTATTACCATATAGAGGGCGTCACACCTAACTTTTGAACGTGACTTGTTAGACGAATAGTTCCTTCTGCAAAGTTGTGCAAAATTTTATTGCAAAACTGTTTGCTGAATACCTTGAACTTCTAAATATTGAGATTTGTTTTTAAATTATTATTTTTTTGTAAAAGGTGCTGTATCTCTAAAATCCCAATTCCTATAGGTTCGAGTTACTCGGTAAACAGTTTTGTAATAAAATTCTGCACAACTTTTCAGAAGAAACTTAGACGAATAGTTTCACAAGTCACGTTTAAAAGTTAGGTGTGGCGCCCTCTATATGGTGAAAATTGAAGCGGGGGAAGCATATAAAGGACAACAGTAAACGAAACAACTTTCTAGAAGATACTGATAACATTGGACTTCAAAATTTTCTATTTCCGTCTGTTTCTAGATTTAGCCCCATTGTGGTGTCTGTTCGTTGGGCATAGAAACGGAAACGTAGTGTACGCGCCGGGCTTTGTGCTATCGACACAAATGCATGTAAAAATCGGTAACTTCAGTTGGCCATATATTCAAAACTACAAATAACCCACTGTAGTTTTGTCTTTTTCTGTTAGTCAGAAAGGTACTCTATCGGATGGCTTCATAGAAGCTTGGATTCGGTTGCGCCTTTTCGAGTTTCAACTTAAATAAAAAATGCCTTTAAAAACATTTTTCCAGTTTTTGTTCATGAATACTGTATATAATAACCAATATATCACTAGAAAATGTTCATCTTGATTTACCACGTCACTCTCAATTATATAGAGTCATGTTTTAGGCCTTAGAGTTGAACATATGAAGAGAATAACTGCTCTTAAAAAGCCTTTTTAGAAAACGTCTTGTAGCTCTGAAACCTCAATTTCTAGGGGTTTGAGATATTCAGCAAACGATTTTGTAATCAAATTTTACACAACTTTGCAGAAGAAACTATTCATCTAGCAAGTCACGCTTAAAAGTTAGGTATGGCGCCCTCTATACGGCGAAATTTGTAACTAATTCCATTAAAGGACAGCAGTAAACGAAGCAACTTTCTAGAAGATATGAATAACATAGGACTTGAAAAAATAGTTTCGTCGTCCGTTTCTCGATTTGGACACACTGTGCGGCGTCGAGTTGACATTTCACGGTCTTCCACTACACTGGCTGATACGGCAGCAATATTTTCTTCTGTACGCACTCTATGTAAACTTGTTGGTGGGTTTATGTCCAACAGAGTAAAACTGGTTTGAAGTTTCGTCACAAGAGCTTGAATAGCTTGCTCAGTAGGTCGATTATGACGACTCTAAAATGATCGTAATGCGCGAAAAACATTTTTCACAGAAGACGAATTTTGGTAATAATATTCGATTATTTGTAAGCGTTGTTCATGGTGAAATGGCAAACCAAACTGAGTACATTAGACTTTGACAGCTGTCAGAATTCCCGCGTGAACTGTCAAATCTGAATACACGAGAAACCAACTAGCATAAAAATCACTCTTTATTAGCGCTGAACCCTGACTACTTCCTCCAAAGTTGTGCCCCTAATTTCCAGATTGACGCAGTCCTACACCAAAATATAATCGACTCTTGAAAACAAGAATTCTTGAAAAAGTTATCTCAAAATCCGATCATTCGGGTTGTGAAACTACCTTTCGTCATACTTAGGCAAGCTGCTTCTTTAGTGTCCAAAGTGGTTACCTTGATACGAGAAATTGGAATGTTTTTATTAAATGCTCTAAAATTTACTTTCATTTCGATCAATACCATATGATTCATTAAAAAAATAACTAATCTTCACATTTTCTAAGAATTTCTTCACTACCCATTTCTGTTATTTACGTCACAGTGGTTCAAATTTGAACCTTATAGAAAAGTATCTACAATACTGCATCAAATTTCGAACACTTAAGCTATGATGTAACTTTTTACACTAAAAAATCAACGAAAAATGAACTTTCTCGTCGATCTTGAAGGTTTAGCATGTTGGTTATTTTATTGTTGTTGTAATTAAGTGCTATTAATATAAATTAAAACACGTTTTGTTTATGAAATTTACGAGAGTTCAGAACTCGGCTTTGATTCAAACTCCGAACACTTCTATGTCATCGCTGAGAAATAGATAGACAAACCGTCTGAATACTGACTGTCACTTTTTCCAACGCCAGCTGATTCCCTGGAGGTGGCCGTACTTTATAAAGCTATACAGCACAGGGTACAGGACATTCCAAGGGACGAAATGGTATATAATAATCATACTTTCTGTTACACTAGCTATAATAATTCGATTTTCAATGTTAAGTGTTCGAAGTTTGAGTCAAAACGGAACGTTCGCATTAACACCTAGCAATGTGAACGAAATAAGCGTAGTTGTATTAGTAGACGACCAAAGATTGGTGAATCATGTGTGCTCTATGAAATTATGCAATTGCGAATTGAATAGATTGCGAGAGCAGTATTGTTTTTCGATGTGTATATTAAAATTTTCTTCTTTACACAGTCCTAAATTATAATGTCATTATTTGTGTCGCTCAAAATCATACAGAAGTCTTGATAATCCTGATGATCTACAAAACTGCACGAGCCTTCGTGTGCTTTCAAATCTTCGGCCTTCTGATGAAAAAAACATTATTGTATGAGAAAATGGAATTTAATCTTCAACGTAATTCCCATCTCCAGCTATTCAAATAATGTTCAATGTTAATAATTTCTTGAATAAAATCCTCGAAATCAGATTCTTTTGAAAAAAGACGCAAACCAAGCGTCGAAACGTTGGGACGGACCAAAATAGAGTCGTTCTAAATAGGTTTTTTAGACTGCTAAGCCGTAATCACGACATACTAAGATCTACAGTCGACCTCTGAACGAATAGTAATCTCCATCTTTAAGCAATATACTCTAGGGTACCAATGAAAACCGACCTTTAAAATTTCGCTTAGAAGTAGTGCTCAAAAGTCGCGCCTTTTCGAGGAAAACCTCCATGAAAAATTTAAGCCATTGTAGCGATCCTTTATTTCAGTAATCGCTGCCTATTTTTCAGTAATCGGGACTTAATCTTACGACTACCGAGGGCAGGGAACAAGTTCATATCGCAATTTCTTAAATTCATCGGTTGTGTTACGAGTAGAATGAGCGGGAGCGTTGTCTTGGGGGAGGAGCACTAATTTTATCGCCATCCAATAGCGTACAATAATACTGCTTATTAATTTTTTTACCATGTTCAGGGTAGTCGATTTAATGCCTTGCGAATCCGAAAATGAATAATGATTGATGTACTAATAAGATGACTGCACTCCAAGGTAGTTTTTTAGACTTTTTGGAACTGTGGTTTCAAAGAGAGCTGCTAATCTTTAATGGACCAAGTAAATCGTCAAGCTCATAACTTTCGGTAGGTATGGAAAATACCATTAGTTTAGCAATTTTTAAGCTCTGAATATACAAAGATACAAACTAGCTCCAAGGAACTCTACGAATACCAGATTTAGCCAAGGCATCTTAAGTTAGGGACCATACTTAAATGACGTAGCATTTATGAGGGGAGGGGGGATATCATCATTTTGTGACAAGCTGTGACAAGGGGGGAGGGGGGGTTCTAGTAAAATAGACGTAGCATTTTTTTAATGACTGATTTTTTACAGGATAAATTTATACTAAAAATACACTAAAATATTGCACAAAGTATTGCAGCGAGATCTGTCGAAATGTTTTTATCTGTGGCATTCTGAGATCTTCTAAAAGCTCTGCTACATAAACAATCACTTGGATTTCCAAACACACAATCTGTTTTGAATACAAAAATCGCTTTTTTGTGGCTTATAATAGTGAAAATTATAAGATACTCGTTTTGTTTCCGAAATAGTTTCTGTGTTTTCTGCAGACATGGATCATACTAAGTTGTTTAAACACCTTTACTTTAAAACACAAGCCCTTCGAAGCGAAAGATGCAGTCACGAGAGTCACGAGTTGTTAATAAATTTAATTAGACACGATTTTTTTCTCAAGTATTTTTTGTATGTATGTCACTACAGTCAGGTTTTTATTACGCGGGGGATGCTACCTCGTAAAAAAACCGCGTTAATTCGAAAATCCGCGTAAAAACAAGGTACTAACTCAAAAATCCGCGTTAAAAAAATCGCGTTAAGCGAACCAGCAAGAAGGGCTTGAAAAAAACCCAAGACGCTCTATAACCAGTATTTAAAATTGTCCTCTGGAATGACCGTCAAATTCCGGATCTTTCGGAGGGCGTTGGGTATTTTTTGGACTAAGTCTTCTACTAGATGAGCATGAGCATGAGCATGATGAGCATGATTGACCGCCCGCGGTTGCTACTCCGTTATTGCCAGATCAGCTGTAATTACACAGAGAACCAATAGATGATGCTTGGGATTAACATTCATCCTCAATGTGTAAAAACTGGTGACCTTAATCTTTATATTAGGCAATACCAGCGCCGGCCGCATCCGAATGCAGGTCAAAGAAGGAGTGTGTATAGGAATATGTTGACGTGATACTCGCTTTTTTTGGAAGCCGAGAACACCTCTGCACTTCCACGAGAAATCACTGGGATGTTGGAGAAAAGGGTAAGGTTTGCAGCAGGTTTCGATTTGGTAAACGATGCGCTGAGTTCTAATACCGGGTTCATAATACCAAATATCGCGCGTACGAGTTCATTATATCTTTTACGGAAATCATAACGCGATCCGAACTCATTCCGGTTGATGATGTAACACCGCAAAAATAAAGCGCACGCAAGGATACCGGACCTATAACCTAATCAAGACAGACTCAAATATTCGAAAATCTGTTTATGAAGTCATTATGCAACTACCGAAACGTATCTCTCATTGATTTATCTCAGCTGACTACACAATGTTACGAAGCAACCATATATGCATTAACCAAAAACAAGAAAAAAGTAAATATATAGGCCCTCAACACATACTGCAAGCGGTCAGCAAGAGAACTTCAAAAACGGCCTATTTGCTTGGCCATCGCCGTTTGAAACGAACGAAAAAAGAAAGAAAAAGAAAAAAAAGGATGTGTGCGTTGACAGACGTGTCGCGTATAATCCTAATAATAATTGCAAATAATTGCGATATTTGGTGGCGATTAATTACGATGTTTTGTCGCGATTAATTATTTACGATATTTATCGAACGAACGGCACCTACTCCGAATCACTGCGTGCTGGAATAGAACCTACGGGTGGACAGTCTGCGAATAAATGGTTTGGTACACCTCGGAAGTCACAACACACCGAAAATCCATATTCGAGCAAAGCTCACCTGGGCCGAAAACACGTTTACCCCGGAAAGTTATGCGCGACCGCTCTATTCCCTCTTACCGACGCATACGCGGAGACACGGTATTTCGCGTTGATTACCACTTACTTCTTGAATAATGAAGCGAAGATACCTACTGAGTATGAAAAACTGGTAAAGTTTCATGCATTCATAGCTAGAAAATTTTAAAAAATGCAAATATGCATATCTAACAAGACCGAGTACTAATTAGATTAACAAAATGCCAAAATAATCGCAATCAAAATTTATTTGCCATGCTAACCTACAAGATTTCTACTTAATTAAATTAAAAATTGTCTATGTGTTTCAGTATTTACTCAAAAGCTAGAAAAATCATAAAACAAGGGCATAAAACTGCTCAAAATGAAAGCAGAGAAAAAAAACAAAAAAAAAACATTGGTTCCCTTTTGCCATGCAAATCAAACAAAAAACACAGGCAAAACGTCACCAACACCAACCCGGTGGCATCGGTCTTGTTACAAGATGTGCACAGATAGCTTGGTTCATCTGTATATTATTAAGAAGGCTTCTTTTAGATGGTTTTATGGTTTATATGATATGGGCCATCATTACTTTTCGCGAATAAACCCTAAGAAACAAAACCGAAACCGTTCTTAATTATTTTCTTTGAAATTAACAAAATAACCACACCGAAATACGACATTACCACATCAAAAAGGAGCACAACCCACACCATCGTGCGGAACTACAACAAGAAAGCTGCAAACCTGACTGCCATTAGATAACGCACAACTGCAAAACTGCAGCAGCAGCATTCACAAGAAAAGCTGTGCTCCGTTCATTGGCTGCATTCGAATGATAGCAACTCAGTACAAAAGCAATACTGGAAAGGGCTTAGCGCGACCTAGCCGAAGCTTGCTTGAAAACCAGCGAAGCACCATTTTGTTGTAAACTGTGGAGCCGCTTTAGCACGACGTGATGCACCGTTACCCAAAGCGGCATTCACAGGTTTGGCGTGTTTTTCTCGATTTTGCGCGGCTCCCCGCGTCCTAGACGAGTTGTGTGTCGCGAATTCCTTTGGCCACTATCAGCATATGTGTACCCGTCTGAGCATTTTCCAGTTGCTGCTGCTGTGGGAGATGGTGCAATTCTGGTTTTGCCATAAGCAGAATCTATTTATGTACACTCCTTGTATCTCTAGGGCCCTAACCCTTTCCGTACCGAAGGCCAGCTGTTTTAGTCTTTTTAGTAATTTGTTATTAAAAAAAAAAATATTTACGGATCTAGCCGTGCAAGCTCAGAATTTATAACCCTCCCCAACATTAAATGTAAATCCCGTTAAAAAACCAGAAGTAGCAACTCTACGCAGGGGTTCAACAGAATGAGCTTCCGCAGAAACGACTGCCCGTTACACTGAAATATTCCTTTGAAAAGGTTATCAATTAGCTTGAGAAATTATCACGGTTTTGAGATAAACATAAATTTACGATGACACTGATCGCGGAGTACATTTCTACGTTTATCATTTATCGTAGTAGTGTTTGCGACGAAGTTGAAAACATCCAGTATTCTGCACAGCGTTTTTGCTAGGGATGAACAGTGAAACAACTGGTTTATCGACCAATATAGGTCACCTGTACTCATTGGTAGATTCTTCAATCGATAATGAGCTGCAAATGGACATTTATACAGTTATGGTTCAATTGCCACTTCACTGGACGGGTTTAGTGTGGTACGGTTATGCGATACTTGGAATGCTTGCAGAACATAAACATTGAAACGCTTTTTAAAGCAAATTTACGGTGTTGTAGTTGAAATTTACAGCGAACAATCAGGTTTTGATAAGCCGTAAACATAAAACAGCATTTTATATTAAATTTGCTTAAGCGTATATTATTTTATTCACTTTGACAATCTTTAATATCGTTGAAGAAAACATGCTGACACCTTTTTTTATTACGCAAAGTGCCATTTTGCCCGCGAACTACGCTCCCACGAACAGTCCATAACGACGGCTACGTTCCCACCGTAAGCGTTGGATTGAGATCGCACATTCCGTCAGTATATGATCGGATAGAAATTCCTAAACCGCGTGAATACGGGCAGCAACAAAACATGGCTGTGACGAAAGAGGTGACAAAAACTCCCCAGTCTCGCCAATCCGCGGTACCCTTCAGATGATTCTCAACCGCCGCAGTTTATCCTCATCCGCGAAAGATCATCACCATCATCATCGATGTCGCCGCTGACAGAGCATGGCTTTCGGATACTATGTTGTGAGAATACCCCATCAGACGACCAGCGAGAAAGAGAGAGCGTAAGCGAGAGTGGTATGCAAATACTGTCAGAAAGAGTGAAGAAGATACGATAGGAGATAGATTTCGCAGATGTTCACTCGCAACAAGGAAACAGACAGAAAAACGTGCCTTCATCGTCAGTCACCCAGTCGACTAGTCAGACAAGGTCCGAAAATGAAATAAGAAAGAGGACGCGTTTTTTGTTGTTGTTGGAGAACGGGTCGCACAGTGGCGTTGGGGTGTCAAGTTGTGGTCAAATTGTTTACTAATGCATCATCGCTTCCTCATTGATAAGCTTAGTGAAGTAGTTTAGTTTTATGTCAAAAGCTACTATCAGTTCATGGTCTAAAAGTTAATGTGTGTATCAAGGAACTATGTTATTTACGATAATTACATCCAAAGGCTGAGTTTATGTTGAGAAAAAATTTATCACAGGAAAATATTAACAAAATATGAAAAAAATGCACCGAAGAACTACATTAACTCTTCATTATAAGCCGGCTGACCAACACCGTGAAAATCAACAACCTAATTCAAAAGGTTTTGTAAATTAAAAAAGTTTTATAATCTCAAATTTTAATTCTAATGAGAACAGTTCATTCAACATTTCAACAATTCATAAGGAACCAAATTCCACAATCGTTGCGATTTAAATATATTCAATAAGGCTAGAGAGTCTTAGCCATTCATTTTTCGGATACAGCAATTAAACTAGCAGCATTTCAAACATTCGAAATGTTTTTTTTATAGTTGATAAGAATTGTATAAAAACAGAAGAGAATACAGTTAGTTTTTTTACGCCGATTTAAATGAGGTTTGTCACGCGGATTTTTGACTAACCGCGATTTTTTTTACGCGGATTTTCGAATTCACGCGGTTTTTTGCGGTTATTACCGCATAATTCAAAAAAATTTTCGCTTATTTTCGAATTCACGCGAGTTACAGGCGAGAGCCTGGTTTTTTTTTCAGTTTCGAGACGCAAAGCAAACGCAATCTACTTTCCAACCGAGATGCTCCCCTCATTTGGTATTTGCTCAAGAGATTCACTGTAAAAAACACTGTAGTGAGCTCTGTTGTGTAGGTATTGTTATTTCGTATGAGAAAACTCACCTCAATCTATTGTCTTTAAGGAGAGATGTTTTAGATTCCACCACGGTGTTTTTTACAAGCTCCTCAGATATACACGATTCGTTGCTCTCTTCAAGCTTTTGCGTCGGGTTGCTCACCAGTATGAGAGTAGTTAGTTGTTTCCGCAGTGAATGATATTCTCCTACATGCTAGTGATTATCTTAGGAGTAATGACAAGCCTGCCCACAGCTGGTATCGTAGACGATTTTTTTGTCCTAATCTCGCAGCGTTTCTATCGTATTCAGGATTCGAACCATTCCGTGCTCTTTCTGCGTCGAGTATAATTAGTCTCTCCCTCTCTCTCTCCCTCTCTATCTCTCTCCCGTCTCTCTCTTCCCCCTCTCTATCTCTCTCCCGTCTCTCTATTCCCTTCCTCTATCTTTCTCCCGTCTCTCTCTTCCCCCTCTCTATCTCTCTCCCGTCTCTCTCCCTTCTTCTCTATCTCTCTCTTCCCTCTCTCTCCCCTCTCTCTCCCCTCTCTCTCCCCCTCTCTTTCTCTCCTCCGTCTCTCTCTCCTCTCTTCCCACTCTCTATCTCTCTCCCGTCTCTCTCCCTCCCTCTCTATCTCTCTCTTCTTTCTCTCTCCTCTCACTCGCCCCCCTCTCTCTCTCGCCTCATCCGCCCCTCTCTCTCTCTCTCTCCCTTTACTCGCCCCTCTCTCTCTCTCTCCCTTTACTCGCCCCTCTCTCTCTCTCCCCTCACTCGCCCCTCTCTCTCTCCCCTCACTCGCCCCACTCTCTCCCCTCACTTGTCCCTTTCTCTCTCTCTCTCCCCTTACTCGCCCCTCTCTCTCACTCTCCTTACTCGCCCCTCTCTCTCTCTCTCCCCTTACTCGTCCCTCTCTCTCTCTCTCCCCCCTTACTCGCCCCTCTCCCTTTCTCCTCTCTCTCTCCCCTTACTCGCCCCTCTCTCTTTCTCCTCTCTCTCTCCTCTCTCTCTCTCCTCTCTCTCTCCTCTCTCTCTCTCCTCTCACCCCTCTCTCTCTCTTCCCTCACTCTCCCGTCTCTCTCTCCCGTCTCTCTCTCTCTCCCCTCACTCTCCCCTCTCTCTCTCCTCTCTCACCCCTCTCTCTCTCCTCTCTGTCTACTCTCTATCTTCTTTCTTTCGCCAATGTTTTTTGTTGTGTTTATACATGCGCAGTTCTGTTCAACATGGCGTCGAAATTCATTTTACATTTCCAATAAAACTACATAAAAATTTTGGATAAAAGTTGACGATAAATTATTTAAAAAGAGAAAATCTTCCTGTTTCACTATGTATAATTTCCTGCAAACCTTAACAACATTGCATCAGAGAGATAGTAGAAGACCGGCCGAAGTAATGATGCCGGATTAAAAGCGGTGTACGGCCTTCACGTCAACTTGTCGAATGCATCTCTAGATTTTACCAATCAACTGTTTGCAGTTCGTTGCCCTACAGTTATTTTGTGCACAAAGGAACAAAATTTTCTTCAAACACTTGTTCTGGTAATACAACTCGATTGATAGTCGAAACACGAGGCAGGAACCATGATTTAGAAAAAAAACGAAATTCTTTCTTGTCTTTTATTTTGGCCGATTTGTTACTACCTTCCTGGTGAATTATTGTTAAAGTTTGCTGGATATTATGCACGGTCGAAACCGGAACTGTTTCGCTTTAAGAATGGTTTACCGTGAACTTCTTGGCAAGATTTCAGTGCAGTTTATTTATAACTGTTCAAAGCACTTGTTCTTGTTTCGACGCCATTTTGAACAGTACTAAGCTCTTAGTTCTAACTGAGCGTGCTTGTTGTTGAGTTAGAGTACCTAAAAAAAATCCAAAATTTTATTTATCGCTCGTTATACTCCTAATTTATTGTGATTTAAATTCAAATACATCAAAACCATCCAAAAACTCATTCAACGCACTTGACGTGAATATATTAAAATATTAACAATCAGTCATCTGTCTGAAGAGTGGGTAAAGATCTACTCGGGATATTAATTGTTCGTAATATTTATTTGCGAAATTTCGCATTTGAAATTGAATTTGAATTTCAACACTGAATGAACGTACAACGTGTTTCATGTGATGGAAAGGGGAATTTTGGCAGAACCGCTAAGTAAAATCTAAAAACCCGCATATGGCTCTGCAAAAATTAGCTTGATTCTAAGATTACTCGCAAGTCTGTGACAATCTTGCTTTTTCTCGTATAGTTTGGTGTCTTAGAGATATTACAATATGACATATTTGGCATTTTATTTTGCATGCTATTTCCATAAAATCTTCACACTGAGTTGGAGAAGATTTTTATCGCACGAAATTTAAAAAGTCAATTTCTTCCCAGAAATCTGCGACCAGTATTGTTGATGTCAATCGAAAGTTTCATGTCATCTACGTAAATTAGTATTTTTATTGAATATGAAAATAAAGGTAATGTTTGAATACAAAATAAAACAGAAGTGGACCCAAATGTAAACCTTGAGGAACTCCAGTAGTAGGGGTTTTTTTTTTCAACGTGCTGATCGTATACTATTCGTTAAATATTTTTAATTTCCATATTTGGTAGATTAAAGAGTAATGATGGTATGTCGATTCTGTGAAATTGCTGAAAAAAACCAAAAGAATTTGAAATCTCGCAATAATTTAATTAAGTTTTTTTTTCTTATATTTCGTGTATTAGCAAACTGGGTAGACTTTAGAGTGATTTTGTCAAAGGGCGTAGTTCTATTTATGACCGGTAGTTCTGGGGGATAGGGTACACTAAGGGTTTTTATAGGTGGGTTTCGGGATTTATAAGTTTTTTTACGCGGATTTAGTTATTTACGCGGTTTATCATGCGAATTTCGCAATATGCGCGTTTTTCACGCGGATTTTTCAGATGGTTATTTTTAAATGTTTTTTTTTTATTTCCAAATCGCTTATTTAGAATATCCGATGAGTTTACTCAACCAAATTACTGAATGTTTACTGATTTGGCCTTTTGGAATTTGGCCCTTTTCATATTTTGTCTCAATATTCAGCTGATATTAGGCTCGATTCGCAGGTGGAAATAACACTGCTATTGCTTTTTTTCGGAAGTTTTAAGCAAAAATGACTGAACCGCTTTAGTAACTAAGTTTTTGTTTCGCGGAATCCGTAATATACGTTTTTTACGCGCTACGTATTCTTCGCATATATCAAGACTATGGTGTATTGTATTTCATTGCCCTGTTGTACACTAAAGTCGCTTTTTATGTAGGGGATACGTACCGCGTAAAAAACGCGTAAATTCCGAAACCCGCGTAAAACAAAAACGCGTAAATTTTAGAATCCGCTTAAAAAACCGCGTAAATTCGGGAATCTGCGTAAAAAAATCGCGTAAATTCCGGAATCCGCGTAAATTCTGCCATCCGAGTGAAGAGAAACCGAAATCCGCGCAATAAAAATACCGTGTGAATTCCGGAATCCGCGTAAAAAAAACGAGTGAATTCTGGAATCCGCGTAAAAAACCGCGCAAAAAGCGACCTTTGTGTATATGAAACTATAGTGAATCATAAGAAACCTTCCCAGAAATTTAGGAATCACGGGACTCCGGGAGTTAATAATTCGGTTCCTGAACTCCAGAAAAAAGCATTTCCCTGGAAATCGTCCCCGGAATTGCAATACCCTAATTAGAAGGTATTACAATAGATTTGAGAGAGTATCATTGAGTAGAGGAATATTTTTTAGTTTCTTATTCATCTATCTTAATTAACTACATCGGTTACCACAGGTGCACTACAAAAGTTCAAACCGGAGAAAATGAAAGATTATAGCTATTCAACCATTCCTGCGAATTTTGGCGTCCCTAGTCATTACCGTTTTTTCAGAGACTTGAATGAGTTTCCTCGCAAACATAACTTCAAAACGACGAAACCGGCGAGCAATTTCTATACGGCAAAACCCATAGGAATGGTTGAATAGCTATAATCTTTCTTTTTTTCCCCGGTTCGAGCTTCTGGAATGCACCTATTTTTCATTTTGTCAACCAGTGTTATATTCACCACTAAAAATTGATTTTTACCACTAAAAGAGATGAACAAATCCGAACTTCTCTGGAACGCCGTGAATCCTGCCCACTGCCAAGCCCATTGTGCGAATGCAGCGACGACTGCAGAATGATGATCGTGGCAATATGCCAATAAACTGCACACCGCTGTGACATTATTCGTTTCGGATTAAAGAGCACTGTGAACACACCCGGTCCGGTTTCCAAGTTTGACTTTCGGTTAGTAGCCAAACAGAAACACGTACACATACACATATTCACCTATGAAGTTCACATATATACGCGTTCGGGAATAAACTGGCAATTGGCCGGGGTTGAAATGTTTGTTGTTCATCTACCAAGCACAGCTGACAAGTGTGCAATTTTTACTGGAGTGTCTCAAATTTTATCGCGTTGAATTTGTTGCACTCGTTTAAAACTTTTTAAGATAACTCGTCTCTATGCAATTCGTTCAACTGATAGCAAACATATTTATCCCATGCAATGACGGAGTTTATCAAACAATTTTTTATGCTATGAAATACTTGAGGGTTTTCTCTGGTTTAAAGAACTAAACATTTTTTGACCAGAAAAGAACGCCTTTATTGTTTTTATCTATGGCCGTGTAAACTAACACATGCACACAACAAGAGGATAGCGGAGTCAAAGAGCGAAACGATTCGTTTCCCGTAATTTGCATGTACGAACTTTTGGAAGAGCAGGAAAACATGGGTTACAGTTTTTATTACTGGATGACATTTGAGATTGTTTCTGAGCGGCGCATATTTTGAAGTGATAAAACGAAGGGTCTCCGAAGTGCAAAACAGTATGTGGATATAAGCACTATAAAATTGGGAGTAACTTTTACGAGCTCTGTTTTGGTCGTATACTTGAGGGCCCAGATCATATCGAGGAATGTTTCTCTCTTATTACGGTATTCCATTTAGTTTACAAAAGGCTTTTATGGAGCGAAAAGTAGATGCTACCATAAACATTATTAGAATAAGATATATGTGAAAATAACAACTCAAAAAAGGATTATTGCTATAATCACTGCAATAAAACTCACATTCATCCGAAATAAACCATTTGTCTGGTAGCGTAATAATATGTAGGAGCCTGTTATTCTTCAACCAGTTGAGATCGTGAAAAATACTGTTCAAGATGCCATCTGATTGAAAATACTTACAACTACCTAGGCTACGAATACAATCGAGATACTGCAATCCTTTTGTCAAAATGTTTTCTTAAGTCCTGGAAGTTTTATGAGATGTTAGGCAAGGAAAGGCAAGATCGGAGCTGTGAAAGAGAAAAAAAAACATCAATGATCTACCTAGTGGTGTTCTATTACAGTTTTAGATGCATTCTTTCAAATAGGTATTTTATTTAAAAATCATACCTTCCGAATTCTCGACAGTTGGGTGGCTGACTGTTGTCTCGCAATAAGTTCAATTCAACCTTTTATTGTGGGAGGATTATACATAGAGCAAAGTTCCCATCTTCAGAGCTAAATTAAAGATTCATTTGAGTTTTGTGCCATTCATGATTTTTTTCGCGGATATACCTCGAGAAATATCTATATCTGATTTCTATCTCATATGTGCTGAGATTTACTGCGAAATTATAACTTTTCCTTACTATGAAAGGCAAAACACAAACGAAACGATGACGAAAACGTCGTCGTCTGATGGAACTTGGCAGCCGTGGGTGGAACATCAGTTCCGTTCTCGCAATCGCGAGCACACACACACATCACATCGTGAATGTCTGTTTGAATACTTCAATTCATAATGTGTTTTGACACATAAAACGACACAAAACATTACACGAAATGAAATAAAAAAACATCGTCAACCGTCGGTTTTTTTTCTGCAAGCTTCCGTATTTGCCACCCACTCAATACACTTTCGCAGATAAAAGAACGCGTGCTCGGAGGGAACCAAGGCAGGGGAAAATAATAAAGAAAACAGCATCACTCAAACTGTGAATTGAGAGAAAGAGAGATGACGGGCGGCAGGTTGTCAAGTGTACAATATTAGACATTTTTTGTGATTGCTACCCGTTCCCGCCGCATTCGTCGAGGTTTATTACGGGGGATGATTCATGATCGCAGAAGCGTCGCTAGGACTACGCTACCCAGTTGAAATATTGGGTAATAAGCTTACCGATATGAGTGCATTCCTTATACAAATTAGGAAGAATATCTGACAAATGTTTCTCATCTCGAAACGAGCCCCTTCCGGTAGTGTACCCTTGAGACACCGTTACATCTCATCATCCTTCCAGCGTACCGCACGCTTAGGAACCACATATCAAAGGCGGCAGAACGTCAAAATGAGAAGTAACAACTTGTTTGGCGAAAAAAACTGCCTTCCATTTCGTATAATAGAGGGTGTGTCAGGTGGCCCATTGGATTCCGCTACCGGTGCGGGTGTGACGTCGTCTACGGGCATTTTTTTTTTGGTTGATGATTACTCTTATCCCAGCTGGTTGGTTTTGTTATGGCAGGGATGGAAGAGTTTTGCGGCGCGAATTGTAGCGTTCTTTTTTCTCTTTCTCACTCGTCAAAACGAAGCTCGTAACGTTGCCAGAAATGCAGCACCGCAATGAAACAGGTTTTATTTCACTCAAATGCACCAGAAAATTGGAAAATGTACTTCGTTGCAGATTTGTGCACTCATTGCTCAGTACCGACTGGACCGAGCGTTCTCCGGCACAAATCACACACAATCTTATGCTCTGTATACTGCATACGTGCCCGGTTGATGGAGAATCGTTGGATGGAATGATGTGGTTATTTATAAACCTTTTACATGGATATAAAAGACACATTTGCCATCTAAGAGATACGGAATGGGTGACAAATGGGACTGCTTTACCCGGCGCACTATTTTTCCTTCAGTTAGAGCACTAGAAAAGCCAATGCCATTGCGGGAATCTGTTTCTACCAAGTCATCACCAATGTGGTGGAAATCCTCCGGTCTGGCTGTGGATGTTTGGCAAGCAATTTGCGGATTTCAATGATTGCGGTTGACGGTGCTGTCATTGTGATTTCTTTTTTCAGGGGCTTTGAAAAGTGAAAAATGGGGTTTTTGTCGCTTTTGAGTTTCAGTGTTGTCTGCTGAGTGTTGTTGCTTGAGAGGCTTACATTCTGAAGATCTCCAGCAGCAGCAATGACGGTTCGGCGGTTCTGCGATTAGCAGCATCGTTCAGCTCTTCTAGCTCTGATGTGGTTCAGACTTAATGCTCGAGCAATTGCTTTAGCGAGAGATACTTGGATATCTTTGTCTCTTATTTTTTCTAAATTTTATTGCCCACGCTTCCGTAACTTTTTTTTTTTTATTTATTTATTTATATATATCATCAGACGTAAAATCTTAATGAAAGTTAAGAGAGCCATCGAAAGTTTCTACAATTAGCTCTCCTATGTTTAAAAATATAACTAGGCTCACCAAACTCAAATAGATGCTCGACGCTCGTGAAGGTTCTCACACTAAACGCAGCAGGTTCATAATAACCTAAGCTTTAGAGATGGTCGGGTTTGATGTTTTTCAAACCCGTACCCGACCCGAACCCGATTTTTTTTTCGGTCAAAACCCGAACCCGACCCGAACCCGAAACTTTTTTATTCGTTCAAACCCGAACCCGACCCGAACCCGAAAATTTTATTCCATTGAAACCCGAACCCGACCCGAACCCGAAATTGTGAAACCCGAACCCGAGATTTCATAGATTTTATAATCGGGTTTCGGGTTTTAATACCCAAACCCGACACTTTTCAAAATTTTCAAACCCGAACCCGACCCGAACCCGTCGGGTACGGGTCGGGTTCGGGTTTCGGGTTTAAAAACCCGAAACCCGACCATCTCTACTAAGCTTGTTCGATGGTATTGGTTTACAAGCATAGAAAAGGGCTTCAGCATCATTGATAAGCACGAAAATTCATCATAGTCCAGTTCAGTATTCAAAATCTCGGTGACACATAGCCTACTATAACTCGAGGCGGCGTTCTAGAGTGTCAAGTCCAAGTAGGCGGCAACGGTCTGGATAGGATGGTAGGTTGGATCACGCCAAGGTAAATCTTTCAAGGCCTGTCGAAGGAATCGTTTATACACGTTCAAGGTGCAGGTTCCATAAAAGCTGATGCGGAGTCGAGACCACACTAACGTTTTCAAGCAGGGGGCGTACTAGTGAACAATACAGTTCTTTCATGCATTGAGGATCCTTGAAGTCACGCGCAATTTTAGCGATGAATCCCAATTGCCTACTTGCTTTATAAATAACTGCAGCGCGGTGTTTATCAAAAGTCAGCTTTCGGTCAAGAATAACTGCAAGATCATTTACGCAATCGACTCTACACAGCACCGTCGATGGTATAGTTGAAAATGACTGGCTTGGATTGAGTGCGATGAAATGTTATCATTTCCCATTTTGCAGTACTTAGTAACAAATGTATTTATAAGTGATTGTAAATGATAACAATCTTCGATGTTGCAAATCGCCAAGTATACTTTCAAATCATCGGCGTAAACTAATCTGGAACCAATCCCAAGAACATCAGAGACATCGTTGAAGAAAATAATAAAGAGAAGCGGCCCAAGGTTACTACCTTGTGGTTCACCAGACTTGTTCGTGAATGCAGACGATACATCGGATCCCAGCTTTACTTGCAAAACTCAAATTTGAAATTGATTCCGAACTTGCTGATGCGATTATAGATTTGTTCCAGAACTGGCATTGGAATAAAATATGCCTACTACAGCGAACAAAATAAGTCTGACCATAAATTGAAAAACAATAAAAATCTGTGTAAAATATGGATAAAGTTCTATCGGGGGTTAATTTCAACATGTGAAATTGCAAAACTGAAACCAGTAGCCATCATTTTAACATCATCAATGAAGCAATATATGAAACAACTAGGGTTCCTGAGGTAAAACGCACCAGCTAACGAAGGCAGAGTACATTCTTGTTTAACCTGAGAGATACAACCACTGTCATATACCTACTGTGCAAAATATAAAAACCCTTATTTATTCGTTCAAACTCGCATCTGAAGCTAACGCATCATATAAAATGCATAAAACACATTTTTTAAGTGAGTGTAATAATTCATAAAAGTCGTCAATCGAGGCATTTGACCCCTTGCTGGGGTAACATGCACCGCAACAAAAGGATAAGAAGCTTCATGCAAATGAGGTAAACTGCATTCCGTCCACACGTCCACGGACAGAATGCACCACAGTATTTGTTATTTGTTATTTACTGTTGTTAAATCATCTGACACATTGGTGGTCGGTTGTCGGTTCGCCTTTGCTATGATCTCATTATAGTGTGGCCTGAAGGACAGGGCTGAATCCAACGTAACACCCAAATCTCGGACCTGGTTAACCCTTGTCAGAGTTTGACCAAGCATAGTATAGCTGAACATTTCCGAAACATTTTTCCTATGGAACGAAATCACACAGCATTTCAGGATACTAACTGTCAACAGGTTAATGGAGCACCACTTTAAAGAAACGTCGACTAGTCACTGAAGTTCGAGACAGTCTGAAGTATTTCTTATTGTCTTGAATAACTTGACATCGTCTGCAAAAAACATTCGGCAATTTTCTGGCAACACTAACGATACATCATTTATGTACAAGACAAAGAGCAGTGGTCCTAAATTACTGCCCTGCGGAACGCCTGATACATTTGAAAAATAAATTGTTAGAACAACGATAGTCAATTATCTCAAAAATTACACGACTGATTTGAATATAACTAGTGCCTGACGAACAAGTTATCTCTCGAATTACAAATAACAAAATCCATAACAATTTTTATGTGGTTCAGAAGTTACAGAAAGAAAATAAAGACTATATAAAACTGTACCTGCTTTGATAAATATATGTGGGCTCAACATGATATAAATTTGATATCGCACTATTTAAACGCTCCCGGTATCGCTCGTGAATAAATTATTCGAAATTAAGAGTCATTTCTTTTATTTCGCTATTTCTTAAGCACTAACATTACGTCAAATTTCATATTTGATACTTCAAATACAACATCAAAATTTTAGAACCCAAAGAGTGAATATTCCTTTATTGAAATGAAGCGTTTATGTGAATCTATTTTCACAAGTCATAAGTGCGAATGAGAAAGGCTGGGTCCGGCCGCTCGGTGGATTAATTATGTTTTTGGAGCACGACTGACTTTTGAGAATCTATTTAAAAATTTTGGGAAAGTATTGATGATTACAAATATTATTAGGGCCAAAACGGTTTATTTGTTCGGTTTGACGTTGTAGATAGTAGAAACTTGTAGATAGTATATTTGTCTTTCCAAATTTTTTTGTTGAAAAAAGAAGTCGAAAAAAAATTAAAAATTAATTTTTTAAAAAAGCTTGTTTTTCATAGCCGTTTTTGAATATTTTAAACTTAAGTTTTAAAATTTTCAGTTTCCTAAAAAAATATGGTTTTTTGCAAATTGTTTGTGGTTCTCCAGCAGCAAGCAGAAGTTTATTAAAAACTACAGTAAATATACCACAATGCATTCTTTGACAGCGAAGAGAATGGATAGTCGATTGAAGTTTTGCGAATTTCCCGATCATTTGGCGTGGAAACGCTCTTTCAAAGGAACAATCGAAAATTTTGCATATGGGTTTAACGACCTAAATTACACAGTTGTGATCTCGTAACATGTACAAAATATATGACAGTATGTGTTGTTACTTGACTGATGAAGAATGTTATTGCTTTTTAAGTAACAAATTTGTTACACGAGGTAGAATTTTTCGTTATTGCTTTTAAAGCAATGAGGAAAAATTCTGGGTGCAGCAGATGGGCACTCTATTCATGATCTTTACTCTGTTCCCGTATACTAAGGTCGCTTTTTACGTGGTTTTTTTACGTGGGTTTTTTTTTCACGCGTTTTTGTTACGCGGATTCCGGAATTTAGGCTTTTTTTACGCGGATTCCGGAATTTACGCAGTTTTTTACGCGGATTTCGGAATTTACGCTTTTTTAACGCTGCACGTATCTTCCGCGTAAAAAGCGACTTTGGTGTATAGTATTAATTCACTTCAAATACGATGTTTCAAGAAAATACATTTTTGTAATCGGCGTGCAGAATTACTTTTGCTCAGCGCTGCAAACTTTCACTGTCATGATAGGATTTTCAGTTGAAATTGAAATCTTTGAATTTCAATTTTCAACGAACGAACTGACAATGAAAGTGACATTCAGCTCTAATCAGTTGACAGTGATTGCTGGCTAGCAGCGTTTCTGTAATTTCGCACACACTGTGTTGTTTTAGCGATGTTCATACGGTTGAGAATAAAGATGCTTATATAGTTAATCGACTTCATGCAATGAATTGGCTCAATCAAATAATTTCGATATTAAATCAGACATCAGACATTTCTTTCAATGACCAGACTTTCATTGTAAATTGACACCGGTGACACTGAAGGTCGTTTCAACTTGAGACAGGGAAAAGGCTGTTTTTGTCATTTACGTTTGCAGTGTCGAAAATTTGCAGCCCTGCTCTTTTTTATTTATTTTTGTATAATTTTTTGTACAAAAATAGATTTTCGTTGTTACATACTGGAAACACACACGTAATATATTGTTTTTTTTTGCCTTTCTCCTAGAAAGGTATAGCAATCACTGGAAAACCCAAAGGTATAAAAGTGCTCCAAAGGGTCGAATTTCGTATATCAATCGACTTAGTTTGACGAGCTGAGCATTTTATGTATGTGTGTGTGTGTGTGTATGTGTGTGTATGTAACGCTCAACCAATCTCACTCGATTTTCTCAGAGATGGCTGGACCGATCTTCATGAAATTATATGCAAATGAGAGGTCTAGTTGCCCCATAAGACCCTATTGAATTTCATTGCAATCGGATTTTTAGTTTAGAGGTTATGTTTTAAAATGTGAAAATCACGAAACATCATTATCTCAGAAACTACTCAACCGATTTTAACAAAATTGGTTTTAAATGAACGGTCTACCTAAAAACCCTTAACTTTTGAGTTTCATGAAGATTGAACGTGTGGTTCAGAAGTTATATAAAGGAACGTGTTCTGGAAAGTGTTTAATCTCACTCATGTTTCTCAGAGATGGCTGAACCGATTTCCACAAAATCAGTGTCATTTGGAAGGTCTAATTACCCCATAAGACCCTATTGATTTTTTTTTGCAATCGGACTGTTACTTTGCCTGTTATGTTTAAAAATGTGAAATCCAGCTTTGAAAAGAAACATATTCCGAAGACTACCTAAACTCACTCACTTTTCTCAGAGATGGCTGAACCGATTTCCACGAAATTAGTGTCAAATGAAAGGTCTAGCTGACTCATAACACCCTAGTGAATTTTACTGTAATTGAACTGTAACTTCGTCTGTAATGTACACGTGGTTTCAAAGTTTGGCTGCCCTATACGTTCCCATTTCATTTGATTATAATCGAACTAAGCGACCGTTATGTATTAAATTGTTAATAAAACAACGAAATTCTATTATCTCAAAGATTACACGACTTATTTGAACATAACTAATGTCCTACGAACGAGTCATCTCTCAAACTTACAAATAACAAACTTCATAACAATTTGATACGTGGTTCAAAAGTTATGGAAAGAAAAGAAATTCAAAGGCTATTTAAAACTGTACCTGCTTTGATCAATATATGTGGCCACAATATAATTTAAATGTGGTATCGTACCATTTGAATGTTGCCGGTATCGCTTGTGATTGAATTGTTCGAAATTTAGAGTCATTTCTTTTATTTCGCTATTTCTTGAGCATTTACATTACGTCAAATTTCATATTTTATACTTCTATTACAACATCATTATTTTAGAACGCAGAAAGTGAATACACATTTATTTGATTGAAGCGTTCATGTAAATCTATTTTTACAAATAATAAGTTTGAATGAGAAAGGCTGGGTCTGACCGCTAGGTGGATTAATTTAGGTTTTTTTCTATTTGCGGCTATTTTGAAATAAAATGAAATATTACTGATATTTTCGTCAACACTCACTTTTGAAATAAGTGCATTAAAAATGGAATTTTTCTGCTCAAACTTGAAATCTAACATACTTCGGATTGAAAAAAACTTGAAGGGATTTGTCAACAATTGAATGTATTCTTGGATGAACATTTTTATTGAAAAAAGGCAAATAATTTTTAAAGTCATAAAGTGTAATTTTTCTGAAACAATGTCGTCTTTGGCATGTTTCATTATTTCAAGAAAACGTCTAAAATATTCGCTGGAACCATGGAAAATTTTGTCTTTGATACTAAAAGTTGAATAATACAAAAATTTTACTTTTTACAAGCTCAACTTTCGAAAATTTTACCTTGTTATTATATTTTATATCTTCTACAGAGTTAACTAATACCTCAGTCAGTAAAAAATAATATGTAGTCACAATAATTAACAATAATTAACCAGCCCCAAGTGCTAGTAGCAAATAAGTTGAAATGGCCTTGTAACAGATTCTTTTTCACAAGTACAATATAGGGTAGGGAACATATTCTAAGCAGCCTTAGGAACCGCCTGTGTATTGAGACGAAATACTCGAAATGTGTTGGGTGAAATTCAAACAGAACCATGGAATCAATCAATCTGTTCTCTATCTTTTTCTTTGTCAGAACTTGTTTTCAGATTGTAAAACTAAGTTAGCCAACTTTAACAATAATCAATTGAAGTTACCAATCGAGGGACACTATTCCAATCACCCCGAACCTATTTCAAGCAGTTTCCATCTGTTTTGTAGGCATTTTTTCAGCACCCGAAGTGGCTCCTGAATGGCTGCAATATAGGTCGATTTGTTTTAAACGATGTTTGTTCACAGAGTTTTTTTTTTGTGATTAACGGTATTTCTTATATTCGTAAGACAGCTAGACAATCAAAGTTTTCGTTTCCATCATTGGAATTGTCGATATTGAATCGATATTGAAAAATCAGGAGTTTAAGGCCTGTTTTCTTCGACTGATTAAAATAGGCTCCATTGCTTAAGTCGTTTCTTACCCTAGTAACTTGTTCTTGTAGAGTTCCTATAAAAATACTTTCCAACAAAGATTTATAAATTACAAATAAGCAAAACATTCAATTTCGTAAAACGACTTAAAGACCTGCCCAAGATTATGTTTAAGTAAAAATATTTTTCCATCCTCGTAAAATTGCTTTGTCTATTAAATCGAAACCGAGAAAAAAATCTTGGTTTTCCAGGGCAAAGAAGATCGATTAAGAATCTGCCTTTTCTCAGCCTCTCGTGGGTTACGTTATTCTAACACTTTGTTAACAACAGTTTATAAGCCTAATCGTAAACCCAGCCCCATCGCAAATCGTTTAATTGTTTGGAACGAACGCAGAACGATGCAACTAATTATCTAAGCTGCTTTAAAGCTTACCGTAAGCCCATTAAATTACTGTCTGTCTGATTTGCATTAAGAGGAATTAGGAAATGACTTTCATGGCGCAGTTGACCAGCCTCTTGTAGCCGTGATACAATCAGTGTTTGATGATTTTTATTAAATTCTAAAAAGTTGAGAAACATGAATATCCCCTGTAATTTTTTTAGTTGCGGAAATTCAGAATCCTGCAATTTTTTAAAGTTTTCTATGAAATAAACCTTACGTCCTGAAGATCAATTAAATGTTGTGGTTAGGTCAAAAATTTTCGCCCACATTAAAAAAAGAAAAAATATTTTGATTACACATGCTGTACCCCGGGCTGCCGGGGTTTTGTCGTTAGGTCAGCAAAAAAGGGTGCATCCTAGCGTGCATGCTACAAAACAAAACCACGACGGAGAAAAGCATCCACGTGCCTCGAGACCGGACAATATCACTGAGATGAACACGATGATAAAAAGCCGCTGAGTAGAAGGCGGTAAACGCAGAACAGTGTGAAATAGGGTGTCTTATGCTCGGATGGAGAGGCAAAAAAAACATTAAATATACATGAGCGTTTGCATAAATGAAAATTAAATACCCAGCTTTGCTTTTTTGCTGGCGAGAGGTGTTCGGCTCGTCGCTTTACCTTTTTGCACTGCCGGTGGATTTTTTATCCGTTCGTTTCGGATTTGTTTACGGTCATTTAATTGTATCCGTGTATCGTATAATTTGAGACGTTTTTAAAACCTGCTAAATTGATTGTGTTTTTTACGGAATCGACAAAAACTTTCATTTCCAGAAAGAATTTTCGGTTTCGATTCTTCTTTGAAATAGTTGAACACTCATAGCAAAACAAGCAGTTCTCTCTGAAGGACTTTAGTTTTCCAGTACGGTCATATAAACATATCAGCTGCGGACAGATTCACCACATGGACAGCCTTCCGTCGGTAACCTAACGACGTCAGTGGTGTCCCAGGTTAATTAAAAGAACTTCCTTCGGGAAACCCCGTCAGCAAGCAATGTCACTGTTGTTGTTTGCACTAGTTTTCCAGTCGGTTTTTTAGGATACTCTCTCGTTCAGCTCTCCGCCTCCAATTACCCGAAAGAAACTTTTATTTGTATGCTACCGGTTTAACAGCCCGAGGGTGTATTTTTTGTTATATTTACGTTTGCCACATCATGTTTTCATCCCACAGGGTTGCACAGGGAGCTGTGAAGTGGGTTGCAGAACTAAAATTTGGCAGGAACCACGTCAACAGTATAGCTATACAGCATAATTGCATTGTTGCTTGATTCAAAATTAAACAGGTTTACTGAACCGCTGCATGTTACACATGGCATCTACAATTCACGTCTATTTATTCGCATCGCCTTTTCTCTGTTTAAACTGTGTGTATGACTATAATAGCAGTCGTGTAATTGCTTCCAGCGATTCTAGTTGCATTTGAATTATGAATGAAATTATGATTTTTGCCGTTTTCTAAAGTAGCAAATATTTAAAGGCTAACTTATATAAAAATCCAGCAAAGCAGAATACAGTAGGTTTCCGTTTTTGGCATGTTCCATTTTTTGCATGCTCCGTTTTTGGCACACTCCGATTTTGGCAACAAAAGGTTCCGATTCTGGCAACATTTTATAGCTCATAGTTTACAATAATTTATACAACAAACTGAGCTGATTTTGGAACCCGTTCTAGGTTGAAATTGATTGAACTGAAACTGAAAACATCCTACGCCTGATGTTTTTTAACAAGCTCAACTACCAACACTATTGATGTAACGATGGAATTCTTCCGCGAGGTCTTCTTGACTTCTTTTTTTATATGTTTTTCATTATGTATTTCAAATGAAGCAAGCGTGAATAAATGCAGTTCCCCTAAAATGATGATCACAAAGCGCAAAATTCATGTTTTGAAAATCAATTAAAAATTTATCAAAAGACAAATTGGTAGCTGTTACTTATCAAATGGATAGAAAATTAACTCAATGAAAATTCGTGCAACTCTTTTAAAAATGGGTGAAATTTCTCTCACTAATGAGTAACTTAAATTTAACATATATTTGACTCCAACTGTAAACAACGCACTGTCGTATATAACTGGTCTGACATATAAAACCAGCCGTCGTTTAAACTCGCTTGCTTTTAAATGAAACAGATAGTTTGACGTCACAAACGCTGTTGTCCAAGCTCGAGAGAATAAAAATATTGACAAATATGAAATTTGTTATTACTGCATGATGTACGACGGACTTTGTTAAAAACCTATTGAATCATGTAAATAAATAAATTTTCATAATAATTTTGAAGTCTCAAATGGAATATATTAATGACAAAAAAGGTTTCCTTTTTTGGCACGGTCCCAGTTTTGGCAACTGAAATTTAAAATGTTGTTGCCAAAAACGGAAACTTACTGTACCTTGATGTCCGTACTGAAATCAACATTTTTATACGATTTTTCAATTAAAAGCAATGATGAGATAAAATGCCAACAACTCGTGTCCCGATCCTTTTAATTGTATCCTACTTCAACATAATCCGACCTATGAATTGTCTCTCCTTATATCACTTTGTTGTGTTATAGTTATATCGCAACCGGCGCACAATACCGCAGTGTAAACATACAAGCGATAAATTTATGCGGCGCGTGAACCGGAGTGTTATTCCTGGAGGATACTGTATAACCCCAGGTGCGGCTATGATATACGCCAGTGATATTAGTGATTACTGTTGCAAATGATGTCATTCGAAATGAACGCTTCCATTCGCTACAATCCGACGGTTACTACCATCAGTCCAGGTTCGATGTTACGGTAGCAAAATTAGAAATAAAATAATAAAAATTATTCTTCACTGAATCTTACTGAGATTTTTCCTTCGGCATATATCCTTTTTTGCTAACAAATATTCATATGCCTGAAACATTATTTTAGGCGTTATTTCGAGCGGGTTAATAATTGTTTAGCAAGGATTTGTTTCGACAATAAATTATTAAGTTTCTCGAACGGACAGTTTTCGCCAAAAAGTTTCTCTTGAAGAAATAATAATGATTTACGCAAAATGAAACTTTAACAGTAGTAACAGTATTTCAAAAGTTTTGTAAAAACATACGAGAGCAAACTCGAAAAAAATTCTTTGATAAAATTTAGTTATTATCGAAAAAGAAATGTAACGTTTCGTTAGTTCTTGATGGATCTTTTCCATGGGTATTTCAAGCATTATTGTCCCAGCGTACATAAGATTTGGATAGAACATGTGACAACTATGCTTGAAACGGCATCATAGTTCTATACAATTGTTTGTGGTAAATTTCAACCAAAAGTTGCCAAGTTTACAGGATTTTAACAGAATATGAAAAAAAAAAATTTTTGGTGTGTATGTTTCTTAACAAAACATTCAATTTTCCACTTATAGTACCTTTCTGCGTTTTTCTAATAAAATGCAGTAATTTTATCATTGATGGGGTAAAGTAGTTTTTAGCTAATTGTAAATTAGTATGTCAAATAGCCTCACACTGTTGCCAAAGCTGCAAAAACGTGTTCGGAATTATTTTATATTCATTTTATCTATTTATTTTATAGAATGGAGAATAAACCATGAAACAACTTCACTACAGATTTTATAGCTCTAAGATCAATTTTTGACGTAGAACTTCGTTTTACTTTAGCAAACCACACAGGGATGCAAACTGAAAAACTGGGACGAAATTTGTCCCTTTTCAAATGCTTATAGGTCGGTTGGTTTTCAACCGATTTTCTTAATTCTTGCAGCAATCGATTGGAAAATTATATACGCATCTGCCCAAATGCAGAAAAATGTTGTTTGAATCTACGAACTATTGCACTATTGAAAATTGTCAAGCCTTGTTGAAATAAAAATAACGTCCTCTGATTGGTCGCTTGCTTGCTGTGTATGATATGGAATGATGTATGTAGAATATGGTGTGATGTGTGTATGTGTGTATAATATGGTATGATGTGTGTATGGTATGATGATATGGTATGATGTGTGTGTGTATGATATGGTATAATGTGTGTTGGTGTGTGTGTCTCTATGATGTCGTCGGCTTCGTGCAACATTGGCACAACTCAAAATTTTGCATTTTTGAGTTTTTGATGGCAAACGATGCGAATTCTAGTTAAGTTTCATCACACGAAACCTCGTTTCAAAATTCCCAAAAAAATCCAGAGTTATGAGTAAAAGTGCCTGCACAAATCGAAATTTCTCCATAAAGTTAGTAAAAATAAGGTTTTTACTTGAACAACGTGCTCATAATATGTGTATAATAGACCTAGAAGTGTTAAATGAGGATTAATAATCTTAAACTTCAAAGTTTTCTTTAAAATCGAAAAATAAATTTTCGACGCAAATTTTTCTCGCGTTTTTCTCGAAACTATGATTTTTGAGTTGTGCTAGTGTTGCACGAAACCGACGATATGGTATGATGTGTGTGTGTCTATGATATGGTATGATTTGTGTGTGTGTGCTGTGTAGGGTTTTTAACTCGGCACGTTCTGCTAACTGCTGAATCCGGTTCACGAAATTCACAACCCTTCATAAGTAGACATTATAACTCATTACCCAAGTAAAAATATTGGTTTTGTCAAAGTTTTATAGCGCTCAATACTGCCAAAAAAGCGCTATGAAATCTTGATAAAACCAGTTGTGTTACTAAGGTAATGAAACACTCAATGCATTTGTTAATAGTGTACGTAGCTCTACGTCATTTATGCGGTCGTGTCATGGATACAACCTCCTACTTTTTTGAGTCAATATTTTCGATCACGTTTTAGCAGTGTGGTCTGTTCAGTTTCATTAAAAAAAAAGAATTTTTAAAATATCCAGAGAAACGAGTCTATCGAAACCTCGTTCTTCCTGCCAATAGTGCACCATAATTACAATTCCCTGAAGATAACTATTATTCGTTACTCCGGCTACATTAAAGGAGGGTCTTATTTTAATTTTAGCGTGAGCATGAGAATAAATCCACGTTGAAATCCGTTGACAACAACCTCATAGCCTGATTCTACTAAGATTCGAACCATTGACCAGCCGCTTGTAAAGGTGGACTCTGTAACTTTACTGCTACGGAGCTCCCCAAGCTTTTTGTATTTTTTTATATAAACAGAAATTTAGGTCGCAAACTCGAAAAAAATGAAACTTTAACAGTAGTCACAGTATTTCAAAAATTTTGTAAAAACATACGAGAGCAAACTCGAAAAAAATTCTTTGATAAAATTTAGTTTTTATCGAAAAAGAAATGTAACGTTTCATTAGTTCTTGATGGATCTTTTCCATGGGTAAAATAAAACATTTTTTTCCATGAAATTTCAACTGTTTAAAAAGATCTCAACGATGAAAACGGCGTATAAGAATCACACAATCAAAGCACACAGATAGCAGGAATAAACCTTTTATTGTATAGGTTGGTGAAAACGTTTCAATTCCAACATTGTTTTATCATTCCAGTTATCTTTCGATTTAAACGTGTAAAATTACATAAAATAAAACAAATAAGTTTTTCAATGGCGCATCACTTAGCTTTTCAATATACGCTTCTACGTCGCCTGAAAAGTGTAAAATAGGTTGAACCATACAGCGTCCGAGTTACTTTGTAAGTGAGTGCTAACAGCACATCAGGGATGGCAGAAGGAGACAAAATGAACTTACTCACACATTCCGCTCCGAAAGTCACCGCCCAACACTTGATAATAGCCAACGGTTGGAAGCCAAATAATATCTGAACCAGAAATCTGTTTGGGGACCGCCTTTCACATAGCGAAGCAAAAAATCTAGACAATTCAATTAGGCTTTCATTCTTGCGGTCTACAGAGTATCTCTACCGTGCGACACCTACGCAGTAAATAGGCGGGTGTTTATTCTTTACCTTTCTAGTTAGGAAGGATTGGAATTACATTTTTGAGAAAAATGCTACTGTGTCCTATCCTTTTCGCAGCATTAAATTAATTGTCAGTATTTTTCAGTAAACATTCATTAAAAAAAAAGTTTCCTTCTGGAAAATAAGTCATATTAATCTCTATAGGACAAAAAATTTGCTCTAAAAATGTGTTCATTTACATTCATTTTAACGAATTGAATTTCGATGTCCCTAAAGGGTCTTAAAATATTTTTTTAATCATGTGCTTTGTGCTGTCTTCGGGATAGGCGGGACCATCATCGCCATCATTGTCAACACTTTAAACCCCTCAGCTGCAACCAAAACGACATAAAGCTGTACAACAAACTGCACAGAAACCAAATTCATGAAAACGCAAATAGTAAACCGTCGACTGCATTCTTAGTTCTGTCCAACTTTCTCCTTTACTAAATGCATAACACGACTCATTTAACGTTAAGCCTCATTTAATTTTCGCCTCATGAATTCCGCAAAACCGCTCGTCACGAGCGAAACAATTGCGACAGCAAAAACTATTTCGACTACTCTAACTGCTTCCCGATTTTCTTTGACCGAATGTCATGTTTTCACGCGAGAATCTGCTGCCAGCTGCGAGCTGAAATAAAGCTAAGAAACATTTTCATTCTAGATTGCAGGTTGGCAACCCTGATTGGCCTCTGGTGGATCGCGTGAAACCAAACCGCCTTTCCTCGACAACAGCAATTAAAATAATAGACTCATGAAGCCAGTTGTTGATTCATTTATAAAGCTTCACAATGATACGACTCTCACTCGAGCCCGCTCTGTTCGTAGAGGTCCTTTCCCTTCGTACGGGTGGGTAACCCCGCTACAAATCTAGGTACAAAGAGTTGCTGGTACCAGTGCGGAATGATTTACGCTGTCTAATATTAATGGCACATTACCGACCGACACCGTCTAGCTGATTTTAGTTTATATTGGACCTAGCAACTTAATGTTGACTGAGTTTAAGTTCTATCTAACGGCTTCGCAGTTCGTGTTTTTATAGGACAACTACTGTAGCAGCACAATTCCTGTGCACGTTATGAATGACTCTGTTCGAGCTCGTGTTAACAACTTAAGTGATGAATCGTTCCTCTAAACGTTAGACCAAAGTTTTCAGCGATCCTTCACAAGTATTTTCTGACAGTAGCTAATCCCCGTTTAGCACACGGCACCGCACCACGTTACTTATTCTATGCCTAGCCAGTGAGCGTTGCCACGACACGCCCCGCAGGGCCTAGGCATCATTTTTGCACTTTGTCACAATGTAGCTTACACTAAGCACACGAAAAAACAACGGTGTCATACAAGTAGGAAATCTGACAACCTTTTTGTATGGGTAAATCTCTCAAGCACCTGTTTTCGACGGCGGCACTCGAAATCCGTTGCATCGTCACCAGCGTCGATTGTACGTGCAATCGTTGAAGGGTTGGATCTCATGTGTCGACAGGCTTCTCTCAATCGACCTCCATGCTAGGCGCTAAGGGTTGCTCACTAGTACCTATACCGGTACAGGGAGGGAAAAAAAATCGATAATTCCAACAACAATGTCATCACTGAACATTCGCTAGGCATCAAATCACGTGAGACTCTGACGTCTACATAATTAAAATAATTAATTTTCTAGTGCAGGATCACACCGCTTGGCACAAGCTGATGCTCGGAATCTGCGTTAGGGACGAGACGAAACAGTAAACAGGGAGGTCCTGCCAGCAGCACTTGCCACGTTCGGGGCTCAACTCAATTTTGGAAACGAGCATCCGTCCTCCCTAGTGCTGAAGTTTGCGATAGGGAGATATGATGCTTCGAACCTCCTTGCAGCAGTACTGCAGCTTTGGGGTAGAAATTGCTTCCGGACAAAGGGTTTTTTTCCTCTTGAATGTCCTTGAACCATTCGTTCTAGAGAAATGTGTGCCCTTCAGAAAGTAGTCCAGAAATATGTCACAATTTTTAGCAATTAAAACCTTTGTAAAACTTTTTAATAACAAGATTTTTTACTTTTACTTTTTACGCGTCATACATTTTAGATATTTAGTATTCGCATCCAAAATTTTTTTGGTATTAATTTTGCTATGAGCATTTCTATTACAACAAGCTCAATTGGACCGATTTTCCACAAGCTTTTTTGCTCTCTTCGTGATTTCCATATAGTCTAAAATGTAAAGATTGTGCCGTGTCAAATAAATGTTGTGAACAAAGAAATGCAAAGTTGTTTTCGAAAGGATTAATTTCCGATGGAAGCTAGCTATCATCCATCTTCACGTACGTTTCACATCCTTTGTACTGCGTAAGAAACTTGTTCACTGGATTTTGTTTCAGTGTCCTGATGGGTTTCTTCTGACGGTGCTTTGGCTGGCTTCGAATTTCTTAGCTATATCAAAATTCGACATCCCTGAGTTCGCCCTAATTGTTCTCAACGTTTTTGAATGCCGCTTCCGCTCCTTAATTCCACCACGACGCCTGCTCATGAAAATGTTTGGAACGTTAATCACAGTCGATTTGACCATTGTCAATGAATTTGTGATTTGTGAAAATTTTAAAACAAATTGCTGTCAAAACATTTCCGAATCGACCTCTAGAAGCGCTGCAATAAAATAAAGAGCCCCTTCCCCCCCCCAATGTAACGATAGGTAACGTTCAATATGACTCCCCCCTCTAAAATACATTATGAATCGTTTGTATGACAATAATGGCAATTGTTATTTGCTTCTAACTATTCCCTGCTGATGGTAATTTCTTGTTTGGATCGCTGGTACATCAGGTTTTTGCAATAGCTCCTTCACAGCCTCTTTTCCAAGAATATATCCAATCCATGAGAAAAGTGGCAGAATTTTGACGTCATTCGCATCCATATTAAGCTAGTGCAAATAATGTAATAACTGGTTTGGATTTCGAATCTCTATAAGACAACAATATGCTCTCACCAGAAAGACGGTATTAATGAATTTCAACCTTCCCCAAACGAAAGCTTGATACGCCTGAATATTTTTTACCATGGTAATTTTCGTAAAAAAAAACAATAATACAATATTGTTAGCATTAGACCTGTAACTCTCTTCGGTAGTTCTGTATTTGTCTAACTTTTTGATGTCTGTGCTAGAAAAATGATATTTAGCATTGAAACTATTCTCAAATTGAATTTGAAATGAGGAACGAGCATTGGGTAGAAATGAAACCAAACTACAAAACTCCATACTGAATAACACGCCTGAACACAGGTTTCGCTCTTGAACTCAAACTGGGAAAAAATGAGAGATTAAAGTTCTTCAACTATTCCTGTAAATTTTGGTGCCCCTAGTGAAGGAAACTTTTTCAGAAAATTAAATAAGTTTTCTATAAGCCAATGTAGGCGAGCAATTACTCTGTCGCACGTTGAAGCACTTCTGCATAGACTACGGGTACTAAAATTAACAAGAATTTTTATTTCGACTGGAGTACTAGAGACTGAACGAAAAATTTGGATTTTTGTTTGTTTATTTTGCATAAATATTTTGTTATTTTTGAATAAATAAGAAGAATTTTATTATTGAATATCCCACTCAAATTCGCTTAATTATTTTATTTATTTTTATTTTTTGAATTCTTTTTTTTTTTTAATTTGTTTTATTGCTTTTTATATTGTTTTGAATTTTGTTTATTTAATGAATCAATTGGGGACCGTCTCTTAAATACGCAGCCCAAAAATAACTATTTTCGACATCGTCTACTCAAAATCCTCAACGTTTTTCGCATAGATTGCAACGCTTTGTCAGATATCCCCTCACCTCCGCCCTCTCTTTCCTTCAAGTGTTACGTATTTTATAAATGTTCTTCTATGGCATTTTACTGCCGGTAACCGCAAGTCAGTCCCATCTGTAATTTTGTCAATTTTGAGTTGGCATCGTATTTTGGCCTAGCTTTGAGTATATTTTCAGATGTACCGATAAAAAATAGTGGTTTGTTCAACAAAAGTGGAAATCAATACCAAGTCGAATTGTCACATTAGGCAAAGTAACCGCAAGTCAGTCCCAGATGAAAAATAACCGAAAGTCAGTCCCGATTTACAAAAAAAAACATGCATAATACAACAGTAAAATGAATGGGGAGTAAAAAAGAGTTCGATACGATCGTTTAGATGAAAATAAGTTATCTAGTAACAATTATCAATTATTGGGATATTTTTTTAGTTTGAATTGGTGATAAATTTATGTGGAGCAATTTTCTGCTAAGGGACCGTTCCTAAACCACGTGGTCATAAAGGGGGGACGGGGGGGTTTGTCAAAAGACCACGAAAGACCACGCATGGGGGTGGGGGGGTTAACAAAATGACCACATGGTCTTTTTTTCTAACTTATGATTTATTGTTGCCACCAAGTCAAGAGCAAAAGCTTTTGCATTTTAGAAATATAGAATGTATTGAATGTTTAAAAATAAAAATTTAAAATATTTAAGTGAATTTTTGGCACTAGACAAATGAAAAAACCTCGTGGTTAAAGTCGCAAGGGGGGGATTGGCCAAAAGACCACGAAAGACCACGGGGAGGTACGGGGGGTATAAAAAGGGATCAAAATATGACCACGTGGTTTAGGAACAGCCCCTAATTCGAATTCAAGTAAATTTTTTTTCTTGGTTCGCTTTTTCGTAGATCTATCCGCATAATCTTGAGTATCGAAAAAACTTGCATCAGAATCGTTCCAAGAAATTTCCAAAGGTGATGCTCGAACCTCAAATGGATTTGGATCATCTTGACATTTGTTGTCGGATGAACCAACTGCAGTCCCGGCTTCAGTTTCTTCATCCGAGTCCTCACCGGATAAGCTATCATCGGTTCCGTACATCATGAGATTTTCCAACGTCGACATTTCTTAAAAGGTTCTCATGGACATACACTTCCTAACAGCGGAGGATTGACAGTTTTCCACGGCAACGAATAACAACACGTCAACACGCACTATAGTTTCAACATGGCAATGTGACTTGCGGTTACTTTTCTCTTCGGTGTAGAATGTAACGGCAAGTCAGTCACACTCAAGGTTTTTATCATAAAATCAATTATATCAATGGTTTTTACAACGTAATTAGTGCGGGCTAGTATGCAAACTATATTTTAGCATGAATATTGTCAAAATAATTCATCTTATATGAGTGATAACTGAGCGTGAATGAAATGTCTTTCGAAGCTGTTTTCTCGTTTTAACATTTTTACAGATGGGACTGACTTGCGGTTACCGGCAGTTTAGCTTTATATAAATCATATTTGAAATAGAAAAAACTATGTATAAAAATTTCTCACCATATCTAAAAGTATAGAAAATCGGACTCGAATTCTAGACTCGACTATCTATAGGAGTACCTTTATTTTTAAAGCAAGAATGACTTTTCTAAGGCTGATATGTCGTAAGGAACATCTATAAAATACGTAACGGATGTCTGACAAAGCGTTGCGATTCTTACGGGAAATTTTGAAGATCTATAGATACTTTCGTTACTTTCGTTACATTCGTGTTGTTATTCGTTGCCGTGGAAAACTGTCAATCCTCCGCTGTTAGGAAGTGTATGTCCATGAGAACCTTTTAAGAAATGTCGACGTTGGAAAATCTCATGATGTACGGAACCGATGATAGCTTATCCGGTGAGGACTCGGATGAAGAAACTGAAGCCGGGACTGCAGTTGGTTCACTGACAACAAATTCAAACAATAATAAAAAATACAAATATAAGAAATTAATTTAAAAAAACTTCTAAAGAAATTGAAAACAATTTAAACAAATTAAAATAAATAAAAGTAAAATTCTGATTCAATTATAATTGGAATTCGATTACCAATTAGGTATATAGTGAAAAAAAATCGGAGACTATATATAATCGAGTCCGACCTATATCAAAAACAAACTTATATGCTAGAATAAAATACGCGGAATGTGTCTGAAAAGAAATTACAACCGGCCTTCGATTATTTTCTGCCATAGGTAAGTCACATTTAAAGTCCTGAAACCTTTTTCTAGCATCTCTAATGTGGGAATGCTTCTTTTCGCTTCGACAGCTGGTAAAAAACAGGTAAATTTTTGCTTTGTGAAATCGAAAAAAAAATAATAGAAAAGTTGACTTACTATCTGTACACTAAATTTAATGGTCCACAACGTTTTTGCGTATTCTATCAGAACGCTATAAAACTGAACTCGGTAAACGGGATAGAATGACGATTGAAGAGTTTACGGCAAAAAAGATTTACACAGCCAAATCACGAGAAAATATTCATGCAAAAAGAGTTCGGCATAATATGAAAAATCTGAAGACATTCACAGATCCACTCACAGAGCATTTCCGAGTAAGTATCATCTCAAGAAGCTAGACAAAAGTCGATCTTCGGAACACTTGGATGAATGTGCAATCTAGCAAGGACATCAATTCCCTAAATAGTGATGAGCTAATCCGTACGCACTTACAGTAAGTTAAGGATTACCACAACACCAGAAATGATCACAATGGTTCAGTCTTCTTCTCCGAAAAAAAAAACAAGACAATAGTTATTACATATATTTCAGTGGTATTGAAGCTTTCACCCTCTAAACGCTGTAATCTCATTTCGGTTTTCACAGAATGCACCCCAGTATATTAAAAAAAGACATAGGGGAAAGTAGGTAAAGACGGACACCCTAAGGTTTAATCTAAATAATTACTTAGGTATTGCTATTTAGATCGCAGTAGTCATACAAATTGAAACTTAAAGTCATTTGTTTTCATAATCATTTTTGGTATTAGTGAACTTCTTCCAAGTTTTATGTGTTTTGGGTCTTCAAAAATAAGACTACAAATTGCTGTTTTTTGACATGGTTGGGAAAGACGGACACTTGGGGTGGGTAAGATGGACACTACGAAGGTAAAGGTGGACACTCACAAAAAAGATGTAGTACGTTAAGTATTCTTTTGATTTATGTGTTAAGTGATGGCCATACATTACTCTACGTTATTAGAGTCCATCTATACATCACGTGAACAGTTTGAGAGGATGGGTTTCGATGAAGGCGAAAATTCTCCGCCTATATGGCCTGTTCTAACTGCTAAGTGATTAATATCTGCTGGTTTCTCTCGCAGGTGTACTTTGTGAACATCTGTAGTACACAACAGATGCTACATGTGAAAATTCTTGGAAAATCCGTGTGTCCATCTTTCCCTACCTTAGTGTGTCCGTCTTGCCCGACCTGGTTGTAAATTTTTCAATCGATCGTAGTTCTTCATCGGAACATCGAAAATCTGCTGGATTTTCACTAGAAAACCGAGGAAAGACTAATTAATCACTTTACTATTGTGAACAAATGTAAACACGTAAGTTTCACGAGTTTTTCACTATTTTCCGTGGAATAAAAATTACATCAAATTGCGCTTTCACGAAAATATTCTTTGTTTTACTTACAAATTCGACAGTTTGCTTGCTGAAAACCGATAATGCAACTCAAAAGCATTAACACACTATAAAGAAGGTATTCGCATCACTCAACTATCATAATACATTCTAGTTTGTGAAATATTAAAAGTGTTCATCTTACCCGCAGTGTCCGTCTTTACCTACTTTCCCCTATTAAAGAATGAAGAGTACTAAGTATAAAGGATAACATACGATACGGAGCTACGAGTTTTTTATCAGAGTAATACGAGGTGAACCTAAACGCTACAATCCACTAGAAAAATATGTGAAATAGAAAAACAGCTGTCGGTTTTTTTGAAAAAAAAATATATATATCCTTTTTATACTGGACAATTTGTGATACCAGAAAAAATCAAAGTTACTATAATTTTTTTCTACACTGTTGGTGGATTTTTTTTAAAGATTTTAAACGATTGTCGGTCGTTCAACTCTGACTCGATGATTATTAGTTTTGAATAAACCAGTTATCACGGTTTGTGCAGGTGCTACTAACTACTCGCATACTGCGAGTACTTTCTTGAGCAAAAGTTACATTTGGACGAATCTGTTGCAGAAACTATGTTTTTATCAATGAGACATTTTTAAGCTTCGTAAAGTTCTCATTCTCACCCAAAAACGCAATGACACTGTATAGAGGTGCTTGTACGATTGATCTCTCATCAAAAGATTGAAGATTTATTATCATGTTGCTGATGACTGTTTGACTGTTTGACCTCATCCCTCGTCCACGCCTAGTCACTAAATGATTTATATCAATATTCGAACATTGATAAAGGGTGCGCTCTGTCGCTCGTATTTGTTTGCTCGATGAAAGTAACTTCTCGCAACGATGCTCCATCCTTTGGTAGAGCAAATAAACAGGCCTGAACAAATATCATTCCCTTCTTCCATTCCTGCCATGCGTGCATACGAATGTATGTGTTTAGCGACGTCTGATTACCGTCTATTTCTGAATGGCAATTTCAACTTGCAGGTTTATTAAATAGTTCCAATATTTGAATAAGTATGTTTGGACCGGGTCCGGACGACCGGTGGTAACGGTGCCAATTTAGCTTGGTCCAACGTACCTAGCGCAGTTTGCAGTTTCCTACGCTGTCTGATTGAATCCCTGCGTTGATTGGAGGGTTGTGAATACAAGAGGTCACCGTGGACAGTGTCCGTGCTCGTGAATCATTTACTAATCGAATTAAAATTAAATAAACTCGATGATTTATATCGTCGATGGAGCGAGTAGCGTACGGTGAGAGAAAGTGGGAGGATTATGATCCAGTGCAGGAGATGCCAATATGCTGCCAATTTACGGACGGGTTTATATTTTAGCATTGAGTGGAAGAAAACATTCGTCAACTGGCAAGATTAGCGAACCGGGCAGATGTTGCAGTCTGTGTACTACTAGGACAGATTGATTTGGTCACTCGATTAATTTGGGCGTTACCTGCATTTCAATTATTTGTGGCAGCGTTTACCATCTGAATGCCACAGGTCTTTGGATACAAGTTTCGACCGGATAGTTTGAAAGTTGATGCAATGTTATGCTTTTAGTTTATTTTGTAACTGAATATTTAATTGAAACGCTTATAAATTGCAATGTTTCAAAAAAGAGCTTCCGTATGAATATGTATCTAATTAAAGTTTAACTAATCATACCTTTTTCTAATATCGTCATTATTTGAAACCGTCTGTTTTCAAAGCAATTGAAATAAGTAATCATTTATTATAACATCTTTTTTATATACATTTTTAATCGTGTTAACCCTAACTCAAAGTTATCAATTAAAAAAACAACACGGTGTCAATATAATTCAACCAGCGAGGCGATTTGTCACGGTCGCCATCTGTTTGTTTTTGCATCATCTATTTCATCCAATTTTTCCCGTTACAGCTCAATCGACAAACAAACTTCTATTATTTCTTCTTTTCGTTTCATCTATTTGCAGGAAGTCGGCAGCATAATTGGCAAAAAAGGCGAAATTGTCAAACGTTTCAGAGAAGAGGTAAGTGGGAGCACCAGTGTGTATCCATATGTCCGTGCCATTGGCTGCAGACACGTTCCTGGGCTCGTGCAACCATCCTTTCCCGTCACATCGTTTCACTTTATCAACCGTTGCCTAAACACATAGCCAGGCGCGACACGAACCGTCACTTCCTGCTACTTGCCGACATTCGCAATCATGTTCGGGGTTTAGTTAGACAACTTCCTACTTAAAAATTTGTTTCTTCCACCCAGCCGACCGCCGACCAGCGACGAAGTTTTTCCTACTCAGACGGAAGACGGAGACGGAACAGATGCCTGGGTATTTCCCGACGAAATCTCTTTTTTTCTCTCTCTCTCTATTGTTGTTAAAATTGTGCATTGAAGGTTGTTCTCTGTAGAGACAAACTACATCCTGAAGGCACAAACAAGAGATAACAAGGAACGAACTACACGTATCGTTTCGATTATCACGTTCTGCAAATTGTTGTGAGCTCACTTTTCGGTGCCAAGCTTGAAAAGCTGCCGTTTGTTGAATTGTTTGTATATGGGTTCGACTGTCATCTTTTTTTTTCGGAAGTGTTTTCGATTCAATCCGACAGGATATGGAATAGCGATATTGTTGTGTAGCGGTAGGCAACCCTCTGCGCTCTACCGCTTTGAAAGTTGAAGTTGTTTGACGAGAGAAGTATATCATACCTACTTGTAACGTATTTACGGATGATATTGCGTGTTATGTTCATTCTTCTTCACGACTTGGCACGTACACGCTTCTGGTGGTGCCTCTCAAATGGAATATGCCTTGTGCAGGAAGACAGTGATTGATGATTGGTGGAAACGATAGGTCTCCGTTTGAAGGGCGATGTGCAGGAAATGTGTTTATGTAAAATGAAAACAAGAAAGATTGCACTTTAAAGGGTTTATTATAGATGCGTAGTAGTTTAGGCGTCAATTAGTGTCAGAAATAATCGTTTAATGTATAAATATGAACATACTTGAATTATAACCGAAGATGTGAAGCTGTACTTTAGAGTCTACGAATTTTATTAAACTCTTGATCGCTCTTGGTGAAAAAAGTTACAAATTTAAAAAAGTAATCAATACTGGGCTAATTTAAGAGTATAAATGAAACAAGTTTTTTGATAACTATTTCTAGGTCGAAAATCTAACTTTTGCATTTTTGAAAACTAACAGAAAAAATAACTATATTTCTAAACCTGTTTTTTTCGACAAATTTGATTTCATGTACAGGTCTAGAACTGGTTCAATTTTTATAAATCTTCATTCACGGGCAGTTTACATCTTTAGCAATTGTTTTATTTTTGTTTTTCAATTTGAACTCATTCCTCAATTGTCCAGAACAGTGGCGTAGCCAGATTTTTTTCGGTTGGAAGGTAGGGGTAAGTTTTTTATCGTATGACACTTGTATTTTTTGCCGACATTCCTTCGCCGAAATTAAGTACTGATAATGGACACCTTGTCTCCCGTAAGAAAATAACGACGACCACAACACAAAAAGAATAGCGATAATGTTTTCACTTCTTGGCAACTAGTTAAAGCTACAGACAGAGGCAAAGCCTACAATTGAAAAGCAAGAAAAGGACAGAGAGAAAAATCGGAAAACAGATTTGTATATCTAAGCGGTTTCATCAGGTTAGGTTAGGTTTAACCAAAATCAATTTAGCAACAAGAACAACGCGTAGCGGGATCAAAGTAAAAATTCCAATATCGATTTTTTCATGCTAAATATCTCAAAAATGCATGAATCCTCAAAACTCCGTTGTGTTTCTGCATTTGTAGAGTCGAATATGCAGTTTTTTTATTATGCACTTCAGAGAGATATGTTTTTACTTTCGCTTTAAAAATAACGACGAATAAAGAAAATGTGCTCATTTTTTATGTGGAACATCAATAACTTTGAATAGAACTGAGGTATTTACGATTTCAGCATTGCAAAGTTAGCGTTTTTAAGGCTCTAAAAGTCGTCCTGTGACAGTTTTGGTGTGCAAATTTAAACATACAAGTTAGAAAAGACAGGGTTTTTTTAAATTTAAATTGGTTATTTTCAAACATAGAACATGTTACCATGAAAATGAGTGCTTCATCATATGTAACAATAACAATCTGTCCTCTGTGCGTTCTTGAAAACTTCATAACTCAAAGTGTCAAATACGATTGATTTGTGATCAATGAATAGTTGTTCAATATGACCTGTTCACAACACTTTTCAATTGTAACTTAGATTTTATTCTATCATAGGAAATCTGGTAGATCATCATAAATCAATTAATTTTTCCGAGGCATTTTATTTGCTTCAAAACGAAGATAAATTTGAATTTGATATTATTTTAATAACATTTCGTTTCTAGTTGCTAGTGCACAGAGTTTATTGTTCACTAATTGATTACCCAATCTTACCCACAACGCTGCATATAGCGATATTTATCGTTAGATGAGACAGCAGCCATCGATAGAAACAACGGTAATTAATTTTGTACACAGAATACCGGAAAGGGTTTACTCACTTGAAGTAAAAACCTTTTCTTGGAAAAGTATTAGGTACAAATAATTGTGGGACAGTCTCTTAGGCTCCATTTTCCACTCTCTCGGCGTCACCCTGCGTAAGAAAATACCTATAATTGAGGGTTTTTAGCTTTCCAGAAATTTGATGTCGCCATCTCGGGATAAAAATGGCGTCGAATACTAATTTCCCGTTTCAAAGTGTCATACCCTGGTTCTGGAACATAAAATAATAGTAAAGTATTTGAATACTTGCTTCTCACAGCTTTCCGGAAACTGGAAGTCGCCATTTGGGATTTTTAAATGACATCAAAACATTTGTTTTCGGTTTCTTGGTGTCATATCTGCTACGAAGATACGAACATTAGAAGATATGAAGCATTTTTCTTGACTTCACCCAACTTATTAGAAAACTCAAGTAAGGATTTGAAAATGGTGTAGGATATCGATTTTTAGTCATTGTATTCATACAGATAGGATAGAGGAACCATATTTCGTCCCGGCACCACATTTCGCGCTCCTGTGGATCCTCAGGTGAGTCAGGATATTCATGCTTTCGAATATTCAAAAGCAAATAATTTATATTCGCTAATCTCAAGCTTGAAATCTCATGATATCTTTAACGCTGGTTCGTGATTCTTGGGTATAATAGCGTCTGCTAGTTAGAATGATTTTTTGACGTGGGACTACGTCTTTGTTTACTATACTGAGATGCATTCTGTAAAATTGGAAATGAAACTGGCAAATGTTGCGTCAGATTTCAAATGTTAATAACAACATAACCACATGATGGACAACAATAACCATGGATAGATAAAATGTAGAACAATTTTGTAATATGCTAGTTATCACTCTAATTTCATTGCTAAGCGGTAAAATTGATACAGAGTTTCAATGACAAATTTACGCGAATAATGAACCAATTACATGCGAGCATTCCTAGCACAGACGACGTGAATGGACACCATCCGTTCCCTGTGACATTCTCTGTATCAATATCGAAATAATAATTGACATTGTCTCCCCGTCCCAATAGGTCAATTTGTTTTTGTTTCCATGAGCTTAGACTAATATGCTGTCTCGAAAGTAAAAGTTCTTCAAAAAGTTTGAAACAATCCCCATTCTTGAACAATTTATAAACCACCTTTCAGAACTTTATAAAAACTGATGTCTAGAAAGAAAACATGCCGGTAAAAGCAACAGTACCAGTGAAGTAAAGAACCGCAGGTATTTCGTCGTCTATGATTGCAGCGGTACTCTTCTATTCGTACATTTCAGCTGTACACTTCTATTCGTATTGCAAAATTAGCAAGTGGTACACTTTTGTTCGTACCTTTCTATTCGTGTGCAATCGAGGAAAAACTGCAATGCTGCTGTTGATGGTGATTAAAAGTTTATCTCATAAATATCATTACCATTACTTTCAAAATAATATGGCTTCCATATTATTTTGAAAGTAAGATCCATATTATAGATTTGATTTAATCAGAGTTAAATAAGACAAAACCATTCAATATGATAACGTAAGTACTATTGGATTTGGTTTTTGAGGATATAGAGTTAATTCTGACTTTGACGCATTACGAGAAATTCTTGGTGCTTCTTCAACAAGCACGATATGGTTGTGCCTTGTCAAATACATGTTGTTTGCACAAAAAATACTACAGGCATAATATCGCCGAATATAAACGATATTCTTTCGAGTGTTGTTGAATATATTTCAAAAATTGATTTCCAGGGGAGGCTGAAAATGTAAATACGTACAGTCGCTGAGCAAACACATTGATTTTGTCTGCAGACTCTGTATATTTTGTAAGAAAAATCCCCTAATTACAGTGTTTAGTCCCACGTCACCATTTCATACAACCCTAGGGCTGTATACCTTGTAGTATTTTGGTTTTTAGAAACGAGGGCTAAATATTTCTAACCGGAAATGTACTTCAAACTATGATCATATTGTATATTTTATAGGCATTCGAAATTTCCTGAATGTGATTTTAATGATTTCATGTTAGTTATAACAAAATTCTCGTTTTTTTCTGAAGATTTTTCATAATTATTAAGAGGCGAAAAACAGGTCACATTACTTGCCTCGGTTCCATATTTCGCCCTGGGTGAATCTCTATACACTGTTTTGGGAATGTGTTGTGTGCCTAATTTTCGCCCTGTGTGTCAATAACAATTAAGTGAAAAATAATAACAACGTTTTCGCCTTGCTCGATTGTTTGTTTTCACCTCCCACTTCTTGCTACAATAATAATGATTTGATAGCGGAGAGTACAGAATACGGTAAAAAAGTGGCGCTGGTGTATTATCAAATTGCAGATTTTTCAAAAACATCGATTGAAACAAATAAGAGCTTTTAAAATCTTTTTCCGGGGTGGGCGAAAAATGGATCCTTATGTGGGCGAAATTAGGATTTTCGGGGTCGAATTTAGGGGTTCGGACACCCCTCAGGAAATTTCTATTTAACTCGATTAGATAAGTTATTTTGGCTGTAATGCAAACCGAATGCACAACACAATCTTTTTTGTGCATTATACAGTAAATACTGCACATCGTCGAAGTAACACATCAGAATGTATAACGTTTAACTGGTTAGTCATGAATGAAGTGGGCGACTTATGGGTCCGTTACCTTACTGAAAATACTCACATTAGAGAATCTACGATCGGATTTTCATTCACCTTGGAAATCTTTAACTTCAAAATTCCGATCCATCCGGTAATGTTATCGATGGGAGGCACACATTCAAATTCTAAAAACGACTTTAACGTGAGATTTTTTTCTAGAGAAATACGGCTTATCAGTCTTGACTCTAATATGTTTTATGTCAGACGTTTCGGCCTTTGAATTTGGCCTACCTCAAGGGATAGCTACAAATTTATTCAAACAATCATTTTAGATACATGAGACATTTTTAAACTCTTACATTTTTTCGTCAAATCATTCACATAAAGTAGTACTGTTTCTTATTTAGTTACGTTTGTAGGGTATATCCTACCAGGGACTTCTTCTTCTAGGTATCCCTGTACGCGCAGTCAGCGCGGAATTAAAATACCAGATTAGAGCTGATAATAATTAACTTTTATTTTGTACATCACTGCTTAAATATACCCTGCAGGTAACTCAGAGCGAAAGGCTTTTCCCCTTCGATCCGGTCACCACATACCTAGCTGTTTTGTACTGGACTATGGCATTTCTTGGCCTGTCTCTTTCTTGTGCTTAACTTTTAGTACAGATAATTAACTACTTGAGAGCGCTATAACATGTGCTCCAAAACACGTGCGCCAGCGTGAGCGCTAAGAACCCGCGCGTGAGCATGGGCGACGCTGAGCGACGTTACCGTTTGTCGAGTTCTTTTTGTTTATTCAATGCCTCGGTGGCTTTAGTGACTATTCATCGCGGAAGGGAAAGTGTTTTCGCCAACGTTTGCATAGCAGAACCGTTCGCTGTCTTCAAGATTTCCTGTTTTCTTTTACAAAAATGGTCTTGTTTTTAGTGGGCAATGGCAGACGGCCATGTCCCGGTTTTACACTCTACCTGTTTTAATTTCATACAACAGAAGGCTTACTTTCTTTTGGACTAAGCAAAAATGTACCGTATGACAAAATTTTGCGTGACGGAACATAAGGTATTTTCTGCGCGGGGTGTGACGTCACACGTTAGAAAAACATTTTACACAATTAATAAACAACACAAATATTGTTGGGAGGTACATTTCGCCTAATGTTACCTAGCTTTCCCAGAACCGAAAACGCCATTTTGCCATTCTTTTAAACTCTAACCTATTAATTCCGTCGCCTTCCAGAAAATACCAATATTGGTAGCTTATATACACTTTCCACAATTTTCTACAGTTAACACAAATCGGTGGTCTTGTATTTACGTCCACCTTCTTTCTATTAAGAACACGTATGCCACGTTTGGTGAGAATCGATTGAAAGTGATGGTGAAACACCTTCTATATAATACATTAAGGACACAAATTTCTACATAACACAAAAAATAATCAAACAAATCGAACCAAATTTGGCAAATGGTGGTTTTTGAAAGCCAAAAATAATATTGTTACGATTGTTTGACCTTTCCTTCTTGCCTTGCCTCGAGGAGGTGCTACATTCCGATGCGGAACTTGACCTTCTGTTTATTTATATACAGACTTCGCACCCGACTGCTTAGTGTACACTTACAGGACAACTGCGAGGCTAGCGCTGAGATCCTACTGACACTAACAGTCTCTCCCGAGCCGAGACTCGAACCTACGACGACTGGCTTGTTAAGCCAGCATCGTACCTCGAGACCATATGGGAGATACAACGGTTGTTTGACACCCCTCCCTTTTCTGGAAGGGAGTGGTTCTATACAAATAAAACATATATTTCTGCATAACTCGAGAAATAAGTAAGGGGCCATCCACATACCACGTGGAAAGCTTTGGGGGAGGGGGCTGGCTAATGTCCACGGTCCATAAATTTTTTTTTAGAATTTATATGGGCAGTTGTCCACGGAGGGGAAGGTGGGGGGTCAAAATTGTTAAAAATCTGTCCACGTGGTATGTGGATGGCCCCTAAGTAAATGAAACCAAATTTGGCAAATGGAGGTTTTTTGAAGCAAAAAATATTTCTATGTAAGGGTTCTAACAACTAAAACATGAATTTCTGCATATGAGTGCGTCTTGAACTGTCCTACAGGTCAGACGTGTTTTCGGTTGCTTGTGGATTTTGACTGCCTATAGCTTGTGTTCTGTCAGTGTGTCTTTTAAAGACTACCTGAAAGTTATTTCACATCAGTCTTTCTCAAGACTACCTACTTTTGAATTTAACATTTGTTTTAACTTTTTTCGTATCACCTGAAACGGCAGGACGAAAAAAGAAACCACGCATCGCTGCGGGGAGGAAAAGAGAGGCATCTCTTTCTGACACTTCGAGTGTCTGTTGTGACAATCCTTTTGGTATTTTGCCTGAGCAAGAAGCTGGTGAAACGGAAGTAATTTGTTATGAAACTATACAAAATGTTAAATATTTAAAAAAGGAGAAAGTTCCACTTATTGTGGTAACTATTTCTTCTGAATTTAATATTTTCAAAAAGGAACTTTCAACGTTTGTTTCTGACGTTAAAGTTACGTATCAAATTGATCGTAGAGGAGAATGCCGCTTATTGGCCGACTCTATAAAGGGTCGTAATCGCCTTATTCAGTATTTAACTGAAAAGATGTATAAATTTTTTATTTATTGCCGCAGCATATTTTCCATTTCAATGCACACGCGAGCACAAAAATTATTTTAAAGGTGATTTACAAAAACTCACCAGAAATCGTTCAAAATTTTTTATAATCGGCGATTTTAACGCTAAACTTCGTTCATGGAATAATAATATTCAACGATTGTTCTTCAGGATACTATTCTATTTTGTCTCCGAATAGTCCTATATGCTTTTCTTCTGTAAGAAACCCATCAACAATTGATTTGGTGCTAACAGATCAAAGTCATGTATGTAGTGATTTGATCACACATGCTGACTTTGATTATGACCATCTTCCAATAACTTTTTCTTTATCACATGAATCAGTTTTAAACCCTATGAGCTCTGTTTTTAATTATTACAAGGCTAATTGGGGAAGATACAAAACTCATATTGAGAGAAATTTCAATAATGAGCTTGATTTGCAAAACGAAGTGAATATTGATTCCGCTTTGGAAGCATTAAAATGTGCAATTGTTGATGCCAGGAATTATTCTGTTCCAAAGGCTCAAGTGAAATTTGATTCACCAATAATTGACGAAAATCTTGAACTTCTAATTCGTTTGAAAAATATCCGCAGACGTCAATATCAACGTTCTCGTGACCCTGTTTTTGAAACTATTTATGAAGATTTACAGAAAGAGATTAAACATAGATTTACTCTTCTGAGAAATCAAAATTTTGTGCAAATAAAAATCGTACCAAAAAGAGCAAATATTTGCGTCGTCTAATACCTGCTTAAAGTTGAAAAATTGAAACCATATTCAAAACCTTTTTGGAAGCTGTCGAAGATTCTTTTGAAACCTTCAAAGCCTATTCCAGTTCTGAAAGATGGCGAATGTTTTCTTGTATCCAATGAACAAAAGGCTCAAAGACTTGCTCAGCAGTTTGAGAGTGTTCATAACTCGAATTTGAATTTTGTGAGTCCAATTGAAAATGAAGTCACACGTCAATTTGATTTAATTTCTTCCCAGAATTTTCTACCTGCAGAAATAATTGAAACTAACTTGAATGAGATTAAATCAATTATCAAAAATATGAAAGCACCTGGTGACGATGGAATCTTTAATATACTAATCAAACATCTCCCTGAGAGCACAGTGGAATTTTTAGTGAAAATTTTCAATTGCTGCTTCAAACTTGCATATTTTCCCAAATTATGGAAAAATGCAAAAATTACTCCAATTTCAAAACCGGATAAGAACCCAGCTGAAGTTTCAAGTTATCGGCCAATCAGTTTGCTTTCTTCAAAAAGTAAACTGTTTGAGAGAATTATTCTTAACAGAATGATGTCACACATCAACGAAAATTCAATTTTTGCAAATGAACAGTTTGGATTTCGCCATGGGCATTCCACAACTCATCAATTGCTCAGGGTTACTAATATGATACGAGCTTACAAATCTGAAGGTTATTCCACTGGAGCTGCTCTTTTAGACATAGAGAAAGCATTCGACAGTGTTTGGCATAAAGGTTTGATTGCGAAATTGCAAACGTTTAATTTTCCAATTTTCCTAATCAAAATTTTAAAAAATTATCTTACTGATCGAACTCTGCAGGTTGTCTATCAGAATTCAAAATTTGATAGATTTCCTGTCAGAGCAGGTGTACCTCAAGGTTCAGTCTTGGGTCCAGTCCTGTACAACATATTCACCTCAGATCTTCCTGATTTGCCTCCAGGATGCACAAAGTCATTGTTCTGGGATGACACAAGCATTTCCGTAAAAGGAAAAAGTCTTCGTGTCATATGCAGTCGATTGCAGAAAAGTTTAGATATTTTTTCTTCCTACTTGCAAAAGTGGAAAATCTCTCCCAATGCTTCTAAAACTCAAATGATAATTTTTCCGCATAATCCTAGGGCTTCTTTCCTCAAGCCAAACAATAATCACAAACAATGAATGGGGTTATTTTAAGTTGGTCTGACAAGGTTAAGTATTTGGGATTAATTTATGATAAACAACTTATTTTCAAAGAGCACATTGAGAGTATACAAGCCAAGTGCATCAAATATACGAGATGTTTATATCCTGTTTATATCCATTAACAGGAATTCTAAACTTTGTTTAAAGAACAAACTTTTGATTTACAAACAAATTTTTAGACCAGCAATGCTTTATGCTGTACCGATCTGGTCAAGTGGCTGTTCAACAAGGAAGAAAACGCTCCAAAGGGTTCAGAATAAAATTCCGAAAATGATTTTGAAGCGTCCTCCTTGGTTTGCTACACTTAAATTACATAGACTTACTGGTGTTGAACCATTAGAAGCTATGTCGACAAAAATCGTTGCAATCCTTAATTGCTACGATTAGCTCTCTTTATAGCAAATAAGTTAGCAATTAAGTTAGTTGTAAGTTGACTTCCCCTTTTCTGACAAGTAGGTTTGAATCCCTACGAATGATAAGTCCTAATTGCGAAAAACCTTTTGAGAAGTCACCATTTGTGATTGGACACACATACTCATTATTCACTAATTTTTATCATAAATACTTAAGCTACTAACAAATCCCCCCCTTAAAAAAATGAATTTCTGCATAAGTCAAGATTTCATTGAGCAAATGAAAACGAATTTGACATAAGGAGGTTTAAAGGCGCAAGACATATCTTTGATAGTTTGATACCCTTCCTCTTCTGAAAGGGAGGGCCCCCTACGAATCAAATATAATTTTCTACATAATTTTGAAACTAGTCAAGCAAATGGAACCAAATCTGGAATGTGAGGATTTAAGAATACAAGAAATGTTTTGCTGATTTGATACCCCTCGTTACTTTTGAAGGGAGGAGGGTCCAACACAAATTTCTCAACCTTTTTTCCGGAAAACAACTTCAAACGATCGAGGTGATAACCAGAGGCCAGAAATTAGCTCTACATGCCATTTTGAGATCCAAGATGGCGGCTTCTACTCTGGAAAACAGCTCAGGAATGCTTAGTACCACCCAATATGGGTATTTTTGTATTCGAGAAGATGCGCGGGAGCCAAAAATTGACCACAAATGTCATTTTGAATCATTTCACGAACACCATAGGGGCCAGCCTTGGGGGGGGGGGGGCTATGTAATGTCCACGGTCCATACAAAATTTCTAGAATTTATATGAGCAGTTGAAAATGCTTATGTGTGGACCAAGTCTTAGACCTTGGATATTTGGTTTTGAAACAAAATGGCGTCTAAAAACATCGAAAATTACCGATTTATCAAATAACATGGGTGCAAACTCGGGGAAATTTATTTTTGCATCAAACTATATCTATACATGGAAGCCAAGAGAAAAAATGTAGCACACGATTTTGGTGGAGCATAGATCAAAAAATCTCAAAAAAACTCTTCGTTTTTCACAGTTCGATAACGGGTTTTCCAAATAGATAGAACAAACACACAAATTTGCGAGGGAAATTTAAATTGATTTGTCGACAATCGGAATGCGCTCTTGCAGCTCTTATTGGCGCGTGTGCACTTTGCTGCAGTGGTGATGTACTACTGACTGCCAGCCAATTTGATGATACAACCCAATTTGGCACTCAATGCTCCCCATCATTTTGAACCGTCCGTTGATTGTGAAGGGAGGAAGCATTGTCACCGTTACGTAATTTGAGCCTCATTCATTAATGTGGACACATGTTGCCATTCTCTCGTGTGCGTGCGTGTGTCCGAGCGCAGCAATCGGCACGAATCAGTAAGCCTGAAGCGACAGAGGATGAGGCGGACTTTGTTGAAAGCTTAGTCCGGTGACGTTGTTGGACTAATTGATCGAATGAAATCGAACGGATTTGCCTTCTGGTTGGTGTTGTGAGTAACGAAATTAATGTGTAATTATGAATGTCGAGCTGAAGCACTTAAGCTAGCTTATTGCAGGTGTAATGATTTCTGTCCTGTATAAAGTAACATTTTACTTTTTAAAGTAAACTAGCTTGAATTAGAACAGTCACAGACATTTTTTTTTGTTGGTGATAGGAAAGTTCGTTTCTGAGTCTGTAAAGAACAGACAGATAGACTTTTTTTCTCTTTTGGGATAATTGCATCTTCAATTGTTGTAAACTCCTCCTACAGTCCAATGTTTTGCCCTATCCTTCCACTACTCGAATGCAAATCACACGCGCCCGCAGTATCACTAGTATCAAATCCGATTTATAATATTTCATGCATCCTCCCAGCGAAGTAGCACAGACTGAAGTTAGCAAAAACGATCTTGTAATTTAATAGTCTAGCCCGGCTGTGGCGTTTACCGTCCGTTCGTCCATCCGCCCGCTTGAGTTCAACGGCAATCGTCGGCGTGCTTTCCTATGGGCGCGCTAGCCTACGACGAAGTTGTAAAACAGTAGTCACAAACTTTATTATACCGTCATTAATCATATCATTTGTAGCGAAGCGTGCTCCCGCTCTGCTTCAGGCCCCACAGTAATGCATAGTGCTGCTGTACGGCCGACTGAGGTTGCGTTCTGCCTGGGGGAGATGCTCACAGAAGATTCACACGCATTCGGAGCCGTTCAGGTTTATTTGGGTGGCTCTAGTAGACTGACTGCCACTGTGTACCAGTTGTGCAGAATAGCATACGAAAAGTTTTCTCTACTACCGGTAGATACCGATCGATGATGGTTGGCTGCGTTTGGATGGTAGTAAAAAAAAAGTTGGTGTTTTTGTTTTGTTATGCTTTTCGATAGCTTCATATGCTACAACGTTTCAGACCGGAATTGGGATGTAAAGGTTTTTTAAAGTTTGAGAGAACTGTTCTTTAGCTGACTGGTTTTTGAAAACAAAAATTTCGTATTCTCAAATAGTACGCATGCGATATGAGATCGCAGTTGTCTCAGGGCACGCAGACATCGAGTTGCAAAATGTAAAAAGTCAAAAATCTAATTCTCAATCCTCATGCCTTAATGTCAACTTGCTCGCTTGTAAATTTTTATACTAATATAAGGCGTAGCCCTACACGAACAATTGGTGTGTAAGTAATAATTGCAAATATTCAATCTGAACTTAAAGTGGAAGAGAGCTAAAAGAAAAAAAAAACTTCTTAAAGTAAGCTCCAACAGTTTGAAGATGAATATTTCCAAACAATATTTCATATTATAAGCAGTGAAACCAAAAAACACCCCTTGCATGTGCCTGCAACTCGCCCCGACTACGATGATACACTTTTACATATTTTTTTTTCTAAATATTCAACTGCAAATAAGCTCCTCAGTTTTTCGCAATACTCGCAATTAATATGCTGTTCCGTTGATGTTTATGCCCCGCTGGTGGTTGAACGGGATAGTTTGATACAAAATGAAGTGCAACCGAGGGAAATACGATCATAAAGTTGTTCGAAAGGCTTCCTCTGCACGGCTTTGGGACGCGCAAACCTTGACAGTTTGGTTGACCAGGAAGCCGGAAATGTTGGCAGGGCTGTCGTTGGGCGGAAATTGAGTGCCGCGTATGTACACTGCACACTGTTGTGCATTTAGATGCTGCTTCGCAGATTTTCTAGGCACTGTAGTAACTGGTAGGTCCTGAAGGGAATCGACAGATAGAGAGCCGTGTTGTTCTATTGATGAAAACTTTTAGGCTCATTCCGGTGTTGAATTCCACTGCGGCCTCTGCCGGTAATTTTGGAATCCATACAAAAACTTTAGCATGTTTTTCGTATGGTGTGGTATGCTGCCTGTTCCGGTGCCAGCTACGAAAACATGGCATTAAAATGAACTTCCACGTCGCTCCTATGGTTTCAGTTTGAGTGGTTGGAAATTATTGAATAACAACCGTTCTGTCTGTTCTAATGTTATTATAAAGTTTTTTGGCTTCATTCCACTTGATTCCACAGACAATAATCAGCAAAATAAACACATGCGCGGCAATCAATAGCATTTAGAACTCCCACAACATCGAGAGCTGCAATAATCACTTAAGTCCAGTTTGTGATTGTGAATTTCATATCAACCAGTAATTATCTCTTCAATCTGAGCCAAATCTGCTACAGCCACAAAAAGTGTCACTCACATTCCCGTCGGTAGCCACGCAATCGTCCCGTTTCCGATACATGTTCAAGAATGCGTAAACATAGTCCAGAGCATCGTCATCGTGACCATCACCACCACCGCCATCATCATCGTTTAATACCAGTCAAGCAAACAAATATGTATCACTATATCGCGCATCCCCGGAGTTAATGGTTATCGTCCGCCTTCGCCATATCTCCTCTCCGCGCTTGTTTTCCGAGAGCCACGGCAACTGCGAGCGAACAGCTTTAGGATTAATTTCGACACAGGATACACTGAGCATCGAAAATTAATTCAAACGTGTAGTGTTTATCCGGGAAGCGGCGAATATGGCAACGGTTTTCGCGAAAGCTGAGTGTTAATTGTAGGATCATCAAACTGTTTACCAGCTGTAGTCATTTAGCCAACCTTTGATGCTTCGGAACCAAGCTTTGCAAAGTGTGTTCTTTGGAATTCCCTTTTTTTTTTGTAATTCCATGGATTTTTCCGGAGCCGGGATGATGCTTAAAAGCTTATCAGCTCTGTAGGTAATTTTGACATTCATGATGATGGCTTCCGGTTTCTGGAAAACAATCTAAAATTGTCTAATATCATCTATTACGGGTATTACCGGAAACAAAATGATGCCGTTCTCAATCGTCTTTTTCTTTGTTACGAACTGTCCATGAGAGATAAAGGTTAATTTGCAAGGACTGAGTGGCTTCGACTACAAAGCCCTGGAATAAAATGATGCCCAAAGGCTGGAAATCTGAGATGACGACTCCTGGAATCTGTGAAACAACCTAAAATTGCCAAATACCAAATAAGAATATCGATTAATTTAGTTAAAGTGATAATTGAATTGTAAGATGTGATATATGGCCTATTAGTTGCGCAACTAAGTTCTCACTATTTGTCAATAGACAACGCCAGCAGTAAACAAACCGCTTTGACACGTTAGTGATTCTGTTGTGGCGTCAAATAAATTAAGTTTTGCGAAAATGTCTGGTTTCGTGCCAGAAAAAAGGTGTACGGAAACAAATTAGGGGCCATCCACATACCACGTGGACAGATTTTTGACGATTTAGGTGAAGGTTTCAATGTGTATTGTTGACACTTTATAAGTTGCACTTAGCCTGCTATTGCACTAGCAGTTGCACTAGTCTATTGCACTAGCGTTGCGACGATGGAGTTGGAAGAACAGAAGAGACGTAAAGAAATTTCGCGCACATACCTCAAAAATCCAAATCTTTCTCATCGTGCAATCAGCAGCTTAGAATTATTGTATTAACGCGTTTCAAATCGATACAACGAGTGTTTTTTATCATCGACCGGAAAAAAGAGTGGCCAAAATGGATCTCCGTATAGTGCAAAGAATCCCAAGCAGGTAGTGTAAGCTTTTAAGAGGAATCCGAACAGTTCAGGAAGAGATGTGGCTAAAAAACTATATTTGAGAGAAACATTCATTAAAGGTGCGAAAAAAACGTGACGGATTACATACATGCAAAGTTCAGAAGGCGCCGAATCGCAATAAACGGTAGATTACGGTGGCGAAAACACGTGCACGGAAGCCCAGACATAGACAAAACCACATTGCCTCGTTATGGATGACAAGACATAGGTAAAAGTAGACTACCGGCAGCTTTCGAGGCTTCGGTACTCTACCGCTCATCATGAATTCGAAGTTCCTGGGGACGTTAGTAAGCAGGTGTCAAAGTTTGCCAAAAAAGTACATGGTTTGGCAAGCAATTTGCTCGTGTCGAAAGCGGAGCACCTCATTCGTGACAACCGGGACGGTCAATGGGCAGGTATGCTTGAAGGAATGCCATCGCACATCGACAGTTAAAATAAAGTTTATCGAAATGTTGCCACACTAAACACACTAAATTGGAAGTATTGCTCGATAAGAATCCATGCCAAACGCAGGGACAGGTTGCTTTGGTAATCAAAGTTGTTTTAATAAGCCATATCCAAGCGATGACTTACATTGTTTTTTCATTTGTGAACAACTGCTCCAGCATGCTTTTTTCATCGCTTCGTGACGGGTGGTGAAAAATGGAATCATTAAAGCAACCCAAAAAAATAAAAATATTTGTGAAGTGAATTGTGTTGAAAAGGCAATGAAATATAACAAATTATTCATAGTTTTGAATCCCCCTTTAGCTAGTATTGCATATTGTTCAATGATTTTTCTCGTAGGAATTCTGCATTTTCAATACAAAAAGCCAATCTCGACTGAAATTTCGTATAGTTACAACTTTAGATGTACATCTTCTAAATATATTTGAATAATGGCGTTGGAAAAAGTTTATTAAAGCGGGCAATGTATGCAGTTTGCGAGGATGCGGGTTCGAGTCCTGTCTGGACGAGGGAAAATTTGTTCTAAGCCTAAAAGTCACACCTTCTATTCCCGTTAATTTTCGCATCCTCGCAAACTGCATACATTGCCCGCTTTACTAAAACTTAAAATGTAAGTCATATGACAAAAATGAAATTAGTTCGTAAAGTAAAAGTTTATTATTGAAATTTGTAGCATATATCAAGATGGCATGACAAATAATTTTTTTTAATTCTTTTATCACTAATATTTAGAAGTTATTTTGTGAGTTCGAAATCCAATTTGTGGTAATTTGTGGTTTAGTGGTTTCCGAAAAATTTTCAAAAAACTGAGTCAAGTCATCTTGAAACATGATTTTGCTTCAAATAAATCGGACAAGTAGTCTAATAGACTAGCACGTATACTCTATATTGTTGTGCTTGTGCTAGCTTGTTATTGACTCATGAACCGAAAGCTTTCATTAGATTTTGTAAGAAAAAATTACATAAAATACCATATGAATTCGTATTTTGATATTTCATGTTAGTGTAACATTAAGTATTTTTTCGGAAGTAAATGTAATAAAAACAATAGATATGCTTTGCAGCACTACTACTGAAAAATAATCACTCGAATTTGGATTGTTCACCTTTGAAAGCATCGTAATAGAAATTGACAAGTTGCGGGCGCACATAACATCTTCGTTTCCGGTATCCTTTTGACCAATAAATTTACACACATCCATTTTGCGCCTGGTTCACTACCTGAAAAAGCAAGTGTGTTGGCTTAGTTCCCCGAATTCAGATATTTGCCATATTCCTACACGCACGCTCAGTATAGCAGTGACGAACTCCGCTAACAGCCAACGCCACTAGTGGCCAGCAGCGTCAACAACAAACAAACAAAACGTAGAACTTCCTGAACAATAAAACACAAATTTCTGTACAAATGCTAGTAATTATGACGTTAAAATTACATTTTCGTGAACCACAAATTAAGAGCTTTCGATTGATGTATATATCATCGTTGTCCGATTCATTTGAAGCAAAATCATGTTTCAAGATGGCTCAGTTTTTTGAAAATTTCTCGGAAACCACTTAACCACAAATTACCACAAATTGGATTTCGAACTCACAAATTAACCACTAAAAATTGGTGATAAAAGAATTAAAAACAATTATTTTGTCAAGCCATCTTGATATATGCAAATTTGTAGTATTTTATTACACTTATAAACGCGTACCCGGCATTCGAACCAAAGTATTATATCGCAACGCGATGTTAGCGCTACGAGGTCGTGTTCATGTTTTTTAAGTTCTATCGATGTTTATGAGAGGTTTAGGTTAGTAAAGCACGCTCATAAACTATTCAACCTCTTACGATTAAGTGCACCCAACACAAACGGGGAACATTTTGTTACTTTGGTGCAACTTTTTGTTACTTATTGTGTATTAGACCGCGCTTTATACACAAAGAGTATTAACCAAAAAGTAACAAAAATGATGACGGCCACACGCTTGTATGTGTTTCCGCAGGAGAACATACAGCCAAGAACCGCAATGCATGTGTTAGCAAAACTTCACACGTTGCATTTGTATTGATGCAACGATCAGGTTCATTTCTGTCCCCTTATTCACACATAATGAGAATCTCATCCGTCAACCTCAAATGTCTAATTAGAAACACCACTTTTTCGTTCCCCAGTGTTTACTTGAAATGAAAATATGCAATACCGTGAGCCCAGAGTTGCGAATGTCGTTCGGGATGGGTACGAGTTTTGTATCTTCAAACAGGTCCAAATGAGTTTCTATTAAGTACACTCATTGCGTGTTTTAGATAGCTTGCATAAAGGCAAATGTTTGTGTTTTTCTCTGACGCAGTTTAAAAATCATGATGTGATCCCAGGACGCATTTGAAGTCTTTGAAATCATCAACGTTTGCATACTGTATGACGGGAAAAAATGCTGCTTGGCAACTCTTGTCATATTATTTCTTTATTCCGTATGCGTACAACAAACTAATACACGCACACCGGATAAATTGCGATGACGGTTTGTCTTGCCGTAAGTTAATGTACAGCTCTAAGTAGTGCTGTACATTAACCTGCGGCAGGAGAAGTCGCCCTCGGAGCGCATGTACAACATATGCGACGGTGTTGTTTCTTGACTGGAGATGGAAAGGGAGCATTTTTCGACAGAGAAAATTTTGCATGTGGTTGAAACGTCCATTATTAAATAGTCGTACTCCCGTAACACGTGCTAAATATGTGACAGTATGTGTTGTTACTTGATTGGAGATGAACTTTATTGCTTTTTAAGTGACAGATTTGTTACCTAAAGAGTCAATTCACGTTATTGCTAATTAAGTAATATGGAAAAATTTTGCGTGTGGTTTAATAACGTGTATCAATATCTCACAACTACCAGTAATTAAGTATGGAAGATAGCGGAGCCGTCAACAAGCAACTAGTATAAAATATTTTGTGAAAATCCATGTAATAATTGAACGAGCGATTTTGAGCAATTAAGGAAGTTTTGGATTCCTACTATGTTCTGTTTAATGATAATTTAATAATAAAATTTAATGCCGTCATTATTACTTTTTTCACCATTTTTTGTTGTTCACATAAACAACAAAAACAGTCCTTATCAGAATCACCACAAATATGACTGAAGAGTTTAATCAATAACGTTCTACTTAGTCTTTTGCCGTAAAGTTTTCGTATTTCAGATACAATCATCCACTTTTTCTTTTACTCATCTTTTTACTAACTAAATTTCGTACTTTTTCACTTTCATTCCCAGTGACGAATTTGCACATTCACCCACCCATACTAAATCATACAGTCATGTATTTATTTACGCATTCACCCACTAACTAACACATTCACTCTCTCATTTACTCGTTCATTTGCTTACTAATTCACTCCGGGCGACGAAGAAAAGAGATGTTCAAAAATTCTAGTCGATTTGTGACGTAGGGGTAAGGAGGATAGGAAGCTTCGTGAAGTCACATGATGAACGTTTGAAAATTAAAAAAAAAATGATTCGGAAGAACGTTATCCTTTTTTTATCCACAACTTCTTGTTTTATAATCGAACTGGAAAATATATTACAGGTCTTTTTTTCATTTCTTTACTCATTGCCCAAAAACAATACAAGATATCGACCTCATATCATTCACATTTTCCGTTTTGGACCCAAAGTAATCACATATTCATTTTCAATTTCCGGTGCAAATACTGAAAATTTAAAATATTGATTTTGGTCCCCAGATTGACGGTTTTCTTCGTTATATATTTACTTCAAAAAAGTCCTCACGCGGTCTTATACATACCTGGAACACATCCTTCGCGTAAAAAGAAGACCTTAATGTAATCTGCTGTTTTCGATTTAAGGTATTTATTATTTATGTTGGTTGTTATTTCGACTGAGCAGTCACAAAAAAGCAGAGCGACTCATTTTATACTGCCCGACGTTTCGTCACTGATTAGTGCCTTCTTCAGGGGACACTGTGGCCTTTTATTAAATTTTTTGTTAAAAGTATTTGGCAAAAATGATTAAAAATCTTTAGCAAATGATTTTTTTCATGCGGACTTCAGAATTTACGCGGATTTGTTTCGCGGATATCGGAGTTTACGCGCTACGTATCCGCCACGTAAGAAAGGCTTTAGTTGATCTCCGCAACGGCACATATTGCATTTTGTGGATAGGTGATTCTTATGTAAAATTTCTCGCTGATCACGTTGGTGATATCAAATTTAGAAACAAAAAGGGGGTGTCTTAGAAAAAAACGCAATTTTAGTTTTCAAACGCGAAAATATCAATACTGGCAACACTGTACGCAAAATCTGATAATGCCATTTGATGGAAAATTTCGAATCCTTTAAAAATAATGTGTATCATTGTCTCTAGTTCTGACGGTCTCTGAGATATGATGTTTTCCTCTTGAACATGGAAGATGATGTTTTGTTAGGCGGGTGCCTAGCGTGGTTGGTAACGTTTCCGCCAACCACGCTCGACGCCTGGGTTCGAATCCCAACGCCGACATAGGTGTTGATGGTTGTGGGGTGGCGTGATCCATTCTCAACCAACTCAACTGGTCTAGAATCAATCCTAGCCGACACCGGGAAATTTTCTGAGGCGAAAAATCTCTGGGATCACGCCTTCCATCGCATGAGGAAGTAAAGCCGTTGGCGCCGATCCGTTAATCAACGGGTCGTAAGTTAGGGTCCTGGGTGGAGTCGCCACGCAGGCGTCGGTGATTGGCACAACAACAGTGGTGGAACTAGACCGACGGAAAATAAGTGAGAATGAAATAATGATGTTTTGTCAAAATAAAAAAAAGTAGGAGGTTGTATCCAAGACACGACCGCATAAATGACGTAGAACTACGTACACTATTAACAAATGCATTGAGTGTTTCCATACCCTAGTAGCACAACTGTTTTTATCAAAGTTTTATAGCGCTTTTTTGGCTGTATTGAGCGCTATTAAACTTTGATAAAACCAATATTTTTACTTGGGTAATGAGTTATAATGTCTACTAATGATGGGTTATGAATTTCGTGAACCGGTTTCAGCAGTTAGCAGATCGTGCCGAGTAACCATACACAGCACACACACACAAATCATACCATATCATAGACACACACACATCATACCATATCATTATACCATACACACATCATACCATATCATACACACATACACACATACACACATGATACCATATCATATACACACACCAAGCAAGCGACCAATCAGAGGACGTTATTTCTATTTCAACAAGGCTTGACAATTTTCAATAGTGCAATAGTTTGTAGATTCAAACAACATTTTCCTGCATTTGGGCAGATGCGTGTATAATTTTCCAATCGATTGCTGCAAGAATGAAGAAAATCGGTTGAAAACCAACCGACCTATAAGCATTTGAAAAGGGACAAATTTCGTCCCAGTTTTTCAGTTTGCATCCCTGTGTGGTATGCTAAAGTAAAACATAGTTCTATGCCAAAAGGCATTTTGTTGTTCAAAATCGGTTGCTGATCGCAACCTTTGTGCTGCCCCAACAGTGGGGGAGTTAAGATACACGGACAACATGCACTGTGGAATTCACCTTCTGTAAATTAGACGGCCGCGACAGATGTAACTGCTAGAATCCGCACAGAATGCTTGCTTACGTTGTCAAAAATTATTAACTTTCAATGACTTGTTTATTTGCCTTGAAAAAAGGCATTTTGCTGTTCAAAATTGGATTTGGTGATGACGATCTTTATGCTGCCCCAACAGTGGGGGAATAATGGCAGTTTGGCGAGGCACGCTGAGAAGAACCGCGCTGCTACTGAGACGTGATGACCAACCACAACGCTAGTGATTTATTTAATTTGAAGGCAAACACAGGCGCAACCCGCTGTTACTTCTGACTGCTGTATCTGCTTCTACTGCCGTCAACGTTGTGGACGGTCCATCCAGCTCACCTTTCGACTAATGAATGTAGCTAGTTTTCCCAGAAACACTCTTTTATAGCCGAAGGGTGCTACGTAATAGGCCACGCCTTTCTGTTCAGTTGTCTAATTCTCTAACATTCTTAAGACGAATTATTTCACAATTCGCATTCGATATTTGTTTCCAGCGAATAAACACCGATGGTGCTCTCACACACGCAACGGTTTCAACCCGTATTTTATTGCGGTTTGTAACATCAAGCGATTTCGTTTGCTCGTTGTTGCGTGTTGCATCATGTTGCAACTTGGCAGTTGGGAGACGACGAAATTCTGTGAATGCTGATTGATTAAATCGACTTCATATTAGCTCTGCCTATTCGAATTCGTTCGAATTGCGTTCTAACAGGGCAGTTTGTTATTCAAAATCGGTTATATTGATCGCAGCCTTTGTGCTGTCCCAACAGTGGGGGTAAACTAAAACTAAATAAACTACAACAGAATTTGATTGCTAGGATCCCGCGAAAAAGTTTGCTTGTGTTGATGCTAGGAAATTTTCACCCTTCAATTACTTGTTTATTTGCCTTGAAAAAAGGCATTTTACTGCTCAAAATCGGTTGCTGATCGCAACCTTTGTGCCTCAACAGTGGGGGAGTTAAGATACACGGACAACATGCACTGTGGAAGCTATTTCATCTTCTGTAAATTAGACGGCCGCGACAGGTGTAACTGCTAGAATCCGCACAGAATACTTGCTTACGTTGTCGAAAATTATTAACTTTCAATGACTTGTTTATTTGCTTTGAAAAAAGGCATTTTGCTGTTCAAAATTGGATTTGGTGATGACGATCTTTATGCTGCCCCAACAGTGGGGGAATGATGGCAGTCTGGCGAGGCACGCTGAGAAGAACCGCGCTGCAACTGAGACATGGTGACCAACCACAGCGCAAGTGGTTTATTCAATTCGAAGGCAGCCACAGGCGCAACCCGCTGTTACTTCTGAGTGCTGTATCTGCTTCTACTGCCGTCAACGTTGTGGACGGTCCGGTCCATCCAGCTCACCTTCCGACTAATGAATGTAGCTAGTTTTTTCAGAAACACTCTTTTATAGCCGAAGGGTGCTACGTAATAGGCCACGCCCTTCTTTTCAGTTGTTTAATTCTTTAATATTCTTTAGACGAATTATTCCACAATTCGCATTCGAATTTTGTTTCCAGCGAATAAACACCGATGGTGCTCTCACACACGCAACGGTTTCAACCCGTATTTTATTGCGGTTTGTAACATCAAGCGATTTCGTTTGCTCGTTGTTGCGTGTTGCATCATGTTGCAACTTGGCAGCTGGGAGACGACGAAATTCTGTTAATGCTGATTGATAGAATCGACTTTATATCAGTACTGCATATTCGAATTAACTGCCTTTGTAAAGGCGCTCTAACAGGGCAGTTTGTTATTCAAAGTTGGTTATGCTGATCGCAGCCTTTGCGCTGCTCCTACAGTGGGGGGTTTAATAAATAAAGTAAAAGTAAAAATTAGACAACTACAACAGAACTTGATTGAATCCCGCACAGAAGGTCTGCTTGTGTTGATGCCAGAAAATTATTAACCTTCAATTATTTTTTTATTTGCCTTGAAAAAAGCATGTTGCGGTTCAAAATCGGTTGCTAATTACAACCTTTGAGCTGCCCTAACATTGGGGGAATTAAGATACACGGTCAACATGCACTGTGGAAGCTATTTCACATTCAGTAAATAAGACGGGTGCGACAAATTTAAATTGCTAGGATGCAACACAGAATGCTTGTTTGCGTTGACAAAAATTATTAACTTCCAATGACTTGTTTATTTGCCTTGAAAAAGGCATTTTGATGTTCAAAATTGGATTTCCTGATGGCAATCTTCATGCTGCCCCAACACGGGGAGAATAATGGCTGTCTGGCGACACACGCTGTGAAAAACCGCGCTGCTCCTGAGACGTGGTGACCAACCACAGGGCTAGTGCTGCTGCTAAGGAAGGACGACTGCTGTTGTCGCTGTCTAGAACTATTATGAGCGGCTCCGGCAGAAACAGGCTCTTATATAGGCCAAATAGCATGTTTTCAATTGCAAGGTATATGATTCTGTCGACCGTGCTTGGGAAGCAATCATATAACGACCAATCAGAGGACGTAATTTTTGTTTAAACAAGGCTTGACAATTATCAATAGTACAATAGTTTGCATAATCAATCAACAATTTTCTACATTTGGGTGGATGCGTGTATAATTTTCCAAACAATTGCTGCAAAAATGAAGGAAATCGATTGAAAACAAACCGATTTATAAGCATTTAAAAAGGGACATATTTCGTCCCTTTTTCGTTAATAGTTTTCCTATTCACATCCCTATGTGGTAGGCTAAAGAAAAACGTAGTTCTACGTCAAAAGATAAACTGGAGGGCCTGCAATTGGCGGGGGTTGACAACAAATCATTTAATTTATTTTGGAGCGAATCGGAGAAGGTCGTTGCATTTGCCTGATCACTTGGTATTGAATGACTCCACTTCCACTTCCAAAGTGATCAAAATATGACGACATGGTTCAGGACCGGCCCCTAAAATAGAAAAATATCAATTTTTATGTATACATTTAAAATAGCTTTGATACCGTTAAACCATGGAGACGCATGGTAGTTAAGAAGCCAAAGGGCCAAATACTCTGTTGGATCGTTTATCTAAACAACTGGAGTTCATTGAAATCTTAAAAAAAAAATTCTGTTAAATGAATTCATGTTTTAAAAAATCTTTGCAAAAATGCTACAGGCCTACACACCCACTAAGTTTCATTTAATTCTAAGAGTGTATTGCCAGTCCATTGATGATTTAATGTGGAAGCTGCATAAGTTGCATCAAGTTTGAAATGGTGCTTCTCGGTTCTAGAAAGGGCGTGTAATAAGTGATAAATAAAAAAGTTGTTCTGCACCGCACATATTATTAAAAAAAGCAAGTTAAAGTGTAAGTCATTTTGTATCACACTAAATCAGACACCTTCTCGGTAGTGTTGAAGGAGCAAAAATTCATAATTCAATGAACATCACTTTCCGTAACCGTCATCGTTGCTTCACTTTCCATGTCATCATGCTTACTAGCATTCTGCTGCTGAAATAAAGACGTTATTAGGTGAAGAAAAATGATGCTGGCGTGCAACACCGGGGCGAAAACTGACGCGATAGAGGATAAATGAGCTGCGCTTCCTGTCTGGAAAGAGCAAGTTTTCCGTCTTCTAATTAGTAATTTCGTCATATTCGCTCCCCTCCTCTTGCCGCTCCGTTTTCAGAAAAGTGTACTTCCCCGAAAAAGTCGTCGAGAAACGACAGCTGTGTAACTCTGCTCATCAAATAATCTCGACGAAACTTTCGCTTGATGAGATGTCGAGATTGAATCGTTATCCTCCGATTTCACGTTGGGATATTTGATTCGGGATATGGGTAATAGCTCGTCACATGAATTTCGTTTCACGAACCTTGGAGTAAGGGAAGAACTGATTTTTGAAAATTGGGTCTGCATGCCACTCGTTGTTGGTTTTATCCTTCCAACCTCAAAATGTATATTTATTTTACATCATCAACAGATTTCAATCTCTCTAGTTCTATGACTGTTGAATTTTTCTTGTGGTCGCTTGCCTTTGCGAGTTTCTAGCGCAACTTCATAGAAACCATACCGCACACAAAAAAGAATCACTTGAACTAAAGTGCATCCTAATAGATTCCATTATACTTCCCTGTTCACTGATGCTTTTCTTTAGTAACTTCTTTCAGTCACTGTACTGCTCTCGAAACACTCGAACAAAATACCACTCTTTTATTGTGTTTTAAACCATGAACTTATCAGTACAAGCAAACAAAGGTTCACTAAGCCCCCGGCTCCTTCGGGCCCGTTATGTGAGCTGCTGTCCGTCAAGTTTTGGATAAATCACGCAAAAAAGAGCATTGAAGTAACACAAAAAATGCCATTAAATTATGCGTTGAAAAAGCTCGTTCTAAAACTTCCTATCGCACGAGAGTTACAGCGTTGGTTGGTTCCACCTTAACACTGGCTGCTTGTCCAACTGGATAAACACGTCCAGCAGTTGTGGGACGAGACTTGGCGGTGAACCCAGTTTCTGGGAGGAGAATCGCCACGATAAAACTTTTTGCTTGAACAAGTGATTGTTGTTTGACTTTTGGGGAAGTTTTCCGTCGAAAGTATGATGTGTACTTCTTTCCACTTTGTAAGGGAACCGTCGTTTTCGCTGTGTAGCGAAAGCTGTGGTTTCCTCAGATTTATATTAGGTTTGCAGGTTCTACCGTTGATCTACTTTTTTTTTCGAACGATATGTAGATTTCAACGGAATCTTCATCGTCAATTAACCGACGGACACTCAAATCTAGGTAGCTCGAAAATTGATCGATAGGTTATTTAGCCTGAAAGTTCTTTAATCACAAATGCAAGTTTAACATGTTTAGTATTCTCCTATACAGTGTTTGGTGAACTTTATAATGACTCGATTTGGCGTCAACAACTTTTTCGAAGGAAAATAAAAGATAAAATTATTCTTTCCATCGAATTGCGATCCTACACATACGTAATGGATGATCTACGACAGTGGCGTGTCATATTATTTTTCTTGCAGTCCGATTTGGAGTTTGTAACCAACCGTTAGTGTACAAAACGATTGCGAGGCTAACGCCGCGTTGCTATTGCCTTTATTGCGTGGTCTTCATCAAGCCGAGAATCGAACATATGACGACTGGGTTATCAGACTAGCATCGTGCCTCAAAGTCATCTGTGATCGCCTAATTATTTTTATTCGATCTTTCTTTTCGTTTTAAATTTATACTTCTTCTTATATATGGTTCAGGGTGACGCAAACCTGGAAAATCAGGGAATCTCAGAGAATTAATTTTTCAACCAGGGAAATCAGGGAATATCAGAAAAAAATAAAAAATATTCAGGGATTTTTATTAACTCTCGCGTTTAATAACTTTTCAACGCTGTACCAATCCTGACGAAATTTTCACAACTAAGTAAACAAACCTTCGCTGTCATTAGTTTCTCGGTGCGACAACTAAAGGCGCTACAATAAATAATATGAAACGGCCAAATACAAAGTGGAACAAACCTTAGGCTAGCTAAACAGCTGAAATTGCCCAGAAAAACAGTATGACGCGTTATCAAACGGTACAAGGAAACATTGACGACGATTCGGAAGCCTCAAGAATTTGAAGATCATCAAGAGGAATCCCAATCTGTCGGACCGTGATTTGGTCAAAAAATTCGGTGCTTCTCATAGTACCGTGAGAAGAATTCAACTCCGGGAAGGATTCAAGTCGCATCGAGCTAGCAAAGCTAAGAATAGCGTGGCCAAAATCCGTGCTTGGAAGCTATACGACGTTCGACGGATGTCTTTTAATGGACGATAAAACCTATATCAAGGCTGATTTTGGCTAGGTTATAGGTAAAAAATTTTACTTGGCAACGGCTCGGGGGATGTTTTAGCCAGATTTAACCAAAACCAATTTTGCCCGTTTATTCGATCCCACAATCATCGCGACCATATTTTGGCCAGATTTGGCAAGCTGTCATTACAGCTAAATCGTTAAAGAATGGTATGCAGAGAAAGGAGTTTAGTTTGTTCCGAAAGAACTTAACCCACTCAATTGCCCTTAGTTTCGCCCTATTGAGAAATACTGGGTAATCATGAAGAGGAGACTCAAGGTAAGGAAAAAGTGGTCAGAGACGTCGATAAGATGAAGGTCTGAGGAATGACCTGGTGTGCGCCGCCCAATGAGCTGTATTATAGGAAAAGCTCGAGGACTCCTTCGAAACCGTGACGAATAATTTTATTCGTATTTTTTCTTAAAATTATAAACAAAATGCTACGTTTGTGTGAGAAAAGATTTTTAATTCCATAATAAATAACTGAAACACACGCAAATGTTTTGTTCCAATACTATCTGAAGCAAGCTTTACCCTTTTTACATAAACTCTTTTTACAAACTAGTCGTCGCTCATATCACTCACCCTCAATACGGACTACGTTGTAGTAGAAATATGAGTACGGGAGAATATTGAAGAAAAACAATAGGAGAGAACTACATAAAAGATTGTCTTTTCTTGCTATCTTCAGCGACACCACTTACCGTGCAACGCACGTATTATTTAAATAAACCGTTGCGTAACACAGTCAATGGTCGATTCGAGAACAACATTCGAATTATTGTTTATCGCATGGCATGAACAGTAGAATGCCAATCCAAATCGGTTTTTCGAATTTCGTTAAGTGGTAGGTATCAAAGTTTTGTCTTCTCAAAAAATGTCCCCATTAAACTTCCTGCTCAATCGTACAGCAGTTTCTTTCCCAGAATAGTCACAAAGTTCCATTTTCATAGACAGACAGACATTCGAAGCATCCTTCCGTTGCGTATTCCGAAGAAGGATATTTTCTCGATATTTCTTCTCCGGCATAAACTACTGATTATTTCGTAATTTTGAATTTCAAGATGGCTACTTTCAGTAACTGCAAAACAGCGTAAAATGGTCAAATATCATAACATACGTGTGTTTTTACAAACCAAAAATGATAACCAAAGGCCGTGAATCAACTTCATATGCCGTTTAAAAATCTAAAACGGCGTGTTTTAGTTTAAGGAATATACCACCCGAGGCACTGTGGTCCAAAAAGGCAAAAAGTTGAACCTAATTCTTTAGCGCCTTCTAGCTTCATCCTAGGTTAATGATGGCTTCGGAACAATTGTTCGTTTGAACGAACCGCATCTTGATGCATCCAAAAGTAGTTGGGTGGTATCCATAAATTACGTAGCGTCATGAAAACAACATTTTGACCACCACATCAACCGAATGTAACAAAAAGGTAACCCCTCTACAAAAAGTGCGTAACGTTATAGAAGAACATTGCATTTGTCGCAGTGATTCACAAAATATTATTGAATATTATTTTTTGTCATCAATTTATAATCAATTAAAACTGCCACTGATAAAGGCTTTTGTCGATCTAGTTGCACTGCGCAGACACAACACATTTTTTCGCATGCGCTGGTTAACAGTTGTCATAGCAACAGATTTGCGCATTGCCGTATTAGTACTCGAGATGTATTTTGCCACTTAATTCTATCAAGTTGGCTCGCTTTCATGCAGTTATCGGTACTTGTTCTATTAGCCTTCATGTTTTGCGCTTTTCTGGTGATAGAGATGTCATGGAATAGGTAACGTCAACTATTCTATACCAACGTGTGTTACTTGGGATGCAATATGGCTATTTCCATACTAAATAAGCTGTGAAATATTTAAAATCATTTCAAATTTTGGAACGTTGTATTCCAAGCAACAACAAATGCAATCCTTTTTTAAATAAAAAAAATCGTTTGCTAATGTTCATGTTGATTAAAAAGCGAAACCTGGTACCAACACATTTTTCGGATATTCAAATTATATTTAACTGTTTCATATCTTCCATAGCCAAACGTAAAATACGTTCCGTTGATAAAACCCAAGGAACCTCAATATCCCCAAGATATCCGTGTTCCATAGATTGTTTCATCGCATCTAGAAAAATTTTAATTTATCAGAAATTTCATAACCAAAAAAATTGGGGATTCTTTTATATAAATCAAGTAAAAAATATCATGATACTATGTAACGAAAGTTTGAAGTGATATTTTAAGTAGTTCAGTAAGAAAAAACAATAGAATGACATAATACAACAGAAAGACAAAAAAAGATCCATTCGTTACGTATTGCTCGCTGTATACTTTTTCGTATTGTTAGAACACGAAGCTACTTATTTTAGCAGGAAGATCAAACACTTTTACCCCGCGAAATAAATTCTAGAGAAAACACACTTTTCGCTAACTCTCTTTCGACTAAACCCTGGACTATTTAACGCCTGCAGCCATAAATCAACTCTCCACAACTCCCGCTTCTCCCAGCTGGAAACTTTACACGCTAGTTTTCCCCCATCTATCGGACACAACCTTCTACCGACAGATTGTTTCGCCCTGGCCCTACCCCAAGAGCAAAAACTTTCCTCTTTGAAAGTTTTATGTGATGAAGATTGTTTTCTAACGTGTTTTTCTTTCTGGTTGCCTTTTCTTTTGTTGCTCTATCGTTCCAGTCCGGTGCAAAAATCAACATATCAGACGGATCCTGTCCGGAGCGGATCGTTACGGTATCCGGTTCCAGAAGTGCTATCTACAAAGCCTTTACGCTGATCACAAAGAAGTTCGAGGAGGTAAGTTTCGTTAGTTTTTAAAGCATGAAATTCTTGACCGGGTGAGATTTTCGTTTCACTATCATTTTTTACACTTCCAGTGGTGTTCACAGTTCCAAGACAATACTAATGCACAGGGTAAAACACAGATTCCAATCCGCTTAATAGTACCAGCTAGTCAGTGTGGTTCTTTGATTGGTGAGTTTCGCTGATTTTCCAAACGTTTGTCGTCACAGCTAAATGGTTTTTATTTTCTTTTTACCACACACGCTCACGAACAGGAAAGGGTGGCTCCAAAATCAAGGAGATTCGTGAAATTACAGGGTGCTCCATCCAGGTCGCTAGTGAAATGTTGCCAAATTCGACGGAACGGGCCGTGACGCTTAGTGGTTCGGCGGACTCGATCACACAATGCATCTACCACATTTGCTGCGTTATGCTGGAGGTAAGTGCCAAATACTCATCGGGATTTTCACTTTGGATAAAACTCAATAAATTTTAATCACATTTATATTGGTTCCATAACCGAATCAAGATTTTTGCCAGACGGTAATTTTTTTTTTTGTTCAAGTTCAAAGTTTATTGTTACCTACGACCGGCTCGTACTACTCCCAGTCAAAACTTCATAAACCGTCTAGCATTCTTCCATTGCATCCCGGTTAAGTAAATTACCATTTTGTTGGCAGTTGCAAGCTCTAAAAACTTGCTCTCTTCTCCAGATTTGCAATCCTTCCAATTGGAATGCAAATCTTGAACCATTGCTTCTACTTTTCCCCCCAGAGAACACTACTTTGTTCTTCTGCAATTTGAATTTCAATTCCATCAGGTACTTGCGCAACTATTAATCCCACCCACCGTCCTTTTAGCGAGTTGGAATAAAAAAATCGTTTTACGATTTTTTTCCCATCTCGCCCTTCCGCTTTACTTTTACATTGTGTTACATGAAAAAAAAAACCTCATTTCTAACTCGGATATTGAGAAAACAAAAGCAGCAGCAGCATCAGAAATCATAGTATGACCTAGTATCGTTCGATTCAAGTGAGCCTAGCGCGGTCTCTACGCATAGAGAAAGACGTCCCCAGATGGCAGAATGTTCGGTTTACCGACCGTTATTCCCGGTCCGACGTAATTGCGGTTATAGCCCCAATCCCTAAACACACAAAGTACGAATAAGTGAACAAGTCGGGAAATTATCTTCTCTTTTTCCTCCGCTTGCCGGTTTCTTTTTTCGGCAGTTCACTGCACTTTCAGCGAAACGCCTCCTGCAAAACGTTGGACAAGCAACGCATAATCCGCTTAGCGTTAATTCTTAATTTATATAATGAAGTAATTTAAGAAAAAAAAAGGACGAGGAAGTGAAAAAAGTTTCCGAACGGACGGTATAAAAATGAAAGTCGGCTGTGGAAAAGATAATTAATAGGGTATAGTAGTTTTTTCTTGCCTTCTGGGGTAGAAGGGAAAACCGATTGTTGGGTTGGAAATTTTTGCGGTTATTGAGTTTCCCACAAAAGTGGTTTAATCGGCATCTGCTACCTAGGAGAAAATTTTTTTCGACCCCCAGTTCTCCCAGAAGAATTGTTGGTAATGATAAAATAACGAACTGTAGAAGCGTGAAATGGCGTCTATCGGCAAAGTTTAATGACTTTTGGGATACCTGAGAAAACATTTCTAATATAAACGTTATGTGAGCTCCGATATTCGGTAATTTGCACCGTACTCCAGAGTGACTTTCAACCACGAAATAACCATTCGACTACCGAAAAAGGTTAGCAACTGATGCAGCTAATCTCATTTATTTTTATTTATGCGGAAGCTGCATAGGTTATTTCCGAGGTTTTCCAAGGACCTATGCTGATGCTTGTTCGATTGCCGCTTATGGTTTTGGTTTTTATATGCGTGAAGTACAAGCACTTTCAAGCAGCGCAAATGATATCCGAAGCAAACTCGGTTATCTAAAAACTAAAATGATTCAATTTGAAATAAATCTGAGTATATATCACAGTTTTTTTAACATTAGTGAGAAAACTAAAATGTTCCAATGCAGGCACCAAATTTCCATTTTTTCCTGCGTTTCTCCTTTAGCATTTTTGAAGTAGAATACTTCTCTCAGGAAGTTCGGCTACATAGGGATGTGAAATGAAAATCTAAAACCGAAAAAAGTGAAAAATATGTCCAATTTCAAATGCTAATAAATCGGTTAGTATTCGATGGATTTCCTTCGTTCTTGCAGCAATAGATTGGAAAATCTTCTAAGATTCTTCCCAAAATAAGATAATTGTAATTTTATTATTCACACTATTGTACTATTGAAAATAGTCAAGCCTTGTCAAAACGAAAAATTCGACCTCTGATTGGTCGTTATATGCTTGCTTCCCAAGCACGGTCGACAGGATCATATACCTTGCAATTGAAAACATGCTATTTGGCCTATATTAGAGTCTGTTTCAGCCGGAGCCGCTCATAATAGTTCTAGACAGCGACAACAGCAGTCGTCCTTCCTTAGCAGCAGCACTAACCCTGTGGTTGGTCACCACGTCTCAGGAGCAGCGCGGTTTTTCTCAGCGTGTGTTGGGGCAGCATGAAGATTGCCATCAGGAAATCCAATTTTGGAAATCAAAATGCCTTTTTGAAGGCAAATACACAAGTCATTGAAAGTTAATAATTTTTGTCAACGCAAGCAAGCATTCTGTGTTGCATCCTAACAATTTAAATTTGTCGCACCCGTCTAATTTACTGAATGTGAAATAGCTTCCACAGTGCATGTTGTCCGTGTATCTTAATTCCCCCAATGTTAGGGCAGCTCAAAGGTTGTAATTAGCAACCGATTTTGAACCGCAACATGCTTTTTTCAAGGCAAATAAACAAATAATTGAAGGTTAATAATTTTCTGGCATCAACACAAGCAGACATTCTGTGCGGGATGCAATCAAATTCTGTTGTAGTTGTCTAATTTTCACTTTATTTAGTAAACCCCCCACTGTAGGGGCAGCGCAAAGGCTGCGATCAGCATAACCGACATTGAATAATGAACTGCCCTGTTAGTACGCATTCACAAAAGCAGTTAGTTCTACTATGCAGAGCTAATATGAAGTCGATTCAATCAATCAGCATAAACAGAATTTCGTCGTCTCCCAGCTGCCAAGTTGCAACATGATGCAACACGCAACAGCGAGCAAACGAAATCGCTTGATGTTACAAACCGCAATAAGATACGGGTTAAAACCGTTGCGTGTGTGAGAGCACCATCGGTGTTCATTCGCTGGATACACTATCTACTGTCTACTGAACGCAATAATCTGCTTACATGCGACATGGGGACGGGAACATTTTCTTCAACCAAGCTGCACAACACGACACAAAACATGGTATTTTGTTGCTTCAATGAGAGTGCTATCGGTCCGGCTCGACAGAATGTTCACAAGAAATCATTTTTGTGCATCCTTGCTACGAAACTGAGGAAAAACTTTAGAAACTGAAAAAAGAGGTGGAGCTTATCAAATGATCGCTCTGAACCAGAATGAAATCACACATATTTTTCAAGTTATATCATTCCACCACGTACGTAAAATAATTCATTCCTATTTTCATCCCTATATAAGAGCCTGTTTTAGTCGAAGCCGCTCATAGTAGTTTAGTGATGGGAAATATCGCCCAAAACGGACATCGATAACAATCGATAATTCCGGGGCTTCTATCGATATTATCGATAGGTATCGATAATTCGCGGTAAAAAAAAAGTTTTCAGATGGTGATGAAAAAAAAACTATGACAGATAGTTGAGTTGGATAAATTTCCCATGGAAGGTTACCATGTTAGCTTCCTCACAAAAAAATATTACGTCCTTGCGTGCAGTCTTCCGGCAGTTAACCGGAACATTCGCCATGGCGGACGAAAACATGCGTGTAGCCATGTTTTTAAGCTCTTTCTTCGTTTTTTTTTTTATTAATTCCTCCTCCGTTTTGGGGCCAAATTTTTGGAATAGATCTTGCGCTTCAAGTTTGCCCAGAAATTCTCGATGCGAAGCAGGTGGGGGACAATGGGCAGATTCGCCGACTTCGGTACCACATCCTCCAACGATCGCTTCGAGTAGCTGATCGACGTCAAATCTGGCCAGGACACCGTATCTTCGCGCTTATGGTATTTCTTGATGAACGACGCAACTTCTGTCAGGCACTTCGTACTATAAATTTCCCCGTTCACGGCCAGCCCGGAGCGAAAGAAGAGCAACTTTGACATCCCTTTCTCGCTGATTGTCAGCCACAACCGCACCTTCTTGGGGAACTTGGTCTGTGAAATAAACTTTACCTCGGTGCTCACTTCCTTCGTGGGGGAGGTAAAATACGAAGAGCCCTGCTAGTCGTTGCCATCCAGGGTGAGATAGGTCTAGCCGTCCAATACCACTGCCGCGTCGCGATTCGCCGGGAAAATCGATTTGACCATCTTATCCAACCGCTGTCGCTGCGTCATTGCCTGCAGCTCCGAGACCAGTGGACGGGACTGCCGCTTCCTGCATGTATGTCCATGTTCTCCAGATACTTTTTCACTGTTTTAGAGCATGCACCAATCTCTCGGCCAAGGGCACGCAGCAATTTAGCCACTTTTCCCTCGGTATTCCTCTTCAGCATCCTTTGAAGCTTCTTGTCGCTCAGGGTCGTTGGCCGTCCGAAACCGGGCTTTCTTTCGATGCTCTGATCGTTGTCCAATAGTGTCAAGATGTTGTAGATGCCAGAACCGGCATACCCGGCGTCCACAAAGTGCCGCACGATGTCCGTTATTGACGCGGCGGGGTACCATTCTATGAACGCGCACACTTCTGAACGGAGTAGCTTCACTTTTTTCGCCATCACAGTTAGAGTTTGACTGATAGAGCTGTCAATTTATTTTCGCTAACTCATGGGTTACTATAATTGATGATGCATGAGTAGTTTCGTCAGTGCCATTAAAGGTAAACCCATGAAAAATTGGCAATTTTTGCCTATTTTTTTACCGCAAACGTTATTCGACAAATGCAATTTTGCTATATAAATTTGTTAAAAACAGAAACAGTGAGGGCCCAAACAGAATGGATACGTTTGCGTTGCGTTGACGTCAATGTGACAGTGAATGTATGAGCTAACTGTCAAATTGCCGCAAACGCATCCGCAACGTATCCATTGTGTTAAGGCCTTGAATGACAAATCTTACGATACTACAAATGAAAATTCAAACAACCGGACGAGTTAAACAGTTTGTTTTGGAAAGTCTTCGGGTTTTACGCCGGGAGTGCTTTCTACGGAGTAGTTTCAAGCCGAAGTTCACTTTGAAGGTTGTATAACAAGGGAAATAATTGAAGCAGGCAAAATTCTGTCAATTTTTAAACGTCTAAAACTTCACGGAAAATGAATCAATTCTGACAAAACAGGTTTCATTTTACTGGAAAACTGCCCTAGTTTCCCATTATTACTAGAGAACTGGACGTGACCAAGGGTCACTGGAAATGTTTCGGATTTCCGGAGTGTGTGCCAAAGTGTACATTTTTGCAACACGTAGAACTTTTTTCTGACATTCTGTTTCACTTAGGTTTATATGTTGTCAATAAATCAGAATTTGTTTCGGGTTCATTGGTAGCCAAAGATTGAAAATTCGCCAAGGAATCATTGAGGTATGAATTTATTAAGTATGGGTGTTGATTTTGGCGGTTTTTTCCCTGTTGGGTACTAGTTTTCTTTGAGCTTGCAGCACTCTAGCAGAATTCAATCGAACATTGTGGGTGTGTAGGTCTTATTAAACCAAGCAACTTTGCAAATTTGCGTTTGAAAATTTATCTGGATTAACATTTAAAAAGGTCAGATTATTTTCACGCGGATTTTCTCTGAAAGGTTATTTATGCAGATTTTCAAATTAACGTGGTTTTTAACGCGAATTTTTGAATTAAAGCGGCTTATCAAGAATAACATGGTTTTTTTCACGAGGCATGTATCCCCCGCGTAAGAAAACCTAACTGTATTTGAACCTTTTTCTTATGAATCAATATATCTTTGTAAAAATTATCTGAACTTTCCTTCAAAAATATAAAAAAATGAGTTAAAGATCCTACTCTGAAAAAAATATTATTTTAAAAACAAAAAATGATTTTAGAAAATATCGGTGATCTCAGATTTTTTTAAATGAAGTATTTTAGATAGACAATTTAGTTGCCTAAAACGTTCTATGCGTTGCAAAAATGTACACTTTGACACACACTCTTGAAATCCGAAACACTGTAGGTTAGTCACACCAAGTTTCCAAGTAATACTAATATAATACTGTTTTCCAGTGAAATGAAACCGGTTATCAAAATTGATTCATTTTTCGTAAAGTTCTGGCCATTTAAACTTAGAGAGAATTTTATTTATCCCAATTATTTTGTCTATCCCATGTATAAATCAAGATACTTTTTTGGCGCAACAATTTCGTTGATTTGGATTTTTAGTGGAACTAAAAATTGTTTGTTGGGTAACAGATACTTTAAACTTAAACAATTCCAAGTTAAACTAAACAATTACTAGAGAATTGCCAATAGACTGCCGCTATGCATGTCCATCATATTATAAGAGTTGGCAAGCCGAAGAAAATGCATTTTATTACGATTTCGTATCATTGCTTTTGATGAGATGGTGCAAAAAGTTTGGATATTTTTTTTAAAGTTCTCCAGTGCTGAGTTGTTGAATTCACCTGTTCTTAGGAAACTAAAAACTATAAATACCTTTTTAGTCACCATTATTTCTCAGAAACTCAGTGACACCCGGGGCGAACCTTTACACCACCCCCAACAATGCTAAATCTTGTCGAATAGCAGCACCCAACAAATACCTAGCGGCAAAAGCAACTCCTGGGGTAGGGTAGGTTCTTTTGGGTCTCCTCCAGTAACCAGCCGCACTGACTTGTGCTCACCCTTATAATATCGATAATTATCGTTAACGTCAAAAAATTAACGATAATATCGATGACCAGCATTTATCGATATTATCGATAAGTATCGATAAGTTTCCCATCACTATAGTAGTTCTGAACAGCGACGACAGCAGTCCTCCCTTAGCAGCAGCGGGAGCGAGCAGTGGGTACCATCGATAGCGGATAGCGGCCACAACTGTGGCATGGCTGCGAATAAGCGTAGCAGTTTCAGCGGATCTCACCATCGATAGCAGCAGGGCCAGCAGATGCAGGTACAGCGGATACCAATGGCGGCCACAACTGTGGCATGGCTACGGATAGCGTTGCAGGTGCTCAGCTGTTGGGCCAGCGTTTAGCGGCCACAACTGTGGCATGGCTATGCATAGCGTAGCTGTTGCAGCGGGTATATCAGCATCGATAGTAGCAGGGTCAGCTGATGCAACGACACTCCCTCCACTAAAATGCTGTTTCAGTGTGGTAGCGGGAAGCATCAGCAGCAGGCTTGCATGAAGTGAATACATCAGCCAGCAACTTTCTCTAAGGCCTCTGCCATAGTAGACGCGAAAAGCGGCGCGAACCGATTCGCTCGGCCGTAGGTTGATGTACAGCTCTACTGATGGCTGTACATTAACCTACAGCTGAGCGAATCGGTTCGCGTCTATTATGGCAGAGGCCTAATGGGAAAGTTGCATCAGTTTGTTCAGAAGAATATTATTGTCGGTAATATTACAGAGATGCGATTGCGTAAATCAGATTTTGAATTGAACAATTGTTCTTTTGAGAACAAATAACACACTTATTTGAAGAGTTAATAGCTTTTGGTACCAATAGCAGTATAGTGACAGCCTCAGCGGTAGATGCAGATGCAGCCGGTACTTCCCTGAGGCCGATGTAAAGGTAAATGGGAGCAGCACGGCGAAACAGTTCGGGTTATGCTTAGACGCGCGTCATTTTTCGTTGTTGATATTCCCCACATGAAACGACGCGCTTTCGTATGATAGCGGTGGTATAAGCGGTAGATGCATTTGCCAACACTTCCTCCAGTAAAGCTGTGTCTAGTTTTCAATGTGAAAACACCTTTCTCATCGTGTTGACCGTGCGCCTTAGTCCTCACTATCAAGGTAACACAGAGATGTAAGATAAACACTACATCCTATGATAAATTGAACAATTGTCCTTATAAGGACAACAAATGAATTAATGAAGATTTAATTTTGAATTGGAATACTTCTCTCAGGAAGTTCGGCTACACAGGGATGTAAAATGAAAATCTAACACTGAAAAAAGTGAGAAAAATTTCAAATGCTAATAAATCGGTTAGTTTTCGATGGATTTCCTTTGTTTTTGCAGCAATCGATTAGAAGATCTTCTAAGATTCCTACCAAATGCATGAAATTGCAATTTTATCATTCGAACTATTGTACTATTGAAAACTCTTAAGCCTTGTCAAAACACAAAATTCGACCTCTGATTGGTCGTTATACCGCGCTTTCCCAAGCACGGTCGGCAGAGTTATGGACCTAGTAAATTGGGAATGCATCATTTGGCCTATATAAGCGCTTCATCAGATAATAAACAAACATTTCATCGGATATTAAATTGAACAACTGAAATTTGAAGAACACAAATGATTATTTGAAGAGTTAATATTTTCTCGTTTTGCGCTATAATCCAAAGTTAATTATCTTCATCTACATGCATACTCTGACTATTATTACGTGTTTGCGTCGCTTAGTGTTTGGCTACGGTCATGCAGAACGCAAATAACGGCGCGATGCGATTCGGCAAGACGAAATCTGTTGAAATGTATAACTCTACTTCGCCTTAAAAAGAGCTGTACATTTCACCACGGTAAGGCGAATCGCATCGCGCCGGCATTCGCGTTCTGCATAAACGTAGCCTTTGCTCCGTTCCCGTTTAATGATGTCGTATTAAATGTGCATATTACAATTCGGCAGCACTTCAACTTCTCATTTGCACAAAATTTAAAAATATCCAATGAACTTCATTCAAAATATCAGACAAAAAGAAATTACAATACTGCCAATGAACGGTCAACGTTTATTTACTAGAAAAAATGACTGACACGCAAACAGCCAGGTTATCTTTCTTGTAAAAGTATTCTACTTCAACCTTGCGGTCGTGGCTTTGCATACAACCTTCTTGTGATTTTTTTTTCTAAAACCATCAAACCGCGTTGCTTCGTGAATTTATTGGCAGTAATTCAGCACCGGCGTCAGATATGGGTAAAAGTTATTCCTCTTGAGGCAGCACCGATCGAACCAAACGACTAGCGTCAGTTCGATGGTATGTTATGCTAGCTGAAATAGTGGATAGTGCAGCAGCTGCACTACAGGGTGTTACAACTTAATCCATTTCAAAACTTTTCAGGGGCTCCCCCTCCGCGATCTGCTGTCACTTCGCACCACATTTCTGTTCAATCGTTTCCTCAATTGGAGGCAATCCTCGTGCCGTGCAGTTTTGCCAATACCCACGATTCCGGTCGAACGTTGTAAATTTTCTCCACAAAAACGATGGAAAAGTTTTGAGCAGGATATTTGTTTCCTAGCAACTCAGCTTAGAGGTAGTAATTTAATTGTACGCTTTGGCGTGCATTGAATTATTATCCGGAACGGCTTCAATATGTCCTTATTATTTGTACCACCCACATTCAAACTTTTATGGTGATCATAAAGAGAAAAAAGTCGTGATAATAAAGACTTTGTCAACAAAAGCAATCGGTTAGTGGATATACTTTTCAGTGACAAAAATCCACAATTAATTGCCTGCTATCAATTTGTACATATTTTTAATAATTACCTGACGAAGCGTGAATAATTCTCGACCGGATACTGTCCTCATTTGTATTGAATTGTGAAACGGGTGTTTTATGTTTATTTTTTTTCGATTTTCTGCTCTTTGGGTTTTAATTATATACGTCTTATCTATCCATCACATTAAATGTTACCATTCACACCGCTCGCAAACCGAAAACCATTTATGCTTCCAATGCTAAAAAAAGTTATTCTCGGCAAAAAAATGATTAATAATTTTGCTTTCTTTGGTTGCAGCACAAATAGAAAATGTTGGTTTTCAATTTTATTGTTATAAATTTGTTTAAAAATTTGAATATCGTTTCATTATATAAACTTACATACTTCAATCAGCTGAGAGCCGGTGTGACTCACGACGTTTCATGAAGCAATCTCTATTCTACTCGGGTTTAAGTTGTTCGTTGCTGTGATCCTAAGCCTACTAACCGGGTTGTCGTTCGACATCCTTGTGACGTATCCAGCCCACCGCAATCTATTGATTTCAGTCAGATGCGCAATGGGGCTCTCTCGAAGCAACACGTGTAGTTCGTGGTTCATGTGTCTACGCCATTCTCCGTTTTCCGTAGTATCTTCCTTTCGAAAACTCCAAGGGCGTTCAGGACCTCTGAGAGCAGTGTAGTCACCTCAAGCCCATAGAGGACAACCGATCTAATTGAGGTTTTGTACAATCTCAACTTCGCTCGGCTGTGCACCCTACTCTATCTCAGGCACCTCCGAAGTGAAAAGTAGGCGCGGTTCCTACATTGCATTGGATGTATTTTTAGATCACTTTGCTGGTATTATTGTTGGCAGTAACCAATGATTCCAAATATACGAACTTTTCAACTACCTCATGCTCGGCTCCGTTCACGATTACTTGCTGTAGGAAGCTATTGGTGGTCTTTGTGGAGCTTCTTTCCCGTCGATGTTAAACAATAAGCACGGAAGGCCATCACCATGTCTCAAACCTCGGCGTGGCTCAAAGAAACTCGAAAGTGTCCTCGAGACACATTAGAGTGGCAATGAGATGTATGGAAAAAAGGTCATTGAATCATTCAATTCAAAGAACCGACAATGCGAACATTTGGTTTATTTGCCCAAATAAATAACCTGCGCGAAATTTCAGCTCAAACGGACATGATCTCAGGGTGCCTCAAAGGTTCAATGTTTTGTTGTTTTGGCCCTCGAAAATTAACATCCTTAGTAAAAAAAATAAGTTTATTATTTACATTAAAATGATTTACATGTGGTTTGGTGAATCATTTTATTGTTTGTTAGGCGTCTAGAACTTTTGTTTTTCTCAGGTATCGAAAATAAACGAGGGTTAAAACATCAAAACTTAGAACACTTTGAGGCACCCCCGAATCATGTCCGATTGAGCTGAAATTTTGCACAGATCATCTTAATAGATCATTAAAAAAAATGGCTTTAGAAATTTGACATGATCATTTTCGCTGCCACCCTAACGCACATAACACATCTCTCGATCCATGGCAGCCTTGATCAGCCTCGTTAGTTTATCCATAAAAATTTCTCCCAGCATGATCTGATGTAGCGATCCACTGAAATTGGGCCAGGATTGGAATCTAGCAGAACGAAATTATTAGCGCTCTCGGGGTTTGACCAATCGGTTTGCGGATCTTCTACAAAATTTCTTGGCATAGTAAGGGCTTCAATTTGGATGTTTGCATTAGTTTCGAATTTAGCTGTGAAGGTGGCGTTGCGATGCCAACATTTTTCTCTTACATGCTAGAGCTTTGCGGGTTTCGACAAAGTTGTACATCGCTTAATTCTATGAAACTTCACAGAGTATACAAGTTTTCTAACTCTCCAGGTTTCGGAGATATACGAATTTTTATGAAATTTGTCTGAATTTCACGTTTTATTGTGATAGTTGCATGAGTTCGCTTGAATTGATTTTTTACAAATTTGGAATACAGGTCGGACTCGATTATCCGGAGACTCGATTATCCGGAGACTCGATTGTCCGGAAACTCGATTATCCGGAATTTTACTTTTTTGGTGTCCGTTTTCAATTTTTATTCCGAAATTTTATCTTTATCATCCCTTCTGGCATATTAGTTACCATTTAAGTCACTTCCGGCATGTTTCGGACATGTCCAAATTAAGTGAAAATAATCCAGTTTGTTAATTAAGTGAAAATAATCCAATTTATTTTTTTGCTTTTCAAGATTTTACCCCTTTTTGCCTCAGAAATAACTTCTGGTTACGCCACTGCAGCATACAAGAAAAAAAAAGAAATATTTATTTTATGTTCGTTAATCGCAAAATTTCAGTATTTTTTGTGTGATTCGATTATCCGGAAAACTCGATTCTCCGGAATGAAAATTTTTTTGATGTTCCGGAAAATCGAGTCCGACCTGTAATTACGTCATTTTCTTCTGAGTACAGAAGTTTTTTAAGCACTTAAGTGAAAATATGACACAAAATTTGAAAAAAATATACAATTTTGTGAATTAGATATCTCATCGGTATGCGTTGATCAAAGTTACCCCAGTTTACGGTACAATAGTTCGCATAATCAAACAACAATTTTGTGCATTTGGGCGAATGCGTCTATAATTTTCCAATCAATTGCTACAAGAATGAATAAAATCGATTGAAAACAAACCGACTTATAAGCATTTCAAAAAAAGACAAATTTTTTCCTCTTAAATTTTCTTTTTACACCCCCATGGGTGATTTTTTTTGCTATTTGGTTTTTCGTGTATTCAGATTCGACAGTTCACGCGGGAATTCTGACAGCTGTCAAAGTCTAATGTACTCAGTTTGGTTTGCCATTTCACCATGAACAGACATACGCCTGAACAACGCCTACAAGTAATCGAATTTTATTACCATAATTCGTCCTCTGTGAAAAATGTTTTTCGCGCAAAATTGTGTTCAGTGACGAAGCTCATTTCTGGTTAAATGGGTATGTTAATAAGCAAAATTGCCGCATTTGGATCGAAGAGCAACTAGAGGCAATACAAGAATCGCCAATGCACCCAGAAAAATGCACGGTTTTGGGCGGTTTACACGCTGGAGGCATCATTAGTCCGTACTTCTTCAAAGATGATCAACATCGCAACGTTACGGTCAATGGCGCTAGCTATCGCGCGATGATTTCTGAAGAGCTGAGTCTTGTTGACATGTAGTTTCAACAAGACGGAGCAGCGTGCCACACATCGCGCGAATCAATTGACATATTGCGAAATGAGTTCGGTGAGCATTTCATCTCACGAAATGGACCGGTGAATTGGACGCCTAGATCATGCGATTTAACACCGCTAGATTATTTTTTGTGGGGCTACGTTAAGTCTCTCGTCTATGTGGATAAGCCAACAACAATTCCAGCCTTGGAAGACAACATTATACGCGTTATTCGCGAGATACCAGCCGAAATGCTCGAAAAAATGACCCAAAATTGGACTTTTCGTATAGACCATTTAAAACGTAGCCGTGGCCAACATTTGAGTGAAATTATCTTTAAAAAGTAAACGGCATAAACCAATTTATCGGTTCAAATAAAGATTTCATACAGTTTTGTATTTTTTGACCGTTTTTTTATTTTAAAGAAAAACGAAATTCTTAAAAAATCACCCTTCAGTAGGCTAAAGAAAGACGTAGTTCTGCGTCAAAAGTAGTTACCTATAAATCAAAACGAATACAGCCCATCGCTAGCTACAACTTCGTCCCATCTTTCAGTTAGAGGTTTAAAACCGTTACGAATAAAATATTCGTATTATGAGGCTATCAACGATTTTTTCGACATTTTTTTTGTCTTTATGTGAGCCGAACTGCTAATCAATTAGACCATGTGTTATCGAACGAAACAAGTATCGATCAGACGGTTCAATATCTGGGGAATATAGCGGATAAGGTGGTAAAACCCATTGTAGCGTTTCGATGTAAGTTTCAACGATTTTCGCAGTATGAGGCCGAGCGTTGTCATGCAGTAGAATCACTTGTTTGTGCCTTAGCCCGTATTGTGATTGATTGCATCAACTGAAAGCTTTGCCGTTATGCTTTGCTAAACCAGGATTTTAAAAATTGTCCGTCAAAAAATATATATTTTCTGAATTTTTGAGAGATGTGTTTTTTGTGATATTTGAATTTGAGTATAACCACAAATTTCATGTAAAAATACAATTGCTATGTAATAAGTGCATGGAATACACAGTCCAGTGGTCTCCGCGGAAACCACTGCATCTCAACGAATGTCACAGGATGGAAGTTGTATTAATATGAAAGTAAACAGCTCTTGTTACTTTTTAGTAAATGATGCAATATATAACACGGAACTAAAACTTGAATATCACGAAGCTTATTGCGCGAACAAAACTTTTAACTTACACACAATACACAAAATATTTCGGTTTCAATCTGTATTTTAAGACGCACATGTTCCATGTCGATTATATGAAAGTATTTCCGTAAATGCTATTTATGAGAAATGTCTTAACATCGGAATCGTTTTCTGAAAATTTGTTTATCTCGCGAGCTAGATCGTCGTGCTCATAGTAAACAAAATTATGATTTTTACTGTTACTGTTTTTTTTATACTTTGATGAATTAGCTTAGACTTCTATTAAATATGAAATCTGGCAAAGTCCATGCATGCAAAGCTCAAAAACTTCGAAAAACAAACGCAAATATAACCTAACAGAATTTTAAAATTATTTACAATATACCAAACTTTCACAATTAGAATATGTTCATTAGAATACATTCAATTTCAACACGATTAATTTGAAAAACAATCGTATATGGGATGTGTGCCAATATCTCGGAAAATTTAAAAAATAAAAATTTAATAAATTACTGCGCAAAACTGAACAAAATTTCCGTAATCGTCCGATCAGATAAATAGCGAATTCAATTCTTCACAGTAAAGCTATCGCTTCAAAAGCTATGCAGAATGTTAAACTAATATAAAGCAAAGCAAAGCCTTGGTGCTACATTCCGTATCGGAACTCGACCTCCTGTTTATTATACACAGCCTTCGCAGCCAACTGTTAAGTGTACAGGACAATTGCGGGGCTAGCGCTACGATCCTACTGACACTAACAGTCTCTCCCGAGCCGAGACTCGAACCTACGACGACTGGCTTGTTAGGCCAGCATCGTACCTCGGGCCAGCTGGGAGAGTCTAATTATCTGTCTCGTGCGCGTCAACATGTTCGATTTTTTTTTCTTCACAAATAACATGTTCGATGATTTATTGCAAAACTCGGCATCACTGATATAGCACAAGTCAATTAAGATTCTGTTGAGTTGGAATATTTTCATATTGGGATGAGAAATGACAAGACGAATATGAGTATGAGTAAGCCACATTGAATGGAAAAAAGAAACACTTAGCTTTTAGTTTTCAGATGTTCAGCTGGGGAAATTATTTCTCTCTCTTTAATATCTTTAATATTAAACGGTAATTTTTGCCAAAATGTTTCACTGCTAGTTTCCTACTCTCGCTTTCGCACCAACACCTCACACAAACCGTCACCAAGGTAACGAGAAAAAGAGTAGAAACCTTTCCGGCAAGCCGAAAGAAACACATCTTTGAATACAATTTTCGCTTGTAAGACAGCTTGTTTTGGATGAACTTTACACATTTCACGATTGAAAAGCACGTTGCAGCCGACTAGTACTGTGCTGCCAAAAATCAATGAAACGTGAAATTAAGACAATATCTATAAAAAAAACTCGTAGATCTCTGGAACCTGAAGAGCTGGAAATTCTGTAGTTTCATAAAATTAAGAGATCTACAACTTTTTCGAAACCCGTAAAGCTCTAGCATGTGAGTAAGAGAAGTTGACATCACAACGCCACCTTCGCGGCTAGATTCCGAACTAATGCAAACATCCAATTTGGAGCCCTAACTATACCAAGAAACTTTGTAAAAGATCGCAATCCGATTGGTCAAACCCTGAGAGCGCTAATAATTTTGTTCTACTAGATTCCAACGCTGGCCCGGTGTTCACTGTATCGTACACTCCCATGGGCTCCCATGGAACCCTATGGCAATTTTGTTTCTCATCCTTCAAATCCCCAGCTGGATTTCTTGGATCCGCTCGTTTACTGCTGGCTCACCTAGGTCATTTTCCTTTCCTGCTTCATGTGTCACTCATTGAGGTATTGTTTCCATCTGTCCACTACCTCGCTTTCATTGGAGATCAGGTTTCCGTACACAACCTGTGCGGGATTGGTAAACCTTCTCGTAAAACTTCTGTGTCTCATTTGCACGAAACATCTCTTCATGCTCTTCATTATCACGATCCTGCTGCTGGGGCTTTGTTACGTAGGTCTGGGCCCATTTTAACTGGGCCAAGTTCTCGGTCTATCACTTTGGTAGTTTACCCACAGACTTGAGCAATTAGGGGTTTTCGTAGCTGCTCGATATGAGGGCGTGGCGTTCGGATCTTGTCTCGAGAAGCTGTCATAGATATTCTCCACGCATCGAAAGCCTCTTTTTTGACATAGCATCTTCCTTCATGCGGGTGGTGCACGCTGATGCTGGAATAATTGTAGAACTGGTATTTTATCCTAAATTACCCAGCACGATGAAATCGTAAGCCAGGTCGTTTGTTGCGCTCTTTCCGCTCTGGTTCTTGCTGCACAGCGATACTAAAGTTACGGGGTTCGAATTTGTCCAAAAATATCCTGTCGCCACCTAGGATGTTCAGCGATCTACAGTTTCATGTACCGAGTTCGTCGTCGTCCTTTTGACGTAGAATTACCTACGTCTTACGGTAACATTCTGGGATAGGGGTGGAGATTGAAATACCGAAAACATCGACAGCGCCGCGAAAATTGTTCATTTTCAAATACCAATAACTCAGTCAGTTTTCAACAGATTTCCTTCGTCCTTACAGTAGACGATCGTAAATTTAGCTAAGCGAACAACAAAATGAGGAAATCTGACGAAGTTTTGGACCACTCAGGAGCTGAAAACAAAACCAAACAACATCCAATATGAATATTGTTAGAACCAAGATGATATCCTGAGACAAGAAGTCGACCCAATATGCTATTTTGAAGTTCAAGATGGTAATTTTTAGTTTTTCGAAAACGGTCTAAAATGGACGAATTTCATCCAATATGGGTAATTCTAGATACGAAATGATGCCCTAAAATCGTAAATCTACTGCAGACGCCTTTTTGAAATTCATGATGGTGACTTCCGGTTTCCGGCGAGCACCAAAAAATGAACAAAATTGGAAAAGATTCTTACAACTGATTATACATTTAGCAAAGTTAAGTAACGGCTTTTCAGTCATTCGATAATTGAAATGAAATTTGTTTTCTATTTTCGACGTTTAGATTTTTTTAAATTTTACCCAAAACCCTTAAATCAAACAGCATGAGATGGCCAAATAATAAATGTGACGTTGGTGCGCCTGAATAGTCTAGTTTGCCCTGCGTACTGGTCTTTAATCAGCAGTAAGGACATAATCAAAACACGTGAATCGACCTCATGGCCACTTCGCATCGCTATACAAAACGCGGGCAAGAAGTTGGCGCAAAAAATGCATCGCAGCACTCCACAAGCCTATCCATTTTTTTCCTCTGTGTGGACTCATCACTGCGACCAGAGACATTTTGATCTATTGTGATATTGCCCAGGTGTTTTCTGTACTCCGCACTTCATATTATTGGCAGTATCAAGTAAATCATACGCTTTTCATTTGTATCCGTGCTTGTGTGTGAGAGTTTTACCCTATTCGTTTCAAGCTTACTGCTCTACTATACCGAGCTTCTTTCTATCCTACCAATATCGCCAAGTTACAATTCCCTGAACTGAGACTACACCTGACGTTCCTTTCTGGTCAGTTCAATTCTTAGAGAGACTTATTATGTCAAGAGGAAGGAGTTTTATCGAAACCTCGTTACTCCAGGGTGGCCAGCGAACCGGGAAAACCTGGAAAACCGGGAAAAAAAACCGGGAATTCGAAAATGAACCGGGATAACCGGGAAAAACCCGGGAATTACAATACTAAACCGGGAAATTCATCATGTTTATTTTGAACATTATTTTTCATTTACTACATGTGTGGGATTTGTTGTATTAGTTTAACGCGCTATACATTTTCTGCCATCTCACAAACATTGGAAGACACAAGGAACTATTTAGTTGGTCTCAGGGTAAGATGCTGGAGTAACAAACCAGTCGTCATATGTTAGATTCTCGGCTAAAAAAGACGACCGTTATAGTCAATAGGATCCTAGCGCTAGCCCCGCAATTGTTTTGTACACTAACAGTTGACTGCCATTCTTTTTTTTCTAAGTTGTCTTCCTCCTCATTCACACTGATTAGAACTTCATTAGTAAGTGCCGATCAAACATCAAAATAATCACCACTTTACAGCATCAGCGTCTGATGTTATTTATGTCTGAGTATGTTTCAAAGTTATGTACCAAATTATTCATAATTTTTGTTAAAATTGATAATAATCATAATAACTTATTTGATGAAACAAAATTTGAATTTTGGGTTACAAATCGCCAACAAAAACTTACAAAGCCCAGGGAAGGTTGAAACTTCAAATTACTAAAAAATATTTTGAAGGCCAGAGAAGTCAAGAATGATTCCAAACAGGCTTCAGGCAAAAACTATACTATGATAAAAAATATCTAAAGCCTAAAACAATTAACTCCTCCACCAACCACGCTGGATCTGGGTTCGAATCCCAACACCATAAGTGTCGATGGTTGTGTGATGACGTGATCCACTCACGATCAACCAAAACTGATCTAGATTCAATTCTCCGGAGATTTTCTGAGGAGAAAAATCTCTGGGTTCTTATACCGCATGGGAAAGTGAAGTCGTTGGCGCCGGTCCGTTAACCAACGGGTCGTTAGTTAGGATCCTAGTTGAAGTCACATACCCGGGTGTTGGCGATTGACACAATAGCGGCGGGAATAGACCGACAGAAAATAAGCAAAAATTTGCACGACGAAGCTATTCAGCATCGTTAGAGAATACATTGATGTTTAATATGCAATACATTTAGTGTGAATAGTAATAAGAGTTTGAAGTTCGTTGTTTTTGATGTAAAAACTGATTTTTCTCCACTGGGAATGGGTTAAGCTTAAATTCACTTGAAAAATGTCTTGAGGCCAGAAATTTCAGAAATTGATATTAGAGAATTTGCGTTTTTAAAGAACAGAAGCAACGAAATTAATTCAAAATTTATAAAATAGTATTCTAGAGGCTTAAAAATGCAAAGACTGTCTTCATTTTTTTTCAAATTGCTTGCATACTCCTCCAAAATCAGAAAGACATATTTTTCAAATAAAAAGGTCAAAACTATAAAGGCCATAGTGAAAATTATTCGCCTAAAATAAACCTGGAACAATACTACGTAAGGATAACAATGTTATCAAATTCGACCTTTCTATAGTATCGAGGCAATAACTGAGCCTCAAGGGATCCTTAAGAAAACGAAAAAAATATTTTGAACGACAGAAATAAACACAATTGTTCAGCTCTCAATTGCCATGAAACGTTTACAGACACTAGAAAAAGATAAAAAATATGTTCAAATGTTTCTAAAGTTCTTCTATAAAAGTCAGCAATCAGATTTCATTTTATGTCAGAAATGCACCAAAAACATAAAAAAAATTAATGTTATAAAAGTAAAAAAATTCAATTTTTGATAAAGATTTTTGTTGAAAATTCTGAAATTTAGAAGGCGGATTCAGAAAACACAAAACAAGCTTTTTATTTAGCTCAAAAAGGCAAATATTGTTTCTAAGCAGCAATAAAATTGTATTGAAGCCAGAATGAATCAAACAACACAAATATAAATCAATTTTAAAACTGAATCTAGCAGTGAACACCAGAAAATGGGTAATAATAAGGTTAACAAAATGAGAAAATTGGTTCTCAAACAAATTTTAAATTTCCAAAAAACGGCTATTATTGCAGATTCAGGCAAGGCGAAAAACTATCTCGGTTCAGGGTCAAAAAATGTGCTCTAGTTATTTTGAAATCTCTGAAAAATAACTACAATGTTTCCTCTCATTCACTAAAAATGACTATGAAAAAGTTATTAAGAAACAAGAAAAAAATATTTTGAAGTAAAATTTTTTCAAGTCAAAAAGGGGTATTCAGTTGAAAAGTTGCTTAATTTTAGTCTGACCAGAAATTAGAAAAACAAACCCTAGAATAGATTCCAAATTGAATTCAATAAAATCCACAATTATATTTAAAATTCAATTTAGAATTAGTGGAAAATGAATTATTAAATTTTATTTTTAAATAAGCACTTTGAATAAGGCCAAAATCCGTAATAAAGCTTGAAACAATTGATGAAGTTTCTCAAGGCCTGAAATAATAGAAAATTATTGCAAAGATTTGTCGTTTCCGAAGCTCAGCAGCAGCCAAAACAATTTTGAATTTAAATTCCAAATTTGTGAAAATGTATGTATTAAAGTTTTGAAAAAGCAAAAACCAGCTCTACAAAACGTCAAAAAACTCAACCAGAGAGTGCAGAAAGTTTCAAATATCGCTTTCGTTGAACAGTTTAATTAAACCAGTTATTAATTTATGCAAGTCCAAATGACAGAAAATTGAACGGTTCAAAATAAAATTAAATCTCTTGTGAAAATATTCTGAAGCATGAAGCTCACATTGAATTTAAATTATATCTTGGGGCTGGGTGAACTAATAAAAAATTTTGAGAGAATGATATTTTCTGCATGCTACACGTTTCGAAAAGCCCCAAGTGTGCCCTTCGTACTAGACCTCGTTCAGGATTTACTCAATGGGCCGAGTTGCATTCCTCAGCCATGAAAATTCGAAAAATCAACAGCATATAGATGAGGGTCGAAGTAGTTAGCCCTTTTCAAGTTTTGAAATGAAATAATGATATTCAAATCAAAATTCTTTCACAAATTTATTTTGTCAATGAATATACGTGGTTGAACTTGTATATTTATGCTTTTCAAAACCGGGAAAAATATCAATTTCTAACCGGGAAAACCGGGAATTTGAAATTGGAAATCTGCTGGCCACCCTGCCTGAGGAGGCACTGAATGCTCCACCTCTGGTCAGTTTTATTATAAGTAGGACTTATATTTTGTCAAGAGGGAGAAGTCTTATCGAAACCTCGTTCCTCCAGCCAAGACCGCACCATAATTACAATTCCCTGAAGAGAACTTTTATTATAAGAGGGACTTTTTTGTCAGGATGAAAGTCAGAAGGGGTACCATAGAATTCAGCTTGAAGAGAGGGTATGTAGTGGAGAGCCTTAGAATAAACCCATGTTAAAGTCCTTTTGACAACCAAATGGCCTAATTCTACTAAGATTTGAACCCACGACCAATCTTCGACAATATGATTGGAAAATACGATTCATTTAGAGTCTTTTTCTGTGTTGCTTATGAACAAAATAGCAGAATATTCACATTTTTCTGGTTGTGAGAAATGAAATCAGAGATATTTTCAATGCTTTCTCTTTCGTATGATAAGAATTGGCAATTACGACCAAGTAGTAATTTACTTTATACATCAACCCGGAAATCAAAGGTGGTCAAAGAAAATTCAGCAAACAAACTACTTAATCATCGTATTTTAAACCACCTGCTATACAATGTCACATTGCCATTCAGATGATACTTAACGCAAAAAGGAACGCGGTAGCGGCCCTGGTTACTGTACAGTGTAAATCTTAAAAACAAGAAAAGAGCGAGAGTTGGTTTATCATTTAATCTCATCTCTATTCTTGAAAACACACAACACTTGTAATTGTTGTGTGACTTTTTAATTTGGCAGCAGGTTCAAGCGTGTGTGTATTTTTGTACCCAAAATTGGCACGTTAATCGGTCGCTCAGTTTAGTTAAAAATTATTCACAGTACACCACACTCATCTGGTTCTGATTTTCCGCTGTCAGAAAGCGCCCCGCTGATTCTACGCGATAATCACAGCACAGACTGACAAAGCTGAAAGCACACAAAATTATTTCTTCCATTCAATTTAATTATGATGAATTTTACGCATTCAATTTGCAAAATTCACCACCTGCTTTTCAGCTGCCGGAAAAATAGGTCCCATTTTCGAGTTCGGAGCAAACTGCGGAGGCCGGACAGAGGACCACATTAAAGTCTGCCGGTGCATCATTAATCAGGTTGGAACACGTGGATGTCGACACCGCAGCAGTCCACAAGTGTCGGAGACGGATAGATGGGTCGACAGGTGAATCTGCGGGTGACCTCAACGTCCGGAAGCTGTGCGATTTTATTAAAACGTAGGGATTATTATTAATTTAGACAATTAGCGGTTTGATGGAGGAGCAAGGGAAAGGACGGTGGGAGGTGGTGGTACGCTACAAGTTACTAACGAGAAATTATTAGAGTGGCCTCACGTCCGGACAAACGGACGACAAATTTCGTTCATTAGCCACTGCAAATTATGTACGTACTTACAGGATGGGATAATTATCATTCGTGTGATTATGAAGTCTTTCAATTACACATATTCATAGGGTTCGACCTATGGACTCGATAAATGAATTATTTGCTGACCGTGTAACAGATTTACGCGAAATCTATTTGATTCTAACTGCGTGAAAATATCCTAGAAATTTCGACTGGTTCGTGCGTTACTTTTCCATAATTATTTAGGCATTTAGTTTGTACCTGATAACCTAAGAGTTAGTAAGCGTAGTAACATTGGAAGTCGATGTGAAATTGAGTGACATATCTTGCAGCAGTTGCCGCAGCCGGGAAACTGCACCACAGCCGGCCTACAGAAGAACAGTGCCGGTATATATATATACATATTCATAATCATATTATTCTCGCTATCGCACATTTCCAGGGTTCTGAACTTTCTCGGCTATAGTAATAGCATTCAGGCATTCAGCATGTATAGCAAACCGACTTTTATTCAACCGTCAGTCACTATTCAAGCTTTTGAAAAGAAAAACGGATCTCATATAACTACCTGCCGTTCCCTTTCGGTTCCCGATTCATTCGTTCATCAGCTATTCAGGCTCTATTCCAATGTGCATCAATGTTTCACAGGGTGATAGAGAACCGCTATAGACTGCGCTACCGGTGGTTATATAGCCCAGCTGCCTGGCAGGGGGATGATAAACTCAAAAATCCTGAAACCCCATCGAGAATTGCTGTACGCGTTCTCTGTCTATTATTGTCTCGTTCGCTCTTCCGCTAGCCTAACGCTCACGCTCCATGATTTGACTATACACAGAACAAAAATTGAAAATGGCGTATGACGCCTAGCGTGCTTTGGGCTATTTTTGATAGTGCAGAATAAGAGAGGCTAGAAAAATTCTCTATTATGTCGCTACCGAATGTTGCACGCGAAATCCTTGTCCTGGGCCGCAATTGGTTGCAGATGTTGTAGTTTTCATGTAGCCGAGTTTACTCGTAGTTTTGTACCTGGTTTTCCAGCGAATGATCATTCGAAATCATCGAAACAAATGGTAGTCTGTGTTGAGTTTCAGTTCCATTGTGATACTAGAACTTTCCACTGATCGAGGTTTCAACATACGACGGTTGATTGCATATGAAGGTACCATAATCAACAAAACAAGCATTTAACATGGTTATGAAATTCGTTTACAGTTAGATGTGTGCGATAGAAGTCAATAAATGTTTTTGTAAATTTTATTCTCCTGAGTGTTTTAACTCATGTCTCCGAGCATGTTTTACCGTTTTAGTTTTGCAATCCCAGTTGAAACTGAGCTACTGTAACGCAGAGGATATCACAAAAGGATGTGTGCTGCGGTAACACAAAGTTTAGCCGCAAGTTTGTCAACTAACCGCCGAACTGATGTTTGTTTTTCATCTGTACTGCTGCGTGCGGATGAGGTAGAAAATTCCCCATCCAAGAAGCTGCCATATTGCAGTATGATTGCTTCTGCACTGAACTTTTACCCCATGCATATGCGGTGTGCGTTTGTAGTACGGAAAAAGAGATTGCGAGAATGACGACGATGCGGGGAAAAATGGCAGTTTGCAGAGTTCCGTGTATGGTTAGAACGTTGCTCCACTCGGTGTACCTGTTTATCTTACGAAATGTATTGAAATTGATGCTGTATTTTTGTTATAAATAGTATACCTTACAATGTAGCATGTTGGTGAATTTGGAAACCTCAGAACGCCTAATTTTCATTGCCAAAACTCGAATTAACTGTTGAAATACGGTTTCGTAGTATTTCGTGTGGCCAAACTGTCAAAACAATCTTTCCTGAAATTTCAGCAGATGTGTTTTTCATGTTGCAAAGCGCATAACGTGTTAAATCTAATCAGAGGTTTGAAATTCTTCAAAAGAACTCGCAGCTTTTGTGTACAGAAAAAGAAAAAAATCCCGCAACAAAAACAGGACTCTGCTTCTTTGCTTAGTAGTTAAATTGCTGATATTCACGAGTGCACTGCCAAATGTCTAATTATGTCATTCTCAGGTCCCTCCAGAAATATCTGAATATTTCTCGTTAAGCAACAGCACCTATATTTTCCTATGGTATCCCGATCAATAAAAAATATCAAGATTATAACAAATCTTAATATTTTGTTACGAACTTTTTGTATCGACTTGTGTTCTAAACTTGGTCTCGTTAATAGTTAAAATATCAAAATTCCTATCAAAATTACTTACTGATTATAACAAATTATAGCAAGTTTTGTAAGGTTTTTGGCAGAAAAAGATCAGAATCAGTTAGAATGTACAATATATTGTAATATATTTTGTCATATTTTGTCAATTGAATAACAAATTTTGTTATATATATGCTTTAGAAAAACACACTTTTGAACATTCAAGTGTATGATAACATAATTTGATATAATTCTGTACTTATTATTATTCTGGTATATCAAGAATATTGCAGGCTTTGTTATTTCTATCAAGTTCAGATATATTTGTGATACCCGTTTGTTATAATCGTTTGATCGGGATACGTTTATGTATTATTCAAATATTAAATTTGGCGTAACAAATTTAATAATAATGGACGCTGTAGATTTTAAAGTATTTCAAAACGAAGCTAAAATCCTTAATTCAACTCGAAATGATCAGCTTCATATAAAATCCATAGTCTTCTTTGTCTGCTTTGTTTTTATCGACGGCGAAACAAAGATTGTTTGACTTATCGGTTTTTTCTACGACATTGACTCCTGAGGGCAAACATCAAAGAACTAAATGTAATATTGTTCTCGTCGGTGGTCTTTCGATAAATATTACATCAAAGTAACGGTAAATCAGTTATTCAACTTTCCAGCCGCAGTCCGTTTACACCGATAATTTAATTGCTGCACATCCGTTGCACACGGTGACATCCCGGTATCAGCATGCTCACTAAGGGCCGGTAATTTTTCCCGGCAACTCAAATAAGTGCCGAAACCTCAGCCCCGGCTCCCGCTTCCAAATGTAATTAATCATAAATTAAACGAAATTTTATTTCATTACACTCACACATGATCAATTGCCGGTTTCACGCTACTTTTTCCTTTTCTCTCATTTCAGTCGCCACCGAAAGGGGCCACCATCCCGTACCGGCCAAAGCCACAGATGAATGGACCCGTTATAGTAGCAAACGGTCAGGCGTACACCATCCAGGGCAATTACGCCGTACCAGCACAGGAGGTAAGTCGACCACACTCTAGAGCTTCCCTTTGAATCTTAGATTTTCCACCACGCCAGTCTCTATCTCTCTTTCTTCCTTTCTATCTCTCTACGCCATCTATCTTTTTCATTCAATCCTCCGTATCATATGCGCTTCGAACGAGAGTGAAGATACTACAGCCCTTTCCCTGTATTAATTACTTTCGACAGTGTTAGAGTACCCCTAATTGAACGGTTCCAACGCTTACGTTCCCCGTAATCTCGATTCTTTTGTTCTTCTGATCGGCCTTTGGCTCTTCTACCCATCCAGTTTTTCCCCCCTAATCCCAGCTGCTGCTTTGTTTTAAATGAATAAGTAATGCTATTTCCGATTTTCTCTCTCTTTCTCTCTTTCACAAACACCACCCTTCACTACCGTAACGGCTCGATTTTGCGAATCTAATACCATTTTTTCTCTCCAAACATTTGTATTTCCGCCACCATCAAAACAAATCTGTCTCATTCTACTGTACTCTTGAAACATCTTGAATCTCGTGTGTAGACCTGCACAGTATTTCCACTAGCCATAGCCGGTGGCTTGCATGCGGCAGGCATCTCGGGTTTAGCCGATCCATTACTAAAAGGAACACATCTACAAGGAGCGATTCCTCCACATCATCTACAACCGATACCTGATGTGAGTCTAATCGTGTTTTGATTGGTGCCGATTTACCAGAGAAAAAAAAACAGAACCCAAAATACAAGGACGCCCAACCTCCTGAAACGTCCGTTCCCGACGATAACAGAAAGCCCCGGCCCGATTGTCCAACCCCCCCAAAAATCCTCTGTTCGAACATTATCTATTAGTGTAACTGTTGTTCTGGTTTTCTGAATGGAATGCAAACCTTCCTCGTCCGTCCGTTCTTTTTGTGTTCCACAGGACTGTTTAGGGCTGTAAACTGTGTACATATTGTCCTGGTTTTCATATCTGTACAAATCACACAATCTCCCCATTCAACCCGCATTCTCGTCTGGTAGCTAGATCATCCCCATGTCCACCGCAATCGAGCATCTGTTGACCTCTAGAGGAACCATAGTTCGTTCGTTCCGTAGAAGACCCTCACGAAGTCCTCGTATTTTATCCAACCCTTCTCAGAAATTTCCGAAACTCTTTTATTCTAAGTAGCCCCTCCGGCTCTCAGTATCCGCTCCTATGTACATAGTGTCCCTTGTAGTAAATGCAGACGGCGTCGCGTGCTTAACCTTTTTCCAGGCTTGCTGTCACATTGTTTGAACTTCCGGAAAAACAGTTGTTTGTGTGTGTTTCCCCTTTCCTTTTTAACCTCTACTATTGTGCCTTGTAGTGCTTAGTGTAGAGTAATGCAGCGTCGTCGGCCGAGGCCATTCACTGTACAAACAAATCAATAAGCAATTTTGTCATGTTTGAACATATTTCTATTTTGAACTAAATTTAATGTGATTCTCATACACATCTTGATCATTTGATCTGGATCAGCAAAAAAAAAAATCAGCAATATACCTTGTTTGAAAATCTCACTTCGCAGCTCTATCCGCTAAATTTTAGTTTTAGTAACTAGTTGCTACTAAGCTATTGAACGGAATATTCCTATTTATTGTAAAAATGATTGATGTGGAGTTTGAATTTAAAATTTTGATTCTCTTGAACTCAAGAACTTATTCAACTTCAGACGTTAAGCAGTCCCGGATTGTTTGGGGGGTACAAATGCCCCTGGCTTCTCGACTCAGAGGCCCCACTAACTCTAGGTCAAATATCTTCCACATAATCAAAGATTGATACGACTTTAAGAGGTCTCCCCAATTCATGTTGAAATTGAGATTTTATTGTTTGATGATGAAAACTTGGAGAAAAAAAAACTGAGGGTTGTGTGCAAAGCCACGACCGCAAGGTTGAAGTAGAATACTTTTACAAGAAATATTACCCGGATGCTTGCGTGTCAGTCATTTTTTCTAGTAAATAAACGTTGACTAATCAGATTAATCGAATTTTGCGCTTCAACAAGGATTGACCATTTTCAATAATATAATAAGTTGCTTGTCATGGTTGGGGCTTGACAATTTTTAAATTTCAAAATGAATTTTTTTCGGATGTCGTGCTCATGACTGAAGGAAAAGATAATTCAGTTCGTTTTGCTACACGGAGATAAAGTAAAATTTATAACTTTAACAAATTTAAAAATGTGAATTTACTCATTAGAAAATATTACCTCTTCAATCAAGTTTTTATTTCATCCTGAAAAGGACAATTTGTTGTTCATTTTAGTATCGGATAAAATGCCGATCACATCTTTGCGTTAAACAGTGAAAAGCTGATTTAACACTCAAAACTAGACGGCTTACGTGTTGTCAAAATGAGTCAACTTTTCATTGAATGCATTTACTAGTGCCCACTATCGCACAGAGACTGCATTTCACTAAAGTGCCTCACTGCATCAGCCACTATCGATGCTGAGATCCACTACAACTATTGCGCTAACCATAGCCATGCCACAGTTGTGGCCGCTATACGCTGCCATTGGTATCCACTGTCCCTGCATCAGCTGGCCCAGCTGCTACCGTTGCTGGAATCCGCTGCAACTAGTGCGCTATCCATTGCTACGCCACAGCTGTGCCCGCTTTCCGCCATCGCTGGTATCCACTGCACTGCTAGTGCTGCTGCTAAGGAAGGACGACTGCTGTTGTCGCTGTCTAGAACTATTATGAGCGGCTACGGCTAAAACAGGCTCCTATATAGGCCAAATAGCATGTTTTCAATTGCAAGGTATATTATTCTGTCGACCGTGCTTGGGAAGCAATCATATAACGACCAATCAGAGGTCGAATTTTTCGTTTTGACAAGGCTTGACTATTTTCAATAGTACAATAGTGTGAATAATAAAATTACAATTATCTTCTTTTGTGAAGAATCTTAGGAGATTTTCCAATGTATTGCTGAAAAACGAAGAAAATCCATCAAATTCTAACCCATTTATTAGCATTTGAAATTGGACATATTTGTCACTTTTTTCGGTTTTAGATTTTCATTTCACATCCCTATGTAGCCGAACTTCCTGAGAGAAGTATTCTACTTCAAAAAACTAAAATGGCCTGACGAAAGTTGAAAATTTTCAGCAATTCTATTCAGGAAACTCACCGACACTCTGAATAATCTATTCAAAAATGAAGAGCTTAAAAAAATGCCGCGTAAAAACCGATTTCGCACGGAACACAGTGTAAATTCCGAAATCCGTCTAAAACCTCCTTTGATTCCAAGATCTACGTTACTACTATTGTTCCACGATATGTGTTACGTATAGTTTTACAAGAACCCTTACTAACACGCAGAGAATTCTGAGTAAGAATCCTCAGGATACCTTTAACTCGGTGACGGAATCGTGAAAGGAATCGCAAACACGATCCGAAGGATTCCCACTCAGGATTCTTATTCAAGAATCCTATAGCCATATACAGGGCATTCCTGAGGATTCTTTTTTCAGGAATCCTTTTTAAGGACGCTCACGAATCCAATGTTAGGAATCCTAGAAAATCTATGCGAATCGTATGTGTTCGTCCGGAAAGAATGTCTGAAAAAATCGAGAACTCACATATAAGTTTTCCCGTGGCATTTTATTTTCGTTCATGGAGAAAATAAATGTCGTCGTAGAGAAAAATCTAAGACTAATTATTTTTTTACGAAAATAATAAAAAGTTCAAACCTTTGATCCTCTTTTATTTTTCAATATTGGGATTCTGCATTACTGTTCATTAAAAAAATTTCAGCTCGATTGACTCCAGGAAGTCGTGCAATCACTAATAACCGAAGAAAAAAAATAGTTGAAGAAGTTGTGTATGCGACACGACCGCAAGTTTAACGAAGAATTACGAAAGCCTATCGTATTTTTTACAGTAGGTTAAGAAATAAATTCGATTGGGGTTAATCAATTTGATGGTGTGAAGCGGTAAATTTCATTACATACAGTCACCTGTTTTTGTGCGACTTTTTTTATGCGATTATTTTTTTTGTGCGATTTTTTTGTGCGGTAGGGGAACTGCTCCATTATTCATCTCAGCCCATATATTCATCTCATACAACATGAAACACCATTGAAAACAGAAAAAACGCATATTTTCTAACTAAACCAATTTGCTTATCCATGGAATGGATTCTTCTTAGTTCACTTTAGATTTCTCATAAAGTAGAATCCTCGAAAACTCACTTAAAAGCTCTAAATTTGATATTATAGTCGAGCATCTGCACTCGAAAACTCATTCAATTCAATCACCTACCTCAGAAAACAAAATCCGCGCATTGTTCTATATGGCACAACGAGACTCGTTCAGCAGCCAATTTTTTCACCACTAGCGGACCACTTTTTATATTAATCACTAAACAAAATCACTCACTACGCTAAGAATACTTTAAACTTTGAAATGTTCGCCTCAAATTTCCTAAAACAAGCTTGAATTAGCAGAAATATATGAGATGAATTTCTACAATTCCTAAATTTCAACTGTATGTATTTTCATCTGTTTTCACGGCGTTGAAGAAAATCAAAAGTTGCTCAATCAGTTTCTGTTAATACGAAAAAATCATACTAAAAATGTTGAATTATTCCGACATAATTGACACAATCCTACAGCACTGTAGTGGTTACCTAGGTTACCAATTTTGCACGTAAACAACTACAGCGGATATCTAGGTAACGTACCACGACGGGCAGCGGCTACGTTCATTCATGATGATGTGATTCATTCATGATTACCAGTGTGATGAATATGGGGACGTCGTGAGATGAATAATTGAGCAGTGATTTAAGTTTTGAGATGAATATGCAAGCGTTGTGAAAAATGGTTTGTTTTACAAAATTCAGGATAAATCCAGCTAAGTTTACTAAATATACAATACTGGGCGATTCTATATAAGCACGTGAGCCTATTTTGTTAATTTGTTCAATGATTTCGTTAAAAATTGGTGTTTAATCCGTGCACTCTTCGTGAATATCGGCTTAATGAGATGAAAAATGGAGCTGTTCCCCTATATGAAAATGGACCATTTCCGACAACATTTTCAGCCATTTATTTTTTCCGATTCTTGAAATAAATTCCAACGCAATACATAAGTGTTGCGTCAAAAAAATTGCTATTTGAGCCAGTTTTACGTGGGAAGAGTCACGAAGGGCTAGCCTACGAAGGAAAGCGGTTGAAAGGATTAGTATGTTTAAAAAAGTTACGTTCATCAATCCGATGTTTTAAAATTGAGGTGAATACTTTAAAGATTAAAGTATTCTTAGTGTAGTGAGTGATTTTGTTTAGTGATTAAAAGTGGTCCACTAGTGATGAAAAAAACTTTGGTTGGCTGCTGAACGAGTCCCGTTGTAGCCGTATAGAACAATGCGCGGATTTTGTTTTCTGAGGTAGGTTATTGAATTAAATGAGTTTTCGAGTGCAGATGCCCGACAATAATGTAAATTTAGAGCTTTTAAGTGAGTTTTTAAGGATTCTACTTTATGAGAAACCTAAAGAGAACTAAGAAGAATCCATTCCATGGATTAGCAGATTGGTTCAGTTAGATAATATGCGTCTTTTCCTATTTTCAATTGCGTTTTCATGTGGTATGAGATGAATATATGGGCTGAGATGAATAATGGAGCAGTTCCCCTAGTTGGAATACTTTACTGTCGGTTGTGTTGAAGAAGAAGTTCCATTTTTGGCAACGCGCTCCTCTATTTTCAGTTGCCAAATATGGAACAGTGCCAAAAACGGAATATTGTTTTCTGAGAACTTGTCAATATGGATATTGGAAAACAACATTTAAATAATTATTGATCACTTAAGGCGCAACAAAAATTTGTCCCTTATTGTTTTCTTGTTATTGTACTATTGCTGAAAAGTCATTGGGTATCATTGAGTGGAGTGTTCTGCTCCGGTTTATCGTTTGGAAAAAGATAGCTTTGTGAGAAAAAGTATGGTTATTTAATAAATAGTTGTAAATATTCTCTTCAAGCAATTTATATTTATTATAATCATTTATTATTAACATATAACCGAATGCATTTATTTATAAAAACGTAGAAAAACATTGCTTTCTTGTCTTGAAATTTTGGGTAAAGCAAGTCGATTATCTCTTTCTTAATAAATATTATTCATTCAATAGAATGTGAAGAAAACAATTTTTTGTGTTTTCGTAAAGATACGCTCAATTTCGAGTAAAGCGTACATGATTTCGTTCAAAGCACGAGTGAAGAGAAAACAAGCAACAGCTGATGAAGGATGCTGGCAGAATCCTGGAACGCATTCATGTTGTTTTTCGGAGCTCTGTAATTCATTCAAAATTGCGGAAATTTTGGTTGTGACCAATATTTCATAGCTTACTTTTTCACCGAAAAATATTTCAAAGATCACTGTATTACTTTCTTTGTTCTGTTGAGTGAATAATGTTTCTAAAATTTTGGGAAAAATTTCCGGTATTCATATAACGGATGACAACTACAATTTTGGAATTTTTTGAGGCTCTCTTATTTCACAACAAACACGCTCAGAGAGGAATAAGAGTATGTACATGTAAGCTCTCTCTCCTCTTTATGCCAGAATTGTTTGTTATGCTTATGCATGCTCAGTTCTGTTCAAAAAGGCGTCGAAACAAGAAGCATTGTGCAAGCGCATTGTACAGTTCAAAATCTGCTGTTGTCTCAAATGGTTTTGTTTAGAAAAATCGACTTTTTTGGAGAGTCTTTCCGCTCAAGAACTTTTGACATCCAGAAATTCGATTTTTTACGAAAAAAAATTGATATCGAAAATTTCATGCTTATTTCGCATCGGTCAAAAAAAGTGATGGTTTGATCGCTCAAAGATACGACTGCCGTAAGTCAGGTTGCAAAGGCTAAATTAATCTTTTGGGCCTCCACCAGGGACTTTTCAACCGCCCGGAATCAAATCTGTTTTATTCAACAAATTTTACTTAAACCTCTTCTTTAATTTTCTCCCTGTTTCTACTAGCTTTTCAATTCTTGACTTTGTGAAATGAAAATTTTATCGCTACGCTTTTTTATGTTGCCTGCTTATTTCGCTACTATGCAACCTTCGCTCTTTCTCCCACGGGAAACAAGGTGTCTAGTATCAGAACTTTATTCCGGCGAGGGAATGCCGGAAAAATACGCTATTCCAGATGATTCAACGGAAGCCTGCATCGAATATCTTTACGTCTGTGGGAATAGAATTTCGTGTCTCGAGCTTTGCCAGAAACATGCGACAAAGTTTCATTGCGATGGGTGATAAAATGAATGATTTATTGATAATTTTTTTTGTTAGAGTTGCATTTTGCTTACTCGAATTGATTATAAACACTATGTTGCTAAAACCGATACACAGTCTATTAGTGCTTTGCGAAACTAAACATTGAATATGACAGGGCAAAGTTTTCGAAAACAGTTTCTTCGAGGACAATAATTCAGGACATCTCTGATGATCTTACATATTTCGCGATACTTAACATCAAGTTACAAGAAAATGTTATGAAAACAAACTTTGTTACATAGCATGGTCTGAAGTCTAGAGATACAAATAAATAAATTCAATTGAAATGACAAATTGTTTAGTCAAATCTGGATATTTTTTTAAAGTTTAAATGCTGATGTTTGTATTCATCATACAGAGTACAAGTGTTCGTTGAGTTTCATAAAAAAGCACGCAACCACTGAAATGATGATGGCTTATCAGTACACTCAATTGACTAACAATATTTTCATTGGATGCTATGGGATCATTGGTTCTAGTCGATGTAGCTTGTCGAAATACCAACCTCTTCCAACAACTGTTACTGATTCAGTCAGTCTAGAAAGCAGTTTCCAATTACGATTACATTGTTCGTGGATCTATTCGTTGAACGTATTAGCAATTAACACTTATGAAAATTGGAAACATACATTCGCTACAAACACATCATAAAATTCCAGGAGCCACTGATGGATTGAGTGCGAGAGTTAATTTAGCAGAACTTTCCACAATAGAAGCTAGTTTCATTTTTCATCGAATTTTAATCGAATTTTATTCAATTTTCCTCGTAAAAGCAGCCCATTTTGCAAGCACTGTACAGCAACACTAGATAAATCGACCCACGCAATCCACCTGCTCTCACTCTGTGCCAGTAGTAATAACACACAGCATAGATGTCAGCACTGTCTGTTGAAAGCAACATCATCGGTGCCGGGAAAACAAACCCGTTTGTATTTCCGGCCCGCGATTATTGTTTTCTTCATCCCCCCTTTTTATGGTTTAATATCAACCCCCGTACTTCGCTTTCCCGCATGCTGAAAAAGCGAATATGGAAATTGCATTTATGTCAATAGCCTGTCGAATTGAGAGCTTTCCGTACCTCCCGGGCGCATACCCGTGGGATAGATGTCAAATCATTTTCTCCGCAAAACGTACCCAGCACTTGATGACGCTGCCAGCCCGAGTGCTTTGTTATTACAACCGCGAATGCTGTTTATTTATTTGCTTTGCGGAGCTAATTTACTCCAACGGAATTGGATCCGTGGATTGGTGTTGTTTGATGTCGAGCCAAGGTGGTTTACCTTTAACAACAGTTCTGTCTCCCTGGTTTACCTTTAACCTGTAGAACGTTCTTCTGAACGTGATGGGCACGAAAAAGAAGCATTTCGGTAGTTCGGAGTGGATAAATCAATTCAAATGCAAAACGTTTATGGAATATTAAACTCAATTTTATCGTCAATTGATTTCACTTTGTTCACATATGTTCTGTAGCTTCAATTGACTGGCAAACTTTTATTTCCTTTCAACTGGAGAAGATGCCTCTTCGATGTAGATGAAGCGAAACTTATCACAGAAAGGATGTACTACTCGATTCTAAATGAGTGCTGTAGGATCGATATATCAAAGGATTTACTTGTTTACGCTTGTATTACTAGCAATTCAGCTTCAAAAATATGTTCATTGAAGCGAAGTATAACATGATACTTTTGGTGATTTAAAAAATGAGCAGCCCTACACAAATTAGTTTCAGCTGCTCGCTTAATCGGTCATATTTTTAAACATCAAATGATGCAATGTAGAACTTTGATGTGGTTCACTGTAAATGCGCAAACGCAATGATGTTCATCAAAAGTCGATTTTGTATTTTGCTGGATTAATTTCATTAAAATCACAAAACTTCACTTAGTAATTAATCGTCTTGATAAAGACGGTTTATTTATTTGTCGAATTCTGGTTTCAAGTCCTTAATTTGTTGGTGATTTGGACACAAAACATGACGCTGCTGTTCTCATGTTTTAAAAAAGACAGTTTTTTGTTTAATTTAATATCGCATAAGATGCTGATCTCATTTCTAAGGCAGTCTGCTGGCAACGCAGTTGAAAGCTGGTTGCATACTGGAAACTTGCCAGTATCTTTAAACATTTATGTTTTGTCAAAATACGGAAGCTTTTCATTGACTTCCTCCAATTTCCTTTCCTGCCGCCGATGTACTACTGACGCTGGCCCTGTTGCAGAAAGGCAACTGTTTAATAGAGAAAGTACCGCTGTACCTACCGCTACCACTATCACTGCTACTCAGTTTGGACCACCCAATCGCTATCCACTAGTAACATGATTGGTTTATGCAGAAGCAGGCTCTTATATAGCCCGAATAATATATTTCCAATTAACTAGGTGTATAATTTTGTCGACCGTGCATGGGAAAACAAGAATTAAGCGACTAATCGGAAATCGAAATCTATATTATAGACTAAATGATGTTGAATGCCAGAAGTGATCCATAATTGGGTCTTTTGCTATGTAAGTGAAATTTTTCCTCCCAACCGGTTTACACGCATCAACTGCAGTAAAACTAATTGTTGATCGAAAGCACACAAATTAGAACACAGAGATAGATAGTAAAACATTCGTAGTTGATAATATTTGCAATTTTATATCCATTTTTGAACATTCAGACAACACGTTGACTGACCCATGATTGTAGAGGGACTGTACTTATGTGTGTCTTTCACCTTACATATTTCGAGTATTTCGTCTCAATACACAGGCGGCTCCTTACCCTATAATGACATTTGTACTTCTTTCAAGTAGAACACACATTATTGTGCGTGGCCCCAGCAGCTTTCCTTCGGTATGCTGATTTAAATCCTTACTGTCTCTTGGTCTAAATCAATAGCAAATGTGAACAAGCATTAAAAAATAGTGCATCTCTAATCAACCGACTGAAGAGACAATAAACCGAAAATAGCTTAATAGGGACGGGTATAAATTACATTGCGATCATACATTACTTATCAAAGCGAATCCTGATTCAACGTACCCTTTCGTATGAACAATCCTTCCTGTGATTCTTGTGGTCCTGGTTCTCGGACCGATGTGCATTCTATTCTATCTGAAAACCTTTTGACATGGTCCAGAATTGGAATATACCTTAACTGTCGCTGTTCGTATATCAGTCTTACGTTCGTTATACGAGTATCAACTATTGCAACATTCAAATTTAATTTGATGCTCGTTTCACATAGAAGTAGCTTGTTATTACTCACTAGGAAATGTTGTTCTGTTTAAATGTCAAACTACATTGGGCAACAACCAATAATAGCTTGCATTTTATTCGAAAAGTTTTAACCCCTTGGTCGTCTATTAGCGTTGCGTGAATCACACTGGTCGAAAAAAACGAAAAAATGCTGCCCTAGAGCTCGAAATAGTTGCACTGGAAAGATTATAGCTTTTGGCCCATTACTGTGAAATTTGGTGCCTCTAGCCAGTGTAGAAATGCGTAAACTTACGTGAGAGTGTCGCATAGTATTTCCCCTCCGGGTTCTTCGCTTCAACGTTATGTTTACGACTGAATTCATTCAAGTCTTTAAAAAATGTTGGTGGCTGGGGGCACCAAAATTCACAGCAATGGCTAAAAACCTATACTTTTTCATTTTTTTCTAGTTTGAGCTTCATTGTGTTTATCAGTGTTATGGACGTATTTTTTAATCATGGTGACTGAAACGTGGAATATCAGGAAATGCCAGAAAATTTAGTTTTGGTCGGGGAAATCTGTAAAATAATCAGGGAAAATTGTTTTACCGAGACACGATTCTTTTCTAAACGGTTCTCTAGCACTCGAACATGAGTCTCCACTAATACAGACTTGACAGTAAAGCGGTAGTAAACAGAATACGGTGGATTGGGTAACACTGCATGTCTATTATTTTAGGAATATATTGACCATCATTGCAGCATGTAGTCAAGCTTTGTCATGCTGCAAGATCAATTTATCTTTAGTTATTAGAGTACTGACATCATCACGACACGAGTCTCAACTAGTACAGACTTGGTGTTTTTTTACAACACTAGAGCAATAAACCTCTCACGAAACAACTTGGTTTACATTATTTAATAAATTAAATAATGAGTGTACACCCCACGCCTTATACTCTTCATCAACGTACTTTTGACGTAGAACTACATCTTTGTTTTCTATACTGTGGTCCATTCTGTGAAAATAAAAAGGAAACCGGCCAAATGTTGGGTTGAATTTCAAACGGTAATTACTGTAAACCACATTATGGATGTTATTAATCCATATGTCAAAACGATGGTTAATTTTGTGACAGGCCATTTATTATTATTACTCTATTACTAAGCAGCGAAAATTTGTGAAAAATTTCAAGGTCGAACTTCCGCGAGCAGTGAACCAATGAAGTGTGATCACTCCTAGCACGGGAGCCACAAGCAGAAATAAACCGTTTGCTATAATATCATCTATTTCACAGGGTGACGAAAACCTGGACAAACCTGGAAAATCAGGAAATGACAGGGAATTCGTTTTTCGATCATGGAAATCAGGGAATATCAGGGAAAACTAAAAAACAATCAGGGCAAATGTTTAAGCGTGACGCGATTTTTCATTTAAACGTGTTTAAAAGTCAGGGAATTCCATTTTCGATCATGAAAATCAGGGAAAATTTGGGAAAACTGAAAAACAATCAGAGAATCTCTTTTACCGAAACACGACTCTTCTCTAAACGGCTTTTTAGCGCTAAAACGGTTTTTTTTTCCAGCATACAAGCCCACGCTTTCGCATTGATTTTACAGTGTATCGTTCGAACAGTTCACTCTAATAGCTTGAACATGCAACAAAAATCTTTTCTTTTTCTGCTCAAATAATTAAAAATGTATTTATTTTTTTTTTTCATAAATTATCGATAAACGGTCATTACATTGTTACACATCTATAAATAACACACTCACGAGCATTTAGATTTAAAAATTTCTTTATTGATTAAGAAATACCGAGGAAAAACAAACGCACGGTCAGGGATGTTATCTGCTCACTTCAAGTGCACAAAGAGTCAACTTTCCGTTTTTCACATTGAGAGGAACGCCTGCAGCCGTTGAGAAACTCACCAGCACAAAGAGAAATGACGCGAACGAAAAAAGAGAAATGATAGTGCACAATTTCACTCTTTGTTTCTCTTTGTACTGAGAAATTGGTTACTTCGCTTGCCGCAAGCGCTAGAGCATGAAACAAAAATACAAGCTACTCTAATCTCTATAATCTTTCATAGCAATGTGGTAATTACCACTGTCAAAGGCAATGTGTTTAAGACCGGGAATTACTGTGTCTAAAATTCTCGTGTGTTTTGGGTTTGTCATTATTACATCAATATTATATTTTTGTTTTGTTACAATATTATTAAAAAACAGTATAGGTAACTTTCATTGCCTATTAAGAGATATTGTTTTTTTAATTGAAATGTTTGTTGGTTTTGTGATGAGAACGTATCAGAGCTTGGAAATTTGATGATGTGCTATAGCTTGGCGCTTGCTTTTTACCCTTCCCGCGGGGGCATTTTCCAACCTCACCAATTGATTTACACGTTGTACTCAGTGATGCCATATTTGCATCTGTATTTTGAGGATCAAAAAACCTTGTCACTTTGATAAAATTTCGAAAAGCTTGTTCAACATATATCATGATTCGTTCATTCACACGCTCACGCGAAGCATATAAATATAATATACAGGTTTCGAAATGGTCAAGGTAGAAACACTTTTCACTGCGATAGTCGTTTTTTCCTCTAACGGTGGCTAAATACATTCATGAACAAACATGTCAAACGAGTACTCGCCATCACGACGTTTTTTTTACCTCGAACGTATTTTGACATTCACGAGCAAAAGCCTACTATGACGCACGCTAAGGAAGCGAAATCAAATGAAAGTGTTGACTGTTTACAAGCCTGATAATAAAACAAGCCTTGCAACATTTAAGTTCTTTTTTTTACTGTATCAAGAAGTTTAATATGCGATCAGGAAAACCAAAAAAATCTGTACAAATCTGTATTATTTCCAGAAATCTGTAATCTGTATATGAAGATATCTGTATGGAAAATACGTAAGAAATCTGTATAAATACAGATAAAATTGCACATGTGGCATCACTGGTTGAACTAAGTACACCAGCGCTAGTGGAAGAACGTGAGATTGATTTTACACTCGAAAAATACCAATACCAATAACCAGCACATTACACAAACCAAAGCGAGCTTCACAAAGTTTCGCAAAGAGCAACTTTGTGTAGAGGAACAATTTACTTTATTTACTTCTTTGTGTAGGTTTATTTACTTCTTTGTGTAGGTTTCTCAATCTCCTGTGCACTCAGCGCAAGAAAGAAGTCAAAGCAACAAAGAGAAGAGCACACGACTTGAAAACAGAGCAGCGAGTTTGAATTTCACTTTCCTCCTTTTTCCTCTGAGGAAAAACCATCATCATCGGTTAAAAAAATGGAAAATATTGCAGCAAGCGAGGACTCGAATTGACGCAGGCTATTTTCCCAGGGATAAATCTATCAGAATCAGGTTGGAACAGAACAGGATTCAAAAGGTATTTTAAGTGGAAATTAAATAACAATTCACAATCAATTTGAATAGAAAAAATTAAACTACAAATCTATCAACTATTCAAACAATGCTTAAAAAGTGTTCTAAGATCGTACACCCCACGACTGTTTAAACCATTTTAACCAGTTAGTTGAATAACTTAAATATTTTCGTTGGAGTTCGCGACTAACGACAATATTTTTTTTTCTCGTACCGTTTATTATACCTACCATTGCGAGTAATGACATCAGACGCGCTATACACAGCACTGCTTGCGACACTAGGTACAATGTAGAAAAACGATTGTCGTTAGCGAAGATATTCGGTTTTTGAATCGGGCAACAATGAAATTCTTCAAAAAAAAAAAATGTACATAAAAATGTTGCACGTATGCGGGTGGTACTGTAAGATTATAATGAAAAGGCATTCTCGCTATACCAGTACCGAAGAGAAAAGACTTCTCTCTCGACGAAAGAGCGGTGAGAGGTCGCACAGTGTTATTGCTTTTTAGATTTGTAAAGAAATTTGGTCTCGTTTTTGGTTCTTCAGTTGCATATGCATGCCTACGAGACTTTACTGTTTGGTTTCCCATCCGATCGAATACCTTTTTTATTTGGATATCAGAGTTCCGTTCATCTACATTGCATTTTTTTGTTCTGAATGCTGATAACTATCAGGGAAATTAATCTTATATTTTAGGGAACATCAGGAAAAATCAGGGAATTCAGTTTTAAAAACTTTTCCGTCACCCCGTATATTAGTATCATATTTTTTTGGCTGAATCTCTTTGTCCCAATAGGTAATGTTTGCTATCATAAGCCTAGACTATTTGAATGCATCAAGGCTAAAGTTTTTTTAACAGAGTTTGTCACAACTTTCTTCATCAGACAATATAATGATTTGCTGTGAAAATGTTATTTAAACTGAAGTCTTGAAGGAAAACATACTGATAAAGGCAACAGCAAACTTGGTGAAGTACGCAAAGCCATGAGAGCGTTCCAAGATTCACCAAGCAGTCGGTGTTCGGTGCTTGTTTTGGGCTCGGCACGCAACGAATGTAGAACAGTACCACACAGCGAATAGCTCTTTCATGCTAACATCTATTCTCGTTATCTATTCTACGGTTACATGGCGTGTGGCTCTGAGTCATTGTTAGATTTTGTGTTTGAGTTGTGTTTCGTTCGCACGTTGTAACTCGATGTTAACCACACGGGTAGTCATTTCGCAACAAAAGCGTTGACAACGTATACCGGCAACCAGTGGCGTTGCTAGGTTAATTTTATTAAATAAATGTCACACCGAAGGAACGAACCGTTCTGGCTCTTAAAATATTTGTAATCTTCAATACCATTTCTACACTAATCTTTTTCAAAAATTAAAAAAAAAAACTAATAACACAAAACGACACCTTTAACCAATGAAAGCATCTGTGAGAAGTTTCAGCGAAATAAAAAATTACAATTGAAAAAATATCAAAATTGAGCCCTTTTTTCAATTGCTCAACTTTGTTACTAAAAAAACACTCATGTTACACTGTTTGTAACCGTTAAGGCTGTATAACTCAGTATTTTCGTAGTGTTTTGGATATTGGAACATGTAAAAACATTTAGGAATATCAAAATAGATCATGCGTTAAGAGAATAAATTAAACCCAAGCCTTGGTATTGTTTTTTATAGATTCAAGGGGATTTAAACATTTTCGAGGTTCACTACTCTAGCTTTAAACTTCTTTATATTGCAAATCGCATACAGAATCCCGATTTTACGCCACAACGTTGAGTACCTCAACACTCATTTATTATAAAACAACTCCCACCAAACCGTTTTGGGTTTTCAACCCCCTGAACTCAGCCACCGAAAACTTTGGCACTTCCGTGCAATTTACAAAACCACATGCGTTAAAATGCTAAAGGCCCAATGTGTTACTGCAGAACAGATGTCCCCGAATGCCGTCGGAATTCAGTCGATCGAACAGCTTTTGATTTATCCCAACGGAGTAGTACACAGGACAGAGCGCCGTATGCTGATACGTTGACCGACGCTGTGTCTATTTCAATATAGCGGTGGAATTCGCGGTTCAACTGGGGCGCTTTATTGGGATTTGATTATCCTCGGGTCCCGGAAGGTCGAATATTTTACTACATTGTTTGCCCGGCTCGTGGTTCGACCGCAGACAGCAACGACACTTTGGAAATATTCGCATTCCCCACATGATGCAATGTCAATAAGGTTCGTTTTATTACTAGCTAAGACAATGCCTACAGGAGTCGGTGGTGAAAAGTATCGAGAATGGCGATTCCAAAAAAAAAACATGAACGATGAGTGTATCCGCTCTTGTCGAATCAATTTCCTATTCATCCTTTTCGAGGCGCCTTTGCTTGCATACCAATTAACACTGAAATTAGCATTCTTTTGATGATGCTTTGACCTCGTTTCACGTCTCATCTGTTAAACGCAAACATTGAATTTAATCACTATGCAAATGACTGAGAGACCTTGTTTCACAGTTCGACATACAGTCGGTCGGCCGGTCGCCTGATAAAACGATAAACAATTTGCGAATAATTGATGCTTCGACTAAGACGTAAGTCACTTTTTTTCTCCCACTAAACCAAGTAGACATGCCCCCAGATCCTTGTTGTCGAAATAGGTTGTAGTTAATTGTTCGCTCGTACTAATTATATTTACATCCGGTGTTAGATCCGTCTGGAATGCTGTTTTTTTGTACCATAAATTAAACGAATACGACGATGGTGGCGTTTCAATGCTATCGCGCAATCCGCCATTAGATTGGGGCCTGAGGCTAAACTAATTACGTCTTGTTTTGCTTGTTTCCTTTTCCGCGTTCTGTCTTACAGGTTGCTGGACTCGCCAAAAACCCGCTGGCAGGACTGGCTGCGCTCGGACTCGCCGGTACTATTCCGACCAACACGGGTGGACTGAACCCAACAGGTGAGTTGGGTGTGTAACTTTTTTTTTTCCTTATTAATCATTCATCTTCGCTAATGTACGGCTAGAACCGAAATCGGTGAGTTTTTGGGAGCGAAAGTCGACAGTTACAATTACAATGTAAACTCAAACTGAATTTTTATCGACCAATGGCGTTTGGCAAATCAAAGCTGCCTGAAAGCTCTCCGCTCGGTTAGCGATTAACCCCCCACCACTCACGATAGCACTAATAAAAACTCACCACCATCATAAATAGTTTCTCCTCCATCTGTCGCATCACCCATAGCACTTGCCGCCTTGGCTGGATCACAGCTGCGGACCAACAACAACCGTAACGTGACTCAGCTTCAGTCCCAGTCCCACGAGATGACAGTGCCAAATGATCTGATCGGATGCATCATCGGCAAGGGTGGCACCAAGATTGCCGAAATCCGTCAGATCTCCGGTGCGATGATTCGCATCTCCAACTGTGAGGAGCGCGACAGTGGCAACACTGACCGGACCATCACCATTACCGGCAACCCGGACTCGGTGGCTCTGGCGCAATATCTGATCAACATGAGGTAAGTACCACAAAACCGAAACTGATTTTATAGCATTTTTTTTTTGTGAAGACCGTCATCCAGTGTGTATTGTTCTGCGAACTAAAAAAGGCAGGACCTTGAACTCAGTTGTGGTGTTGTTTGAATACTAGAACTACTAATACTGGTGTTAGACCTACTACCAACTGTCCTTTTTGTAGAGACAGCATACGTACTGTGTTATTTTCTGTCTTTCGCTGGCTGTGAGGTTTCTTCTGCGGAAATGTATATATCCTTCCGTTTTTACAACAATTAGCCGTATTTCCCTTTCGTACACCCGTTGATTCCCGCGTCAAAAAACTCATCCGTTGCACTCGAATTCCCAGTTCTCCTGCATTGCCAATCCCGCTGCATCTAACTAAACTCGAGCAACTTTAGTGCGTCATCGCTAAAAATAAGTTATATCACCCACATCTCTTTCCTCCTGCATTATGCATCGATCTTTTCCGTCACTATTCACCCTGTGTGCCTACACCTGCCTTTATATCGCGTCATTTGCTATTATCAATAAAAAAGGGAAATTTCCATCCTCTTCCCGTGCCACAGAGTTCCAGTTCCACATTATACACACTCACACACAATGACTCATCCGCCGTTATAAAGGATTATTTGAAATCCCTGCGTTCGAGTAAAAATCTTCCGCTCCAAAACGTTACGGTGAATTTATTTTCCGAAGCCTTTCTGCCCAAATAAATCCTTTTTCGCTCGAAGGTTTTTTGTTCCCAATCTGTTAATACTATTTTGCCGTTCCCAAAGAGATCGAAACAGATATATACTGAATAAAAACAAAAAGACAAACAAACTGACATCGACGACAGACAGTCCCCACTTTCTCCTGCCAGCCAGCAGCTCGTGCGTATCGCGGAATTCTTTTGCACGGTCGGAATCTACGAATTGTTTGGCTTTAACAGCGACTTTATACAGCGCGTAGGAAACCGTCAGCTCTGTCCCCCTTCGACTAACGGAAACCTATAGCAATCACACTGACCGTATTGGTCTGGGAAAAGTGCGTGGGTCGTCTAATTATAATAATCTTATTGTATAAATAAGTGTTTTGCAATATGTAAACCGAATGCAACAGCTTTTTTTTTGTTTCAAGGGTTCTACCAAACAACCTTGCAATTCGATTAATATTGTGGGAATAAAAACAACATCAATGAAAGTTCACACATTTTCTTTTTAACACCGATTCAACGACTCAATGTAATTTATCTTTCTAAACATTGATCAGAAGATTTGAAAGTTATGACAAACGCTCTTGTTTAATACGTCCTGTTCTGAGAACCTACCATTTCGGATTTACTACACGTTATTAAAGAAATTTTATGAACTTTCTTCACTCCTCATGAGATTTTTATTACACACAGTACAGGGCACGTATATTACTGATCTAATATTAAGAAATTCATAGCTGTTGATAAATTTTCTTTACTTCTGACCGAACTTGCGAGTTTGACATCTGGTATAGTATATCCACAGCCCAAAGCGAAAACAATCCAACCGGTGTTGTTGCCCGGAAGAAAAAAAACTTTCTCCCAACAAAAGCTTCTATCGCTGGCTGTTGTTTTTTGTTCCGTGCACGATTGTCCAGTCGAATCGTTGGGAAATGCTTTGACTTTTCTGATTACTCTCAATTACGGTTCCTGCTTGAAACTATTTACGGGGTAAAGTCGCACTAACCGACAATCGTCCGCATCTCGAGTGGACAAAGCCAGTGGATAACGACAATTAAAAGTCATTCGGGTTAGCCTTAAGTGCTCCTGTTGATGACAATTAATAAAAAGTTTTTAATGCAAACCTTACTATCTGTTATCTGTTAATTTTAGACAGTACAAATTTATTATGAGTGATAAAGCTCAAGGCGGTTCCGAGAGTCCTGCCGGCGGCGCTCTAATGGGAAAGCAATTCCGGTTCGATTGCTTATTTAAAATTCATGAAATGCACAACGAATTCATTGCCAACCAAAAATAATATCCCGAGCAACCTGAACCCCCGTGCCGTGTTTGCGTTGCGCTCTCCATTTTCCGCACCAGTTCCGCTCTTTCGCAGGTTGATCGCGTGATTAATTTGCCATTTATATTAATAATAATTTCACTCCGAAATGGGAGGGCGCACTCGATGAGTTACCTATAATAGAGGGGAAAACCCAAACAGGGCGGGTAGCGTCGGTTGTTTGTACAGCCGTGGGAGTAAACACGGTCAGGGATGATCGGTTGGATGATACGTAAATTTATAATGGGAAGCCATGATTTCCTTGAGTACGCCCGCAAATGTAGCATGCCACTGTCCACGCCACCGGTGCTGATGGTTGAAAGCGATCATCCGATTTTGTTTTACTGTAGCTCAGGCTCTTGCACGATGAGGGTGAATAGTTTATGCCACATAAAAATATAAGTATTGAATATCAATCGAATACAGAAATATGAATAATACAGTTTTTTGAGGCCAGTAGGTGATTCCGATTGACTGGCTCGAGACCGATAGGAATGATGTTGTTTGTTTAGAGTGAAAATGTTTTATGGTACACGCGTCATATTCTGCTACGCTTTGAAATATAGCAGTAAAAAATCTCACCTGTAGGCAAAACCGCTCTTTGGCTTGTTTTATTCAACATAAGCGGATATTGTTTTCTTCAGGTGAATTTAACAATTTTTTTCTTGTATCGTCTTTTTAATCTTCACCATTGGTGTTGGAGGATGGTTTAAAATTTATCTTCAAAAAGGTTCATACTGTTTCGATTGTTTGATGGTTAAGAAAAAACGTTAATGACGATGATAAATTTAAAGCCTGTAAAATGAATTAACATTAAGCAAGCACAAATGACTAGAACACTTCCTTTTGACTATTTGTTTAGCTTTATCGAAAAATATGTACAGTAATTTAACAAAATAAAAAAAATTAAGCCATGAAAACCTTACTGTTTTGATAGAAAATGAGCAGATTGAAACTAATTTTATTCGATTTTAAGTAATATCGTGTCTCCAATAGTTTTTTTTATATATACAAGTACACAAGTAGCTCTTTCAAATGCAACCAGAAGTTATTTGTTTTATTTGCTCCATTCAAAAATGTCAGTATTTGAAAAGGGCGTTTTTCGAGAATTTAAACGTTGATAGCTTTTACCCAAAAAGATATCTTAAAAGTTCAACTACCAAAAGTTGCGTCTTTTAAAGTTCTAAAAGTCATCTGAACAGAAATTTGAATGAAAAAATAAAGCAAAAAACAGATTTTTGAAGCCACCCCAAGCTAAATTGCTTTAATTCAGCCAGTTCAAGATCTACATGAAGTAGTCTTTTACAAAGTTGCTCAAAATAATGTGATCTACAAATTCACTGAAAATAATATACTATTTGACATTAAACAAAAATTTAAGTTATTTTATTTCGCTGATTTGAGGACCTCCTCAGTTTTAATTTCAATTTTAAAGTAGGCCTACATATACGAAACAACTTCTCTATAGAAAGTATGGCTCTAAAACCGCAACAACAAAATCGAAAACTCCATTTGCGCCTACATTGTCCTTCTGTACCACTGTGTATTGTATGCTTTAATTTTTTTTTTTATTTCGACTAATGTTTGAAAATTATAAATATTTTTAAGGCAAAGTTTGTTTGATCGTCATACGTCTTCGGTAAAGTTTTAGATTATTTTTTTTCTTTTCGAAAAAAAAACACGGCAGAAAAAAAAATATTCTCGAAATAAACTACAAAATTGAATTGAATTTTCTTTTGTTTTATTTTTTTTTAATAAAAACTACAAAAGGTTAGCTAAAGATTGATGGTTGTCTGATCATAGAGAAATTAGAAAAAAAGTTTGAATTTTCCAAAAAAAAAGCTGAAACCAGAACGGTTTCTTTGATTGGTATAATGTTGTTGTGTGCGTTCGACAAAAACAGATTCATTAAAAATTAAAAACCAAAACTATAACTATCAATTGAATATCTTAAAAAACTCACGCTAACTAATAATAGTTTCCTTATTTTAAGAGAAATGAAGAAGAAAAAAATTGAATTCATGAGGAACAAACTTTTTTTTCTAATATTTTGTTCAATACTGTTTTATTTTGGAATGACAAAATTATCTGCAATTTTGCCGTAGACAGTATACCGTTTTGGTTCTAAAAATATTATCATCATTAATAAATACTTTGCTCAAGAAAAACTTCTAAAGTTAGATTTACTTGTAGTACAAAACAGCTTTTTATCTCCCAGATTGTCTCGAGGTACGATGCTGGCCTAACAGGTTCGAGTCTCGGCTCGGGAGAGACTGTAAGTGTCGGATCGTAGCGCTAGCCTCGCAATTGTCCTGTACACTAAACAGTTGGCTCCGAAGTCTGTGTATAAATAAACAGAAGGTCAAGTTCCGGATCAGAATTTAGCACCAAAGCTTTGCTTACAAAAAACTTTTAAATCAAAATGACTGAGCCGAGTGCCAAAACGGTTTGTTTGATCGGTATAGTGTCTTCACCAAAACTGTACACAACAGTTTCGTCCCCCCAACAAAATAATGTCCAATGTAAAAAGTTCGAAAAAAAAATAATTTTGACAATTTATTTTACTGTTTTATTTCTCAATCAACTATTAATCAGTAACTAACATTGTGAAGTTTTCGCAAAGAAAAAAATCAGATATATTAAAATCAAGTTAGTCTGATACAAATTTCGAATTCTTCTTATGTCCAAAGTTATCAAAGTTAGCAAAGGGGGTGGCAAAAAATAAATAACAACGAGACGAAAAAAAATATCTTTGATCAAAGTTTGTGTACAAGTTATTACGTTTGTAACTTGCACTCAGATAAATGTTGAAAAATAACACTTCATTATTATTAGTATTTATTTCGCTTGCCTTTCGACGACACTCTCGCTGTCACCTGACTTGTTTGTTGCTAAATTAAGCATTTATGCTGTCGGAAAACCAATGAAATGAGCAAAACGGTTTGAGCTTTTTTTTTCTTCCCCTTCCAATATTCAAAATTTTTGAAGGGGGAGGGGGGCATAAAACGAAAATTAAATTTGTAACAGCCTTATTTGAGATATTTAATTTATAATTATATTTTTGTGTTTTTACTTAATTTTTTCGTTTTGCGGTGTATTTTTTTTTTAAATAACAAAACTACTGTCTTCAACTTTACCGAAACAAACCGCTCTGGTTTAATCCTTTTCACTTTTTTTTTGGAAAATTTCAACTTTTCAACTTCGATTTTCAATGTTTTGCTACCTTTTGTTGTTTTTAGAAGAAAAATATAATTTCCATAGGAAACAGTTTTTTCGATATAATTAATTTTATTTTGTTAGAAAAAAAACAAATTTTTTTTCACGTTATTTTTTTTTTTGAAAAGACAAAATTCTAATTTACAACTTAGCCGAAGGCAGGGTAGCGAAAACCTGGAAAATCAGGGAATGTCAGTGAATTCATTTTTCGATCAGGGAATATCAGGGAAAACGGAAAAACAATCAGGGGAAAATTCTAGGCGATACGAGATTCTTTTTTAAACGCTTTTTAGCGCTACAGAGGATATTTTTCAAAACAAAAGGCTAATGCGGGACCACTACTATCTGGTTTCATATTCGGTCGAACACATTTTATCAGGGATTTCAGAGTTGTGTTCATCTACGTTGCACTTTTTGGTACTGAATGCTGAAAAATATCAAGGAAATTAATGTTATATTTCAGAGAAAATCAGGGAATTTAGTTTCAAAACCTTTTTCACCACCCTGGAAGATGTCACACCGATCAATCAAACCGTTCTGGCTCTAAGAATATTAGTAATAATCAATTCTCGTTCTGCAGAAACCATTTTATAAAAAAATTAAATGAACGGATTTTTTCAAAAAAAAAAAACAATCAAAAATGTACTGAATACATGAACTTAATAAAACAAAACCAATACAAAGAAATGCTAAGGATTAGAATGTATTGATTTGGCATGCTACACCTCCCCCCTTATTGGAGAATGGTGTAACCATTGGAGAAAAGAAGAAACAGCTATAATCTTTAAACGTCTAAAAAAAGAAAGATTGAACAACTAAACAGTCGAAAAAATAAGCAAAACTAAGTTAAAATACCTGTCAACATTTGGAACAGGCTGAATATGATATGGCATCTTGGACATCAAAATGGCGTCTAGAGTCGATTTGGCCATCATTCTGGTTTCGAAAATATCCATGTTGAGTGGTATTTGGCCATTTTTGGCTGTTTTCCAGAAACCGGAAGTCGCTGCTTGGAATTATAAATGATGTATGGAGTTGATTTCCGGTTTCTTGGCATTAGCTCAATTCCGGAAATTTCCATATTGGATGATATTTGGTCGTTTTAGACTGTTTCTTGAAAACTGGATCTTGCGTTTAAATATGACGTCTGGAGGAATTCTGGTCTCTGAGCATCATCTCGATTTCTTGAATATCTATGTTGGGTGGTATTTGAACATATTAGGCTGTTTTTCAGAAACCGAAAGTAGCTGATATTCAAAATAGCATCTGGGGTTGATTTTAGATATCATCCCGGTTTCGAAGATACCCATATTTGATGGTATTTTATTTGAACTTTTTTGCAGCTCTAGATGATAGAAATCTACGTTCAAAACAAGGCTCGACATTTTTCAACAGTAGAATATTATTCTAGTAAACGTGTAACTAATATTCCAATCGATTGCCTCGAAAACTAACAAAATCCGTTGAAAACTAATTGAGGTATAATAATTTGAAATGGACAAAAATAATAACATGTTCAAAATTTCATTTCAAACCCTGCTTTTGAAGCTCGCAGAAAAACGTAATTCTACGTCAAAACTTGGCTTGAAAGACTCACCCAACAGTTAATTCATGATTCAACATAACGATAAGTTCGATTAGATTTCATTGGTAGAGAATCATGTTGAAAATGAATAAAAATGTAATACAAATAATGCTAATAAGCTGGAAGTCGAAAAACAATGGCTAATTGAAAAAACAAAATAAATAATTTGATAAAAAGACCGTACACAACCATATGTGTCAACAGGTAGACATCAAATATAGAGCAGTTCCACAAATAATGTTCCAGTTTGAATATGTTTTAATTTGCCTTTTTTAATTTAGCTGAAACTTTGCATAGACGTTTATTTAGGCGAAAGATGCTATTTTGTGCTGTTGGTTTATTTTTTTGGGAACACGACTCATGTTTGAGAAGCTGATGATTACAAATATATTTAAGGCCAAAACGGTTTATTCGATCTGTGTGACGTCTTCGGCAAAATTGTAGATAAGTATTTCGTTGAAAAAAAATGTACACTCTGAATTTTTTTTTTTAATTAAAGAAAAATTAAAAATAATTATCCAAAAAGTTTATTTTTAAAAAAATCTATTTTTTTTTATAAAAACTACAAAAGATTACCTAGACAATGAAACTGGTCTGATCATGGAGAAATCGGGAAAAATAAGTACGTACCGAGCAAATCGTCGTAAAAAACCGTGTAACTTGAAACCGTATAAAAAGACCTTACTGTAATTGTACTTCAAAAGTGCTTATATGATTTCACTGCAAGGCTGTTCCAACTTCATTCTGTTGTAATGAAATTGTTCGTTACCTTCTGCACAGGTGTGCTAGTTCTTCGCTGCACCACCAATACCAAATGGCTTGCATCACTAGTCAATAATCAAACGCGCTTGCAAGCATAAAAAAAATGTTCCGATGGTAATGGCTCAGCAATCAAAAACGATTTTTTTCGCTTTTGATAGAGAAGTATGGAAGTGGTGAAGAAGAGCTGCGTAGCCACAAGGTTACAGAGTTCGCTTTCATAAGCGGATAGTCATGGGTTCGGATCTTAGTAAAACCAAGCCCTTCGATGTCAAACGATTTACACATGGGCTTATTCTCAGGCTTCTCACTTGATAAAATATTTTTTTCTTTTGAAAAAACATGCCAGAACGACACAAAGGAGATGAGTTTCTCATCGAAGCTTCTGCAATACGGCCCTATGATTGACGATAATCGTAAAACGAAGGGTAAAAGCATACACAAGCACGGATAAATAATTGGCAAGTCACTCACTCTCGAAAGTGATATAACTGATAATGAACGTCAAACTTAAACGTTTTTGATGTAGGCAAAAAGATTCACCACAACCGTACTCTACCCGTATTTTCAAAAAACGTACGTTCCGGAAAATTAAGAGCGCCATCTTGCTTCCTAACATCCTGATTTGATGGCAAGATCGGGGTTAGCTATATCAAAATGCTTTGATCCACGACAACTCAGTAAAAAAATCCTCCGTTTCATAGTTGACCTCCTCATTAATTAAAACTATTTCAAGGGTATGAAATAATTTAACCAAAAACGCTTGTAGCCTCTATTTATTTCACCTACCTTTTTGATGTCGGTGTTAGGCAATTTTGATGTCGGATATTTGACCTCTTAAATTCTACTTTTGATCACGTGATAATAACATTTATAATGATAATTGATTATTACATTGCACAGTGGTCCAGGAATGCAATCTAGCGGAATAAAATAAATAACTCTTGATCGTGTTGGTTTTTTGAGATAGTGTTTTCGGCAATGTTCATGAGAATCATCAAGAAATATTTTTGTATAAAAATATTTGTGCTAAACGTGTACTAAATTTGTACTAAATTTTTTTTTCCTAATTTTTTCAATATAGAAGGATGGTTTCTTTTACAAAATTGTTTATTAGCCAATAATATGAAACTCTTCCAAAGTCACAACTATTCAAGAAGCTAAAGTTTATGAGATATTGATTTTTTTGGACAAAAAACTTTTATTTTATTTTATTTTTTTTATTTTTCTTTGTGTACTAACAAACTCTATGGGTTTCTAATTATAAATTTTTGGAACGTTGAACTTTGAATCAATTCATAAGACTTAAATAGTTCATTATAAATAATAAACTAAAAATTTTTAGACTAAAAGAGTTCATATTTAATTCTCTTTAACATCTCCGTAGACATTTGGCATAATATTGGATAAAAAATATCCCATTTTTTTCCTAATTTTGTAGAATTTTACAAAATTACAGAGTAAAAGCTCCATGAGTTCCGGGCTGAAATTGTGTCTTTTGTGACCTAGTTTAATATTCTTTCAGCCTTGAGAGTTTCAGGTTGCGCTTTTGTGCGCTAATAGAGATATGAGATTTTGAAAAATAATCGAAATTTTCGATTTTTCAAATATCTCATAAGCTACAGGCCATAGTCATCCTATTTCTGCGGCAAAGCTCAAAGTTTAAAAGATTTATAATTAGACACTCATAGAGTTTGTTAGTACACAAAAAAAAATAAAAAAATAAAAGTTTTTTGTCCATTTTGTCCATAAACTTTAGCTTCTTGAATAGCTGTGACTCTGGAAGAGTTTTATATTATTGGCTAATAAACAATTTTGCAAAAGAAGCCATCCTTCTAAATTGAAAAAATTAGGAAAAAAATTTTTAGTACTGATTTAGTACACGTTTAGCACAAATATTTTTATACAAAAATATTTCTTGATGATTCTCATGAACATTGCCGAAAACACTATCTCAAAAAACCAACACGATCAAGAGTTATTTATTTTATTCCGCTAGATTGCGTTCCTGGACCACTGTGCATTGCACAGTGGTCCAGGAACCAAATTTAGGGGGAAATTTGGATCTAGAGCTCTATAGCAACATTTTAGAGAAAAACTTTCTTCGACAAAGTTGTTACATATGATAAAGCGCTCATTGAAAAATTATCAAAAATTAGGGTGACCAACATTTTCAATGCAATCAAGTATCTAACTTTTTTATCTTTGTAGATAGAAGAAAAAATTGTTCTACAATGTTATAGCTCCATTGATTTTAAGTAACTTTGTAAAAAAAAACAATTTTTCTCTATCTTTGAAAACAACCTTTGGGTGACCATAAAAAACGACTGTGTTCGATGTATTCAATTTTAAAAAATTCATAACTTTTGAACCAGTTTATCGATTTTCGATCTTTTTGGGTCAAATTAAAGGTAATTACGTCTAGTTATAAGAAAAGATACCAAAAAATAAATCTGGGTGCATTTATATGCTTAATGTATAGAATTATTGAAATTTTCGTCTTGTTTTTAAATTGAATTTACTCAAATTTGAAAAATAACATATTTTCAAAACTTCCTCCATTTACAGAGTCAAGTATGCCCTTCAAAATGAGACCAACAGATATTTTTTATGTTTGCCCCAAAAAGAATGACATACAAATAAAAAACGCATATTTTTTGATGAAAAATATTGATAACTCTGAGTAAAATTGAGATATTTACGATGTCAGCGCTGCAAATTGTTTCTCTTAAAAAGTTCTAAAAGTCGTTCAAAGACAGTTTTGAGATGAAACTTGAAATAAAAAAGTTAGAGCGTAAAATATGTTTTTTCAATATAAATCGGTTGTTTTCAAAGATAGAGGAAAACCTTCATTTACAAAGTTACTTAAAATTAATGGAGCTATAACATTGTAGAACAAATTTTTCTTCTATCTACAAAGATAAAAAAGTTAGATACTTGATTGCATCGAAAATGTTGGTCACCCTAATTTTTGATAATTTTTCAATGAGCGCTCTATCATATGTAACAACTTTGTAGAAGAAAGTTTTTCTCTAAAATGTTGCTATAGAGCTCTAGACCCAAATTTCCCCCCAAATTTGGTTTCTGGGCCATTATGCATTGTCTGAAAGCTTCTACCCATGAAACGTTACATATTCATTTTGTTTTCTACAGAATGTACCACAGTATAGTGAATATACAAAAATATTTAGCACCAGTGTCGCTACTGGTAAAAACTGATTAAGATCCAAGCTAAAAAATTCTCGAGTATTTTTTAAACTCACGGAATCTAACAGTAAGAGCAAAATTAGTGGATTTGTTGCTCGTTTTTATATCGTTGGACGAAAAATAGCATAGAGCCGTTTTCGGTTAACTGTGTCTTTGTGGTAAATTGAATTTAAACCTATATTCTTGATTATAAAAATTTGGTCTTCAACAGCCTTTTCTAATCTGACAAAAAGCAATTAGAACCTAAAGAAATAAGGGACAATTTAAAAAAAGTCAAGTTGCATTTCGTTGAGAGTATCAAGATAATGTCTGTGCTTGGGAAATTGGCAAAAAGAATCAATGACATTTTTTTAACTTCACCGAAGTTTAATTTGTGAGATGTATTCAAAAACCATCGACCGTACGTCAGTGTGATTGTCTTGTGCGCCAAAACCGGTAGGAATAAACCACGTTTTTTAGAAACAATTAGCTATGCTCGAACGACGATAACTGTTAAATCGAACTGATAAACGATTTAGACAGTGACTCCACGAATTACGGAATTAATCCTCCGACGTTTTCCCCTCAGGCTTCCCGTTCTCTTGGCCCCACTGCGTTTCACTTTCATCAATGTCACTTCTCATCCAGCATTACCAACTCCGCCACCACAGTGTCACTACCAATCATCAAAACACACACCGACTCTCTCTCTCTCTTTCTCTATAAATATATTTCTTTCTCGACCACCCCCTCGTCATGTTACGTCCACCCAAGACCCATGGTACTGCCCAAGGCCTGTATCCCTTCACCCTTGCCCCGCAGAACCGCAAATCCTTCTTCTCTTTACCTAACCGGACAACTTCCTCCTTTCTCCTTTCCCAACAGCGTCGAACTGCAGAAGGCGAATCTAGGCGATGATAATACTGGCAGCGGAGGTTCCAGCGCCGGCGGTAACCCACTGCTGCAGAACAGTTCCGGTAGCGGTGGCGGCGGAGGCAGCAGCAATGCCGGCAGCGGTGCTTCGGGATCAGCCAGTGCCCTCGGAAGCAATCCACTTGCGTCGGCCATCCCGTTAGCCCAGTTACTCTCGAAGCCCGGTGCCCTGAACGCCCTGACCAGCCTGTCGGCCCTCGGCGGACTTACCGATTTGCTCGGTAATCTGTCCAGCGGCAGCACCGGCACCGGTCTGGGCGCCATTCAGACCACCGGCATCAATCGACCGAAGACGACAAGGATGCGCTCGCCAAACAGCAACAGCAGTATGAATGGCGACAGCCAGAAGAAGAGTGAGCGCAATAAGTTTAATCCCTACTAAAGCTAAAATAGCGGTGCTTGGGGAGTAGGCCGCCGCACGCGGTGGCATAGAAGCTTAAGTAACTTCCGGTTAGTACAGGAAAAAAATACGCCGCGTGTGCTAAAGCGAAAGATAGTAAGCGTAGAATGTGAGTAGGAAAAGTTTAATTGCGACGACACTTTGGAATGACATTGGGTTGGGAACTTGGAAGAAGCAAACCGTGGGAGGGTCAAACATGGATTTATTACAGCACCGACTGACTGACTGACTGACTGACGATTGGGAGGGAAACTTTTGCCGGAATTTTAGTTTTTCATCGAATGAGCTTCTTCCTCTCAACCCTTCATGCTAGTAGAGGATGACGATAGAAAAAAAAATCCTTAGGACTGACAAACACAAAGCGAACTGGTCGAAAAGGCAACAGTAGCTCCCAAGGGAAGAGACAGACAGAAAGAGAGATTAGTTGCAGGAGCGCGGTGTAGCGAAGCAAGCATGCTGAAGCGGTGAAGATAAAAATTTTATTTATAGAGTTTAATTCAATTAAGATTTAAAACAGGATCACGATCAGCAGCCGGCGTCGAGAGCAATCATTGGCGAACGACAGACAGAAACAGCCACAGACATATTAAGAAGCGTTGAACATCAACGCTGACCGCAACCCATCCCAAAAACTCCAATTGTGTACTTACTTCGTGTGCTAGGAGTCGACGATGGCGGCATTGCCTCTGTTATGCTATAATTAGTGTCTGGGCCGCGTGGCGGCCGCGCGAAACTTGATTTGATTTGTTTTCGGATACCATTGCTAAAAATATTCGCAATTTTGTTCGCGGGGTCTCTTGCGATTTGTAGCGGTTTGAGTTAAAGTTTGCCAATTTATTTTACGCCTTTTTTGGGGACTGGCGACAAGTTAGTTTAATTTTAGTCTAGCCGCGTGGCTAGGTTCGCATTTTTCTACGGCATTTCTAGTTTGTTTTTCTATGACGGCTGACGGTAGGATTAGTTTTCTGTAGGTTATTTTAGAACAGTTTTGGAGACATGTTTAGTGCGTCTGGCACTCATTTATAGCTTAAACTGTTGAACTCCTAATTTAATCGTACAAGAGAAAAGAAATCATGACTCACAGACAAGAAAGTGTGTTTTTATGGATTGTTTCGGGATTGTGTCCAACCGTTATTCTCCCACACCAAACCCGTTGGTTAAATATTGTCCCACGAGCAGATTGTTGCCCTGAAAGCATCCATAATTTAGCCCTAAGCACCCTAATCTAAGTTAGTCGTCCGTGTAAACCGTTGTACGATTCAGTTTCGTTTCGTAAACAAAGCGAGCGAACTTTTATCGCAAGGATTTCCCTCCCAAGAAAACATAACTTCCTTTATGGCCAAAAAAAATCTTTCGCCGTTTGCATCATTCCCTCATTAAGTTGATTAACTGTTTTAATTATCCGTCGCCTGTGTCACTCCTTTCATTCCGTTGAGCGGCAGCGAAAAGAAAAAAACCTCGACCTCCGATCGAGCAGTAGAGTAATGAAGCGACGCGGCGGTAAAGTGTCTTTACAGAGAAAGCAAACTTCGGAATCGATATTTATCCGTCCCGAATCTTATCGGCTAAGCTGTCGTCGAGAAGGGCGACAAAGTTTTCCACGTCGTCGTTGAGGATTGTTGGGAAAGGCAAACCCGTGATTTAATTTTTGGTTCACTCATACGGACGATTACTGGATAAAAGTAGCAGCGGAGTCGATTTTTCTTAAATATTTGAAAGTAATTTAAAGTTGGTAAACAAGTTTGAAGAGTAGATGTGCCATTCAAAATAAATTTAAACATTTCAAAATTGATGGAATAGTATTAATAGAACTGTTCTTTTAATGTTCGTCATGTTTTCATCAGCTTGTAATCTTGTTCATGACACGCTAGCGTGTCATTAAATCAGCATTTTGGAAAAAATGTGCCATATTAGTAATCATAGAAAATCACGTTGAAATTCAATTTTCTGTTTTGTCCAGAAAAACGACACTTAAATCAGTTTTAAAATTCCCCTTCCATTCGCGTAGCAAACTTATCCGCGAAAGCATTTTTCCTAATCTACAACAAATTATGATGGCAAAAATATGAGCTTAGTTGAAAATAATAGACAACAGTCCATTTAGCTGCGTATCCTGTCATCCAGCAAGCCAGCCACCATCCGCTCTTTCTTTCTCTCTCTTTCTCTTTCCCTCTCCTGTGTTTGCCCAGCAGTCAGACAGACCGCCGACCGGTAGGCAACAAATTGAGTCATTAAACTGTCATTAAATTTACCGTTTACACAATTTTAATTTCCTCCCGCACGCGCGCCGACGCTGGGGGCCGGTTCCAGCCGAAAGGAAGACGCTCCTTTGCGCCCACAATCCGAAAATTCAAACCATACTGGCTTGTGGTGCGGTTGGTTGGCGAAATGCTTTTTCCCCATCTTCCTCTCATTAAAATCTGATTTACCCACACGCGCGAAACGAGGTAATCTTCCAATTTAGGGACATAGTTTCCCGTCGCCGTCGTCATCGTCATCATTCCTGGTTTGTGTACGGCGTCACATAATCCCTCTAGGTTAGATAATGATTCTAGTACTTTCGGTCCCCTGCTAGAGTCTGTACTGTAGCAGGGATTTCACGTGCCAGGGCAGCAGAAGTTTTTGGGAAGAGTGTTGCCAGTAGCGTGATGTTATGAATTTTTAAGCGTTACGCGGAGAAAGGAAATTAAATGATTTTCCGTTCCCGCTGGCAGTAACACTCGACGGCACACTCGTAATTATTTCCCGATTCGATGTATTTTCCCTTTTTTTACTCATGCAATTTTTCGTAAGGAGCGGTTTGAGAAATATTATTTTTCAATTTCAATTTTCTTCGTTCTGAGGAGAGGGATGGGATACAGAAAATTCGTCCGTGTGAAATTGAATTTTTGGTAAAAAAGAGACTGACGATTTCGACCGAAATTCTCTAGATACTTTTCAGCTTACCCAGTTCTACTATTTCCACATTATTATCAACTCTTTTTTTTCGGTGCGACCAAAAGCAATAGGTTAACTTTTTGTCATTTCTTCTAAAGTGTGCACATTTCATGTCAAAAATCTTCTCAGGTATGACTCCAAGTTTGAGGAATTGTTCATATAAGGTCACTATGATATAATCCCAACTTTGGGACCCCTATTTTTTGCATTTGAGGAATTAAATTGTAGTTTATGCCGAATGAATGTATTTTGTTTCCAAATTTTATAATTTCATCGTGGTGCTGAGAATTTTTTTACAAGAAAAAGATATCATAAGCAAAAATCGAATTACAGTAATTTTAGGAAATAAAGTCAAATTTCTGAAGTTCTGATTTGTTTATAATTTCTATTCTTAGATTGCTAATGTCTCTGAAATCGTAATGATAACGGTCATTCTGAATGATGCAATTTGAAGGAAATAGAAGTGTTGCCAGTTGCTTGAATATCGATGAAATAAGATTTTTTATTATTTAGAATTTTTAAGCTTTAGCTTGAAGATTGCAAAAAAAAATTTTTTTGTTAAAATTTATTCTAGAAATTGATTATCGAACCTCAAAGCTATTGATCTCCCAATTAACTCCAATTTATTTAAAACTTAATTATTTTTGGAGATAACTCCAAAAGTCAACTAGGAAATTTCACCGGAACTGAAACATTCGAAACTGTTAGCTGACAATGCTCTGGTGTACAAATAACACTGAGCAGCACAGGTTTTGTCATACAGCTCAAACTAAAGAAAAAAAGAGCTTTTTAATTGCTCTCCGGGATCGTCGCTTCTACGCTTGCTGGCGAGAAAACTTCATTTAGATCTCTGAACACTTCAAGCGCTTCCGAACTGGCTGATGGCAGCACAATTTAGAGGAACGGTTAAAAAGCTATAATTTTTCATGTTTTTGCTGTTTAAATTCTAGGGCAAACCTGCGATGAAAACTGATCAACAAAAATTGTCCCAAAACTCAAACTAAAAAATCGAAAGATTATAGCTTTTTAATCATTTCTGGAAATTTTTTGTGCTCCTAAACAAGTCGAAAATGCGTAAAGTCTTCAGAGATTTGAACGAAATTTTCTCGTAAGTAAACAGAGAAGTGACAAACCCGACGAGCAACTACTTTGCGGCTTTTCGATGCTTTGCTAGGGGCGCCAAAATTTACAGGAATGGATAAAAAGCTATAATCTTTCGTTTTTTTTTCTCCAGTGATTGTGAGATTAATAACTTTGAAGTTTAGGAATCTATTCTTAAGAAAAATGTCATTAAAAAAACCTCTCTAGAACAAAAAATTTCCAAAATAATTAATAAAATACATTTTTTGCTACATTCAAGTAACTGGCCACACTTCCGGTCATAATTTATTCATTTCCCTAGTTCCTAGGCTGATTTCCTTCAAATTGCATCATTTAGAATATACATAATCATAACAATTCCAGAGATATTAGCAAACTAAGAATAGAGGTTATAAGCAAATCAGAAGGAAGTTTTACTGTATTTAAAGTGATGCTTTTGTATTTTTTTTTTCGACAAAATCAATCTATCAATTTAGAAATCAAGATATATTCATTTTCCGGAAAACGTAATTTAACTTTTGATTTGCAAGCATCTGGCAACACTGCCACTCAAAATTGATATCTTTTGGATTCCTTAACTAATGTTTTTTTAAAAATACAAAATAGAATGCCCATTGCACAATGGTTCTTTAACCAAATTTTGGGAGAGATTTGGATCTAAAGCTCGATAGCAATATTCTAGAGAAAATCTTTCTTCTACAGGGTGCGGCAAAAAAAATGCGAAAATTTATGGTGTTTCTTTGAAATATTATTTGAAAAATTTTTAGACAATGAGAACGAAGTGAAAAAATCTCACGGTGAAAAAAGACGCTTGAAAATCAAATGGGAATCACTTTCACCGTGCCTATTACGGTTGTCATCTCACCGTGAAGTAACTCCCGTAATACGCCCCAATATCAACATTTTCGAATCTAGTTATCTTTATAAGGTCCTATTCAACAAATTTGCTCGATGTGTCCTCCATCTTTAGCAGCTTTTTTGGCTTTGCTTTTTAATAATTAAAACATTGATGCTTAACAGCTTTTCGACAGAGAACAGGATCCTTTTTCAGCAAAAAGCAACTCTTTGAACGAGTCACTCGTAGTTCTATTATCCGCTCCGTGATATTGGCATCATCACGCTGCTTAGGGCTATCCTGTGGAGACTTTTTGATGCGATAAACTGTGGCCAAATGAAATCCAAGAGCCTCGGCAATATCTTTCGACGTCTTTTGGGCGTACAGTAAACTCATAATCATTTATTTAGCGTACGTTTTCGTTTATTTGCGATCAACCGATTTCATTTTTTTCTGCCGCATACTTCAGAAGGTTGTTATATATGATGCGGCGCCTATTAAAAAAAATAGAGTGATATAAGTTTTCGATTAAATCAAGTAGGGTATCCAACGTCTTCGGTAGTGGTTTTCTTCGGCAGGTTTTTTTTTCATGAGACTGCGGCAGAAAACAAGCCGAAAAAAAATCACAGCCAAAGAGGTTCGACACCTTATTCAACTATTTTTTCTTCTTTATGTTGAAGCCTCTTCAATTGTAAGCAACTTTGTAGATAAAAGTTTTTTCCTATCTTTAAAAATAACCGATTAAGCTTGAAATAAAATACTTTTTTCGGTCTAACATTTCTAATTTCAATGTTTTCTCTAAATCTGTCCCTGAGGGCTTTTTAAGACAGACATTTTTCAATGCTGACATGAATATCTCAATTCTATTCCGTGTTATTGATGATTTTCATTGAAAAATATGTCCTTTTTCAGTTCTTCATGGGGCAAGAAAAAAGATCTGCTGGTCTCAATTTAAACGGCACATTTGACTCTAAATATGGAGAATTTTATTTTTAAATTTGTTATTTTTCGTATTTGAGTTAATTCAATTTGAAAATTTGACAAAAAATTATATATTTTTTGCATTTAAAAGCACACAGATTTGATTTCTTGGTATTTTTATTTTTATCCTAAAACTAAAAAGAATCACCTATAATTGCATCTAAAAGACCGAAACTCGTCTTTATCTGGTTCAAAAATTCAACTCATTAAAAATTATGAATTTTAGAAAATAAAATATATCGAAAAAACCGTTATTAATGGTAACCATAGAAAACGGTGCTTCGATTGTGCTTAAAATTGTAGGATTTGAGCTTCGTCGGAATTTGTCAAACCTGTATTTTTTGTTGAGTCGTTTGTGGGTGACCATAAGAAACGGCTATTTTCTAGTTTGTAGGAAAAAGTACCGGAAATCAACTCTGTTTGTTTTAAAATGCAAAACATATACAATTCTTATAATGTTTGGCTTGTTTTTAAATTGAATTTACTTGAATATAAAAGAAACATATTTTTAAAATTTTTCCATATCTAGGGTCTAATGTGACCTTCAAATTGAGATCAAGAGATATTTTTTATGTTTGTCCCAAATAAAAACCAAAGATCAATAATAAAGGCATATTTTTTAAGAAAAACACCGATAACTTTAGGTAGTATTGAGATATTTATGATGTCTGCATCGCAAATTGTTTGTCTTAAAAAGTCTTAAAAGTCGTTCAGAGACAGTTTTGATGTGAAAATAGAAATATAAAATTTAAGCAAAAAAAAATGTTTTAGTTTTTCAGTCTGAATCGGGTATATTTGAAGAAGAAGTTATCCTTTTTTGCACACAGATGCTCAAAATTCACCGAGCCAACATATTTTAGTACAAATGTTTGTCTATTCACACGAATAAAAAAGTAGATAATTGATTTCATCAAAAATTTGGGTCATCCTAATTTTTGATAATTATCAAACAAGGGCTTCATCACATTTAACAACTTTGTAAAAGAAAGTTTATCTCTAGAATATTGCTATCGAGCTCTAGATCCAATTTTTCCCCTAAATTGTGCCGTGATATAGAATGTCAAAAGATATAAGAAACCAAAATAAAAAGATTGCCTAAAACCAGAGAAAATTTCGACTTTATTCGTTGAAAATGCTATAACTCGAATTTTGCTCATAATATCTTTGAGTGAAAATGTTTTTCGTGTAAAATTTTCTCGGCAATACGATGAGATTGTCAAACTTGAGTTAAAATATACTTGCTGGCCGTTTATCTGGCAACACTGTCACTCAGTCCCGTCGGGATGCGGTATATTTTTCCAAATCTGTATCATATTTCCAGTTCGCTTATTTTTCGCTTTCCTTACTGCACACATTGTCTGCTTAATAAACTGTCACTCAAAGTTGTTTTTTGTGATTCCTTGGCCAATTTTTCTCAAAAAAAAATGCATCATTTTATTTCTAAACATCATGCATTTGTAGTCATAATTAAAAGAAAATAAGAGTTTTGGTCACAAAATGGCCTTTTAACAAAAAAGGTAAGATTCGGCGGAGCGAGGGGTTGCCTAACGGGTACCAAAATTGTTTTTTTTTTTATAGCGACCTTATATGAACAATTCCTCAAACTTTGAGCAAATACTGAGAATATCGTTGACACGTTTGTCCATTTTTGCACTGTTGAATTGGAATGACTCATATTCAATTTTTTAGGCGAAAACTGCGCGAGCAGCGTTGCAATTTTTCCTCCAAAGTTATATATTTAATCAAGCTGCTATTGCAAGATGAAAACAGTCTAGTATGATAATGTTACGGACCTACTATCGTTATGCTCTCTAAACCTGAGGAGAGAAGCTGAGAAAATAAAGCAAAAAAATATTAGTATTTTTTTAGCTTAAAAACTTTTGGACTATAACTTTATGTTTGACAAGAAAGATCATGTTGTACAGCCGAAAAAATAATTCAATTTCAATTCAATTCTGTTGTTTTAATTTTTAATTCGAAATGCTTACTAATGTTAGTCGTTAGTCGAATTTAAAAGTGGCCAATAAAAATTTTTCAACGGTTTTTTATTTAAATTATTTTTATAATATTATTATATTTAAATTCTTTATTTGCTGGAAAAAAGTTTCGTACCAGAGATTCAGATTTTTTTGAATTGAGTTTTCATTGTATAATAAAATAATACAATTCATATATACAACAAAACGACCTCAACTGACTTCCTTGAGGGCTTCTCTACTGAAAATTTGTGTATATGTATATTTGTCTTCAATTTCAAATGAAGAATGGCATTGGTAAAGTTTCTTGAAATAATATTTCCAACAACTTGCTGACAATACCATAAATGTGCGACTTTAGTGAAAAAAAAAATCTTTTTCCGTCATTTCATCACTTTTCTACGCTTGGCTGCACCTGATAGAAAGTTTTTATTCACAGCAGCATCTAGCCATGCATGCATTGAAAAACAAAACAAAAGCCATCAAGTGCTAAAAACACATTTGTCAAACGTCGCACTGCACCGGCAATTTACGGTTATTACGGTTTTGTGCATTCGTGTGTTTCGCTCAGTGTTTTCAAATAAAAAACCGGTAGCAAAAAAGTGTTCTAAAATCTGTAAAACCTCTCGTGACCCAATGTGACTAATGGTAATCGAGTTTTTTTCGGTGATTTATGTTGATGATTTCCAGAAAACAATTTTTAAAGTTCTCGCCATATGATTCTTTTCAACGCTCATATATCAGATGCATTTTCAAGACCGGCAGAATGGAACTGAATTCACAACCATCTCTCAGGAAGGCGAAAGTGGAGCTTAAAATCGATAGCGTAATTAAATACCCCACGAAAAAATCCGAACATTGAAAAAAAGATCTTAGCACGACACGCTTGGCATGCTCTGGAACTGCTTATGCAAATGTACAAATTTGGAAATCACCATTTTTCTGCTCTAGCTTTTCCTCTAGCTGAAATCATCGAAAGCAGCTATGCTCTGTTACACCTTCTCCCTTCTTCTTTTTTTTTCGTCTGCTCCACGAAAGGCAATGCTTCGTCATGATTATTATTATTTTCAGCGAAGCGAAAAGTTTTGGTAGGGTATCAGAAATTGCGATTTTTTGTGCATCGAAAAAAAAAATGCTGAAGGGTAGAATTCATCAATTTCCATTTCATCACTTTTCGCGAATCAAACAGAGTTGAATATACGCACACACAGAAGTCTGTTTGTGTCTGTCTGACTGTCTGTCTGGCTGTCTGTTGGATGGGCTATCAATAAGCTGAAGTTATCAGTTTTTTTTTTGCCTTTCGAGTTCGTGGTCCACACTACTCGCAATATTGATATTTGCTTTTTCATTTCCACCGCATTTTCGATACTGATTGGAGTTTTATCTGAATGTTAGCTTTCCCGGCATGATTGCGAGTCTGGCACGTACAATTAACAACAGTACGAGCTGAAAGTGATTCCTAATTGGTTACGTATTTTAATATGTGCGAAAATATTAATGGGATAAATAGTCCGTAGAGGTTCAAACGTTGCTTTGACGTGAGCCGTACCCTTTAGACTATTATGGCTTACAGCCGAAATTTTATGTTTTAATTTTAATCCTGAAAAGCGGTAGTACAAATCATCGACGTGCTTCTGATCGACATATAAAATATACGAAACAAAAAGTTATCCCGCCAATCGGCAAGCAACCAATCCGGATTTTGGTTTTTAATCAGTGTAACATTACCTTTTCATTTCAATGTCTTTTAAAGATTAGCCAGTAAGGGTTTTTGTGCTTTAGGTTTAGTTCATAAACAGCGGTAGTGTCGCTCAGAGGCGAGAAAAGCTCTCCAGCAGTGCAGGAACCGATCTTGAATAGCCTTGCAAGGCAATATATAAAAGAGTGAAAATCACAAGGAAAACAAAAAATTAAATAAAATGAAACAATGAAATGTAATTCTTCAAAACTTACTTAGAGTAAGACAATTTTGTCGAGACTATTTGCGCATATGCTTAAGCTGTCAAATCTTGATGAAATTTTGTAGTTTTTAGAGCAAAACATACAAACGTTACTATGTAAGAACAAGTACATGTAAGTTGCATACAAATAAATCACGTAATTACTTTCTTAGATGGTTCACGTTAGCGTATGGGATTCACTTCCGCATACTGGAAAGCCAATTTTAATCCAATCCAAGTCTATGTATTTAATCACCCAATACACTCTATCGAGGCGAGCAAACAATTTTCACATGAATATGTTATAACCCCTAAAAGAAAGCCAACAAATGATAACCAACCGAATTAAATGTTTATAATCCACGTTTATTGACTGTTCAAACAACTCTCCAGGCTACAGGCATAGGAAATCGACATGAAAGTAATAGTAGAAGAAAACATCAACAAGCAAAACTTATTTCATGGTCAAATTGTAATCAGAACCACGCAAAATGAGTCAATAAAGGAAAACTCTGAGATAAATTGGAAATAGCTAGCCAACTTTTCACTCGTTTTTATTGTACTGTTCGCAAATACTTGGCATAGTTTGTAAGTGTATTTACAGATGCCGGCGTCGCCTTTCGAAGGACCTTCGCTCGACTTTCCCTCTCCGAAACAACCAACTCTACAACAAAACAAAAAATAACGCCAATCTCCACCACCAAGATAAAAAAAAGGTTCGACCTACTTTTCATACTCAGTTTTCTTTATTCTCGAATCCATAATCCGTGTCCTTAATTATGCGTGGTACAGCAAAAAAAAATAAGCACTTTATCCATCCCAACAGCACACATACCGGCCAGCGCTGTTGTCCGGCGTAATTGGACGATCGAAACCTTAAAATCTTAATTTCTTTTCCAGCTTCCTGGTTCCAGCAATTCCAGCAACAGACTTTTTATCCCACAATCGTACTCAACTGTTGAACATAACCAACAACCAAAAAAAATATAATAAAATCAGTTTTAACATTCGCTTTTCACCCTTGCAGGCGTTCTGTCTTTCTGACACTCACTAACTCCACATCAAATCGTAACACTCCGTCACTATCACAGCCCTGAAAACGCAAACCCTCCGCGAGACGAACCTTTTTTTTCTGTTTGCAGCACGAACCATCATAATCATCTCATCAGCCTCTCGCATTGTTGTGTCCATCGGAATCCATACCCACACCGGCTAGCCGGCCGGGATCTTTCGGAATGGACAAATTCCCGCATCCGAAATCCCATTATCACCTCTGTCTACACACAAACACACCCACACACTCGCATTTACACGAGTTGCTTCCGACGAAGATCAAATCTCGGTTACGGTTATGACAGACAACCCGCCGTTTACTAACCCAACCGGGGAATAAAATAAACAGCCATAATTTGGTCAATTTATATAAATTATAATAAATAGCAATAAGGTGCAGTTACGTTTCAATTTTATCGCAATTTGATTTCGTTTGTTTACGAAGTGGTTACAGCATTACTTGTGAGGTCACAAACTATTTATATTATTTATAACTACTAATGTTGTTATTGTAAATAGGAAATGGAAATTTTATCTTACTGATTACTGGTTACTGATGAACACCTGAAAATATATTCACCAACTTTTCATCTTTTGTGTTTTTTTGTTCCGTTGTTTGTAAGAAGTCTTAAAAATACATTATAAAACATCTTTAAAAACATTGTTTTTTTAGTTTGACAATTGCGGACTATTTCGTGATAAGGGCGAATTGGTGCCCTGTTTCCCTATCTAGTTTCGCCCTAATCACGAAGTAGTCCGGAATTGTATATAGGTGATAGGTAATTTATAGGCAGAACTAATTTGCTCATTAAGCGTTTTCACAGGTGACGCATTGACTATTACCGAGTCTTGTACGAAAATTCAAAGTGGTTGCTTGGAGTCGGCCATTTTTGGCTTCAACACCATTTCACCTTTAAAACAATGAGCTGATGTATAAATTTTGCAAAAATTTTATGACATTTATTTGTACATAGGTTCAGATTTTATTATAGTAATTACAGTCAAAATCTTGACTGCCAATTTTTCCGATTTACTGTAATATCGCATTCTTCAGAAAATCAAACCCCACAAAAAAGCAAACAAAAAATTATGGTGCGAAAATATTGATTAAAACAGCCGGAAAAATTGTGCTCAGAAATATGAAAAAATTTAAAAACTATTTTTTTTTATACATTTTCATGATATCTAAGTGATAAAATTTTCGGAACGGCTGTTTTTGTTCTCGAGTATCAAGGTGAAACGATGTTAGCAATAAATGGCCGACTCCGAGCTCGAATTTTAGAAGGCACAAGACTCGGTAATAGTTAATGCGACACCTGTAGAAACGCTATTGTATGTTTGCTGTGGTAAAGCAAACATAAAATAGCGTTTTCACAAGGAATGCATTATCTATTTCCAAGTCTTGTGTCTTCTGAAAATTCAAAGTGGTAGGGGTAAACAGGGTAAGACCGCCCAGCGGGTTAAGACCGCCCCCGTAGTTTTACCACCAAGTTATATAATAATTGAAAAATTTCTTTAACATGTCTATTACAGTATAATTACATAACATTTTGCACCCCTTTCTTTTTTGATAGTGCGCGAACAGTCACAGGAATAATCAAAAACAGCCTTTCAGCTGGCAACCAGTCAATGCGCTATTGTTTTGCGGCAACGGGACTTAAGGTTTTTCTGTCTAAAAATTTATTGTTTTATTCGTGAATAAACGTTTAACCGCTTGCCTGAATCTGTCTTCTTTCGGAAATGTCGAAGGCCGTGAGTGATCTTGTAATTTTGACTTAATTTTGGATGGAATATGAAAATGTTCCACTGGGGGTAACGTCGCCCACTATACATGGGGTAAAACCGCCACGTGTACAACTGCTTGTTATTTTGCTTCAAAACCCAAATGCCTCGACACTACAAAGGGAATATATGCAGGATCAGTAAAGCAATTTTAGGCCACATAAGACATCGATGTTAATCGACCACTTTCGATTTGGTTGAAGCTTTTCTAGTAATATTTTTTTAACGCGACTAATTTTTGAAAAAAGTAAACTTGTGTAAAAATGGTATTAATGAACAAAAATAATTTCAGAGCCAGGACGCTTTGTTTGATCGATATGACGTCTCCAGCAGAGTTGAAAATAGCAGTTTTTTTACTTCCCAAAAAAGTATACACTGTAAAAAAAATTCAAAGAAGAGATATAAAAATAGAATGAATTTTTTTTTTAAATTTATTTTAAAAAAAAATCATGTTTTTGCCTGCAAAATCTGCAAAAGGTAAGCTAAAATTTGATGGTTGTTATATCATGGAGTAATAGAAATATTAACAGCTCAAATTTTGCAAAGAATTTTTTGGGCGGTTTGTTTAATGTATAGAATCGTTGGTAATTTTGTTCCTCAAAATAAAAAAAAAAAACAATAAAAAATAGAAAATAGAAAATATGAATAAAAAATTTATAATTATTAGTATTACTCCATACATAATAAGTCATCAAAAAAAAATCATACAGACAGGATTACTGAGTTTCTATTTTTAGCTTAAAGACAGGTTTATTATAAATTGAATAATTTGAAAAACCCCAATTCTGGAAAATCTATTTATTTTGAAAACCACAAAAAGAAACCACAATAATCAAAAGAACAAAAAAAGTTAAAACTTAGAAAAAAACTTATTTTTTTCAGATTTTTCACAGTGTATATTTTATTAAAATAGAAAAAAAAAATACCATCTACAACTTTGTCAAAGACATTATACCGCGAAAATCAACCGCTTTGGCCCTAAAAATATTTGTTATCCTCAAAAAATAGTGGGCGATCTTACCCCGCTGGTGAGCGGGTTTACCCAGCATGAAAAAGATCTGCACATTTTCAATGAATTTTTAAAATTTAAAAAAAAGGCTGGAAAACAAACAAAAATATTTCAGTTCTTATTTTTTAAATGCGGGTATTGAATAGAAGAACCTCTTAGCGAAGAAAAAATGAAATTGGAGCCGCAACTTTTTTTTCTATAAACAGCAATGCTTAAGGGGGCGGTCTTACCCCGCTTACCCCTACCTGTAAGTCGGCCATTTTTGGTTTGGTTCAGTTTAAAACTTAGGTGTCTTGACTCTCGAAAATTAACATTCCCAATTAAAAATTATGTTTGAGATGCGTAATAAACATCAAAATGATTTGCATGTGGTTTGGTGAATCATTTTAATGTTTCTCAGGCATCTCGTACTAGATTTTTTTAGGTTAATAAACAAATATTATACCGTAGGTTGCGTGTAGAAAATTCAACTTCTTTCTTGTTCGTCACACGGTAGCGAGTGGGGTATAGCTGTTAGAGGTACGCGACATCAGGAAACAAGAGCTGCATACGAGTCAATTTTCAGGACTGCGGAAAACCTTACCATTATTCTGCATACGGCAGCAAAAGACAAAATCGTACGCTGCAGGATATTTTGCTGGAACAGCTACCGAAAGGCAGAGCAGCGAGCAAATTTATCATGTGGGGCGGTGCGTCTTGAGCTGCTCGACAGATCAGACGTGTTTTCGGTTGCTTGTGGACTGGTCTTTGACTGCCTATAGCTTCAAAGTTTGTGTTTTGTCAGTGTGTATTTTAAAGATTACCTGGAAGTTAACTTACATCAGTCTTTCTCAAGACTACTTCTTTCTTTCTCAATACTTGCAATTTGATATTAGTTTTGAACTTTTTTCGTATTACCTGAAATGGCAGGACGAAAAAAGAAACCACGCATCGCTACGGGGAGGAAAAGAGAGGCATCTCTTTTATATTTGTATAAATTTATATGATATTCTGCCTGAGCAAGAAACCGGCGAAATTGAAATGTTCGAAAATAAAACTATTCAAAGTGAAATTTCTGTAAAAAAGGAGAAAGTTCCACCTATTGTGGTAACTATTGCATCTGAATTTAATATTTTGTAAAAGAGAACTTTCTACGTTTCTCTCCGACGTCAAAGTTACTTATCAAATTGGCCGAAGAGGTGAATGCCGTTTACTGGCCGAAACATTGAAAGATTGGAATCGTCTTATTCAGTATTTAACTGAAAAGATGTATAATTCTTTTACATATGACACTAAGAGCGCCAAGTCGTTGAAGGTCGTATTAAAAGGCCTCACCAAACCGTTGATGAGATCAAACTTACTTTAACAGAATTACTTGGCATAGCCCCTACCCAAGTAATTCTAATGAAACAAAAATCACGAGGCGAAAACAGTCAGCGCACTGGAATTTCCCTTGTTAATTATTTAATTCATTTTAACCGCAGTGAGGTTAATAACTTAAAATTTTTTGAGAAAGCACATGCTTTATATAACGTGCGTGTAAAGTGGGAAGTTTATAGGGAGTTTGGCGGAGGTGAAAAGCATATCACCCAATGCCGTATTTGCCAACGTTATGGCCATGGTTCAAAGTTCTGCAACATGGACCAAAAATGCCTCATTTGTGGAGACTCTTCTCACATAAAGGACACATGTCCTGTAAAAGAGAGTAAAAATTTTCGCTGTGCGAATTGTAACGGCAACCATATGTCAAATTTTTTTCAATGCCCAGCCCGCTTAGCAATTGTTAAGGCAAGGCAAGGTAAACAAAATTCAAAACAAAATTCTCCAAGCGTACCAGTACCACCCACTTTCTCAACTCTTTTGCATACTCGTTTAACATATGCACAGGTTACAGGTAGTTCGAACATTCTACCGCCTAATGTTGGTAGTTCGAAAATGACCGTTAATATGGGAGGAAAGCAAAACACGGTGGAAAATAAATGTACACCTATTACCCCAGCTAATATTACTACCGAAAATATTTTTTCTAATGTCAACTGCTTGGGGCCTATTACGGCAATGTTCGATCTCATGAACGCCATGTTGCAGGCAAAATCAATGTTTGAAGCCATCCAAATAGGTACAAATTTTACAATTTGTTTCTAATTTAAAATCTAGCAATGATTTCAAATAAACCAATCAAAATTTTAAATTGGAATGCTCGCTCATTGAAGGCTTTTTAATTGAGCTTTTTAATTTTTTAACAGTGAATAATGTGCATATTGCAATTATTACTGAAACATTTTTGAAACCTTACATCAAATTGAAATATGATCCCAATTACGTGGTTTATAGATATGATAGGATTCAGGGTTCCGGCGGTGGTAATTGTTATACATCGCCGAATCAAACATCGTGCTCTTCAGCATCTTGAGACGAAAGTTATTGAAACTTTGAGAATTGAAGTTCAAACTGAACTTGGAATTTTATTTATTGCCGCAGCATATTTACCTTTTCAATGCACACGCGAGCACAAAAATTATTTTAAAGGTGATTTACTAAAACTCACCAGAAATCGTTCGAAATTTTTTATAATCGGCGATTTTAATGCTAAACATCGATCATGGAATAAATCTCAAAGCAATTCCAATGGCAAAACTTTATTCAATGATTGTTCCTCAGGATACTGGTGCTTATTACGAGAGTCACTTCACGGTGAAATATATTTCACTCTCACGCTCACTTTACTTCTTTGGACCTTTTGCCGATTCCACCTCAAGTGAGGTGACAAAAATCACCTCCGCGGAGTGAGATTGACGGTGAAGTGAAATTGAGAATAGGACAAGTGAAATGAGATTGTTTTTTTAGATAACACAAGATCTTGACGTGCTCTGCTTTTCTAAGACATTCGGCATCAAAAAAAAATGTTTTTTTCGGTATCGAAAATTTCCTGAGTTAGTTGCATTTTTTTCATCGGGCAAAAAAATTAAAATTTGACCACTTTAAGGCTGATTAAATTCTGATTCGTTTCGTTACTGAAGAAAAAATCCAATTTTTACCATTAGATCACAAATCAATCAACTTTAAGACTTATGGAATCTTCGTGGAATCATTTCACCGTTCAAAATGGTCGTGAAATAATTCCACGCGAAACGTTGCTTTTCCCGTTCTCACTTCACTTTTATGACACTCATAATAACCCAGATTCCGCGGCAGATGTCACTTAGCGACGTTTTTCTCACTTACGTGAGTCCCGTAATAGGACTTTATTTACTTCACTCTGATTTCACCGTGAAGTGACTCCCGTAATAAGCACCACTATTCTATTTTGTCTCCGAATAGTTCTACATGTTTTTCTTCTGTAAGAAATCCATCAACAATTGATTTGGGGCTAACAGATCAAAGTCATGTATGTAGTGAATTGATCACACATACTGACTTTGATTCTGACCATCTTCCAATAACTTTTTCTATACCACATGATTCAGTTTTAAACCCTATGAGCTCTGTTTTCAATTATAACGAGCATAATAAAGATAATAATTGGGAAAGATACAAAACTTATATTGAGAATAATTTCAATAATGAGCTTGATTTGAAAAACGAAGTTCCGCTTTAGAATCATTGAAGTGTGCAATTATTGATGCCAATTTTATTCTGTTACAAAGTTACAAATTATTCTGTTACAAAGGCTCAAGTGAAATTTGATTCACCAATAATTGACGAAAATCTTCAACTTCTAATTCGTTTGAAAAATGTTCGCAGACGTCAATATCAACGTTCTCGTGACCCTGTTTTTAAAACTATTTATATAGATTTACAGAAAGATATTAAACATAGATTTACTCTTCTGAGAAATCAAAATTTTGAGACTAAAGTTAAAAAATTGAAACCATATTCAAAACCCTTTTGAAAGCTGTCGAAGATTCTTAAGAAACCTTCAAAGCCTATTCCAGTTTTAAAAGATGGTGAACGTTTTCTTGCATCGAATAAACAAAAGGCTCAAAAACTTGCTCAGCAGTTTGAGAGTGTTCATAACTTAAATTTGAATTTTGTGAGTCCAATTGAAAATGAAGTCACACGTCAATTTGATTTAATTTTTTTCCAGAATTTTTTACCTGCAGAAATAATTGAAACTAACTTGAATGAGATTAAATCAATTATTAAAAATTTCAAAAATATGAAAGAACCTGGTGACGATGGAATCTTTGAAATACTAATCAAATATCTCCCTGAGAGCACAATAGAATTTTTAGTGAAAATTTTCAATTGCTGCTTCAAAATTGCATGTTTTCTCAAATTGTGGAAAAATGCAAAAATTACTCCAATTTAAAAACCGGATAAGAATCCAGCTGAAGTTCAAGTTATCGACCAATCAGATTGCTTTCTTCAATAAGTAAACTGTTTAGCGGGGGCCTAGTGTGGTTGGTAACGTCTCCGCCAACCACGCTCGACGCCTGGGTTCGAATCCCACCGCCGACATAGGTGTCGATGGTTGTGAGGTGGCGTGATCCACTCACAACCAACCCAACTGGTCTAGATTCAATCCTAGCCGACACCGGGAGATTTTCTGAGGCGAAAAATCTCTGGGATCACGCCTTCCATCGCATGAGGAAGTAAAGCCGTTGGCGCCGGTCCGTTAATAAACGGGTCGTGAGTTAGGGTCCTGGGTGTGGAGTCGCCTCCCTGGGCGTCGGTGATTGGCCACAACAGTGGCGGAACTAGACCGACGGAAAATAAGCGAGAATTAAATAAAAATAAGTAAACTGTTTGAGAGAATTATTCTTAACAGGATGATGTCACACATCAACGGAAATTTGCAGATGAACAGTTTGGATTTCGCCATGCGCATTCCACAACTCATCAATTGCTCAGAGTTACTAATATGATACGAGCAAACAAATCTGAAGGTTATTCCACTGGAGCTGCTCTTTTAGACATAGAAAAAGCATTCGACAGTGTCTGATAGATTTTCTGTCAGAGCAGGTGTGCCTCAAGGTTCTGTCTTGGGCCCAGTCCTGTACAACATATTCACTTCAGATCTTCTGATTTGCCTCCAGGATACACAGTCATTGTTCTGCGATGACACAAGAATTTCCGTAAAAGTAAGAAGCCTTCGTGTCATATGCAGTCGATTGCAGAAAAGTTTAGATATTTTTTCTTCCTACTTGCAAAAGTGGAAAATCTCTCCCAATGCTTCTAAAACTCAAATGATATTTTTTCCCCATAAGACTAGGGCTTCCTTCCTCTGGCCAAACAAATATCACGTTGTCAAGATGAATGAGGTTATTTTAAGTTGGTCTGACAAGATTAAGTACTTGGGACTAATTTACGATAAAAAACTTATTTTCAAAGAGCACATTGAAAGTATACAAGCCAAGTGCATCAAATATACGAGATGTTTATATTCTCTCATTAATAGGAAATCTAAACTTTGTTTGAAGAACAAACTTTTGATTTACAAGCAAATTTTTAGACCAGCAATGCTGGTCAAGTTGCTGTTCAACAAGGAAGAAAACGCTCCGAAGGATTCAGAATAAAATTCTGAAAATGTTTTTGAAGCGTCCTCCTTGGTTTGGTACACTCGAATTACATAGACTTACTGGTGTTGAACCATTAGAAGCTATGACAAATAAAACTACTAACAATTTTCGACAAAAATCGTTGCAATCCTTAATTGCTACGATAAGCTCTCTTCATAGCCAATAAGTTAGCAATTAAGTTAGTTGTAAGTTTACTTCCCCTTTTCTGACAAGTAGGTTTGAATCCCTACGAATGATAAGTCCTAATAGCGAAAGCAAACAAATCCCAACAATTAAAATTACTAATTACTAACAGTGTTGAGAAGTCACCATTTGTGATTGGACTCATTATTTACTAATATTTATCATAAATACTTAAGCTACTAACAAATCCCCCCCCCCTTAAAAAAATTATCTTCTTGGCGTAATGGGAAGACACCTTGTCTGGCCAGAAGACGTACTTCCCATCCGCGTGATGCTCGTTCAGGAACGGCAGCAGGATTTTATCGAGGCACTCTTCTTGATAGATTTGTTGGTTGATTGCCAGACCGCTCGGCTTGAAATGCCCCGGTCGGAAATGGCGATGTACAACATAACCTTTTTTTCAAACTTGTGCTTAAACTTGTATTTCACTTCAGGCGGTGCGGATGACTTGTCGCTGGAGTAATAATTATCATTTCCTGGAAAATGCGTTTTGGACAGCGGAAAATAGCTTTCGTCGTCCAGAACGAAAGATGTCCCGCGGTATTTTTTGGTCATCCACCGACACTGTGTTTTAACCGTCTCAATCTGCTCCTCCGTGTACTCCGGCGACCTCGTCTTCTTCCTGAGGACGATTCCTTCCATATTGAGGGTCCGTTGGAGCAATACGTGAGAGCAGCCATATTTCCGACCGGCGTCACGCAGGCTGGTTGCGTCCTTGTTGTCAAACAGCTTCTTTAACGATGTCTTCCTCTGCTTCGTCATCATCGTCACCGGACGACCACTTCCGACCTTCCGCTCTACGTTCAGGGAACCCAGGATACGATATACCGTACTGACAGGTACATTTTCTTCCTTGAAATGTGTCACCGTGAACTTTTTTCCTTGCTGGAAATGCGTTTCGTAGAACCGTACAAAGCGTTCGCGGAGCACGTGCTGTTTCAACGCCATCTTTGCTTTGACTAAATTCAAACTAGCAAAACCAAACAAGCCTACTGTTTCTAGGGAGCCCAAAGAGCAATTTTCTTGGAGAAAGAAAATTTTACGCTCTGTATTTGAGTTACTAAAAGGTATTGAAAAAATTCTCATTTTTTTTAACACCCGTTACTAATGTGAAATTTTCATGAATTTCTCAACAATCATTTTTACAAAAGTTTTTCGCAGCAAGACATAACCTTCATTTTAAGAATTTCCACTGCAAAATTGAGTGATTTTCGAACGAACACAGACTACTGTAAATACGTGAATCTAAGAACCAGGGTGATTATCGCACCAGGAAAGCACAAATTTTCTTCTAATGCTGATGACAATCACTTAGAAGTACCGAAGGTGTTTTGTTTCGTTTCTCATTTTCGAGTCTGCGCCGCCCCTCCTACGTTACAAAAACCTACGCTCAACTCGATGCAAAAGAGTGCGTATAGAATATTCAACCTCATTCTTGTTCTGAACACGTTAGCAAATGGAGCTCTTATAACTGTTATACTGCCGTTCTACGCATATTCGTTCCATGTTCCAAATCATGCAAACGGGAAAAACGTTGTTAAAGTTTTACAATACTTTCACGCATTGCGTCAATGTGTCAAATGCAATTATGGGTTTCTAACCAATTTTACCTTGCAATAGACTGTTTTCAATTGATCTAGTTGAAGGTTTTTTGATTCTACATTCTTTTCCATAAAAACACCCACTGGGACAATAATGCCGAGAAATTTGCCTTCCAATAGGTAATTTCTACGCATATTAGTCCCACCACGTGCATTCGATATTTCCCAATACAAAGTTCGTACTGGGGATACAAGGCCGTTTAATTTTTCACGAAAATGACGAAATGGTTCACGCTAATGTGATGAAAGTTTAGTTAATTGAATAAGTATCAGATGACTTAGCATTACAAAGAGAAATTGTTTTTTAGATTGTCCATTCCTATCATATTTGAACGTTGTTGGGCTTTTACCATTTTAGCTACCCACAAAAGACAGTTCTTACAACTTTCAATAAGTATGAATCTCAAGCGTTTATCTTCTTATATGCTCGAAAAGGAAAAGCTTTCAGATAACAAACCAGCAAACAAGGTTTAGGTATCCCTAACAAAGATATGAACGTATCGCATTTGAATAATTTAGTAAAGTGATTTTCGGTACCGACTTTCTGAAACCCGTAATGTAGCCAAACATTTTTAGGATGTCTTTAGTGCTCTGCAGCACTTCCCAAGTTGTAAATATGGGAATTAGTGGTTAGTGGGATGAATTAGAATAGAAAAAATCTAATGGGACGTATATGTGTAGAAAATCATCGATGGGACAAACAGACTTGGTATGGGTTTTCAAGGTTTTCGGAACAAACGAAGTTATTTTTAAAAGTTTTTCAAAAATATACATGAAAATAGACTCATTGGTGATAAGAAACGAAAATCGATCAGAAGTAACATGGGACAACTATGCGTAGAACGGCAGTATAACAGGCGAAGTGAAATATGTTAAACAAGAATTAATATCAATATAGGTCACTCTATCTCAGGTGTGCACACCTCATGTACGCGACCTTCTCGCATTTGGCTCAAATTTCGTGGAATGGTTGATTTAAGGGCCGATCGGTCCACCCGTCGCCTCGTAAGACCCTCCCCGTTTAGGAAAAAGGTGCAATTTTTCGTCAAAAAGTCTTGTTTTCGTTCAATTATAGCTTCAAAAGTATTATGTCTAGATATAAATTAGTACATGGATTTTGAAGAATACCAGTGTATTATTCCAAAAAATATCAATTTTGAGTTACTTCACGAACTAATTTAATATTTTGTCATAAGACTTACATTTTTTTAAGTTTAGTAAAGCGGACAATGTATGCAGTTTACGAGGATGCGAAAATAAACGGAAATAGAAGGTGTTTGAGTTACAGTGTTGCCAAATATATTGTTTTTGCATTTGAAAAATGAATTTGCATTTTTCCGCAAATGAGTATACACTAAGGTCGCTTTTTACGCGGTTTATTTTACGCGGATTCCGGAATTTACGCGGTTTTTTTTACGCAGCACGTATCCCCCGCGTAAAAAGCGACTTTAGTGTATTTTGATTTCAAATTACATAGAAAAGACATCACCCCGGGGTATAATAAGCAAAACTCGAGTTATAACATTTCTTGTTATTATTTCGCTAAAATCTCTGAAACTGGCTTGATTATTGAAACTCTAAATAATGGGGCTTATTACGGGAGTCACTTCACGGTGAGATCACAACCGTGATAGGCACGGTAAAAGTGATTCCCATTTGGTTTGCACGCGTCTATTTTCACCGTGAGATTTTTTCACTTCGTTCTCACCGTGAAGTGACATCCGTAATAAGCCCCAATGTAATTTGAAGAAAATTATTCAAAATTTTCAAAAAAAAATTACAATATTGATCTGCAGTGTTGCCAGATATGTTATTTTTGCAGTTGAAAAATTAAATAGCATTTTTCGGATAATCAGTATATTTTGATTGTGCATTCGACAATTGCATTGTGTTGCTGAAAAAATTTTCTCCGTAAAAAATCTATTACGTAGACGTATTATGAGAAAAACTCGAGTTACAGCATCCTTAAGAAACTTTAAAATTTTTAATTTGAATTCTTATTTTTGAAGTTAACATAAAAAAAAGAAAAGCAAATTTATTTGTTGGCGCTGCGAGACTTGCGTGATGGTTTCTCAATAGACTGTTTTTTTTTTCTTTTGTGTACGCTGCCTCGATAACACTTCGTAGATGAACTTCTCTGATGCACTGGAAACTGTTCTCATAACTATAGAGTCGATACCAGAAGAAATAATTAATCGCTCAGATGGTCTCGAGGTATGATGCTGGCCTATCAAACCAGTCGTCGTAGGTTCGCGTCTCTGCTCGAGAGAAGACTGTTAGTGTCAGTAGGATCGTAGCGCTAGCCCCGCTATTATCCTGTACACTGAACAGTCGGCTGCCAAGTCTGTGTATAAATAAACAGAAGATCAAGTTCCGAATCGGAATGTAGCACCAAGGCTTTGCTTTGCTTTACTTACCAGAAGAAATTGCAGCATGCATAGATAAGGTGCCTGGGATCGATGCTATTTCGTGTCACTGTTTTAATATGAACTTTGAAAATTAGAATTTAAATTAAAAATTTAAAAGTTTCTTAAGAATGTTGTAAGTCCAACGCTGGTTAAAAACAACAATAATAATTTTAGTCGAGCTTCTGAAGACTTACTCTTTGTCTTTGAGCTACACAATACAATTCACGATCGAGAAGATTTGGATGGAAGAAGAAAGGCTTTCAGACTGGATGGATGGTCTTGGGCAAACAAAAGAACCATCGACTAAGAACCAAATGTTTAGCAACATTGCGACCAAACCAAACTCCAAAAAGCCAACTTGAAGACATCATCCATTTAAATATAGATTTTCGAATTCTTCCTTTAGAGTGAATGGACTATAGATATTAAATAAGGTGAATGCTCTATTATTCATCTCAACAGCTAGGTGCACCTATATTCATTTTATTTCTTTCATTTGTCCAAATTATCGTCAAATTTCTACAATTTTTTAGGGTAAATCTATTTGCTTCTCGATTTAGTCAAGTGGTTGAAAATTTTAGATTGAAAATATGGTAACATTTGACAATAAATTGATCAAAAAGGCGTGATGATATTTTTATTTTACCCTATACAGGGGAAAATTGAACCTAATTCAGCTTAGGCACCAGTCGAAAATTTTATACAGTTACCATAGAGACAGATTTATTGTACGGTCCAAAAAAGGCAAATATTTATGTGCATATTTTCTACACACTCATCGTATACTTGTAGCATCGTTGATATTACTGGCACTGCCATGCGTTCGATTCAGAACGGGGAATTCTACTGCGTCCTACATTGGAAATTTAGAATAATCAGCATTCAGGACGAAATAGCAAAACTGACCGATTATGTAGTGTAATGTTGGAACGGAGCAGCACCGTTTCATCACAGCCATCCAAACAATCATAATCGTTCTCCAAGCCTGAACATTAATCCTGGGGACTTAGCCGTGCTTGGATGAGGCAACCATACGGTTCGAGTTTCAATTAATTATCAACCACATGATAATACCTGGTGGTGACTAAGCGCACGGTGAGGCACCCGCAGGCGAAGTAGAACACCGCATTGTGGCCCCATTAGAATTAGGTTAATTCTGTTCTGATCATTGCTGCCGAACCACAGCTGACGCGTGCAGCTGTGTGAAGCAGCGAAGGCCAGAACTTGTACGCGTGCAAGTCTGAAATTATTATGGTACCTAATCCTTCTTTTGACATGGAAAATTAAATGCACCACTGGAATGTTTTACCCGCAATTTGGTGGTTTTTCGTTTGTTCGAAATTTGAATAATAGCCGTAGCAAGGTGATGCTCCTAATCAATTCAGTTCAGTCAAAACTAGAAAGCCAAACACAGCAAGTATGAGTTACAAGTGTCACGAGCAGACAGTCGGCCGCTGAGATCAGATTAACCAAATCGTAACATTTTAATTGGATGCACCGGGAGGCTATGCGCCCCGCCAGGTGTCTACTTCTGTTTTGCCAACGGATGCGGATGTGGATAGAATCTGTTTCCTGCCTTCCGTCTATGGCTTTCGCGGCTCCCTTCACTGCAAACTGTTGAGTGTAACAATTCGCAATGAAGCAGCAAAATCCAGTACGATGGTGGCCCAGCGGAAGTGTACCGCAAAATAAAGTAATTTTCCGCGTGTCGGAAGCAGCAGCGAAAAGGGATAGAGAAGTAGAGGCCGGTGGCTACGTCAATGCCTTTAAAATCGACAGGGAGAAAGCGAATTTTGATGGGTTCATCCCAGCAGATACTTTTTTCGAATACACCGCAATATCAGCGTTTGGAGTTGAACTGTCTATTTTCGTCAGCAAAGTGAGACGGCTGCTGAGAGCAAGTCGCTGAATGAAATGAACCAAAAAAAAAACCACTTTTCGAACTTCCGATTAACGCTGCTAGGTTAGGTTGATTATTTATAGCATGAAGCATTCTACTTAAGTTGGTACAGCAGATCTCGGAAAAGCAGATTTCAAATCAGTGACAAAAATACAATCGAAACCGGTTGAACGATTTTATTATTTGAAATAGAGAATGGCGTTTCTAGGTCGATTTTTTACGTTTAGAGCACCAGAACTGATTACCGGACACTTGTTTCCGGTGTGTTCTCTACCATATATAGACTCTGTTTGCCACCAACAATGGATGGGTGATCGTACGTGGAACAAATAATTCAAAAAGCAGAATGCTTAGGCTAACTTCCAAATTACAGGACTTAATTTGGAAAAAAGAAAATTCAATTTAAGAAATTTAACGCCAAAAACACACATTTTCATGGATAAGCGTCCCAAAATCACCTAAGAATCTCATTTTTTTTTAACGGTACTCATTTGCTTCGGTAAGCAAATAGCTGGATACTATTATCTCAGATACTGTTCGATCTACAATTTTAAATCACTAGTGATTCTCTTGCGAACAATTTGACGATTTTATTGAATACAAGTGAACTTGGATGCAATAGATATTATTGTGTTCAACTCACTCAGTCTCCATTGCGGTTTTTCAGAACAATCACTGGTAAAAGCAAAAAAAAAAAAACAAAAACAATTTTCCAAGTGAAATTCTGAATTTTAACCCAGGTTTGGATATAAAACCTATTTTATACGGAATTCGGAGTTTTATTTATACATAACTTAAAAACAATTATCTTCAATTTTAGTATAATTTTAATGTTTGACTTTCACAGAAGCAACTCGTGTGGCGTGTTATTAATTATCATGAGCAAACCAAACAAAACAGTATCTCATAATTATAATTTTTGCCTCCTGCCAAATATCAACCAACAGTTCATTTCCAGCTGCACTCCCACCGCCCGGCGATTCATCAAGTAGCACCAATTATAGAACAATAAATAAATATCCCAAACAATAACAATGATCCTGCTATACCTTTCCAGCACGGCAACAAGCTACTCTACTCACTATGTACATAGCCAATGCAACAATCCGTAGGTGAGATACCCTGTGTTAAACCAAGCACGACCAGAGACAGACATGTATAAAAATAAATCTGCTGCCAATCACCATGACCAATATCCTGAAATTTGCACCAACCATCAATTTTCCCTCCGATCGCCGCTCATCCGCCAAACCATGTGTGCGTGTGTGTGGCATTGCCGAAAACCGATGTGCGGCCACCAAACCGGAATCCCGGAAATCACCCCCTCCAGCCCGGATTCGAATGACGAATGACCACCCAGTGATGGAGCAACTAACACACTCCCAAACCTGTATACACAGTAACATACACACACATGCACACAAACACACGCACCTGATCATACACCCCCAGCTCAAAACCCATTCGCTTTTGAACAGTAGAAAGAAGAAAAGTACGAACATCCTTCTTCCGTTCAACAGTGAATGCAGCTCGGGTTAAAGCCAGACACAAAGCGTAATCATTCCAGTGGCCAACATATCCCTTTATCATTAAAAAGCTGGTCCATCACAGTTTCTCAGGCTGGCAAAAGAGCCACAACGTACGGCAACCGAACATCCGGGATATACTCAAACGGCGAATAATTCCATCGAACTGATTACCTTCTCTTCCTTTATACATAATTCAAAGAAACATAATCCCAACATCAACCACCACTACCAAAAAAAAAACACCCATCTGTACAAAAAAAGCAAAAAATCATCCCGGTAAGAAAAGTTTTCACTTTATGTTTCGTTTTTTTTATTGTTTATATTTATATGTATCGCTCGATTTTCGCTCTTTATTTTATTCTCTATATAAGTCTGTACCTTTGCTTCGATATCGTGTTTGATTCTGTTACATCCCCCGTGCGCGTCACTTCCGGCGGAGCAATATGAGTGCTAGCGTTTTCCCTTTATACACACACCTTCTATTTCACCTCTCTCTCTATCTCTCTATCAAGTGTTTCCACCAATTTATTTCAGTTCCAACATAAAACTTTCTGCAAGCAATCAGTTTTTGGATCAATTCAATATTTATAGTACTTATTGTCTTTCTATATTGTGCGAGTTTGCACTCGGACTATTTATCATCAGTCACTCACTGGCAGGATTCTCCTCGCAAAGTGATTCGAGTTTTTCCCTAGCAAGAAGAAAGTTTAAGTGAAATGATTGCCTGGGGTGGTTTAAAGGGGTTGCACTTTCTGAGAACGACTCCAGAAACCAAATTTTTGTAATAAAATTTTTATTAGCTCAGAATAATAAGACGCAATGGGAGCCGATTTTGTTGATTTGTTAACTGGTGAAATTCTGTCTATAAAAAAATTGTCGAATTATTATAGAAGGCAAAAATTTAGAAGTGGTTTTTGTAACTATCGGTAAATCAAAACTACGCAACAGTTTACCGGGCGCCATGCGCCTCCATCTTCACGTAGCGATGGGAACGCATGGTATTTTTATTTTAATATTGCATGTAATGCTCAACTGGAAATGAGGGTTCCAATAAAAAAAAAATGTTTGTGCGTCATATGAGATTCTCGTAATCAAAGAAAATTTTACATGTCTTTATTGTCGTCTTTCTGACTCTTCATTTGTTCTCCGCAGCATCGAGAAAATAAATGTATGCGATTACAATGGGGATCTGGCAGCACGGCTAATTCTTCGCTCAAACAAAAATTTACAGTTGAAATGTTTTTTCACCAACTTTTTCACTGAATCTGGTGTATTTTGTTGGGAGTTCCGAGTTGAAGCACTTAAATATAAAATTGCTTCCGTGAATTCAGTATGAAAAGTAAACATTATTTTTTCAAATTTATGATGTGTTGAAAAACACATACACATACCCAGCATGAACTTTTACGGCCTACGTTACCAGAACGTAACCAGAAGTGAACCAAATGTTAGAGTTTTTTTCTTAAGCAGACATTAGACGAGGCAAATATTTGTAATATTTGGTATGTAGTTTATTTGCGAAAAATTTTTCTTCGGGTGAATATATTCGTTAGGCTATTATACTATAACAAATATTTGTTCAAAATTCTGTTTGCTCGAATGACATCAAAATCTCTTCGCTCTTTTTTTTGCTAATATCTTTGCTGTGCTACTACACGATGCGAATTATTTCCGGAAAATAAACTTCGTAGAAAATATAACAAATCTAGTTTCCCTTGCCCAACGATATTTTATCTGCCACTAGAAAAAAAAATTTTTTTTTTTGGTTCAAAAAAGGCTACCGTTGCAATTTAATATATTTTGTTCCGAGTGACAGTTGCCCATCGCAAATAAAAGGAAGTGTTTTTAGTTTGCCCTTCTGGTCATGCTTGCCAATTTACTATGGGAAATGACGAGAATCAAAAGGCTGTTTGAATGCGTGCTGGTGCGAGATTGGGTCAAACTTTCAGGGTGAAACGAAAATGCTACGGTTGAAGTTGCAAGTTGCACATGAACAGTTAATTTTCTCACCGTTTTGGAGTTTGTATCTCCACTGATTAAAAAGCAGCGTTTTGTATGGGGATTTTAGTTAAGAACCATAAAGGTTTCTCCATCATTCAACGATTTTCATCGAAGAACTATATAATTGCGCTTGCCATAATCCGTATTGTTGCTGGGGAAGAAGGAAACCTTTGACTTTGAGTTTAATCAAAATATTTATGTTAAGTCGCATTTTCGAAAAATCGAATCAATTTGCAATGTATTAACATCGATTATAGGTTAAATTTACCGTATTACTTGACCCTGCAATTATATTATCAAGTTCGATTAAGAAATTAAATAATAATTAAATGAAGCATGACTTGTAAATTTGGTTTTAATATTTTTTAACGATTCAAGAAACCTTTACTTAAGTAAAATTATATCAGTTTCACGTGTACTGATAACTACAAAGACTACTCTCATCAAGTAGAATTAAAACATTTCAGGTGAAGTGACACATTCAGATCCATTTGCTGCAGTTTGCCCATACCAAATTTCGGTATGAACAAAGAAAAAAATCAAGCAAATATTCGCTCGGTTGTGACCTCACTAGCAAAGAACGACATTAGAGGAATCAAATATTTGCCTAATTTTTTGTTCAGCAAATACGATGGCAAATATTTTTCAACAAATAATTTAGTCAAATACTTTGATACACGGGCAAACAATTGTTGACCGTCATTTTAGGCAAATATTTGCTTAGTGTAAGGTCCACTTTAGACACGATACTATGAATTGTGAATTTTATTGAAGCGTTGATAAAGAAATACCTGTTATTTGTAGACTCTAAAGCGGCATCATTGCGAACTCTCCCCTCTGACTAACCGCAACTCACGGCTGAACGGGATGAAGTGTTAGACCTCACATCTTGCAATTTTGAACTTGCATGTCTTAGATGAGGGACTTTTAACGGACCTCAAACACATAGTTTTTGATTATAATTCTGGTGATCCAGTAAAAGCAACATACAGACATTTTAAAACTTGTAATTTTTTTCAGCCCCAGAACATAGATTTTCAACATATTGTTTTAAATAGTTACTATTGAAAAAATATTTTTCTCTTCAAAAAATATTTTCTATGTAGTTTAAACTATAACTTAGAATGCATCTGCTGTGAAAATTTCATCAAATTCGATGCAATATTTTTTAAGCTATGTCTATTTAAAAACAATTTTGACCTAAATTTCAAATGACAATAACAACTTGAAAACTTACTCAAATTCAATAATAATTGTAAAATCAATTTCCGAGTGAAACTATCAAAGTTTTTAATACTTATTTGAAAAAATTAGCCATCGCGATTTTTAGTGATCCGTTTCACGAATTCTGATTTAGTTAGTATTTTTAGAATGTCTGTAAGTTGCATTTACTGGATCACCAGATCACCGAATTCTGACCTGACTGCCATAGGCGTAGCCAGAGGGGGGCAGGGGGGGGGGGGCGTTGCAATCACACAGGCTCGCAAATATTTTTTGTTTTTATAATGAGCAGCTGCTCCATTTGACATAAAAATAATTTTTGAGAAAATAATTTCCTGTTTCATGAAATCAATTAATTTTGATATGAATAACTGGGCAGCCACAGTATCATGCGTCAAAACTTCTGATATTACAATGAAACTTACATTTTCTAATTTACCATCCCTCTTATAATAAATTTCAAATGGATGAATTGTTGCTTGCGAATTATTCCAATGATAACTCTGAGCTGCATTTTGGATAACAAATGAGTAATTTTCCGAAAAGTCGAAAATCACAAGAATTTTACCTTCAGCTAACGAATTTTTTCTGTCCTTAGGAAATGAAGACTGTTTTTTGTAAATGAAGTCATGAGTTATAAGCTTATCAATTTTTTCAACGAAACGAAACGAGTCAAAAACAACACTCAAACACTGGTTCTACTATTACCTAATTTATTGACATTACACATTTACACAACATAACAAGAATTTCATTCTATCAAGGTGTTTTACACTAAAAAAAATAATATTCCTTGATTTTAGTTTGCATTTTCATTTTTTATTTTAAAGAATAACTTTTTTCCTTAAATATGCTCAAGTTGCGATTTATGAACGAAATGTAGCCAACAATGTTGTCTTTCATCAAAAAATTTTTTAGCCAATTCGGTGATGACCATTTTTTTAAATCGATAAACAAAGTTTCCCCTTTCAGAAGACAATCTAGACTAATTTTGGAAAAAGTAAGTATGCTGAGATGCTTGATTAGGTGATGTCTTCACACCCCAAAAAGTTTCAACCAATTCGGAGAGGGTGCTGCCAACCGCGGGTTCACTTTGCGCGAAATCCATCAAAAGCGTTCAGACAAATTAGTTTCACATCAACTATGCTGAAGTATATGTAAAAAATAATTGAAAAATCTGTACATATAAAAATGAAGTTCTGTCTGTCTGTCTGTCTGATCCATATAGACATAGAAACTACTGAACCAATCAACATGCAAATTTGTATGTAGGGTTTTTTGGGGCCGGGGAGGATAGCTTAAGACCTCTCCCTTTTTTTGAAAGGAGGGCCCACAAACAAATGAAACACAAATTTTTGCCTAACTTGAGATCTATCGAGCAAATGAAGCCAAACATAGCACGTCAATGTATTAAGAGGCAAGCAATATTTCTGTAGTAGTTTGACACCCTTCTCTGCTCTGGAAGAAAGAGCTCCCATACAAACAAAACAAAAATATCAGTATAACTCGAGATTTATTCAAGCAAACAGAACCAAATTTGGCGTGTGGTGGTTCACGAGAGCAAGAAATATCTCTTCCATTCCTAGAAGGGGAGGCTCCCATACAAAGCAACACAAATTTCTGCCTAACTCATAAAATAACCAAGTATATGGAACCAAATTTGACATGTGAAGGTTTTTTGGGGTACGAAATGTTTTTATCGTGGTTCGACACCCCTACCTTCTCTGGCACGGGGACTTCTATACGAATGAAACACAAATATTTGCATGACTCCAGAATTAATAGGGTGGGGAAAAATGATCGATTTTCCAGAACCAAGTTTTTTTGGTTCCTTTTGGGGTCCCAAACAACCCTAAACTTACCTGAGGTCGATTGGTTTTGTCTCCGTTTGGCGCATTGCATTTCAAATTTGTATGAAAATTCATATGGGAAAACCTACTTTTTTGCTTTTACCTTTCTCAAGAGCTCAATAATGATCTAATAATGCACTACATTATGTTAAAGTATAGTATTTCAGATGCTTAACAAAAGCAGAAGATACTGAAGAGCTAAGATGTCCCTGAGAAGAGCTATAGCTGTTCAAAGTTGAGAATATCGATTTAAATGCAGAAAATCTTGTTTCCTGCCAACATTACCAATGTACCGGCGCCAGTAGGATTCCTACAGAAGTAATCTGTCGTAACGTGTTTATACACTCGGCTGGACCAAGCAAACAAATTTAGGTCAATATTATAGGCGTAAATAGAATCTACAACGTGTTTCAGAGGATACTTCTGATGGAAATCTGACTGACGCCGGTACACTGGCAGTGTTGGCAGAAAAAATGATTTGCAACATAAATTTCGACATACTCAACTTTGAACAGCTCTAGTATTTTTTTGGCACACCCTAGCTCTTTAGTGTCTTCGGCCAAGTTGTTGGGCATCAAAAAACCTACCATTTGAAGTCATGAAAAAGTTGATTTTTCCATACAAATCTCCATATAAATTTGAAATGCAATGCGCCAAGCGGAGATAAAACCAATCGACTTCCGATAAATTCAGGATTGTTAGGGGCCCGAAAAAGAACAAAAAAAAAACTTGGTTCTGGTCTTCTGCTATCAAGTTTCGTTTTTTTCCATATAACGATTCCCCACCCTAAGAATTAATCAAGCAAATGAAACCAAACTTGGCATGTGAAATTTTTTGGGAGCATAAAATATTTTCCTGGTGGTTCGACACCCCTCCATTTTTTCATACGAATAAAACACAAATTTGTGCTCAACTCATGAACTAATCAAGCAAACAAAACCATGAGACATGAGAAGATTTTTAGGGGTGAAAAATGTTTGGGTGCCTGCTTTGGAAAGAGAGGGGGGCTGTAAAACAGCCGAAAGTGATTAAATGCCACCGAATATGGGTATTTCTGCAATAATCATGATGCAAAGAAGCCAAAAATCGACCACAGATACAGTTTTGAATTCCAAAATGGCGACTTCCGGTTTCTGAAAAACAGCTAAAAGCGACCAAATACAACACAATATGGCTATTCCAGTGTGTTTCTGGAGAACAACCCAAAATTACCAATTACCACGCAATATGGATACTTTCGGAACCAGAATGGTGCACAGAAGTAAAAATTCGACCCCAGACATCATTTTTAATTTTAAGATGGCGACTTTCGCTTTTTAGAAATCAGCCGATAGTGACCACCCAATAAGCGTGTTTCTGTAATCGTGACGATGCATAGGCACCAAAGATCAACCTCATATACCATTTTTAATTCTGAGATGGTGACTTCCGATGTCCGGAAAATAGCCGAAACTGGTCTAATACCATCAAAAATAGGTGTTTCCGTAATCGTGATGTTGCCAAAAATCGACCTCAGACACCATTTTGAATGAAGATGAGTGCTTACGGTTTCTGGAAAACAGCCCAAAAAGACCGATTTCAACCCAAAATGGTTATTTTCGGTACCAGAATGACGCTCTGAGGCCACAAATGAACTTCACATGCTCTTTTGAAACCCAAGATAGCGTCTTCCGGTTCTCTGAAGAACATCATAAAATGGCCGAATGCCACCCAGTATGGGTCTATCCAAGAAACCAGAAATCAATTTCACATGTCATGTTGAAATTCAAAATGGCGACTTCCGGTGTCTGGAAAAGAGCCGAAAGTGACCGAATATGGTATTTCCGTAATCATGACGATGCACAGATACTAAAAATTGATCTCAGATACCATTTCTCATTCTGGTTTCTCGAAAAACAGCCAAAAATGAATGAATACCACCTAATATGGGTATTTCCGTTTTAAAACAGATGGACAGAGGCCAGAAATTGATTCCACACGCCATTTCGAAATCCAACTTGTCACGATGAAATTGAACAAATCAATATTTTACGGTTGAATTAGCTGACACCGATGTTTGGTAATATGTACTTATCAAGTGCTTTGCTTGAACAGTATTATTTCCCATCTGGAAGCATTTATTCATTAAAACATGAAATTAATTTTTTCTATTACAACCAAAAGAATAAAAGTAGCGTCACTTCGAAAGCGACAACTTGAAAACAAATTATTAGTTAGTTAATAATTTTTATTGCCTAGTTCTAGTTAGGGTGATAACATCCGGCCTGAAGATTTTTCATTTGCAACGCCAGCTTCAGACTTCTCATTCCATATTGTAACTGATTTTGACGTTTTCAAAAATTCTGAAAAACTTTCAAGAATAAATCAGTCTATTAAAATGCTTACCTCTCAGAGGCAATATTTATTGTTCCACGCTACTTCTTTCACTGCGTGGTTGAAAAATAACTGTTCGGGAGAAAAATTGAAATCATAATGTTCATATTCTTCATAATACTTCTAACAACTTATATCACCTGTCAAAATTTAGCGATGATAAAATTAAAAATTAGAATAGTTAGTGTCTTTATATGTTGAGGTAGATACGGTAATGTTGTACAGTTTGGCTGAAGACAGCATATCAGTATAACAAGCAGTTCTTATAATATAATAAAATTTAAAATCCAATAATGCTTCTATTTGAATAACCTTAATCACACACGTACACAATCATATCCTACACTACGTAAATTGAATCGTGCCAGCCGCGTAATCTTTTTTCTCTAAATCGATTTCGATTTATTTTACCAAATTGATATAATTTATCTTCAATCACCTTCTTGAAACGGCAAATCGAACTAAATAAACAATGATTGCTTGCATCGGTTGTTGGTTTTGCGTGAATTTGACTAGTGATTTCAATCCTCTAATTTCTAACTCAAATTAGTTTTTTCTTTATCATTCAGTAGTTTGTCATTCTGCATCCAAACTAATCAACTCACTTACGAATTTTAGACGCAGATTTTCCTAGCATTTTCTTATTCCACCCAAACGCTTCCCTTCAGTCATTAGACAATCCTTAATCTTCTTTCTGATTCTATCCAATAAACAGTGTTCGTCAGTTTTGTCTACTTCTAGTGCGGAACATTCAGCTACAGATAATAACTCATCGTATTTTTGTTTCCGTTCCGTTTCGATTTTTCGTAGTTTTCTCAACAACCACACCAGCGGCCAGGTTCTAGCGCAGCCACTAATTGTCACCTGTTTACTTTTCTTGCAGAATTTCGATGGAAACTGCCGGCCTGCCGATCCCAGGCTATCACTACATCGCCCCGAACCACATCGTGAAAGCGCCCATCCATTAGGTGGCTTCCAGCTGCGCAGTGCTTCCATCTGCCGCCATCCATCTCTGCTAATTTCTTAGCCGGAAGATCTCAGCCAAGTGGAAACCGCTGACGGGATCCACAGCAAACTAGGTTTAGATTGTCTGCTGCGACTGCTGCTGGTTCGCGATGGAGAGGACGCCACTGCGCCAAAGAACAGAATTTCCGGAAAAAAAACAAGAAACAGAAATGCCCCACCTCCGGAGTCCGGACTTGAGACTGCTTCTCTGTGTGCGCGTTTAATTTTTTTAGTTGTGTAAAGGACGCGAAAGACAGCCAAACATGAATGCAATGTTTCGTTTTTATTACGTTTAGATTTTAATTACTAACCGATACGCTAGGTTCTATCGCTAGATTTTAATGCGTTTGTTGACATGTTTCTGCGTATACTCTTTTCTAAGGCTCTATAAACATAAACGGTGAACGAGTGAACAGATGAACGGCGAGCGATTTTTAATTTTTAACACAGCTATTGCAGCAGCCAAAGGTGACAAAAATGTGATGGAAAGACGTATTATGAAGCAGATCGAGAAAACTTTGTGGGAAATCCAGCGAAAGTGAACCTGTATTGAGTTACGGAAAATAATCAATGACAATGACGGTAGTGCACCGGGCTAGACAATGACCCGCGAACACAATCGCGGCGAACGAGATACACAGTGTAACAAAGCTGGAGTAGCTGGAGCTTTTGTAGACCGAAAAACAAACCGCAATTTCGATGCAGAATCATGTCATTTTGGCGAAGCTATTGAAAATTAAAATAATACTGTTCACAGTACAGAGTAAAAGTCGTTACAAAATAATAACAGCGGGGACTTGAAGCAGGTAGAACAAAAATAAAAGTTCTGCTTGTAGTGGAAAATCCGGCAAACGTTGAATCACGCGAAGTAGCGGAGGAAACAGTAAAATCGTCAAAGAGCTTAACATTCAACTATAGAGATTGAATACTCCCATATTTATCCATCAGTGGCTGGTCCTACTCCGAAGCCCGGTAATGGTCAGGGTGGACGATGCGAAACAGCTGTGCGCCGTCAGCAGCATCGAAATATAGCAAAAAATAAAAATGATAGATGCTTCAAAAGCGAACCTTTTATCCGTTCGTACGTTTGTTTGCGCGTTTTTATCTCGATTCTGGCTTCGCCAATTATTGCGTTTTATGATAATTTATTGTTTTGTTCGATTTAATGCTTGAAGAGTAGATCGAATGGAAAGTGAAAAAAAAAATCTCGCCTCGTTAGTTTACTGGCTTTCAAAAAGCGACACGTACTACTAGGCTATTATTGCTGTTATCATTATCAACTACTACAGGGAGGCGATCCTGCACGGAAGAAAGGAAGCTTTGTGAAAGTTTAGTTTGCAATCAAAATTATTCACTATTGTAGAAGCGCTTGACAGTCGGCTTAAGTTTAGTAGTGTTTAGTAGTTCATTGAAAGTATTCAAGACAAAGTATACGATCAATTCGAGATGCGCGTTTTCAGCGAGGAAGTAATACACAAGTAGGGAATCGTGAAATTTACATATTTATCGTACATATCGTTATTTCAGACAAAGAAAAAAAGGGGAAACAAGTATCAATTGATCGTTCGCCTTGATGCGGTGTACGTTCAGCAGGCAGTGAGCGCACCAAATCGAGCAGCGATGTTAGGCAAAAGTTCTGTAATATGCAAAAAGAAAACATATCGTTGCATTCTATCAACACACATCTCTATAGGTTAATCGGAGGGAAAGAAAGGAACAGGATTGGTCACTCAACCGCTTGGACCCGTCATCGTAATAATATCAGTAAGCGTAGAGCATAAAGTATTCTGCGTGTGGGTTAGTAATTTGGGGCGAAATTTGCAGATTGCGACGTGTTGCTTCGGTAAAGGGTAAACTAAATGGAGTTATCAAGTTTGGCGCTTAAGTTTTTGGTGCAAAGCGCGTATTTTGATCAAGAGCGAATCCTTCAGACTCCGTTGTTTTCAAATGATTATTAAAGCTATTGAAGACAGTTCTCTTAAAAGGGTACTAACATGAAAGATAAAATTTTGCTTCTAGGAATGAACAGGCTGGCATTCGCAAATGCTATACCCCGTTTTTGCAACTTAGAAATAATAGAAAACATCTGGAAATTCAACGATAAAAAGGTGATAAATTTTTCTACTTTGACATTATAGGTTGACTTTGTCATTTGAAAAAAAAAAAACCATAGAAACAAAGACAAATTTGCTCATCGGTTTTCGCAGAAGAGTTTGAGCTTTGAAAACATTGAACAGTACATACACGGAAACATAGAACAACCTCGATGGTGTTTTCCCATAATCAGTATTGTCTTGGCTTGCTTTCGACCAATACGCTAGTTTCTTTGTGCAATGTTGTCGTGAAAGTGCGTTGATTTTTTGTGATATTTAAAAACAGAAAAACATAAAGCTAAACTAATGCCCTATTCACAATCCATGCTTTGATTAAGATCAAAACCATGAAAGAGTTTTAGTACCCTATTACATTCGAGGGAATGATCTGATGAATAAATTATCCTGGGATACCAGATGTGGCTATATCTCTGCAAAAACACAGTTTTTTCGAGTCCGTGCGCAGATTTTTATTGATTTGCAGACATTTGCTGTTTGCTGTTGAGTTACAAACAAGCTTCGTTTCGCTCATTTTGATCTTAAAGAGAATACAAATTTCTCCACTCCTAACTGTGAGCCAACATTCAATGTGCATCATACCATCTGCTGCTGAGAGAATGAAGAGTAATAGTTTCTCTGACGCATAAACGCTCTTAATTCGACAGAGCATAGGTCCAATGAACCTCTTGTAAAAAGCTCACTCGCACACGCAGTGAAATGATTCGCTCAGTTAACATCTGAGAATTACGTTACTGTTCTCATCGCCCTGTAATGCGTCAAAAACAGTGTAAAATCGAATGTTCTGCAGAATACGTACCCATGGTGAATTCTAAATTTTTCTATAATATCAAATTCAAAATTTGTTAGGATGTGGCCTCGATGTAAACTTACATATTTTGTTCTTTGGTCAACTCCTCACTTAGTAACTGAGAAGCTAATGAAAACTGTTCCCTTTTAAACTGAGAGAGAAAACATTCGTTTACCCCTCGCACATGATGATTTTAAGCGAAATTGAACTCTGCGACTGCATTGCTCTACGACTAAGACAATCTGTGTGAGAGAAAGTCTAATTCTCCCAGACGGTTGACAAGTACAGGAGATAATGTGGACAAAAATCAAGAGAATGGATGAAACCTGGTTATAAAGTAATTACTTCTTATTACTAGAGTTATACAGCATATAACTTTATTAATATCAGTTGATATTTTGCTGAAGGGGATGCAAATGAAATAAATATATCATCAGGCTGCAAATATAAAACAATTGGTTTGTAATATAATGCAGCTCGTTACCTTTGCGAAATATACTTTGTCAAGTGACTGAATTGCATCTAGGAATATGAGATTTGTCTGCAAAACACAAACCTTTGATGTTCGTGTGCGGATAATGCCCAGTATGCAGTTTTTTTTGGTCCACAGGCGTTCTTGGGTTTTGAAGCAGCTGGAAACAAAGTTTGTTAGTCATTTTCAATTGAAAATCGTCATGCGTTAGTTATTGATCAAAGTGCCAGATGTTTTTGAAAGATGTCTGCAACTGCTCGAAAAATCGGAGAAATCTGCTAGAATTCAAGAAAATAACACTCCTTGATTCGAAAAAGAAATAATGAGACTGTTTCTGAGACACGACCGCAAGATCAACGTAGAGTTACGACAGCCTGTTTTATGTCAATGTATTTTTTGCAATAGTTTAGTTTTCCGAATAGCAGGAGTAACAATCTTGTGTTTCAAAATGGCGTCTGGAGTTCGATTTCCGGCCTTACTGCATCATCTCGAATCCAAATATACTCATATTGGTATTCGCTGTTAGACTCTTTCCCAGGAACCGGAAAATACTATCTTGAATTTCAAAATGACACCTACTGTTTTCCGTAAAGCCGGAAGTCAAAATCTTTTATTCCAAAAACCATCTAGGGTTCATATTTGATTTCAGGGAATCATCTCGAATACGAAAACACCTACGCTGGGTTTTTCCGGGCATTCTAGACCATTTTCCAGAAACCGGAAGTCATCATCTGGAACTTCGAAATGGCGGCTGGAGCTGGTTTTCGGACTCTGGGCACCTTTACGATTACATAAATACCAACATTGCACACTGGGAAAAAATGAACCCAAATTCCCACTAATTAGAAACGGCTGACAACCTGAAATATAGCATTTCTTATGTAAAATTGGTCAAAAAACGATTGGTGATATTTTCATTCTGTGCAGGACACGGAAAAAGATCTATATTTCCAAAAATACGCAAAAATAGGGTGAAAAGGGGCGAAAAAGATCATTTCCTTACCCTGCACAGGATGAAACTAGCATCAATCGATTTATTAACCAATTTTACATAATAAATGCTATATTTCAGGTTGCCAGCCCAGCGGCTTCTAATTAGTGGGAATTTGGGTTCATTTTTTCCCAGTGTGCAAAGATTCACTTATGCTGTTTTCTAGGAACTGGATGTTGCAACCATGAAATAAAAAATTGCGTCTGAGGTCGATTTGAGGGTTATGGTCATCATTCTGATTCTGGAAGTCTCATATTAGGTGGTTTTTGGTCACTTTTGATTGTTTACAGAAACCGTAATTTACCATCTTCGAGTTCGGAACGGCATCTGAAGTTATTACCTGATTTCTGAGTATCATTCTAGCTCCGGAAGTATCCTTATAAAGTGGTTTTTGTTTTTTTCCTGGAAACCGAAATACTCATATTAGGTGGTGTTCGACTGTTTTAGCTGTTCTCCAGAAACCGGAAGTCACCATTCTATATTCGAAAATGACATCTGGAATTGATTTCAGGTTTCTGGGTATCATTCCAGTTCCAGAAATATCCATGTTGGGTCATATTGGCCACTATTTTCCGGAAACCGGAAGTCACAATGCTGCATTTCAAAATAGCATATAAAGTTGATTTTCGGCCTCAGGGCATCATTTCGAACCCGCAAAAAACATATTAAATGGTATTCGGCAATTTTATCTAATTTTCCAAAAACCGGAAATTACCGTGTTTAATTTCAAAATGACATCTTAAGTTGATTTCCGGGTTCTTATCATTCTTATTCCAGAAATATCCAAATGAGTTGATATTTAGCCATTTTAGCCCGTTTTAGAGAAACCGGAAGTAACTATCCTAAATTTCAAAATGATGTCTAGTACCGATTTCTGAACTCAGAGTATCATCGCGGTTCCGAAAATACTCATATTGACCTTGTTTTCAGCTGTGATTGATCAAAATTTTTGAATAGTACAATTTTTCGCATGTTGATGGTCGCTCAACTTATTTTCCAATCCATTGCTGCAACAATGAGGAAAATTCCGTGAAACCTGAGCTATTATCATTTGAAATTGGACAGTTTTCGTGGCACCCTATCCCAATGTGTTACCGTAAGACGTAATTCTACGTCAAAAACTGCAAACAAAATTGAAACACATTTTAGGAAAGTCTGCATAAATATAGGGAGACTCTGACAAAAGTTTGTACACGGAAACTCTGCGTTTTCAGACAAATCTGTACATCTGGTATCCCTGCTAATATTGCTTATTGCTTTGACTACTGGATTTTCAGCTCACTTCTTCAAGCACAGCTTGAATCTGTGCATTGTTGTTGCCAGAAAAAAATTAAGTAACACTAATATACTTCCTTCGGAATCCGATTGATTCAAACTCTAACTAATTTTTCTTAAATGCTCAATCAAGAGTGGAATTAATTGCACGTATTGCGTTACACTTATTAGATGTCCGTTCATGAATACATTATTACAACCACAAACAATTTTTTTTAAATTTCCAACAATTTCATAATTTGTTTTTTTTTTCTAATAATGTGTTTTGGCAGCACTGCCGCACACGAATGAAAGCAAGCTGTCAAAAAGTATGGTGGGTGATGGTAAATTCGTTTTTGCAGTGTAGCCACACTCGTGTTACACTTTTTACCTTGTAAGGCGTCGTACACAAATTACGTAACGCTAGAAATCTAGATTTCAGACCCCCTCCCTCCCCTATGTAACGATAAGTAACGTTCGATATGACTCCCCCCCTAAAATTACGTAACGCTGAACAGTCTGGCCCCCTTCCGAAACTTTCAATTTCGAGCAAACATTACAGTTACGTAACTGTCTCTATTACCCCCTCTCCCCCCTACGTAACAATAAGTAACGCAGACGCAACCCCCCTCCCCCCCTTCATGCGTTACGTAATTTGTGTACGACGCCTAACTCCGGGAACGGTGTAGTACCGTCGCGAAAACGAATTCATAAGTGTCAATGAGCACTTTGATGTGCATCACTTCTATGTTGTTGCACTTTTAAACTCTGCAGTCCATTTTGGTGGCATCTTGCATTGATTTTTGACAGTTGAAGTGCTTGAAAAGGGAACGAATGACTTTCAGCAAAAATGTTCAGCGTCTTTTTTATGCAAGCAGCAAGCTTGCAAGCAGACAAATATAATAAACGATGTAAATTTAATAATACAAAACGAAAAGTAGTAATTTGAACCAAGTAGCTATTCTATTTTCAAAATTATTTATTAAATTCACCAATTACCTGCGGAAATTTGGAAATTTAGAACTCGTGAGGTTTAAAAATATTTAATGAAACTATCAAGAGTACGGAAATTTGTGGCGATGGGAATAGAGGGGCCAACCTTATAGAAATATTGAAGGAGCAAAATGATACTTTACCCCTCGGAAACATTATTGACGGGATGGGTGCCTGAATTGTTTTGTCCCCTCAAAATTGTTGCTGTGTCAACCTATTTGAATCGTGTGAAATGCAGCAACAAAAGCATCACTAGACGACTCTGTCAATAAATCATTGCATGGAGCAACTTAATCTCACTTTTATGGCCGTTTAGGAAGCAAGGAGTTAGAATTTGGAGCGGAAAATCGAGATTTTTTTGTTTTTACTAAGATTGTTAGAACTTCATTAAAAACTACACGAAAAATCAGTAGTAGTCAACACATTTTGACTGCAGTAGCGCAATCCCCAAAAGTATTAGAAAATAAACAAAAGGTTCGACTCTTTTGGAACAGCTGAGTTCGAACAGCGAGCTCCCTGAGCTGTTAAAATCCCATTGATGACGTCGTCCTAAGGTAATCTATAACAGTCATGGAAAATTAAATAAAAACATGTTGACTTGAATTTTAAACGCAAACTTCTTGCTAAATATATTAGTGTAAAGCAAAATTTTCTTCTATAAGCAATAACTTTTATCGGGAATTGTTATTGACTGAGCAATTCTCGCTGAAACCATCCCACTGTGACACGAATTCTTTTAAAAAGGATATTTTCGTGTCTAAATAACACATGGGTAAATGACTGAAAGTACTTAAAAATTGAGAAACCATTCTTTAGTTGGGTTGTATTCATGGACCCCTCGGGCACCAAGTTGTCAGAGGGTTTTTAAAAAAAGCTGTATTTTGAGCAATTCTTGATCTTTTACAGCACGTCGTTCGTAGTCGGAATGCTGGAGTTTTCACTTGAAGTACAAAAAAATGGCTGCCATCTTGAATAAAAAGCAAGTTCACAACCACCAATTTTAAATTTGACACCGCCATTGACATGCTGAGAAAAAATGTACTTTACATTCATAAAATTTGGTGAGCAGCGAGTTCACCTTGTCATTCAAATCATTTTTCGAAATCGAGTTTTGAGCAGCTCAACGCGCGGCCAATATCAAAGCAACGCAATATACTGAGCCTGTCGTGTGTGTATGATGTGGACAGTCAGTATCCACAGTTTATGAGTTTAAAGTTGAATAATTATAGTATACCCTTACCGGTCAGGATTTAGGAACGACCTGTACATAATGGGGCTTATTACGGATGTCACCTCACGGTGAGAACGAAGTGAAAAAATCTCACGGTGAAAAAAGACGCGTGCAAATCAAACGGGAATCACTTCCACCGTGCCTATTACGGTTGTCATTTCACCGTGAAGTGACTCCCGTAATAAGCCCCAATTTCTTGTATATGTCAAATATTTCAATACCTTGTCGTATCATACTCATTTTAGTGTACCTAAAATTGAAGTCTTTTAAGAAAAGATATTATTTCGATATAATTTTTTCTATTGAGAGCGACCTAATTAATTGAAACAACGATGATTATCATTTGAAGTCACTATTATGACTCAAAGGTAAAAGAGTCAAAAGGTTTTCATGAAAGCTTTAAAATCAAATTTTACCCAGTTGTGAGCGTTCAGCAATCTTCAAAAAACAGCCCCTGCAAAATACTAAACCTTCACTCACACCATGTTAGATATTTGCCAAATTAGCTACGATCAATCATCAGCCGTGAAAAAAACAGCAGAACAGAAATAGAAAACAAAACAAAAATAGTATGTTTTAGTGAAATATTAACACCGCAAGTCGCAAGTGCCAAGTTGATGTAGAATAATGGGCATAACTAGCACCCTGCAAACAATGTGTGCGTATGTGCGTACCACCCATGGCCCGATAAATCACCGAGTAGAGCAACAACAGCAAAGAGCCAAACACTGTACAGAGCCATTAGTATCTTCCCAGCGGTAGCGCCACGAGCAGTTTGCACCGGTATACATACACAATCACACCCATACACAGTATTACACCGGGCCGGGAAAATAATGACGCAACCGTAAAATAACAAGAACAGCAAAGAAAAAATGCTTCAAACTTGCAGCAAGGGGGAACGTGTATCATCATGGCAAAAACGATAATTAATATACATAGCTAGCAGGAAGGTAATAAAACACTTTGTGCTCCAACCCGCTTGGCTGAGTTCACGCAAAACCGCAATGTTTGGGGCCGTTCAGAGAAAACATTAGCGCATCACCGTAGGAGTCAGAGGCTCGCCTCCTTAGAGGAGCATTTAAGCGAGCTGAAGAAAGGACTTAGAATGAAAAAAGCGTTATATATTTTGTATAACTTATTTAAGATTCTAAACGAAGCGAATGAGAATTAAATGATAGAAAAGTCTTTTGTGAAAGCTTATTAGCGCATCATGGTAAGAAATAAATTAAAACAAAAGCTAACAAACACAAACAGGGTGAACAAGTGAAAAAAAGGAAACAATTCATTCGCCAGTCGCAAAATAATTGATTACTCGATTAGAGAGAAAGTTCTCTTCTCTCAGTAGACGCTGCCCCAAGAGAAAGTACATATAATAACAAATATTAGTAAAAAGCTCAAGTAGATCGAATTTATTTAACCCTAAAGACTATCAAGTTTTACCTTTAATCATACCCTTTAATGAAAGTATAGAAATACAAAAATACACACCTACACACAATGACGCAGTCCCGCATTCACTGCTACTGTATATCAACTAGTGTTTAATAAGGAGGAGGAGGAGGAAAACAATACATATTACAAGCAACAGGTTGGCTAGAGCGATTTTTCTATCATATTCCCACATATCATAATAAGAGTCTATGTGTGTCCCTTTTTCCCGAAACTACTTTCACCACACCCACACGCACTCGATGCATCACACTGTACAGACAGCCGAAAAACTGAGAAGAAAAAAAAGGAAACAAAAACAAAACATAAAAGTAAAGCAAAACCAGAGCAAACTGACGTAAAGCAGGAGAACAATACTCATCTTACCTGATGACGTAGAAGAAAAATGACAAAGACGACGACAGAGAAGAATAATTCCATTTGGTTTCGTAAGAACAAATAATAGATCGTAATAATAAAATTTAAAGTAATGATATAATAAAAATGTTGTACAAAGTAAGCAAATGAACAAAACAAAAAAAGGCTAACAAAATTTCGCGTATAGCAAAAAAAGAACAATACAGAAAAGTACGGCATCACAGAGCCATAGTAGACTAGCGAAATTATCTGAAAAATCAACACGCAGAATATTGGTCACACAATTGTGTAGCCGCTGCATGTCAGCGAAACAAAATGTCAAAATTTTAATCCTCGAACCCGCAAGCATTCTGCTAGCCCGTGATACTGCATCTCATTCGGCTCGGGAGTCAGTCGAGAAGCCGATTTGGAATCTTCTTTTTTTCCGCAGCATGTTAATAAAGTTTTGTTGAGACCGCGTTTTCCACCGCAAGGTGAATTCAAAAATATTATGGATGGAAAGTTCGGTTTCGCTCACGGGAAGAAAACGTTTGCTGGTGAATGAAGCTCAAATTCGTTTTTTTTTGTGAATAATATACTGAAGCTGTTTCAATCAATCGGTGTATTGTAGCAAACAGTAACTATCTGGATGGATTATGGAAAAAGCTAAAATGTAGTCAACAAGCTGGTAATTAGATTTAATTAAAACATGCGCACCTTTGGTGTGCCATTATCAGTACGAGCGCAGACAGAACGTCACTCGGAATGGGGCGTAGGTTGGATGTTTTTATCAATTAGTGCGGGAAATATGTGCCTGGTAATGAAGTTATACCCATTACCGTGATATAGTGCTCTCCGGGTGGCTAAGTGCGTGGGTGGTTGCGTTTTTCGCTTGTCCAGGCTTTTCAGCCACGGCGCAGTACGCACCGGCCCAGGAGGTCTGTGCGAAGCTGTAATGATTGTTGACGTTAGATGGAAAGGTGGCGAAAAAGAAAGTTAATGCAAATGGGTACCTGAAACTTCGTGGGCGGCTGCTGAAGTTGAAGTCAGTGTTACAGTTGATGGAATATTACGTCGGTTTCATTACTGGACGTAGTTTTGGTGTTCGAAAGTTATTAAATAAACTTGTGAAAAAATTCCTCTTCATTCTCTACAAAGTGGGTTTTTAACCGAGATGAATATTTCTAACAAACTGCTTATTCACAACATTTTTTCTTCATCCTTAGCAAAACAACTTTTGATCGCTAGATGAAAAAAGTTTACCATTCGCCTTCTAGTGTAGAAAATAAAAACTTCTAGAAAGAAAAACTGCAAATGTTACATTGCTTTAATCGGCATCGCCGAAATTTCACCTTTTCTGATGATGTTTTAGAAAAGTTGGCTAGCGATTTTGGTTGTAAAAACCAAACGTTCCCGCTAGGTGCGCATGAAGGCTATGAATATGGGAAAAAACCCAATAAATCATCCATTAACTTTACCCGCTTTCAATTATCGGCAGCACTCTCAGCTCAACCACTGGCCCACTAAACCAGTCTTCAGAAGAGACCTCTAGGCTAAAAAATACACGAACTTGAGAGAAGCTTCTTCATTGTAATTTCAATTTCAAAACAAAATTCACCAGAGTAGACACCGTCAAAATATAAGAAAAAACAGCTGCTTTTAGTTGGCAAGCACAAAAAAAAAAACAACCAGCAACGTTTACTTACTGTAGCGAAACAGAATCGAAGCAATCGGAAATAAATTTACGTCGCAAATTGTCACCGCAGTTCGATGCCAGCTGATGCACCGTGCAATCTGTCAAACGAGCGTTACATTGTCACCCGCGTGCAAGCTGTGCTTTCAGTTTGCTTCGTACGAAACCGTTACGAGCGATATCAATCACTTGCACACTCTCTCGCCCTTCACACCCACAACTGTTGTACTGTCTCTGTTCGCGTTCGGCTCATCGCGAAATCCGAGGAATGAGGGGCAACGGGAAAGTAAACACAGCTTATGTGTGTTAAGTTACGTTATCGTAATAGGAAGAAAATCTCATAGATGATAAGATTGCTATATGCGCATTAAAGATACAATCGAGGATTAATAGGACAAAAATGACTTAAGAGTTAAGACACGAAAAAACGGAAAAAGGGATCAACAACCAAAGAAATAATCTTTACTATATTAAACAAGCGAGAAAACACACACACACATATGTAGACAAGTGTATCGAAGGGTGAAAACAAAAGAACAGGGGTATCACATGGATATTTCTGGTGAAGACATAAAACATTGAAGATAAAATAAATGTATAATTTTTAGAACTTTATATTTAAAAATCTTATATACAGCACTTGCAAGAAAAAAACGGAAAAAGCAGTAAAATGTAAAACTCACATTGCGACTGCCAATTTGCAGCGTGAAATCCTTACATTTAAACAAAAAAAAATTAATTCAACGTTTTATGTTCGTATTACAGTTATAAAACAAAATGGTTAAGGGATAAGCTTCGTTCAATGGTATAGGCAAAGTAGACAGTGACAAAAACCAATTACAGTTTTCATTAACAAGCAACGTAAGCAGTTTTGAATTTTTCATAGTTAGGGAAGTGATTTCTTCGGTTAACGTTCAACTCTTTCAGTTTTCTTTTAACTTATTGATAGATGCGTCGTTTTCATTGTTGCCACTAGTTTGTACGGGTTTTTCCCTCTAATTTGTTGAACAGCGATTCGTACGACGGCAGAAACAGGGCAGCATACTCTCGACAAGACGGGAGCAAAGGGGAAGAAATAAACTGAATGGAAAAGCTAAGGGTAAAGAATTCAAGGGTGCAAAAAAATTGGAAACAAAACTGCTGAGAGAGATATAATTAAGTGAGTAGACAGAAAGACATGTGATGAATTTTTATTGTAAAAGTCATTCATTTCGTTTTTCGCTAGAACGCATAAAGGGCTGTGATTTTAGTGGTAGAAAATTTGTTGTTTAAAGATGGAGTAAATTTTGTTTATGACTCGAATTATAGAAGAAAGAAAAACAAGCAAAACGTGGAACAACTAACGCTAACAAAAAAGAGAAATATTAAGAAATTATTTTTAAAGAAAGAGGAATAAAAGACAAAAACGGGCCCGGCCTGTCTTCGGCAATGGGACAGGGAATTTGGGCCGCGTTTAGAACTAAGGTGCTCTTATGACTAAAAAAAAACTGAACTACTTAAAAGTGCAAATATTTCTTCACCAAAAAAACAACCACACACTTCTTCTGCAGCGTGTTACAGCCAAAAATTCCACAATCGAATATCCAGGCCACGCCGACACTGTCCGAGAACTATTAAAACAATCAAAGCCGCCGCCGCCGCCGTTGCCCGCGCCGCCAAGCCAAGCAATATCTTTAGAGAAAAAAAAAACAAAATTTTAAGCAAAATGGCAATCAAAGAGTCAAAAAACATTGTTTGTTAACACACATCTAAACCACGTCCCTTTATGTGTATTTTCAAATGCTTTTACTATTTTTGAGTTTTTTGCTTACTGTTTTGTGTTTTGCGAAAAGTTTGTTATTATTCGTTACATTCTCTAAAAAAAAAGAAAAAAAAACTCAGTTCTCTAGTTTCGTTTCTAAACCCTAGCGTTCGTAACAAAACTTTTCGACACAACTAAGGTAGCAAGTAATCACTTCGTAAATAAGACGACGGGAAAACAGCCCTAAGAAGAAAAAAAAGAAAGTAACAAAAACAAAACACACGACAAACGTGTTTCGAATCAATCTGAAGCAAATAATATGCGAAACAATAATTTAGAGGTCTTCCCAGTTTCTGACCGCTTTGGAAAATTTCCGGTTTGTCAGTGTGCCGAACTCAAGCCAAATTTTCTCGAACGAAGCGAAAATACGCATACAACGTAATGTTTATAGTTTGTCATGTACTCACGTTAATTAGATTTTGAGAATACACTCACACCAGCAAAATAGCAAATACAATCACTCACATTTTGAATATTCACACAACAGACAAGCCCAGCACTTGGCGTAGTATAATCGTATGTGTTTGTTTACCACCCGTTTCCCCTTCCCAGTTAGAAAGCGAAAGCCCGGCTATCGTTTACACTGCGATGTAGAATAACCTTTGAAACAAGCAAACAAAAAAAATATCATCTTTACATATAATCTTTCCCTCTTGTAATGCAAATGGAAAAGAAACAAAATGTAATATTAACAAGAAAGATAAACAAAACATAAAAAACCGTGTGCCAAATTTAAGTGAAATAATAAAACTATAATCATCTCTTAGAACTGCTTATTGTTTACAAGCAAACATAAAAACAAAACAAAATGTAAACTGAAAAAAAATCTAGTTTGTTAATGTTTAGTGAAACTTGAGATTGAAGTTAGTTCTTTTTATATGAAATAAAACAATTATTATTAACTAGTAATTAAACATGAAAAAAAAAAACAGAACATGAAAGGGACTAATATCAAGCCCCATAGCGATGGAAAGAGGGTAGAAGAAACGTATGAAAAACAGAGAAAATTATTGCTCATTTTTTGCTTATTTATAATCGCCGTAGGATGCCGAAATCTGTTTCCGCGAAAACATTTACACACCTGCGGTTACACGCGCATATTGAGACGTTCGCATAGCAACCAGAGTCATACACAAAATACACTCTCACTCACACACAACACACACACACACAAAAACACAAACATATATATATATATACACATGTACTCAAGTGTAGTAATTTAGAAACAAAATTGCATGCAAACTGCTAGAGAAAACTAAACTAACACTATCTAGAGGAAGGCAAAATTGAGTAGAAAATCAATTCGAAGAAGAAACGTACTAAACGTGGTTCATATGATTTAAAACAATTGAGACTGATTTGATTTCGAAATTATCCTAATCTTACGTTTTTTGGTAAGTTATAATTATTCAATTGATCAATTAAAAATTGACGGCATTCATCATTCGTACTGAGTTATTAATTGGTTTGTTTGTTTGTTTATTTTTCTTTCGCGGTAAAACAAAGTTTTAAACATTATTTTACATTTGTAATCAAACTAGTTTAAGTGTCTTGATAATTTAGCAAGCATTAATTATACTATATACACATTTTTAAGCAATTTATGGATAGAGAATATAAACTTTTTAATTTTTTAAAACACACGAGCGTTATTTTTCTTTCTTATGTCTGTAGCCCACCCTAAGTTGTACTCAGTTGACACCGTTTGATCGTTTTGTCTCGTTTTGGGTTTGTTTCTTGGCTAGGCCGAAGACCGCAACCAAAGATTCGTTTCTACCACCTTATTTTAGGATGTGATGTGCGCAGGCGCACCTTTCGCTTGCCAAGTTATGGCGCGTCGATAAAGTTCTGTTAGTTGCTTCGTTTAGTAGATTTTTTTGTGGTTCCAATGTCTCACCGAAACAAATTGTAGAATACTAGGATAAAAGCTTTTCTCACACACTTCTTAATAACGATAATAAATAGGGACAATCCGTATAGTTTTCTGATGAGCTACAATGTTTAGAGCGAAGATAAATCGGTAACATGAACTTGACCTTTAAGGTATAAAGACGCAAATCCAAATAGAAACGTATAGATGTGTTACAAGTTATTTTTCACAAAACTAGTACTTTCGATAGGATAGCCAAACACAAGTTCTAGATATTTGTCAGTCTTTATAATGAAACGTAAACCTAACAAACGGTCAAAGCTATTTTATTCAGTGTACCAGTAGATGTCATTTTTGCAATACATCGCAAACACAAAACATCAGACTTACACATCGCAATCGTACATTACACAAATACACAAACACATACACTTACACATATAAACATCATACATACGTACAGTAGATTTAGGTAGTTTTGAATCACATATAATTCTCTTGCTATCCGTTGCGAAGTAAAAAAGCATACAAGTAACATGGAATAATTTGTCACATTTATTACCTTGAGAAATACGCTGGATTACATTGTCAGAAACGGACAGAACTTGCAGTTAATAAGCAGAAACGTTGTTCAAGTGAGTCGCATTATGGAAAATATACAAGTGAATGAATGATGAAACAGTATATATATATACATATAAAATCTAATGAAACAAATGTCATAATTTACAAATGAAGCTTTACATTTAATTGTAATTTTTTATATTTATTATACATATATACATATATTAGGTGATGAGTCAGTAATGAACAAAAACACAAGTAAATTAGTTACATAGAAAGTATATAAATAAACAATACTTAGACCTGAAGTAGCTGCTCAGCAGGAATATCGATTCGATCAGTATTAAAATCACTCACACGTACACTCAGATACACAAACACAGACATACGGACAGACGCATACGCAAGGGAAGAATGCGAGGCAGCAAGCGTTAAATGATTAATAATGAAAGGCCCTCAGACAGAATAGATTTGTATTTAGAGTTGACATAAAATCTGATATAGTGTTAGACTTGAAAGTTTTATATAGCAAAGTATCATCATTTAGGACAAAATAAAACTGACGGTCAAGTGCAGCAAGCGCATAACTTGCCCCAATGAATTACTTACAAATATTAGTAAATTTGCGAACGTCGTTTGAGACTTGAACAACTTCGACGCGAAGTTGCCGACATAAAATAAGCGTTTTGGAAACATTTTGTGACACAAAAAAAATCAAACCTACATGTGTTGTCCTGGACGAAAAGAAAACAAATAATAAGCTACTACTGAACAATTAGAAAATGAAAGCGCCAACTACCGTTGCTGTAGCTAAGCAACAACAGTAAATAACGTCAACATCACGAGAAATAATACAGGAATTTTTCTAAGCAGGCCGACAGCTTTTCGTATTACAAAAAAAAAAACCCAAAAGCATGCTAGATTGTAAGTAAAATGCAATTTACAACATTTTTTTTTATACTTGTTCATTATTCGATTCCACGATCGTCTGCTTTTAGTCAAGCTGCGATTTTGATCAGTACACTTTCTCTGTCTTTCTTGCGCCGTGAAAATGTTTTTCTCTATGTCTGCAAAACACGTTGATAAGGTAATTTTGCACCCACATCCAGTTAAAAGAAAAATCTTACGACACGCTTGTCCACAAATATGTACACACATACAACCATTCGAGTTTTGATAATAATCCAGGTTCGAAGTTAGTGTTTTATCACGCTCTCACACTTTCTCTTTCTCTTTTTCTATTTCGAAATACCACATGAATGGATGTCGAGTTTAATTAAAAAAAAAACTTTAAAATACCGCTAAAGGCACAAAAAATTAAAACCCATTATCGTTAAATAAATGTGATTGATTCTTAATATCGGTAACAGAGAACAACACCTCAACAACACACCTTCATACATGTATGCACTTACACGGTTGACTCCTATGTCATGAAAAAAATAACAAAAATGTCTGAACCTATCAAAACCAAATGTTATCGAGAAATCCACAGATCCTTCCTGCAACCCGCTTTCTACAGGGCCTGCCGAGTTGTGCCCCAGGCCGATCGTATCGCTCATTCGGAGCAACCTGGTTGGAGAGTTTTACAATACTCAATTATCAACAACAGTAAACGGGGTTGACAAATTAACCAATAAATACTACATTTGTAATGAAAAGCAAGGCAATCATTGAACAAGAGCTTCTTTTTAGGGAAAACTAAATATATCATTATCTACGTTTGATTGAGGCTGACTGCAGATGATGATCCTCCGGACCAATCGGAAGAGAGAACGTACTACGAAAAAAAAAACGGTTGATCGGGTGGTTAACAAATAAAACATCTACTTTTTCTCTCTCTCTCTCACTCACTTACACATCCACAAACACCTACTCACAGAAGCACTTGCAAAAATTTACATGCTAACACTGCAATGGATGAATATGCTCAGTTACAGAACGAGAAACACAACCATAAGATCCGAAGAAAGAAAAAAAAACATACAAACAAACAAAAAGAAACAACCGAAGGGTAATCACGGAGTGGAAGAACAATTTATATGATGTATATTTATATTTTGTAAACAATGGGTACATAATTACCGCAAAACAGATCTAAACGGAAGCAAATCTATTGTGTATTGTTGAATGGACAAAAGAAAAAAAATGATATCAGTAATAAAGGAAGGAGAAAAATGGTTATGTGTTTGACTTCTAGGATGACCAACCATTGCAACTTTGCGTCTTAAGTTCCGAGGTGAACCATGTATTTTTGTAGATAAATTAATATGTACATCGGTTAAATTTGTGAGGACGCATGGTATTTTATTTTAGAAATTATTACGAGGCGCATGCACCTAATCCGAAAAGCTAACTTTGTAAAAAAATGCAAAATTTTTTTTACATGCACCCACAAAAGCATTGAGAACTCGCTATCATTCAAAAAAATATTAAGAAAACGGCATTAATTATTACTGTGTATAGGTTTGAGTTGGTGAGTCTGGGTGGTCAATTTTCTGAAAGAACCAAAATGAGTATTTTCGATTTGTTACCAACGGAAGAACATAGTGAAACCACTTGGGGAAGCTAGTACTAATCTCCATCTTTCGAGTGTAGATTGTTGTTTCCGCACTTTTAAAGGCTTGCCAATATTTTAGTTTGAAAGGTGCAATTTTTTATCAAAAACGTTGTAAACCATATGAAAAAGTTGAAAGTTTGTCCAAGGTTCGTTCTGCAGAATGATATATTTTTATATATGAAAATATGTCTAGAACATAAAAGGCCTCTAAAACCAAATCAAAAAAGTTATTTGGTATTTTTTGGTTTTTGGAAATTTGAGGAATGTCTGTGTATAAAACTACTTGTATGCGGTCGATTTTCAATAGATAGAATCTAAGTGTCTTCAGCAAAGTTTTTCTGCCTAAGATTTCCTACAACTTTGCTGCAGACTTCACTTTGATTCGACAAGTAATTAAAAAATAAAACCTATCTCACTTTCAGGCGAATTAGTCAAAAATTTATTTGCATCAAAAGTTGCCCTTTGAGATATACAAAAACTTTGTCGAATACATTATAGCCTTCAAGGCTGACGATCACGTTTTTCACGTTTTAAACCACTGTGCAATAGTTAGCGTTTTCGCTGAACCGCACACTTTGATTGATTGAGTTTAAATGCATGCAGGTAATGATGTATTTAACGATGTAGGCGATTAAATTCATGCGATAAGTTTTGGTTTTAGATTGAAATCATGCTTTCAAAGGACAATGCAACAAACTATTTCAGCAGACACGTCGCGAATTTCAACGCAATTCGATGTGCAAGCAAGTTTCAAAACTCACTTTGATGCGAGTAAAAAGTCACGATATAGCATTGCATAGCATAAACAGCTGCACAAATTCGTAGTTGGTGCTAGCAACAATACTCCGTTTACGAGAACAAATTAACTAAGTTCCTGAGCACTAACATGAAATTAAGGATCTAATTAAATGTTGCTAAACAAAGGTCAGATGTCTCCAGAGAACTGTAACCGCCCTGACCACGTCCTTGCAACTGTTGAAGAACGGAAAAGGAATGTTAGTCCAACATTTACTTAAGAGATCCGCAGAGGACTCTACGTGCTCTCATAAATGTTACATGAGATGGGAAATTTTAGTAGAACCCTGGGATACATCTATTAGATGTTGCAGGTCGATAATTGAATATATTTATTATAGGTATGAATTTTGAGGGCTAATAAGAGCTGAGGCTGTTGTGATTTACCGACTTTTTAGTTTAAATTGTATTTTATCAGTTGGGGTGAAAATGTTTCTCGTCGGAATTTTTCATCGTTTTTTCAAGTTTTTATAAGATATATTTTCTATCCGGAAAAGGGCTGTGTCTACGTTTATTGAATAAAGGCCGCTGTTGTTTCGGTGTGAATTCCAAGTGTTTGATTTGAATCGCGATGAAGTGTTCCGAGGGTTGTCGTGTACGGTTGGGGATAGTGCAATAATGTCGACGTATTTTATTTAGCCTTCCCGTCGCGTAATCGTTATATTTGAAGTGCAAAGGGTGGAGTAAAAGGTAATACGAAATGTGGCAGTTTCGTATTATCGGTGAGAGTGACGTCAATGTTGAAATCCGTGAAAGATTCGTGCAATTTTGTGGCTAATTTGTGGGAGCTGCATTTCTTTTTCGGTGGCGGAGCACGTTTCCCGCTAGCCCTTGCCTTGCCATAAGTGTGTGTGAGTAAGTGCAAGGCTGCTCTTGCGTGCGGCACGTTCTCGCACCAGCATGATGGTTCAGAGAGGACGCGAGAATTAAAGGATAAGTATTAGTGTTGGTGACGTTTTTCCTGTGTTTTTTTTTTGTTTGATTTGCATGCAAAAGGGAACCAATGTTTTTTTTCTGCTTTTCACAATTCCTTTTGTGGGGATCCTACATTTCTGTATACTGAACATCGATATACAGATTTCCAGTATAAAAGTCTGTATAAAAATTTGTAAATTTCTTAGAAAATCGTAGGAATCTATATGGCTTTACAAATCTGTAAACTGTAAACTGTATGGATGAGAAATTTATAATTCACAAAAAAATTTAAATTTACATATGTGGCATCTCTGATTGTTATCGCGGTTTTTTAGATGCCGGTTTTGGAATTTTCTCACTCAATCGTTTACAGTAGGTACGGTGCGTACTGGGACCGATGCTGTTCGAATGACTGCGTCGAAACAGTTCTGGATGTGTTTTAACGCGCGTCAGTTTTCATTGTTGTTTTTTTTCTCCTTGCGTGAGAAAGACGCAAAGACGAAAGACGCGTCCTTTGCAGTGTGGCGTCGGCCTAAAATCGGCCTGTATTTTGAAGGGCGCGCTTGCAGTTCTGTATGTACATATACTTGTGTGGGAATTTTGTTTTGCACAGATTGGTCTGTGTTTGTGGCATCCCTGCTTGTGACCGCGGCTTCGTGGAAGCCGGTTTTGAATATTTTTAATCTACCGATTGGGCCGAAACTCTGTCGAAACAGTTGCGCGTCAGTCTTCATTGTTGATATTATTTCCTTAGGTGAACGGAGACGCTGTTACGAACATTTTGAGCAGTTTTATGCCCTTGTTTCATGATTTTTCTAGCTTTTGAGTAAATACTGAAACACATAGACAATTTTAAATTTAATTAAGTAGAAATCTTGTCGGTCAGCATGGCAAATAAATTTTGATTGCGATTGTTTTGGCATTTTGTTAAATCTAATTAGTACTCGGTCTTGTTAGATATGCATATTTGCATTTTTTTAAATTTTCTAGCTATGAATGCATGAAACTTTGCCAGTTTTCCATACTCAGTAGGTATCTTCGCTTCATTATTCAAGAAGTAAGTGGTAATCAATGCGAAATACCGTGTCTCCGCGCGTATGCGTCGGTAACAGGGAATAGAGCGGTCGCGCATAACTTTCCGAGGTAAACGTGTTTTCGGCCCAGGTGAGCTTTGCTCAAATATAGATTTTCGGTGTGTTGTGACTTCCGAGGTGTACCAAACCATTTATTCGCAGACGGGTGGACAGTAGGTTCTATTCCAGCATGCAGTGATTCTGAGTAGGTTCCGTTCGTTCGATAAATATCGTAAATAATTAATCGCGACAAAACATTGTAATTAATCGCCACCAAATATCGCAATTATTTGCACTTAATATCAGGATTATACGCATTCGCCTGTCAACGCACACGTCCTTTTTTTTCTTTTTCTTTCTTTTTTCGTTCGTTTCAAACGGCGATGGCCAAGCAAATAGGCCGTTTTTGAAGTTCTCTTGCTGACCGCTTGCAGTATGTGTTATGATTTCCGTAGAAGATATAATGAACTCGTACGCGCGATATTTGTTATTATGAACCCGGTATTAGAGCTCAGCGCATCGTTTACCAAAACGAAACCTGCTGCAAACCTTACCCTTTTCTCCAACATCCCAGTGATTTCTCGTGGAAGTGCAGAGGTGTTCTCGGCTTCCAATAAAGCGAATATCACGTCAACATATTCCCATACACACTCCTTCTTTGACCTGCATTCGGATGCGGCCGGCGCTGGTATTGCCTAATATAAAGATTAAGGTCACCAGTTTTTACACATTGAGGATGAATGTTAATCCCACACAGTACCAAAAAATGAAATTTACAACTAATACAAATGAAAGCACATAACGATTTCTAGCACATAAAGTGAAAAACATATACAATTTCACACCGTTAATAATGCACAATACAGAATCGTTTTAAGCCATGTAAATTTGTACGTTAATTGATATAAACTTAAAACTTCGAACATATATATGCATGCAAATTCACAATATATTCATTTACTTTGCATGTGAATATAATGCCACACGGAATATTACATGGTTTCCAATGCTCCATTTATGTGCATTTAAAGTAATGTAAATTTTTTTTACTGTGCAAGCATCATCCATTGGTTCTCTGTGTAATTGCAGCTGATCTGGCAATAACGGAGTAGCAACCGCGGGCGGTCAATCATGCTCATCATGCTCATCATGCTCATGCTCATGCCAAATTGTATTTTATCAGTTGAATTTTTAGATTTTTTATATAGCAATTTTGAATGATGGTGAATGTATACATAGATAGTTTAGTTATAGGCTTATCATTATCCACCGATTTGACATAATTGTCATTAGTAGCAAATTAATCTTCAGCCAGCCAGTCTAAAGGGGTTTTACCACATCATATATTTCCACTACATCTTAACTAATAGTCGAATATTGTCAAATAAGACCCACGCGAACAAAACCCAATGTTCCCCGAAACATAAACCCGAACCTCTAAAAATTTTTGTTAGGTGACACACTCTTATGAACAAGAAATCCTTTGTATATTTACAAACATTCTAGTAAAAAATTAAATTAATTTCCCTCTACACTCAACCGAAAATACATATAAAACAGATCTGTATGAATCTACCTCTACACGTAGATGATCAAAGCAAAAAAAAATGCAGCGCCGCCTACATGTTGAAAAACAATTGATTGAGTATAAAGTATGTCAACACAAACAACTCAAACAGAAAAAAATTCTAAAAAATAGCTCTGTTGTTTGGAACACCAACACTAGTAATTTTAGTAAATTTTACTATTTATTTTCTCGCAAAACACATTTTAAAAGAAGAAACTACGTTGAAATAAAAGCGCGCACAAACAATCGGCCTTGTTCGGATGCGAGTACAAAGTCACGATATGGTAGAAAACCCGAGTCTGTTGACCACAAAAGATACAGGAAAATAGAGGATTACTACAAACGGCATGCTTTACCATCAGTACGAGATGTAAGGTAAGGAACGGCTTAAGCAGTAGCGCCTATCTTAATCAGTAGAAGAAAACAGGCCTCAAACTCCTGAATTTTGATCAATATCGACAATTTCAATTATGGAAACGAAAACTTTGATTGCCTAGCTGTCTTACGAATATAAGAAATACCGTTAATCACAAAGCAATCCGTGAACAATCACCAATTGAAACGAATCGACCTATATTGCAGCCATTTAGGAGCCACTTCAGGTGCTGGAATAAAACGCCTGCAACACATATGGAAACTGCTTAAAATAGGTACGAGGTGATTGGAATAGTGTCCCTCGATTGGTAACTTTAATTGTATATTGTTAAAGTTTGCTAACTTAGTTTTACAATCTGAAAACAAGTTTTAACAGAGAAAAAGATAGAGAACAGATTGATATACTTCTGTTCGAAATTCACCCGACACATTTCGAGTATTTCGTCTCTATACACAGGCGGTTCTTAAAGCTGCATAGAATATGTTCCCTACCCTAGTTAAAAAATAGGCACCTCATCGACTAAGCCCAAAAAAGACGTGCTAAGGAAAGGATGAGTCTACTGACTCGCCGGAAGCTGAAGCAGCCAAAACAAAATAACAAACAGGCTGAATTCGCAAAACTGTGGGCTAAGAAGCTTTTTGACAAACTTCTGAACAAAAAATCGGGATGTGTTATTATGGATGACGAAACCTACATAAAATTGAAGTATAAGACATTCAGTTAAAGCCATTCTCGCCGGAAAATTCGCCAAAAGGTTATGGTGTGGTGAGCCATTAGCAAATGTGACAAAATCTATTGTCCATTCGTTACGACTAACACAATCAGTGGTAGAATCTAGTTACGTAAAAGAGATTTGCAAAAAAGTTTGTTACCCTTGATTAAAAAGCATAACAATCCTCCATTTTTTGCCCGATCTTGCTTCCTGACATTCCTCTAAGGATGCGCTAGAGTTGTATAACTCCAACAATATCCCATATGGAACAAGATGAATTCACTAAACTGCTCTGAAGTAAAACCGAAAAATTGAAGAAAGATTAGCCAGAAGTGGTGAAAATGGTCGAAAAAAGTCCACAAACAAAAACAAATTTTTGACTGAACTGTAGTTATTGTTCGAACACATACGATTCGCATAGATTCTCTAGGATTCCTCACATTGGATTCGTGAGCGTCCTTGAAAAGGATTCCTGAAAAAAGAATGCCCTGGATATGGCTCTAGGATTCTTGAATAAGAATCGTAAGTGGGAATCCTCCGGATCGTGTTTGCGATTCCTTTCACGATTCCGTCACCGAGTTTTAGGTATCCTGAGGATGGATTCTCTGCGTGTTAGTAAGGGAAGTCGTCGCTGAAAATTGACTATTTTGAAGAAAAAAATTTATACTATGTGCGAAACATGGAAAACCTCAATGGCTTTGATTTCATAGTTATCATAGCTGCGTACATCGACAATTGGGAACCAAACTTCGAAACTGCTTAAGCTATGCTAGAATTTAACAGTTTTTTCCTGTTTTAATTGTTAAGATGCTGGCTGAAATTAAAATCCAATATTTGGAAAACTATAGAATCAGCCTTGTGGGTCACTTCGTACCCTCAGTAGACTTAATCGAAGGAAACACGAAATTTTAAATTAATAACAATTAGTGATACTTGTGAAATTTTACAGCAAAACTTATTTTGCATTGTTCTGATATGATTAAACCGTGAACATGTGTAGAAGCTTTACGATTGATTGTTTCACAAGAAAACCATTCTCGAAAAAACCGGCAACTTTTTTCCCGTACTCCGGACTAGACTTTGGACCGGAACCGAAACGGAGTCAATCTGACCGGAACGAGCTCGTTCCGATTTTCAACCAAACAAGATCCGGATCCAACTTTTCGTTCCGAAGTTGAATACTGGTTTGAACTGAGTGAAAAGATAAGATAAAAAGTGATTGTTTGAGCTTTTATCAAACTTTTCTGAGTTCTCTAACATCAACGCAATTTTTCCTAAATACAGTTTACCTCAAACAAATTCAATAAATTTTTAGTATGTCGAAACTTATCTCATCAAATTCGATGAAGTTATGATGAAGTCAGAGAAATGTTACGAAAATATACAAAATCATCGCAGTCATTCAAGAATTGGGTTGTTTAGCTATATCAGTTTTTTATATCATCTGATGGAGCTGCATTTTCTAAGCAAAACGTGATTTTCAAAAAAAATCTGTCGTCCTTTAATTTTTGAATCTTGAATTAAAACTACTCGAAATCGTTTCAATGACAGTCCGCCCATATACCTACTGTCATTGTAGTGATTTAGAGCGATTCTTTAATTAAAAATTGAAGAACAATGATATAAAATTTAAAAAAATCACAGGAGGGTTGTGTGCAAAGCCACTACCGCAAGGTTGAAGTAGAATACTTTTACACAGCTCTACTTAAGGCTGTACATTAACCTACGGCCGGGCGAATCGATTCGCGCCGCTTTTCGCGTTTAGCCTGGCAGAGGCCTAATGCGCACGGCCAACACAATAGAAAGGTGTTTTCACATTCAAAATTAGACACGGCTTTACTGGAGTAAGTGTTGGCAAATACATCTACCGCTAATACCGCCGCTATCGTACGAAAGCGCGTCGTTTCATGTGGGGAATTATATCAACAGCGAAAAATGATGAGCGTCTAAGCACACCCGAACTGTTTCGCCGTGCCGCTTCCATTTACTTTCTTACACTCAAAATATTTTCCACATTATTTTACGTGAAATTTCCTGTACTTATTCATTTTCTGTCATTTTGCATGATTTATGTGGCAAACATAACATCTACGTGAAAATCACACGCATATTATGTTTTATCACGTAGCATCTACGTGAACTTGGCAACGTCAAACAGAATGTTATAGAAGATGTATCGCGTGAACTCTTGTCTAACTCAGTCTCTGAAATGAAAATAAAACTTCTCGACGGCTTGCCAATAAGTGAGCTTCCGAAAAACCGTACGAATTTGACATCGAGTCTTGAGCTTACAGGTTTCACACAGATTCATTCAGTTCAAAGGTCGAGGAGTTTCCTTTACATAAACAGTTGCAGCTTACAGTAGTTATCGCCGGCAAATGTCGTAATATTTGTCAGTTTTTATGCCGTGATTCATTTACGAATCGGCAATTTGGCATGATCATGCGATTTATCAAGCAATATATTTGGATAATTTCTAAAAACTATTTCCCGTCTCTTAAGAATTGGCAAAACAAAATTTGGAAATTTTACGTTATATAAAACGTAGCAGCTAGCAGACAAACGAATGCTTTCCACTTTACCGGCAGTTGAATTCTACGTGAAATTCACATAAAATGCATATGTCTACTATATAAGATTCACAGGATAAATCATCTCACCAGTTCATGATGAGCTCAAATGACAATCACGTAAAATCTACGTGAAAATGACAGTGGAAAATATTCACATAACTTTTCCGGTAATTATAACGTGCAAAATATTTTGAGTGTATAACATCGACCTCAGGGAAGTACCGGCTGCACCTACCGCTGAGGCTGTTACCAAACTGCTACTGGTACCCAAAGATATTAACCCTTCAAATTAAGTGTTTTATTTGCCCCCAAACGAACAATTGTTCAATTCCATATAGGATATAATGCAATCGCATCCCTGTAATATTACCGACAGTAATATTCTTCTGAACAAAATGATCCAACTTTTTCATTAGAGGAAGTGCCGGCTGATGTACGACAAAAATCTCGCCCGATCGCTCGCGTTGGCGTTCGTTCTCAGGCAGAGGCCTGAGACGTGGTGACCAACCACAGGGCAAGTGATTTGTTTAATTTGAAGGCAGCCATAGGCGCAACCCGCTGATATATTCTGTTACCGCTGAGTGTTGATATCTGCTGCTGCTGCGGTCAACGATGTGGACGGTCCATCCAGCTCACCTTCCGACTAATGAATGTAGCTAGTTTTCCTAGAAACACTCTTTTATAGCCGAAGGGTGCGACGATATAGGCCACGCCTTTCTGTTCAGTTTTACCATTTTCTAGTGTTCTTTAGACGAATTATTCCAAAATTTGCATTTGATTTTTGTATCCAGCGAATAAACACCGATGGTGCTCTCACACACGCAACGATTCTAACCCGTATGTTATTGCGGTTTGTAACATCAAGCGATTTCGTTTGCTCGCTGCTGCGTGTTGCATCATGTTGCAACTTGGCAGCTGGGAGACGACGAAATTCTGTTCATGCTGATTGATTGAATCGACTTCATATTAGCTCTACATAGTCGAACTAACTGTCTCTGTGAATGGGTTCTAACAGGGCAGTTTGTTTGGCCTTTGCGCTGCCCTACAGTGGTAAATAAGATAAAATTAGACAACTACAACAGAATTTGATTGCATCCCGCACAGAATGTCTGCTTGCGTTGATGCCAGAAAATTATAAACCTTCAATTATTTGTTTATTTGCCTTGAAAAAGGCATTTTGCGGTTCAAAAGGAGCTGCCCTAACAGTGGGGGAATTAAGATACACGGACAACATGCACTGTGGAAGCTATTTCACATTCAGTGAATTAGACGGGTGCGACAGATTTTAATTGCTAGGATCCAACACAGAATGCTTGCTTGCGTTGTCAAAAATTATTAACTTTCAATGACTTGTTTATTTGCCTTGAAAAAGGCATTTCCTGATGGCAATCTTCATGCTGCCCCAACACGGGGGGAATAATGGCACTCTGGCGACACACGCTGAGAAGAACCGCGCTGCTCCTGAGACGTGGTGACCAACCAAGGGCTTGTGATGCTGCTAAGAAAGGACGACTGCTCTTGTCGCTGTCTAGAACTATTATGAGCGGCTTCGGCTGAAACAGGCTCTTATATAGGCCAAATAGCATGTTTTCAATTGCAAGGTATATGATTCTGTCGACCGTGCTTGGGAAGCAATCATATAACGACCAATCAGAGGTCGAATTTTTCGTTTTGACAAGGCTTGACTATTTTCAATAGTACAATTGTGTGAATATTAAAATTACAATTATCTTCTTTTGGGAAGAATCTTAGAAGATTTTCCAATCTATTGCTACAAGAACGAAGGAAATCCATCGAATACTAACCGATTTATTAGCATTTGAAATTGGACATATTTTTCTTTTTTTTCGGTTTTAGATTTTCATTTCACATCCCTATGTAGCCGTACTTCCTGAGAGAAGTATTCTACTTCAAAAAAAATCACGTTTTGTTCAGAAAATTACACTCTCTTAGCTGATATATAAATCCGTGAATAGCTGAACCACTCAATTAACTTTGACAGGTCTGTAAATCAGGCTGGGGCTAAGTAATCGATTTTCCAGAAACAAGTTTTTTGTTGGTTATTTTTGGGGCCCCAAACAATTCTGAACTTACTGGAAGTCGATTGGTATGGGCTCGATTGACGCATTGCATTTCGAATTTGTATGAAAATTAAAATGGGAAAACCTACTTTTTTCATTTCTCTTTCTAGAAAGCTTAGTAATGTTTTATTAATGCATTACATTACGTTAGAGTAAAGTATTTGAGCTTTATAACAACTTTGCTGAAGGCACTGAAGAGCTAGGATATCTCTAAGATAAGTTGGTTTTTAAATAGTTTATTTGACACGGCACGATACAATTTATGTTTAACTGAGCCAAGTACATTTTTTTTTTAATTCTAAATTAGCAGGGAAAAGAGGGAGGCCTTTTCTTTATTCTCGCGGCCGACTACGAGCTAGTGGGGATTTAAGGTGAGAGGAGGGGAGTTACAATTTTGATTTTAACTATATTGAGTTATACGATTTATTTATTTGTACATGGCAAAGCAGTGATGTTCTATTTGAGCAGTTTGGACTGAGGTGTCTGCGTGAACATAAAGATGCCAAGTCTTCATTTGAGTGTCTCCAGCTTAGTGTATCATCTTCTTTCAGCGTGTAGCGGGAATGGTAATCTAATAAATAGATAGAAGAGTTTCATATTTTAATACCAGCGTGTTTTATGAACACGTATAGCTGTGTCATGTACTGGAGATCACCGCTTCCCAGAATGTCTCTAACGGGTACGTTCGGTTGTTTTCCTCGGGCCCGAAGGGAATCTATAAGCTCAGACCTAACACCACAGTATTCGGTACACGACCAAACAACATGCTCGATGTCATGGTAGTCATCGCCACAAACGCAGTGATTACTGTCTATAAGCCCTATACGAAAGAGATGCGTGTTTAACGTATAGTGATTGGACATAATAAGTCTGGACATCACGCGAATGAAGTCCCGACCTACATCCAACCCCTTGAACCATGCTTTCGTCGATACCTTAGGAAAAATGGAATGTAGCCACCGTCCCAGTTCATCTGAGTTCCATGATGATTGCCAACTGTTGAGTGTTCTCTGACGCAAAATGCTATAAAATTCATCATAAGCAATTGGTGTTTCATAAATATCGCCGTCAATAGCACCCACCTTAGCTAAAGAGTCAGCCTTTTCATTACCCGGAATCGAGCAATGAGAAGGGACCCACGCTAAGGTAACCCGGTAATTTTTATCTGTTAAAGCACTTAAAAACCGCCGTATTTTCCCCAGGAAATACGGGGTGTGCTTCACAGGCTTCATTGATCGCAGAGCCTCAATGGCACTGAGACTATCTGTGAAGATGAAGTAGTGGTCTATGGGCAGGGTTCCGATGATTCCAAGAGAGTACTGAATAGCAGCAAGTTCTGCGACGTACACGGAAGCAGGAGCATCGAGTTTGTAGGAGGCGGTAAAATTTTCGTGGAAAACACCGAAGCCAGTGGACTCATCTAGATTTGATCCGTCAGTGTAAAACCTTTTATCATAACTAACATGTTTAAACTTATTGGAAAAAATCTTAGGGATCTCTTGGGGTCGCAATTGATCCGGGATACCAGAAATGTCTTGTTTCATGGTGGTGTCGAAGAATATAGCATTATTAGAAGTAGCTGAAAGTGCGACATTGGAGGAATCGTATGAAGAAGGATTAATATCTTGAGCCATATAGTCAAAATATAAAGTCATTAATCTGGATTGAGATTGAAGGTCGACCAACCTCTCGAAATTTTCAATTACTAATGGGTTCATAACTGTGCATCGAATTAGCAACCGGTAAGAGAGATTCCAAAAACGATGTTTCAACGGAAGAATACCCGCTAACACTTCAAGACTCATCGTATGGGTCGACTGCATGCAACCCAAGGCAATACGCAAACAACGATATTGTATTCTCTCTAATTTTATAATGTGCGTGTTCGCGGCGGAGCGAAAGCAGAAACAGCCGTACTCAAGAACTGACAATATCGTTGTTTGGTAAAGCCTTAGAAGGTCTCCTGAGTGGGCTCCCCACCAGGTTCCGGTAATCGTACGAAGAAAATTAATCCTCTGTTGGCATTTTTGTGTCAGATACCTAATATGACAAGCCCAGGTGCATTTGGAGTCGAACCAGACCCCGAGATATTTAGCGACTAAAACCTGAGAGATCGTTTTACCCGTTAGTAGGAGCTGCAGCTGAGCTGGGTTATGCTTCCTAGAAAAAACGACCAGCTCAGTTTTCTCCGGAGAGAATTCGATACCCAGCTTAAGAGCCCATTCAGACAAATTGTCTAAGGTATCTTGCAATGGTCCTTGCAGATCGCTAGCCTTGCCACCAGTAATGGATACAACGCTATCGTCTGCAAGTTGCCTTAGCGTGCATGAATTTGCAAGACATTCATCGATGTCATTGACGTAAAAATTATATAAGAGAGGACTTAAACATGAGCCCTGGGGAAGGCCCATGTAACTAATTCGGGAAGTTGTCGAATCGCCATGTGAGAAATACATATGCTTTTCTGACAACAAATTGAGCAAAAAGTTATTCAAATTTGGTGAAAGTCCCTGCGAATGAAGTTTCGCGCTTAAAACTTCTACAGAGACAGAGTCAAAAGCCCCCTTAATATCCATGAACGCAGAAGCCATTTGCTCTTTTCGAGCAAAGGCTAGTTGAATTTCAGTAGAAAGCAACGCTAGGCAATCGTTCGTCCAATTGTCTAACCGTAAGAGGATCATTTTCTCCATTAATTTCCGGAGGCAAGAGAGCATCGCAATCGGCCTATATGAATTGTGATCAGAGGCAGGTTTCCCGGGTTTCCGAATAGCAATGACTTTAACCTCCCTCCAGTCATGCGGAACAATATTTAGCTCAAGAAACTTGTTGAACAAATTCAACAAGCGTCTTTTTGCAGAGTCGGGTAGATTCTTCAACAGGTTGAATTTTATTCTATCTAACCCTGGAGCCTTATTGTTGCACGACAGGAGAGCCATTGAAAATTCCAACATCGAAAATGGAGGCTCTTCCGTAGTTACTAATAACGCGTCGCGAAAGGTTTTCTGTTCCGGTACAGAGTCTGGACAGACCTTTTTGGCAAAATCGAGTATCCAGCGATCTGAATACTCCTCGCTTTCATTCGAAACGTCACGGTTCCGTATGCGCCTGGCGGTATCCCAAAGAGTGCTCATCGCTGTTTCCCTGGACAACGCGTTCACGAACCGCCGCCAGTACCCGCGTTTTTTCGCCTTTACTAAGCTCTTCATCTGCCTGCCCAGTGCCTCGTACTTTCGAAGCAGGTTGACAGTGCCGTACTCCCGGTAGTCCTTATACGCCGCGGACCTTCGCGCGTACAGCTCAGAGCACTCTTTGTCCCACCATTTGTTGGGAGGGCGCTGTCTAATCGTTACCCCGGGTATCGGTTTCGTCTGAGCTTGAGTCGGGGCGTCGATTATCAAGCCAGCTAAGAACGCGTATTCTTCCTCCGGAGGAAGTTCCTCGTGAGTCTCGATAGATTGCGCTATAATAGACTCATAACACTTCCAATCAATATTACGTGTAAGGTCGTAGAAAATATTGATTGGGTTCGGGGGAGTTGAACCATTAGCAATTGATATAACGATTGGAAGATGATCACTACCGTGGGGATCGTTGATTACTTTCCACCGGCAATCTAACGCTAGTGATGTCGAGCAGAGGGATAGGTCAAGCACGCTTTCACGTGCTGGAGGATTAGGTACACGTGTCGCTTCCTCAGTATTCAAAAGTGTCATATTGAAGTCGTCGATCAAGATACAAATTAAAATAGATCGGTTGTCGTCGTACAGCGACCCTCATAGCGAACAGTGAGAGTTAAATTCTCCCAAAATCAAAAAAGGTGCGGGAAGAAATTCTGCTATATCAAGGAGTTGCTTCTGTTCAATCCGCGCGGATGGGGGAATATATAACGAAACAAGGCAAAGGTCTTTTCCATTCATATTCGTTTGAATAGCAACGACTTCAATATTCGAGATCGAGGGGAGGTCGATTCGGAAGAAGGAATAGCACTTTTTAATCCCTAAAAGTACCCCTCCACCGTGTGAGTCTCGATCTCGACGAATAATGTTAAAATCGTGGAAATTGAGTTGATCGTTTGAATTGAGAAAGGTTTCACAGAGCGCAAATGCGTCACAATTGTATGTATTTATTAAATGAGAAAATAGATCGAATTTGGGGATGATACTTCTGCAATTCCACTGTAATACAGTGATAAAATTCCTAACCTCTTTCGCCGTATTAGTCATCGAAAGATATGATAGCTGAAATGAGGGGCCAAGTTACTGCTAGTTGCATCAAAAAGGTTTTCACTGTAGGAAGAAGGGCAAGAAGAATATTTTGTAGGGGATCTGGTATGTTGAATGTTTTAAATATCCAGTCCACAATATCAGAAAATTTTATGAACCCTGTTTCTTTTTTATCTTCTGATCGAGAAATGGGTGCACGAGGGGTTTTTGGTGCCCCAGGAAGCGGTGGGTACTCCTGGTTTGATTTAAAATTAAAACCGGGAGGTACTTGCTTCGGTTTTTCTTCACCGCTTCCTTTTTGTGTTGGCTTATTAGTCATTCCGCTAGGGGTTATCTTGCGACCTTTGCGAGAAAGATTAGGAGAGTTGATCATTATCCTCTTCCTAGATCCTTCTGGCATGGCATAAGAACACCCTTCAACGGGATCGTCAGATGTACCCTCATCGGTTGGCAAAAAGGAAAAGATGTTTCCTGTCGAGGGTGGCTCAGCACTCTTCAGCATTTCTGCGAAAGAGCGCTTTGATCGTTCCTTGAGGGAACGCTTTATTTTTTCCTCGCGCTGTTTGTACGCGGGACACGCCGAAAGGTCATGCCGAGTTCCCTCGCAGTAAAGACACTTTTCAGTATCCTCACTGCAAGCGGTCTCAGCATGATTGCCTCCGCACTTGCTGCAGCGTGCCTTGTTGCAGCAGTAGGTGGCTGTATGACCTAACTGCTTGCAGTTTTGGCAATGCATGACCCGCGGTACGAACAGGCGTACAGGCAGACGAACCCTGTCCAAAGAGATGTAGTTCGGTAGTGCGGATCCGGCGAATGTTACACGGAAGGAATCCGAAGGGAAGAATTTTTTCTTCCCTTCTTCGATGGATACTGAATGCAATTGCTTGACATCCAGTATCTTTACATCTTGAATCAGGGGGTTCTTGAAGCAGCCAACCCCGTGACGCAAAATGTCATCGACCGTGAGGCTTCCTTCGGTAACCACACCGTCGATCTCCACGTCCTTGGCAGGGATGTACACGCGGTACTCTCTCGTGAAGAGCTCGTAGCTAGCAATTGCGTTTGCTTGCTTCAAGCTACTCACAACAACTCGCAGTTTGTTCGGTCTAACCTTTGTAACTTCGGTTACGTCCGAAAACTGTTTTGCCAGGTCCTTGCCGATTTGAATTATATTTAGAGGCTTCTTTATGGGCCTAAAGTAAACTACGAACGGACCTTTCGAAGCATCTGGGTAAGCTTTCACCCGTGTTGCCGGTACCCTTGGTACGGGGCTAGGTAGCGGGGAAGGTAGAGGGAAATTGATGGGGGAGATCTCAATCTCTTCCCCATTTGTTTCCACATCCAGGAATAGTTGCACCTGCATGTCGTCCATTTTGCGGGAGCGTTACGCTCTACCGCACACAAACGATAAATATTCGAATGTGGGGGGGGGTCAAGTAGTTGCTATTAAATTTTAAAAACAATTTTTCAAACTAAAATGGATCAAAATAAAAAAAAGGCAGTAATACTAATACTAATAACAATAGTAATAATAATAATAATAATAATAATAATAATAATAATAGTAATAATAATTATAATAATAACAATAATAATAATACTATTAATAATAATGATAAAAATTCTAAAGTGAATACTTCACCGAACGTCTAAGTCACGACCTCACGGCTGATAGTAGGATTAATCGAGCGTCTCCGCAGAACAAACAATGACGATCCAGCTTCGTGTTGCGACACAGTGGCCGTATCCTACACGCGACCTTGTAGATGCCACTTGTAGTTGACTTCCACTCGCTCGATCGTATGGTGGTCCGTGCTGCTAGCGGGGTAACAGCGGTGCGGGAGAATTATTCTTGCTGATATATCAGCTGCGTATCGGATCACTGGCAGGGTAGCCTGCCCCTACAAGTGTGCAGAAGATGTTTCTGCCGATAAACTACCGGCTATTGTTATCGTGCAGCACAAGAACTAATCGACAAAAAAAAAACACCCGTACGATAACTCGTGTATTGTTATTTTGCAAACTCAAACGGAGATGAACAATTTGCGTCTAATCGAGACGAAAGCAAAACAACGATCTAAGATAAGTTACAGCTGTTCAAATTTGAGAATGTCGAATTGAATGCTGAAAATTATTTTTTCTGCCAACACTGTAAGCGTACCGGTGTTAGTAGGATTCTCATCAGAAGTAACCTGACGTATCGAGTATATACACTCAGCAGGATAGGCGTAGGTAGGATCTTCAACGCGCTGCAGAGATGACTTCTGATGGAAATCCTACTGACGGCGGTACATTGCTAGTGTCTGCAGAATAAATGATTCTCAACATTTAATTCGACACACTCAACTTTTAAAAGTTATAACAAATTTTAAGGAACATCCTAGCTCTTTAATGTCTTTGACAAAGTTGTTCAGCATAGAAAAAAACCTGCCTTTTGAAGTCATGAAACGTATGATTAAAGCCATTTTGATCTCTCTAGAATAAAAAATGCAAACAAGTAGGTTTTTCCATACAAATCTTCATACAAATTTGAAATGCAATACGCCAAGCGAAGACACCAATCGACTTCCGATAGATTTAGGATTATTTGGGTCTCAGATAGAACAAAAAAAACATGGTACTGACTTTGTGCTATCAAGTTTCATTTCTTCCATATAACGGCTCTCCACTCAATCTCGTAAAAGTTGTATTTGAGGACACGTAAACATAATTTAGTTTTTTATACCACTAAAGATATACCACAATTTCACATCAGACTTTCAAAAAAATATATTTTTTCTCAGAAAACCTTATATATTCCAGCTGCAGAAAATAGATTTGTATCAGTTGGATGTTATCAATAGACATGTCTATTCGTGATAGTAGTGCATAATCTGAATGAATTAACGATTTCTGAGCATGAATCATGCCTGATGAATTAACTCATTTCTTCCCATCCCAACGCCGACATAGGTGTCGATGGTTGTGGGGTGGCGTGATCCACTCACAACCAACCCAACTGTCAATCCTAGCCGACACCGGGAGATTTTCTGAGGCGAAAAATCTCTGGGATCACGCCTTCCATCGCATGAGAAAGTAAAGTCGTTGGCGCCGGTCCGTTAATTAACGGGTCGTGAGTTAGGGTCCTGGGTGGAGTCGCCTCCCTGGGCGTCGGTGATTGGCACAACAACAGTGGCGGAACTAGACCGACGGAAAATTAGCGAGAATAAAAAAAAAAACTCTACCTTAGTACCTTTCAAATCGATCCAACTTTGTGCAAGGAAAATGAAGTGAAAAATAATATCGCTGTCATTGCTAATCACCTAATAAGCTAGCGCCAGCCCAGCACATTCCATTTTATTTTTCTGTTATCATTATCCAAGATAAGAACCTTCTTAGACAATTACTGCATTTTTACCGATGCGAGCGACGCTATCATATGTGACTCCAATCACTCCAGGCTTTGGTTGCATTTATTAGGCCGATACAAATTTTATTTTCGTTCTATGTTTAACATTTTTGGAGGTAGCTCTTCCAGAAATGTTGAACATTGAAAGGGGAAGAAAACAAGTTAAGCCGTTTTGTTAATATTACTGCTGTTTTTGACTGCGTTTATGCTAAATTTAGCAACAAACAAGTTCAGTGCCAGTGAGAGTGTCGTCAAAATGTAAACCAAATAACTGATAGAGGTATTGGGGGTGAGCTCGGCCCCCTAAGGAGAATGATTCTTTTATAGGACATGATGGCAAATATTGTTCTCTTTTCTCCACAGAATCATTTCCCGGATTGTTTTCAACAAGATATGAAGACTGTAAGCATTTTCAAACTGTTATTTCACAAAGAATAGTGAAGTTTTGAACTTAACATAAAAAAAGGTGTTAAGCAATTAGTACGGGTGAAACCAGCACTCCTTGGGGGTAGCACCAGCACCTAAGTTTGTCTATTAATTTACTCGAATTAACTGAACAAGTTTGAATTAGGAAACCGGCAAATGAGGGATATTAGATTTCCTCAGATAGAATTCCTGTGATTGCTAACTATAAAGAAGTGTTATTTTTCAACATTCATTTGAATACAAGTTACAAACGTCGTAACTTGCATACAAATTTTTATTCAAGACTAGCTGACCCGGCAAACTTCGTCCTGCCCATTTTTGCGTTTAATTAAATAATTTTAAACATTCCAAATTCATTGATTCCTTGCGATTTGTTTATAGTCTACAAATGCACGACCAATCGGCCATAGGATAAGACCAAAGTCAAAAGATAAATCGTTTGAAATGATTAGTTTTATTAGTTTTATTTAGTTTTTATTAGTTTTAGTAGTATTCGATCATTTTCGGCCGTTTCTCAGAAGTTGCTATCTTACAATTCAAAATGGTGTCTGAGGTCAATTTTTCACTCCTTGCATCATTTTGGCTCCGGAGATAGTCATATTGGGTGGTATTTGGTCACTTTAGGCTGTTTTCCAGAAACCGGAAGTTGCTATCCTACAATTCAAAATGTTGTTTGAGGTCGACCTGTGGCTTCAGTTCATCATTACGATTTTGGCAATACCCATATGAGGTGGTATTTGGTCACTTTCCGCTGTTTTCAGAAACCGAAAATCGCCATTTTGGATTTCCAAATGGTATTTGGAGATATTTCCAGGCCTATGGGGGTCATTCTGGTTCCGGAAACACCAATATTGAAAACCGGAAGTTTCCATCTTTATTGAAAAAGGCGCCTGGAGGCGAGTCCTTGGCTCTTTTCCGGAAAACTTGGTTGAAATATCTGTCTAATTGTATGGGAGGCCTCCCTCCCCTTCCAGAGAACGGAGTGTCAAACTACCATAGAAATTTGTGTTTGATTTGTATTAAAGCCCTCTCATCCAGAGGTGGAAGGGGTGTTGAACCGTCATGATATTAGTTTTTGCTATTAAAAACCTCCACATGCCAAATTTGGTTCCGTTTCTTTGATTAGTTCTTGAAATTTGAGTTTCATTTGTATGAGCCCCCTTCTCCAAAAGAGGGTGGGGTGTCGAACCACCATGAAAATTTTTCTTGATCACAAAAACCTCAACATATAAAATGTAGTGCCATTTACTTGATTATTTCTCGAGATGTGCAGAAATTTGTGTTTCATTTGTATGGAACCCCTCCCTTCCGGAATGGGGAGGAGTTTCGAATCAGTATGGCCATGTTTCTTACCCCTAAAAACATCCTCATGCCAAATTTGGTTAGTTTTTGACGTGTGGAAAAAATTTTTGTTTCATTTGTATGGGACCCGTACCTTCCAGAAGAGGGAGGGGTCTCGAACTATCTTAGTAACCTTTCCCGGTCCCTAAAACTCCTATGTACAAAATTTCACGCCGATTGGTTCTTTAGTTCCAGAACCTATATGGGTCAGACAGACAGACAGGATTGCATTTTTATATGTTTAGATCAAAATATTGCCCAATTCATGTGCGCATGCAAGGTAAATTCTAAACATTTCTAAACAATTTTCCCTAACTTGAACACATTAAGACAAATGAAAAAATTGCTATGAAGAAACCGTGTTTACTTTAAAAAAGCAAACCCAGCGATATGTATATTGTAAAACTCTGTCAGGTTAGTCATAAGTTATTCCCCACTAGAAAAACAATGCGCGGAAGGGTGGGTTCAAGCGGAACGTATGCAGCCGTACGCCGAACGAAGACAACGCTACCAATGCACTTGGCAGTGCCATGAAAAACTCTATAAAACAATGCGGCATCTTGGTCGCCGTCACGGTTCGACCCAGGTGCTGATTTCTTGGTCGGTCCGGCAGGCTGTTGCGATGCACCGGCTATAAATATCAACTAGGTTAACGGTGAAATTAAAGTCGCCTTCCTAGTATCACGACACGAAGTGAAGCACGGGGGCTCCGTCGGATCCGGACTTAGGCAAAAAATACCTTTAGTTCAAGGTCGCTTTCGCTCGAAACAGCTGCGTAATTTGCCTCTATATTGAGCCACTGTATGCTCTACCATTGCTGGAGTTACTCCGGCCGCTCGTTTATGGTAATGTCATGCATTTAATGGCTGGTTCGAAGGAACAACAAGAAATGGATTTATGGGACACGTGAAAATTGTTTGACGTGTTGCTTGACGAAAAACTGTGGTCGTTGATATAATGTTGGTATTGTTTTCACGTAATTATATCATAACGGCAGAAAATAATGCTTTCATAAGGATTCGTTAGAAAGAAAATGTTTTGCTTCGTGCCTCTAATGACGTAGATAGTGAAGGTTATATCTCAGTGTCAAACTGTTTAGCACGGCTTTGAGCGAAATTACAGAAGTTCCAAATTATCACAGCAATTGTTTGAAAAACGGCATGTAGCTTTCGTGTCACACATAAATGATGGTTGATTTTTTTAAGCACCAGTAATTGATCGGTATTCGTGACTCCAGAGGCTGTGGTGCACAGTGCAGTTGAGGCTAAAATACAGCATTCATGTTTAATTTAAGATATTGCCTACTGGAAATTGCTGGTGTGAAAAATTTAAACCTCTTGTGTTGTTGTTGTGAACCTTCATCTATTGCCTTGAGCTACTACCTCTCAGCCTTAAAAACAAGAATATCGTATGGATCGATCGTATAGTAATAAGCACAAATGATGATGTAGTCAGTCGCAACGCAAGAGTTGTTAACACTATTTTGAAAAAATAATCAGGGAAAGAACACTACATCGTTGATGACACGTTAGTACAGTGAATCTAACATAACTTGAAACAACCAATTGTTTTTTCCAAAAAAGACTACCTTGGGAATATGCCTGCTATTTATATCTGAATCAAAAATAATATTCAAATCTAAAAGTATTTAGATGTATTCGTAAATTGCTAACCAAACAATTGACTACTTAGTCAACCAAACAATTGACTACTTAGTCAACCAAACAATTGACTACTTAGTCAATTGTTTGGTTAGCAATTTAATATGTAATATGTATTCGTAAATTGCTAACCAAACAATTGACTACTTAGTCAACCAAACAATTGACTACTTAGTCAACCAAACAATTGACTACTTAGTCAATTGTTTGGTTAGCAATTAACGAATACATATTACTACTTAAAACGAGGTTTGTTTCAAATTCATGTTACACTGATATCCATACATAATAAAAGACTTTCGACTTTTTCCTGCGTTAACTGACCGTTAGGAATGGATAACGAGATAGGGATTTTTACTTGTGTTTTGAGTAATTATTGATCGTCATACTTCATGCTTTTGCTTATTGTATTAAAAAAATGTTCGAGATGCACTTCAATTCACAGTTTTCTCAAGAGTATCACAATACATCACTCACTTAATATATAAAATGTAAGGTACTAAAGCATGTTACTGAAAGTCGTTGAAATAAACTCATTCAAATATCGCTTGGAAATAAGACAAAAACTGCTATGAAACAAAAACCAAAATTTAAAAAACTGCACTTTTTACTTTGCACAATGAGGTTTTGTAATATTTGTCATGTTCGTGTTAAAAATTTAATGAACGAAGTAAAGCGAGAAAAACAATATGCTCCCTTGCTTTGAAGCTCAATAACTTTCTTTCTTCTAGAGATTTTTTTTACCAAAATTCATCAAATGACCTGGTATTTTTAAATTTTCTTAACTTCTACATTAATCCAATATATAAGACCGCAGTATTAAAATACTCAAAAATCCATGGAGCGAAGATACTAGTTTCAAATATCCAACAGTTTCTTCGTTAAAAAGTTATCAATTTTTTGCATTCGTCCAATTGTGCGACATGACGCCCACCGCTGGTTTTTAACCCTTTCCCGCTCATGGTAACTCTAGAGCACCAAGAATTACAATCATCATATCTTGACATAAAATAGTTTGTTGTGCTTACGATTGTTCCATAAACTTTTATATGCTGCCTCAGAGCATCACTGGGCATTTACTTCAAAATTCTACAGTTGACAGTAATTTTATTCAGTCTACAAAGTGTTCAGCTGGAATTTTCTCGTGAAGCTATAAATTTTTATTATAAACCTTGTGAGCGGGAGAGGGTTAAGGTGAAACAGGATTGTGGCTTTTTTCATGCCATTGGGCGTCTTTTTTCTTAGCGATTTTGAGCGTAGAAATCTCAGTTTCCACTTCCAAAATATTGCAAAATTAGTTTTTTCAAACATTAGATTTTCTTTATTGGATAGAGGCAGTCCTCTAAGAAAATAGCCAGAAAAAATGAATTAATCTTGCAATTACAAAGAAAATTGAACTAAAAACAATTAGGAAACAAAAAAAACATCGATATTCAGTGGCCAATTTTCTATTAAAAAAAATCGATATTCATTTCCGTTGCATTTGCACCTTTTACGGTGGAAGCAGCAGCGCTGTTTGTTCACTCAGCTATACATACAAGGTTTCATGCAAGCCTTTATGTGGGAGCTTTTGTCGCTCTCCATGAACCTCGTTATTTACCACTTGATGTTGTGACATGTGCATTCCACATGTCATTTTGCATGCCTCCCTACATTACATACTCTGCAGACCACACCAGTGGAAACATTCTGAGAAATTTATTACCGACCGCCGTCGAACCTTCAGTTCACTGCCTGCACAAAATTGTCAGCGTTTGCTACGACAATAGAAAATGACACATTTCAACGACCGAACCTCGCAATTACAATGTGTACAGTCACAGCTCTTCGAGGTTCCTATCCTTGTCTCTTTCGCATGCAGATCGATCACGGATTGGTGATCGACGTACATAGCAAGTACTTAGATCGGTGCTTCAGGCGTCTTCTGTAGGAAACCTGTAATAGTTTACGAAAGCAAAATAAACGCAGGGCCGGCGTTTCATGTGGGTAGTATGGGTAGTAGTACCCACTCGGAAAATATCCATGTGGGTACTTACCCACATGGAACTATCGGTAAAAGCAAAAAAAAAAGTAATGTTGCGAGCGACAGATTTTTCGATGGGTATTGTTGAGCGAGAGGTTATAAATCTACAGATTTATGTACAGTTGTTAAGTTTCTCAGGAAAAAGGATTATTTTTTCAATTGTTTCATTTACGATAGAGAATTTTATTTACGATAGAGTTCTAAATTTCATTTACGTCTATCGTAAGTCGTTCTGAAGATTAACAATGTTTTCTCGTTAAAATTTCCCATGCCGAATTTGAGCTCAATCGGACTTCGGGAAGTAGAGACTCAGAGCGGTCAAAGCTACAGCTTTTTATCTCTTTTGTGTTCTGACGTAGCTCGAGTCTCCCAAAGCAAAAGTTTCCATGTCCCTGATTTTTTTTATTTTCAAACAATTTTTTATGAAATAACTTCAGATCGCGATATTTCCTGCATTTCTTATAGATTTGCTATAAAAAAAATTGATTCCGGAAACTTCAAGAGCTACTCTTGTGCATTTTTAGGTTGGTTAAAAATGTAATACTTTCGCGACTGTAAGTGTCTCCTCATCAGAAGTCCAATTAAGCTCAAATTTTGGATGAAGACTTTTTCGAGAAGACAAAATTGTTTAGCCTTAACGTTTGCATTAGAAAAATGCTCCAAAAATGCCAATTTTTCATGGGTTTACCTTTACACGCACTGATGAAACTACCCATGCAGCATCCATCATAGTAACCCATGAGTCAGCAGAAAAAAATTAACCCGAACTCTAACCGTAATGGTGAAAACAGTGAAGCTACTCCGTTGAGAAGTGGGCGCGATCAAAGAACCCGCTGCGTCGAAAACGGACATCGTACGGAAAATATACACCGGTTATGCTTGTTCCGGTATCTACAACATCTTGGCACTGTTGGACTACACTCAGAGCATCGAAAGAAAGACCGGTTCCGTACGGCCGACGACCCTGAGCGACAAGAAACTCCAAAAAAATGCTGAAGAGGAAGACCGAGGGAAAAGTGGCTACATCAAGCGGGAGGTCGGTGCAACCGGCCAAACAGTGGAAAAGTACCTGGCGAACATGGACATCAGAAGGCGGGAGTCCCGTCCATTGGTCTCGGGGCTGCAGACAATGACGCAGTGTCAGCGGCTGAGTAAGATGGTCGAGTCGATTTCTCCGGCGAATCGCGACGTGATGGTGGTGGTGGACACCGAGACCTATCTCACACTAGATGGCAACAACTGGCAGGGCACTCCGTATTTTCCTTCGCCCACGAAGGAAGTGAGCTCTGAGATGAAATTCATTTCCCATCCAGAGTTTCTGAGCATCCAGAGTTTCTGAGCAAACCAGAAGCGTAAGACTTACTCCAACAACCTTCCCTATTCCTTACTACCCACTCGGGAAAATAAGGTGACGCCGGCCCTGAGTAACGGCATTCGAGTTTGTACCACCAAGCAGCAATGTTCGATGATTTCGGGTTTAGGATTTAGGACGTGATACACCTAGCAATCAGAAGACTTATGAATAATGTTATTTTATAAAACGACGTTTCTTTTGTTTGTTACTTCAAATGTAGGAAGTACAATTTTGGAAGTAACAAAAAGATCACTTTTGAAATGCCTCCTGCTTGTGTACCATACTTGTCTCCAGAAGCAGCGGGTTTCTGGTCAATTCCACTATAACACGTGTGATTCCGTAGTCCTGTTCTACATCACTGAAATTAATTTTATTTACAAACTGGAGAACGATTTATTGTGCACTTCACTCGAGATTACTAGAACCTATTACCTCAAATTCAATTGTTGTTTGTTGCACAGCAGATGTTCCGATGTCTCGCTTTCCATATTACAAAAGCGACAGATATCATCCTGAACCTGGCCAATGTTCTTTAAATGATATCTACTCGGACAGTGCCCCGTTACTAGGCCGACGTATGTACAAAGAGCTCTTTTGTTGAGCTCTAGGAGCTTTTTCGAATGATTCTCGTTTGGTGTGATAAATCTTTTAGATTGGGAACAGCTAAAGCAGAAGATATTACAGCTTTGTAGCTGCTATGTAAGAAACTAAAAAGAAACTGTTTGTTTTGACTTCGGGAACAGTTATGTTATGTTATGTTATGTAATGTTATATAATGTTATGTAATGTTATGTGATGTTATGTAATGTTATGTAATGTAATGTAATGCAATGCAATGTAATGTAACGTAATGTAATGTAATGTAATGTTATGTTATGTTATGTTATGTTATGTTATGTTATGTTACGTTATATTATGTTATGTTATGTTATGTTATGTTACGTTATGTTATGTTATGTTATGTTACGTCATGTTATGTTATGTTATGTTATGTTATGTTATGTTATGTTATGTTATGTTATGTTATGTTATGTTATGTTATGTTATGTTATGTTATGTTATGTTATGTTATGTTATGTTATGTTATGTTATGTTATGTTATGTTATGTTATGTTATGTTATGTTATGTTATGTTATGTTATGTTATGTTATGTTATGTTATGTCATGTTATGTTATGTTATGTTATGTTATGTTATGTTATGTTATGTTATATTATGTTATGTTATGTTATGTTATGTTATGTTATGTTATGTTATGTTATTTTATGTTATGTTATATCATCATATTATGTAATGTTATGTTTTGTTATGTTATGTTTTGTTATATTAATTAATGTTATGTTACGTATGTTATGTTATATTATGTAATGTTATTTTATGTTATGTGCGGTTTATTTGAGTTTTGTTGAATAAACACAGCAACAACAGCAGAATCTAGCGTCGAGCGCACCAAGACATAGCATGTACAATTGTGCGAATAAGGGAGTAGGATACCTCCGAAAATTGTCGTTTTAGAACAAATAAAAAACAAGCCCTGAAAGTCATTCAAAGACCACTGCGGATTCAAATTATTCTAAAAAAACCAGGACAAAAAAAAATTTTTTTTCGAATCCACCCTAATTTAATATGGAAAAATCGGTCTAGAACAGTGCAGGAACAAAGCTAATTAAATTTCATAAAATCTAGCAAAATTTCATAAAATGAAACTATCTATAACTTTGTAGAAGGAATTAGTGCTTTATTTCCTCATTTTTTTTTTAATTATTTAAGACACTTTACATTATAAATGCATTCGTGTCTACAAATCATTTATTTCCTCAGATTACAAAGTAAAAAAGTTCTAAAAAAGTTCTATTTCATGTATAATTGGAACACCCTAGTAACAACCTATACCAAAAGATAGGGATCTATTAGCGTAAAATCCATGTTGATTACAAATACTACAAGGTATACAGCCCTAAAGTTGTATGAAATGGTGACGTGGGACTAAACACTGTAATTAGGGGATTTTTTGTTACAAAATATACAGAGTCTGCAGACAGAATCAATGTGTTTGCTCAGCGACTGTACGTATTTTTATTTTCAGCCTCCCTGGAAATCAATTTTTGGAATATATTTAACAACACTCGAAAGAATTTCATTTATATTTGGCGATATTATGCCTGTTGTATTTTTTTGTGCAAAAAATATGTATTTGACAAGGCTCAAGCATATCGTGCTTGTTGAAGAAGCACAAAAAAATTTCTCGTAATGCGTCAAAGTCAGAATTAACTCTATATCCTCAAAAACCAAATCCAATAATACTTACGTTATCATAATGAATGGTTTTGTCTTATTTAACTCTAATTGAATCAAATCTATAGTATGGATCTTACTTTCAAAATAATATGGAAGCCCTTACAAAGGTTTATCAATTGGCAAACAGAAGAAAAAATTTTAAACAAAATTATTAACAAGTTCCAGCAAAAAATCGAAGCAATCCACAATTACTTTATTTTTGCTTGACAATTTTTCTCATTTGCCTACAACTACATTCGCTGTATTACGAAGACAGGAAATATACGTTTATTATGGTAAAGCTTAGAATAATCATATATCATCAAACAATTTTGAAATGTAAAAGAGATTCTGGACGAATCTTACTAAATAAACAAAAAAAATCACAAGCATTCGCAGGCTCTTACTCTTCTATAAATGTATATATTTAGGAATTTACTCTTTCGATACTATCCGGTCACGATTATTTAGTGAATATCAAAGTTAAAATTAAATAAATATCCGTTGCAAAAATTTACAATTCTTGTTGAGTAATTTATGGCAATCACATTTATGAGATAAACTTTCAATCACCATCAACAGCAGCATTGCAGTTTTTCCTCAATTGCATACGAATAGAAATGGATTGGAGACGTTTTGATTCGACGAAGCTGCGACCGCGAGTGAATGTAAAAAGATTTCGCTTGTGATTTTTACTGTCAATTCGCAATTTTTTTGCGGTTTCTCGTGCTTAAGTGCCTAAGAACTTGAAGAGAATTACAATCCCCATTTTATTCGTTGTTGTGCGTGGATCTTTTTCGTTTATCACTGTTCGGTCCGAAGTCCATCTGCAGAGAAAAAGCGTAGTTATGAATATTGTTATGCAGTTTGAAATAAAAGCTGCAATCATAAATGTGTGAAAATTAGTGTACATTGTGCCAGACATGATCCAGTAAAATTATATGATGATTTCTGGTAGCAGCCATTTCATCCGGTGGCGGAGCGCTTCCTCGAAAATGCTCACAATCACCAAGGAAACGGTGTGATTGTTTATGTGCGAGTGGTGAAAAAAAAAGTAACGGAATGCTTTGTGCGCTGAATGCTGACTCGATGTATAAGATAAGTGCATTGTGTTTATATTTACAAAAAATATTTATTTAATAATTTCGCTCAGTGGTTGAGTGATTCTTTTTCGAAACTTGAGTAGATTATTTATATCTTCCGGGAAATAGCAAATATAAGCTAGTTTTATAGAATCTTTTCTAATAATTTTGTTGGTATTTCATCAAGCTTCATTTCAGGATTTTCCTAGCTTTTGAACAGTTATTGATTTTTGAGTGACTATTTCAAATATTTGTAAATAGGGATTACATGAATGCACGACTGTATAACTAAGTGTATGTTTCACTTTTTCGATTTTTCATGCTTCTGGGCGTATTGCCAATTTTGACTAGTTCGGCATTTTGATAATAAACTCAATATACTGGCCAATTTAGATATCTGCGTTTTTGAATAATTAAGGCTTTGTATGCATGAAACTTTGCCAATTTTTCTATTTAATAGGTAGCATTCGCATCGAAATGTCGTGTCCCCGAGCGTCTGCGTCGGCAGAAGGGAAATTAGCGGTCGTGCGTAATGCTTCGGTTTAAACCGCGTTTCTGGCTCGAGAGAGTTTTGCTCATATGAACGTTTTCGAAATGAAGCGGGGTATACCCAGATACTTGTTCATGTCTCACAGTGACCATTTAGCCGAAAATTTCGTTCGGTCGATAAATATCGTGACTAACGAAAACGCGATGTGTAGCTTCCAAAGAATCACGTCAGCCGACGTGTACTTGGGATTGACAAATAGCTGGTTGCTACAAGTGGCAAAGGCTACTTAACGCGCGTCGTACGCAGAGGATCGCAGTGTTTGGCAAAAAAGATACTCATGGTTCGTTTCCGTAATAAGCGCGCAACATTTTTATATTCCGTTTTTCAGGTGTGTTTTTCGCGGGATGGTTTTCTTTTTAGAGCAGACGAAGTGAATACGAGAGACGTCGTTAGTCGATCTGTTAGATAGAAAATATCCGGTTGACCGAACCCCTAGAAACTCCGCGTTTATACCTTTCATGAGGCCGTTTTATTTTCAGATAGATCACCAACGCGCAATAGCTTTCGGCATAAAGAGGATCACCTTACGAGGAGAAATTCAATCATTTGAAGTTGTCTCAATTCGGTCAAAGATCCAGTATCCTTGCGTTCGATTTATTATTGTGGTGTTACATTGTCAAACTGAATCAGTTCGAATCGCATTATGATTATCGTGGCGGATGTAATGGCGCGACACTTGTTCTAAAGAATCCGACGCTCGAAATCAGTGCATCGTTTACCAAAACGAACCCTGCTGTATACCTTGCCCTTTCTCCAACTTCCCAGTGATTTCTCGTGGAAGTGCAGAGGTGTTCTCGGCTTCCATAAAGCGAGTATCACGTCAACATTTTCCTATACAAACTCCTTCTTTGACCTGCATTCGGATGCGGCCGGCGCTGGTATTGCCTAATAAACAGATTAAGGTTACCAGTTTTTACACATTGAGGATGCATGTTGGTCCCAAGCATCATCTATTGGTTCTCTGTGTAATTACTGCTGATCTGGCAATAACAGAGTAGCAACCGCGGGCGGTCAATCATGCTCATGCTCATGCTCAATTGCATATGAATAGAAATGTACGAACAAAAGTGTACCACTGCAATACGAATAGTACCGCTGCAGTACGAATAGAAGTGTACCGCTGAAATGTACGAATAGAAGAGTACTACTGCAATCATAGACGACGAGAGACCTGCGGTTCTTTACTCCACTGGTACTGTTGCTTTTACCGGCATGTTTTCTTCCAAGACATCAGTTTTTATTAATTCTTCAGAACCTAACACGCAGGTTTAGAAATTGTTCAAGGATGGGTATTGTTTCAAACTTTTAGGAAAACTTTTACCTTCGAGACATCATATTAGTCTAAGCTCATGGAAGCAAAAATGAATTGACCTATTGGGACGGGGACACTCTGTCAATTTTTATTTCGAAATTGATAAAGGGAATATCACAGGGAACGGATGGTGTACATTCACGTCGTCTGTGCTAGGAATGCTCGCATGTAATTGGTTCATTATGCGCGTAAATTTGTTATTGAATTTTTTCATCAATTTTACCGCTTAGCAATGAAATTAGAGTGTTAATTAGCATATTACAAAATTGTTATACATTTTATCTATCCAACAACATATTGGTTATTATAATCCATCATGTGGTTATGCTGTTATTAACGTTTGAAATCTGACGCAACATTTGCCCGTTTCATTTCCAATTTTACAGAATGCATCCCAGTATAGTAAACAAAGACGTGTCCCACGTCAAAAATATAATTGTTACTACAAAATGATAACTAATCATTGATAGTTGACTGAACTTGGAGAAATAAAAAATTAAAATGTTTTACTTTTCCAAAAAAGCGCTGTTACTATTTTTTTACAGTATAGGTATATGAAAAGATAAAATTATTATGTGCAACTTTACCGAAGACACCTACCAATCAAATAAACCTTTTAAGCTCTAAAAAAATTTTATCAATAATGGGCGCTCGGTTTTGGATAAACATTTAAATTAGATTTCCCGTTAGCACAAAGGGTTTATAAATCGAGTCGACTGAGCAGAAGGCCTATTCATGATTAAAATATGTTGCTTTTTCTTTTATATGAAAATTTACTCCCTTTTTCAAATCTCCATGAACAGACAACCATCAACGTTTAACTAAGCTTTCGAAATTTTTATATTTTTTTTTTATTTACTTCACTTGGTGTAAGGAACCATTCAAATATTACATAACGCGGAATTTGGCAATTTTCAATACCCACCCACCCCCACGTAACGCAATTTTACATGTTTGCCACACGCAATGTAACGCTTCGCTGAATACCCCCCCACCCCTGAGCGCGTTATGTATTATTTGAATGAGCCCTAACGTCACTAATATATAGCGCGGGCATCCAATGCTTATCAAGCTTTGCTTTACTAACCACCTTGCTCGCGGCTCTCCAATTCGTCGTGTATCAACCGGACATATCCAACCCAGCGTATCCGTCCGGCTTTGACTATCTTCGAGATACCATTAAGTATGCCAACGAGTAACTCTAGCTCGTGATCATTTTCCATCAATGGACATTGAGCAATTCTCGCTGAAACTAGGCCACTAGGTGCACAAGGTCTTTCAAATTTGATATACATGCACATAGTTATTAGAAATAGAGAAAAACTGATAATGCCATTTTTGTTTGATCGAATTTGTTGACCCCTTGGTCACCAAGGGGCGAAACAGTTTTCAGAAAAGTTGAAATTTTAGCAATTCTTGATGTATTATTTGAGCTATACCTCTAAAATTCGTAATGTAAAGTACTACAAGTAGCACTTTTCTGTAAAGAGGAATGATAGGACTTTCATTTGAAGTGATCAGAATTTAGGCCGCCATCTTGAATTTTGCCGGCATCTTGGATTACATCAGAAAAATGCAATTTTGACCGTGTTCTGAGACACGCATTGGAAAGCTGAGAAAAAATTCTATAAGATGCAAGAAAAAAATTTGGTGAGCATCAGTGTTAACCCATCAATGGCGTGATCCACTCACAACCAACCAAACTGATCTAGATTCAATCCTGGCCGATACCGGGAGATTTTCTGAGGCGAAAAATCTCCGGGATCACGTCTTCCATCGCATGAGGAAGTAAAGCCGTTGGCGCCGGTCCGGTAATCAACGGGTCGTGAGTTAGGGTCCTGGTGGAGTCGCCTCCCGGGCGTCGGTGACTGGCACAGCAACAGTGGCGGAACTAGACCGACGGAAAACAAGCGAGAATGAAAAAAATTAAAAAAACCGTTTTCTATAAGTACATTATTTATAATTCTTCAATATGAAAGTAAATTACTCCATTTCCGTCGTTTCGTGTGTTTCACTACACTATGTTATAATTTCAAACTGTTTGGTAATAAATATTTTCACACTTCAAGGGTGGATCTTTTTTGTGACTGTCACTATAGTAAAGCGGCCTTTCAAAAAGTCATAGTATAGCCCGTTCCGAAAAATATAAATACACTTACGATCAACCGTCATTTCAAATAACGTGCAGTATTCAACCAAACGTTGGCTGCGTCCTGTTGTTTACATCCAAAAGAAACAGATGCTGTCATTTTTTCTAACATTTAGTGCGAAATTTTGAAAATGCGTGGCCTTTCTCCCGAGCGAAGAAAGCGAATTGTGCACAAATGGGGCACCGTGAGTGGTCTTTCTATAAGAAAATTAGCCAGAGAAGAAGGTATAAGTGTCGGAGCAGTTCAAACCGCATTGTGGAAGTATTGTAAAGAGTGCACATTTACTGATGCCCCAAGACGTGGTAGAAAACCCGGGCCTGTTGATTCCACAATCGACTAAAAGGTTAAGGAATACTACAAGCGGCATTCTTCAGTGTCAGTACGAGATGTGGCGAGAAAGCTTGGAACCTCGGCGAGTAACGTTGTGCGTGCCAAGGGAAGAATGGGTCTGCAGACCCGTCGGAAGCAGAAGCAGCAAAAACGAAATCCAAAACGCTGAAGCTGAATCTGTAAAACCGAGAGCTTGGAAGCTTTATGACAAACTTCTGACCAAAAAAATGGGGTGTGTTATCATGGATGACGAAACCTACATAAAACTGGACTATAAGACTCTGCCAGGACCGCAATTTTATACATAACCGAAGGGAAAGGATGTCCCTGGACCAGTGAAAGCCATTTACATCGAAAAATTCGGCAAGAAGGTAATGGTTTGGCAGGCCATTTGTGAATGTGGGAAAATATCTCGTCCATTCATTACGAATGACAAAATGAATGGTGAAATTTAGGTGAAAGAGTGTTTGCAGAAAAGGTTGTTACCCATGGTTAAGCAGCATTACAATCCTCCAATCTTCTGGCCCAATCTTGCTTCCTGCCATTACTCTAAGGATGCACTAGGGTGGTATAAAACAAATAATGTCACATGTGTCCCAAAGGAGATGAATCCTCCAAACTGCCCTGAAATCCCTATTGAAACTTTTTGGGCTTTGACCAAGGCAAAGCTAAGGAAATATGTCAAACCAGCGGACAATGTTGAAAAATTTAAAAAAGATTGGCTTAAAGTGGTAAAATTGGTCGGAGAACACACTGTGCAAAAGCTTATGAGTAGTGTTAAGAGAAAAGTTAGAGAACTCGCGTATCCTACGAAAAATAATCCCAACTTGAATTGAAACTGGAAAGAAAACACTTTTTATCTATATTTCAGAATAAAATGACCCGAAAAATCTTATATTTTTTGTTTTATTCAAGAAAGAAGATGTATTTATAATTTTCGGAACAGTCTATATCTTCTTGTTATGTTTAACCTGCTGAACTCCATTTTTAAATTTATTTGAATAATTTAGAAAGACATGAAATAATCGTAATCTGACATATTGCGTCAATCGAGGTTCTTATGGCGTGGGAAATTATTTTTTTCCAGTAGCAAATTATTGTACATAAATATCTTTCAATTTTACCAAGTCAAGATCGTTAGTAGAAGTTAAAATTGAAAGCAAAAATTATGGGTTGTCTGTCAAGCTGGAAAAAATTTCTTCCGCAGTACACTTGGTTATGGCTGCAATTCAATCATCAACCAAACTCGCGTGCCTGAAAATTCAATTTATTGTTTTGACACGCTTTAAATAAACTATACGAAAAAGCAACACAGCCTCGACACTACAGTCTGCTTTCGGAATTTGGCCTTGGAATTGCACAAGTCGATGGTGGAAACAATAGTTTCTCTCTAATAGCCAAAATTTGAACATACAACTACTGGTGTTTATACTGGCCTTATACATTGAGGCCAACTGGAAAGCTGCACCATACAATATCACGCAAATTGCCACAAATTTATTTCGTGCGAATCAATTTAAACCACTGGATGGCATATGATGTCGAAAATGTCAAGAGCAATTTAGTAATTTGATGAGCACAGGCAAACTATTTAGTAGCTGGTTTTGGAGGTGTTCAAGGAACTCCAATAAATCGGATTATCGGTCTGTTGTAGTTGAACAATAAATATTTCCGAACAGTTCATGACTTAGGTGCATTATTATCGCTCCAGCTAGGATTTCGAATTTTGCACCACTAACCTCAAGCCGTTAGTCCGACAGTTCAAGCGCTCCGATCCGGGGCAAAACAATCCAATGTAAATTTGATTCCGAGTCATCAAGTCACCGGTACCACTCGTACATAGAGAAAGGTCAAATTTATGAATAATTGATGAGTGATATTCGTCTATGCTTATCGGAGGGAGATACAGTGCATAGCTTTTTGCCCCAACCAATTGACCCCTGACTGTTATAGCCCCATTTGGATTTGATTGTTCGAAGCAACCCTGAATTTACGCTTTTGCGTCGACAACTGATGGTAAATGAAGTATGCTTCTCTAAAAATCGTCTTTCCTTCAACTTCATTGTGAACGGTGGCCCAAAATATATGTTTTATTTCCCATTGAACGACAATTTACTGCAAGCAATCGCAAACGGAAGGCTTGAATTTTTTCACAAAACAATCGATAGTTTCGCTATTCGGTCGATCAATTCGAGTTCTCTCGGGAAAGCATGTATATATAAATTTTCTGCTCCACCAAGTAGCACCGATCCGATGAATTATTCATACACTCAAGCATTTGTTCGGTGCTATTGAGTGCTAGCTCTTTGAATAGAGCTATTGAAAAGTTCAATGAACAAACAGCAACATGAAGGTGTACTCGCGTTCGATTGACTATTTAGGATTTTAATCATTGATAATGCGAAATACAATTTTTCTAGCCATGCGCGAAGCGGTAGGTTAGAAGTTTCTTCCCAAGAATAGAGCGTCGAAAAATTGCTTTGTAATAAGCTTTGCGACAAGAGAAAATTGAATTATTCGTAGTGAGTTGACATAAATTTCTCTTCCACTGGAATGCTTCGTAATGATCAGCAGTTTCACAAACAGTGAGAAGCATAATTCGGTTCGAGTTACGACTTTTGCATTCTTTTGTTTGTAATTATTCTTCTATTTACTTATTTTTGGTATGAGAGATATGAATGCTCGAATGGAATTGTTGAAATTGCTAGCTCGGGTGTTTCTGTTCTACTCTGTATAGTGAGTCTCTGTCGATGGTGGTTTTTTAAACAGGCTATTTAGTACAAATATCATTACTGTTAAGTCACTACAATCGTAGACTTTTTCTGGAAAATATTCTTAAACTTGATAATACATATGAAGTAGTTTCACCGCAAATATAGTCGGATAGTTGACTAGTATTGGGTTGTAGAACGGCGAACTGGATATAAACAAGTGGAAAACGGAGCGATTTTGGTTCCATGCAAACGAACATGCAAACAAAATCAAGGTAACCAAGCACATGAAGGTAAGGTAAACAATTATTCTATGTAATAAATTTGATGCCGATTACAGGGACTGGATTCGTGGGTAGAGCCAAAAGTGCTCAGCGATTTATCACGACAGCACCGCGACTCGGCGTGACTCGGTTGCAACCACAAACAGCGAAGTCATACATAGATTTTTTTTTCAGTATATACTCTCCTGTGCCACAAAATCCATTTTATTCTCAACCTTCATTGATGTGCCATTTATTCGGTCAAGGTAAAGGAAAGCCATGCTATAATTTCCACATGACGACGCCACAAGTCTACGCGGAGGTTTCGCTGAACCGTCTTCCTGCCGGTCGGGTGCCTGTGCGTATTGATTGGAATAATGCACATTGCGAAAAGGCCATAATGCGGCATTTATCGCAGCTCAGCGGGTAATATTTCATTCGTGATGATTAGTAATTCTTTCTTTGTGGAAAGTTGTGGCAGAGTTGATAAAACAGTTACCAGGCTGATTAGCCGCTTGTCCTCGGGGTTGTAATACCTACATTTAATTGAAAATTCCAAAAAAAAAAAAACTAGCGTAAACAAAAATGAATTGTTGTGAAAAACAAAACAAAAATCTCTTAGAAAATTTTTCTTCACAAATCTTATTTTTGTTACAAACATACTCCCATTTAAATGCAATCGTATTTTGAAAACTGTAACTGAGAAGGAACTGGTGGGATGTAAAAGGAACTTGCAGAGTTGGACCAAAATATAAAAATAATTTTGCGCAACTGATAGAGCAGTGGATAAGAAGAAGAAGAAAACAAGGCAGATAAAGTAGTAGAATATGGCAAAAAGTATATAATGGAGCTATGGGGATTCCCATTGGGGAATTTTACTACACAAAGGTTTTTTTTTACTCGGGAAATACATTTCAAAGTTGTATTTGTATGACAGTTGTCAATTTTAGAGCCGAAATGCAGTACTTTAAATTCTCAGTATTTGCATTTGGGGCCATCCACATACCACGTGGACAGCCTTGGGGGGAGGGGGGGGTCGGATAATGTACACGGTCCATAAAATTTTTTAGAATTCATATGGGCAGTTGTCCACGGGGGGGAAGGGGGGGGGGGTTCAAAATCGTTAAAAATCTGTCCACGTGGTATGTGAATGGTCCCTTTAGTATTTAGTGTTTAGCCAAAAACGGAAGACGTGATTGAAATTTATATTTAATGTACTGTGAATAATGAAGAAGAGCAACCCACATGATAAACCGCGTAAAAAAGACCTTATTTAGGTCAAAATAATCATATTCGTTCAATAAAAAAATCACAATTTTTGGTAAGAATACAGAAAACATATTGCATATTAGTCTTTAGATTGACTAATATCTCATTCAAACGAGGTTCAAACATTTTTAAAAGGTTTTCTGTGTTACATTTTAAACTCAAAAAAAAAATTTACGCGGTCCCATACAAATTTGAAAAAAAACTTTAGTGTAACTGAGTAAATAAATTGAAAACTACACATCCAACCAAATATTCTTTATAATGTTCAATTACACAGGTCGATAAAAACGAAGGGAAAAATGTCCTAAAGCTCAAACTGGAAAAGAGCAAGATTATAGCTTTTCAACCATTCGGGCTCGAAAGAGTAATTGCTCGCCGGGTTCATCGCTTCTTATTTACTTACATTTATTTACTTAAAGTCTCAAAAGACTTTACGCACTTCCAACTTGGATAAGATATTTATTTTCGACAGTTTTTTTTTGCGAAACTTTGACGTAAGTTGGCGCTGTGGGAGCTCAAAAACGTGAACTTAAATCATTTGCTGTACAAATAATGGTTCCATTGACATACTATCTTCCGAAGATATTAAGTATAAAAAAAGGCTCAAATTATGACAAAAAGTTTTAGTTCGAAACTCAACCGCTAGTGGTGCTTCAATATCTAACTTTTTAGCCTTACGTTTCAGAGAAATGGTGTCTTCAGCAAAGTTATAGATAACGTTATTACAAAAACTTTGTGGAAGACACTTTTCTTTTTACTCTTCTTGTTTTGGATATATAACGTTTCTTATTAGACTTGTTTAAAAAATTAGTTTTTCTCGAATATACAAAAAACTGTAACATTTAGAAGGTAACAATGTTCGGCATATATTTGTATATCATTAAAACACACAACTTTGTAGAAGACACAAAATAGATAGCTTCCACACAACCCAAGTTATTGCCAAAAAATGTTAAAACGATCAAAGTGATTTCGTAGAGAGATTATGATAATATTTCATTCTATGCAGGTTTCGTCTGCTAGTTTTTGCTATTTTGTGCTCTTGGTGTGTACAAAAAATGATGCTAGTTTAACATTTTTCTACATTTCTTCTACAAAGTTGTGCGTTTCAATGAATGTTGAACATTATTACCTTCTAAATGTTACAGTTTTTTGTATATTCGAGAAAAACTAATTTTAAAAATAAGTCTAATAAGAGACGTTATATATCCAAAACAAGAAGAGTTAGAAGAAAAGTGTCTTCGACAAAGTTTTTTGCAATAAAACTTTGTCTATAACTTTGCTGAAGACACCATTTCTCTAAAAACGTAAGGCTATAAAGTTAGATTTTGCAGCGCCACTAGCGGTTGAGCTTCGAACTAAATTTTTTTGTCATGATTTGAGCCTTTTTATATACTAGATATCTTCGGAAGACAGTATGTCAATAAAACCATTATTTGGAGAGCAAATGAATTAAGTTCATGTTTTTGAGCTCTCGTACCCTTGTGCATTTCTGTGAATTGTGGTGCCCTGAAGTGCGTAATGTTTTCAGAGACTTAAATGAGGTTTTCTCGTAAGCCAAGATTCAAGCGACGAACCCGGGAGCAATTACTCTGCGGCCTTTCAGCACACTTTATCTTTGCTGGGAGCACCAAAATTCACGCAGGTTCTACGGATTTCTGCTAATCTAGGACTCGAGGATTATAACTTTTTAACCATTCCTGTGAAATTTGATACCTTTAACCGGTTTAAAAATGCGCCAACTTACGTCAAATTTTCACATGGTAATTGTTAGCCAGGTTCGTTGCTTCAGGGTTATGTATACGATAAAACTTATTGAAATCCATGCAAAAATGTTGGTGGCTAGGGGCACCAAAACTAAAAGGAATGGTTAAAAAGCCTTAATCTTTCATTTTTTTCAGTTTAAGCTTCAGGGCTACCCCTGTGCTGACCAGTGTTATTTTCAAAAATATTGAAGTTGAAACAATTCCTTGAAACGTAGCTTTTAAGTAAAAGTTCGTCTTACATTTCTCCTTCTAGAACTTTTCATCAATAGTTTAAGAATAGTGTCAAGATTCAATAAAAAATTAATTTGACAAGACGTAATGACGCAATGAATATGTTTTGATTTGAGGTATAATTTTCAGCTTTTTTTCTGTTTATCTTCAAAAAAACTCGGATGCATTCATGAACTTAATTATTATAATTTCTTCCATTTGAAATGATTATTTCAATTGCTTAAAATTATTGGATTACAAATAATTTGAAAAATGTCGGAAATAAATGTTTTTCAAAAATCTTAACCTTCTATATAAAAATACTTTTCATTGCTTCATTCTGGACTTTGTATCATTAGCTGCACTGTAACTTAAAGTTTCTTTAAAATAAACTAAAAAAATTCAATCCTTGTTTTGTAAATTTGAATTCAGTGTTTATTAAGATTTTTTACTGGTCAAACTAATTTATTTTCAGTATTCATTAGCTATTAGTAGGCTACAGATCGTTCTCAATCAGATTTTATGTACAACCAATGGCTTCTGAGCTGAAATGCTTTGTACATAACCTGTGCCATGAAGGAGATTAGTCTGGGGTCTGTCAACCCAAGTAACAAAACTGGCTGTACCAAAGTTTTATAGCGCTTTTATGGCTGTATTAAGCGCAATACGACTTTGATAAAACCAATATTGTTACTTGGGAACTTTTTCCATCTGTGGAAAATACTCAGTTTACTTAGCTAAACACGTATGCAAAGTTTCATTCAAATCGAAAATGGTTGAATAAATTTTGGCGGTTTTTTTACAAAATAAATATGGGTCATTGCATCTCGAGTGTGCAAAAAAAGGAGACAAACGTATCAACGACCTGCTCAGACTTGGTTCGAATTTGAGCTTTAGCTTGAGCTTGACAACCGCCCCTCCGTGATTGATCTGAGTTAGTGAAGGTGCACCGAGAACCACGTATATAGCAACTTTCAATTATTTTCCATCTTCAATGTAAAACAATTCCTTCAATTCAGTAGCTTCCTCTATGTATAGATCGATATCGGCGCCGGCCACGTCCTCACAGTAGCTAGGGTGAGGAAGAAGATCATAAGGAATGAAGCCCAGTCGTTGTTGTCGAAGACCGAGTTTGCCTCTGCATGTCCACTGCTGCGACGGAGAGGAAGGGTTGTGTCACCGTGGTAAGTAATCGAACGATTGTGCGCACCACGTTTTCAGATTTGATTCAAATTTTGGGGAATTATTCATATAAGGTCACTGTGCAAAAATATCAACTTCAGCTCCGATTGTCTCCTTGGAACCCTCCCTTGTTAGGATATAAGTGACATTCTTCGTCAAAAATCGTTATTATCTTTTAATTATGGCTCTAAACGTATAGCGTTTAGAACTAAAATGATTCATTTTTTTGAGAGAATTAGTCAAGTAATATGAAAGCAATATCAATTTTAATGGGCAGAGTTGCCAAATATGTTATTTTTGCATAGGAAAAATTTAATTGCATTTTTCTGCGAATGAGTGTGTTTTGAAATCAAATTTGGTAACTTCATCGTATTTTTAGAGTATTTTACACGAAAAACACATCCCTAGTAACAATATTAATTTTATCAAAGTTTTCTAGCGCTCAATACAGCCAAAACAGCGCTATAAAACTTTGATAAAACTAATTTTGTTACTTGGGATATCACCCCGAGATATTAGAAGCAAAACTCGAGTTACAGCATTTTCAGAAATAAAACTCTATATTGTTCAAAATTTCTCTTCTTATTTTGTTAATAGCTCTGTTTTGGTTTTGGACATTCTGGATGCAATTTGGAGGAAATTCGGAAATATATAAATTTTAATCGGAAGTGTTGCCATCTGCTTTGATATCCATAATATTTTAATTACTTTGCAAATTTCAAGTTCTAATTTCAATATCGCAAGGAACGATTTCTCTGGATGAAATTTTCTCAAGGAATAGATTCTCAAAACTCAAAGTCACTAATTTCGCAATGTAGCAAAACAATCACCTCGTATTTTTTTTTTATTTGTTTTGATTTAATTTGGTTTATTTAATTCATCCAACCTTTTGTGGTTCTAATAAATATAGGGAGGGGAAAAAACCCAGATGAGTTTGAACAGCACGTCCATTCTCAAACAAGCCTAAAAAAACTTCTCAAAAATAAATTACAAATTATTCATACATATAAGACAATTATTTCAATTACATATAACACAATTATTAACTATAAACAAAACGAAAAAAACAAGTCACAGTTGGACACACTAAAAATTAAACATTTTAGGATGTCTGTTTTCTTCTTCAGCCATAGACCTAATGGGCTCATTCATTCCGTAGTTGGTTCGTTGGAAATTCAGACGACTCCTCGGACGAGCTGGGCAGTGAAGTTGTAGCTGAGCTAGCAATGCCGTGTGTCATAAATTGATTTTAAAAATTTTAATAGCGGTAGTTGCTTTCAAGCACTTTCGTAACTGTTCACGGGTTTGCAGAGCTATCAGAGCAAAACAATTCTCGTACGGTGGAAAGTTATCCGGATCTCTCCAAGGTGAATTCCGAAGCGCACAACGAACAAACAATTTCTGGATACGTTCGATACGATCAGTACACCCGTCGTAATGCGGGTCCCGAAAAACGCGGGCAGCTTCCAAAATCGGCCGAACTAATGAACAGTGGAGTGAGCGCAGTGAACGCTAATTTTTTAAAAATATATATTTTTTTTTATAAAAACTACAAAAGATTACCTAAACAATGAAACCGGTATGATTAAAAAACCATTTTTTTTGAGGGGCATATTTCTTTTGGAAGGACAAAAACAATTTTGCCGAAGACACTATGTCAATCAAACAAACCGTTTTGGCTGTAGAAATATTTTTAATTTTCCATAGAGTACTCTATGGTGAGATAAAAGAATTTTTACAGTCAAAACGGTTTGTTTGATTGGCATAGTGTCTTTGTCCTTCCATAAAAAACCCTGTGAAAAAAATTTTTTTTTCAAAATATTAAAATTTTTTTCCTGATTTCTCCATGATCGGACAGGTTTCATTGTTTAGGTAATCTTTTGTAGCTTTTATAAAAGATAGATTTTAAAAAAATGAGCTTTTTTAGATAATTAATTTTTAATTCTATTTTAACTTTGTTTCACAAAAAGAATATTATGTGATTTTACAGTGCATATTTTTTTCTGAAAGACATAATTGTTATCTACAACTTTGCCGAAGACATCATACCGATCAAACAAATTGTTTTGACCCTTAAAATATTTGTTATCATCAATACCTTCCCAAAATAGCATTTTTCAATAACTTCTCAAAAATGAGTCGTGTTCCAAAAAAATAAACAAATAGAACAAAATGGCACTTTTTGCCTATAGAAACGTCTGTGCAAAGTTACAACCAAATCAAAAATGACAATTTAAAAAAAAATATTAAAACTGGGACATTTTTTGTGGAACTGCTCCTCAGCTTCTCCAATATAATATGATGGTCGACACGATCTAATGCTGCCTTCAGGTCAGTGTACACCGCATCAATTTGAAGGCTTTGATCTAATGTGTGCAGGCAATGTGAAGAGAATTCCAGTAAATTAGTCGATACCTATCTAAGAGGTGCTAATATGAATCTTCACCCGAAAGAAGAGATAATAGTTCATGATGGACTACAAAACCTTCGAGCATGCACACAGAAAGGTAATACCCCTGTAGTTTTTTACGTTTAGTTTGTCACTTTTTCTGAAGATAGGAAACATGTAAAAAGACTTCCAGATGCTTGGGAAAGTGGAGGATGCCAATGCACAGTTGGGAATCGCTGGCCATCAGCCGTTAGCTGTTTCATAATATTTTTCCTTAATTGCTATAACATTCAAGTGTCTAAATCCAAAATTTGGGCGCAATATCATGAAATCTGAATTTTAAAAGCGATAGCAGATTTTTTTTTAAAGTTGAAATTTCATCCAGGATTAGTTTTAATCATAACCATGATACCCCATTAATGAATATTTATGATATCGAACTCAACCCGTAAGAATAAAATATAAATTCGGGCAAAAATCACAAAATTTAGCAATAAAAAGTTATAAAAATGCGTGTTAAAAAAAAAAAACATTAAAAAAATATTTATGAAATCTTAAGTATATCAAACTAATTCTCACTTTCTGCATATGTAAAACAATATTGAAAACATTCAGCCCTTTTCAATTTATGATCATGAAATTCGCTAAACTGATTGAAGTGTCAAATCCTAGCAGCAAATTCATACCATCAAACTCCGGCTAACAATAGCCTGTTTGCAAATTGCTTGTGCTTCGCATTCGTTTGCATACAAACAGTTTGCTGTATGAGAAAAAAAAAACAAAGAACATTCGTCGCCTTCCACATCTTTTCGTATTCATTAAGAACGTTATGTGATTACAGTGTCCTGGTTTTCAAATCCATAAATTTGCTAAATTTTATTATGGAGTCTTCAACTTCAGCGGCACCACCTAATCCAATGTCTGGTAAGTTGTCAATTCATGGTTTTAAACATGTATTTAAATGTCCTCTTTCAACCACACAAACCGGACAAAAAAGACTACACATATATGGAACAATTAAACATCAAAAATCACTAGAAGAAATGAAAATAGCGGCGAAAGAAATTTTTCCTGCTGATAAGTATAATGAATTTCAAATTTTCTGGAAGCATTTCAACAGGCATTAACAGCGGAAGATGATGATGATGATTTTTTCAATTTGTAATTAGTTTGTATTACTTATGTTGTTTTAATTTAATAAAAAATATACATATAGATTTAGTCAAAAAACTTTCAATTCGAGGAGGTCGTCCATAAATTACGTATTGTTTTCAATGGTGAGGACATCCAGTGGGACTACTCTAAAAAACCTGAAAAAAAAGTACCAAAAAACACATTAAAAATTGGATTTCGTGCTTTATTGACGGCCCCATACAAAAAATGGATGCCAGATTCGTTTTTAGCACCCTAAATTTATGTAAATACCAACTTTTTGTCGCATTTATCGACACTTTTTTTGCTTGGCCAGCCTTTGTATGAAGGCAAGAGAAGCTTTCAGAAATTCGCAGCAACTTTTGAACATTTTTACACTAGCTACAGCGTTGTCACAAATAAGTTCGGTTCCCTCAATTTCGGTTAAATTTCGAAGTTTTCCTTTGTTTATATTTCCAAATATGCTCAATTTTTTTTAATAGTATTATGTTTCCAAAAGTTATATTATTTTATGTTTCATAGACAGGGTTTTTGATTATGGTACCTGTCCACATAAGCGAAAAAATGTTGGCCTGAAAAAATTATAACTTTTTAACTATTCCTGTGAATTTTAGTGCCCCTAGTGTATACAAAAGTACGTCAAAAGACAACAGAGTAATCGCTTCTACTTTGGCGTATTGTATTTTGAGCTCTAGAACAAAACCTGTGTTAACCAGTGTTTTATACTTGATAACACTGGTCAACACAATGAAAAAAAAAGCATTCCGAAAGCTCAAACTGGAAAAAACGAAAAATTATAGTTTATTTCCTGCATGGACTTCCTCACTGCGACCGAATCGTTGATCTATTGTGAGATATGCCCGGGTGTGTGCTGTATCCCGCACTTCTATTATTAGCAATACCGCTATTGAAAAGTGGCATTGCTTATTATTATTTTTTTATCAGTGCTTGTGTGTAATGTGCTACCCTTCCTTTTTACCCGCTTACTATACCGAGCCTCGTTCCTCCTGTCAAATATCACCAATTAAAATTCCCTGGAGAAGTTTCGTTGTGCGTCCTTCTGGCCAGTTTTATTGATAAAAGGGACTTATATTTGTTAAGAGGAAGTCACGCAAAGGTATTTGTAGATTTCAGCGTAAAGGAAGGATAACTGGTGAGGAGCCTTAGAATAAACCTATGCTTGAAGTCCTTTTTGTCATCGAATGGCCTGATTTTATACTAAGATTCGAACCCACGACCATCCGCTTGACAAAGCGGACTCTGTAACCTTGCGGCTACGCAGCTCCCCAAGATTATAGTTATTCAAGCAATCTTATGAATGTTGGTGCCCCTAGCCATTACTATAACGCGTCAACTTACGTGAGAGTGTCGTATAAAATGTTTTGACGTTGTGTTTACGAGGAAACTCATTAAAGTCTCTGGAAATAGTTCGGACATCAAAATTCACAGGAATGGTTGAATAGTTTTCGGAGTCCAACTGTGTTGACCAGTGTAATGTTCTATCTATTCTCAATGCAATATTTTGTTACAATCTGTGGTAAAACAAAGTAAAAAAAAAACACTATGTAATTGTCTAATCTGAAATGAAAGCATATTCATTTGACGGAAAACGCAACTTTATTTTTCAAATGCAAAATATAACATAACTGGCAACACAGTCACTTCAAATTGACATTTTTTGGGTTCCTCATCTAATTTGGAATGTACATTGACATAACTTATCCGGAGAAAAAAATAAACATTTAGAAAAAAGTTGTGATTGGTGTTTTTCGTGTGAAATTTTCTCAGGAACACGAGCTAATTTTCAAATTTCAAATCATAATACACTGCAATTTAAATTTTCCAATGCAAGAATAGCACATTTGGCAACACGACAGCTTAAAATCGATATCATTTTTAGATTCTGTGACTAATTTTCTCAAAAAAATAACACTGGTGTGGCCCTAATGCTCAAACTGGAAATTTGGTGCCCCTATTGTATGCACGAGTGTGTCAAAAGTTTCCACCAAGTCCCCATTCGCTTACCACGAAAGTGGACCATGCGCTCCCTTTCATTGTAGGATCAATGGAGACGCCTAGTTAACCTGATTTAGAGGGAAATTTGGATCTAGAGCTCGATAGCAGTATTCTGGAGAAAAGCTTTAATCTACAAAGTTGTTATATATGAGGAGGTGTTCAATTTTATTTGGTCACATATCAGGGTCAGATATCAAACTCTCGTATCTTTGTAGATAGAATTAGATTAGTCTGCAATGTTGTGGCTTCGTTAATTTTGAGCAACTTTGAAAAAAAATTTCTCCTATCTTTCAAAATTGCTGATTTAGAGCTATCTTACTAAATTTCTAAATAAACTACTGAATCGATTGTCGTGAAAATGTATACACAGGGGTTTTCGAGTACGGGGTGTGTCACAGAAATATTATTTTTGCTCTGTCTTATAAGGGTTTGTTGAGGGGAGAGAAATTTATCTTCATAATCTTAGCAATTCGTATTCGTATTCGTAAGTATTTGAATGTGAAACGGAGTTTTGCGACGTTACGTTACGTTACGTGTAATCTCAAACTTCGCTATATCTTTGTGGTGTAGTCAAGAGGGGGGGGGGGAATTCAAGAGGTGGAGGAGTTTAATGGTAATAACCACTTACCATTTGATTAGGTACGTAAAGGTTCTATAGTAGTAGATATTTTTTAGAAGATAGAAAACAATTTTTTTCTCAAAGTAGCTTATAATTAACGAGGCATTGATACAAAGATACGAAAGTTAGTTATGTGATTCCATTCAAAATTTTGGGTCACCCTAATATGTGACAACATAAAAATAAGCGGTTTGTCATACGAAACAACTTTGTAGAAGGAACTTTTTCTCTAGAATACTGCGTCTCCATTGATTTAACAATGAAAGGGAGCGCATGGTTCACTTTAAGGGTAAATTGGTGGGGGCTTGGTGGCAACTTTTGACGCACTTGTGCATTCAATAAGAGCACCAAAATTCACAGAGACGGTTTAACAGCTATAATATTTCCTTTTTTTTCCAGTTTGAGCATTAGGGTCGCATATTTTTTCTCTTCTGTTGGCCAATCTAACGTAACAGTTAAGTTCAAGACACTAAGTATTTGTAGACATAATTAGAAGAAAATAAGGGTTTCTGACAAAAAATGTCACTTTCATCCAAAAAGCAAGGGGGACGATTCAATCGGTACTAAAGTTGTGATTTTTGCGTAGTGATTTAATATGAACTTGTACCAATCTGAGAAGTTCGTTAACAAGAGATGTGCACACTTGGGATGGATTGACCCATGTATAAAAAATAAATAAAGAATAAAACATAGACGAGGCTGTATGTATGCACGTGATTGAGCTATTTGTTATTTACAGAAACTCACTTTAAAATAGGGAGACGGCATTGTTTTTGGGAAAATTTTAGTTCATAATCATAACATAATGATTTTTCTCAACATATTTTTTTAACTGTAAATACGATTAATTTCAAACAAATTTCACTTTGAAAATATTAAGATCGGATGGGTAGATTTCAAGTTGCAATTTAAAAATATATTTAATGGAAGATAAAATCTTGGTATCCAGTATATCAACAAACTTTCATTCCAATAAAACATAATCGAGACTAAAATAGCATATGCTTCGTTTACAGTGATTTCTATTAAATTTAACATTAAATTAAAATAAAATACCAAAAAGGAGATATACAGCATAACAAGCGTAGTTGGCTGAAATGTAATAAACATTCGAACCTGAAGTAGATGCTGATTGTTTCTAAAGCTAACCAATAACTGAGATTTCGCAGTTTAAGCTTATTTAAGTTATATTCAAATACAATCAGTTCTCGTTGCATAACTTCGTCGTCAAACTCAAACAAACAAATGGTGTCATATTTTTCATTTTCCTGCATAGTTTCCACAGACAGTTTTGCTCCTATATATTTTTTTTTCTACTTAAACCCTTGTTCGAATAACTGTTCAAATAATCTATTTTAAAATTCCTGTACTGATATTCTTATACATCATTGGAATTTGATACCAATCGAACACTGCCGCCAGCCTGGCTCGCTGTGTTACATCAGCAGTTCGATGAAAAGCTTCATTCGGAAGTTCCTTAACCGGCCGTAATGATAAAAGGAAAAAAAAACATAAGCACAAAGAACTACGGCAAATCGGCAGCAAAGAGAGAGAGAGGCCATGCGGTTTTTCCGCCATCTGCGAAAGAGAGCGGAGCGTTCGCTCTTGTTTCAAAATGAAAACAATCAACAAACCGAATATAGTATTTTTCAGCAGCAACAGCAGCAACTCGTGCAGAGTGATATGCGGCATAACCGTCATCGCGGAAACCGTCATCATCATTCGCACCGAGAGACGACAGTGAGTGAGAGGAGGTGAGTAAACGCATGCATTTTCCTAAGCGCATGTCCACACACGGTAAGTTTCTTCTCGCTGATCGGGGCGCCTGGTGACGGTGGGTCCCGGAAACCTCGCCGCACTTTCGAAATTCGTGAACCTCTCTTTGGACCAACCGTCACGACGGATGAAAATTTAGTTCGCTGCGGATTTTCATGAGAAAAACATTTCACTTTACTAGTGGTCCGTGTCTCGTCCGTGCGGTTTGTCCGTTTCTTGATTCTTAATGCCATAGGAATGTCATTTTGTTCGGCTCGGCCGTAAAAGTGCTTTTGCGGGGTGCCGTAAAGTGTAGATTACGTGTCCTTTTTGTAAAATACATAGATCCTGGTAGCTGCAAAGTGAGAATTTCTGTTCCGTAGGAGTCGCGGTTCAACTGTCCTATCAGAACAAAGAAAGTGTGAATCGAATTTGATTACGACACTCTCGAAAATTTTACCGAAGTGACCGCGTATGTGTGCGAAATTTTAATTTAATCCTCATTACCCACAGGAATCGGAAACCCGAAGAGCAGTAGTGCAGTTCGGTCGGCAAAAGTGAAAAGGTTCAGCAGCAGCTTTTTGGTGCTGCAGCCTAAATACAGAGAGGCTAAAAAAACAGGAAAAGTTTCTGGCTGTATTTCGTTTCCTTTGGGTGAAATTTCATACCATAAAGGAAGGAAGGTGGTGTCGGTGTGCGATGAAGAACTAACGACCCGAAAGAAAAGTTTGAATTCTGGCAGTGAATGGTTCCCAGGTGCTAGAAATATAGGAAGAAAAGCCGAAACTAATAGCCACTGATCGCTGGTGGTATAAGTTTGAAAGGCAACAGAGGAAATTTAAATTTGTTGAAAAAATTTCGCGATAGACGGTGTGTACCCAAGCAAGGCGGCGAGGAGGCAATTTTTTTATCTTTCACATTCAACAGTGTGAAAAGTGAATAGAGAAAAAAGCAACAAAAGAGTGCTTCCGATCGTATAATTCTCAGCAAGGAGCATGAACGCGTGCAAGGCAGTGAATTGTAGATGAGCCTGTGATTGTGCAACACCAGTCGAAACAATTGAATATTTTGGCACAAGTACAATGTTACAAAGTGATATTTTGCAAGTTGTTTTATTCTCGATTAGCTGCTCATGCTTTACGTAGCGGCTGTTAGAAGAAAATCTGATAGAAGAGAAGACTTGCATACTAACGAAAGCTACAATTACATATAAGTGATTTGAACGGTTTGGTAAAAAGTGTAAATCACGCCAATACTCGTTTGAGGTAGGTGTCTAAATTAAAACAATCAAAAAGTTATTTGAAACTATGGTTTCTCAATACCGAAGTTACTTTGACAACAGCGCAACTTGTTTCATTTACGACATATAGATTGATTGTTATCACCAATGTTAAATTTTTTTTATATTTTCCTAAGACCAGAATAACGTTAGTTTTTGAAGAGAAAAAAAACCTGTTGCAGGTTTGCAAGAAATGAACTCTGGTTAGGCCAACTAACATCAGTTACATAACAGCATAAAATTGTTTTTGCAATTGTTGAAGGCAAAATCTATCGGCCGATGAAAAGTTAGATGATTGTAAGAAAACTACGAAGAGCAAATTTCATAAAATTTAATGTTTAATCACATCACAATTTATTAGAAGCTAGTTATTTGTTTTAGATTTTAATTTACCGGTAATGTTAGTTATAAACTACCATGCGTTGCTCTCTTTTTATAATCGATATGATGGAGTCGCATGGTTATTTTCGCTTTAATCAATGGGAGCGTGAACACATTTTTGTTGAAATATAACACATCATAACAAAACACGGTAACCACTACAGTACAGATGTATGTATCTCCTATTTCGTAGAAAGGTTTTCTGGTTTATCGCTGCAATATATTGTATTTCTTTTGTAAGGTAGAGTACCACCTGCTCCGGTTAAGTAGTTCAAACTATTGCGTCTAACCGAATTCAACTACACTGGTTTATGTCAATGTATGGACAGCAATTTGGTTCACAAAAATATAGCACGTAGGGATTTTGAAACTATGGAACAAATGAAATCTTATCTTCTTTTTTCGAATTGCAGAGTTTGTTCAACTTATTTTGAAATTGTTGAAGAAAGTCTCTAATCTGAGTGGGTGCCTCAATTTTTTTTTTATTTAATATTTATGATACGATAAGGAATTCCCTGTGTAGCATGAAAGATGATTGAAAAGCACGCTCTGTGCTGTAGGGGTTTCGACTCAAGAGTGTGGTTCCCAGGCAGCAAACTTTTTTTTTTGTTGAGATACATGCGCGTCCAGGGACTGGTTGTTAATTTAATTTCAAGTCACTGCCAAACTGCTGTCCAAATTACAATTATAGAAGTGCAAAAGATGGAGACAAATATAACATCAGTGTTGTCTCACCACTTTTCTATGAATGAAAAGAAACATGTTATAATGAGTCTATACCAATTTCGATTTGATATTTTTGGATGCAACATCGAGTCTAGCATAACGCTGTTATAAATAAGATAACAAGAAAATGGATACAGTAATCGAATTTTCGCTTGCAAATCAATATACCTAGGTATAAACAATTGTTTAGAAATTAGTTTTTGTCAAAATTTATCGATTTAAACCAAATTTGGTAATGGAAATCCGCAAAATTTGATATGATTTCGTACGAAAAATTTGCGCAAAAACAACTCAATGATTTCCTAGTAAATTTATTAAACTAGTTCGAATCAGATTGGATAGCTTTCGAAATCGTTCACTATTATAAGTAAATAGACGTAAAACGATAGTACTACTGAATTTTTTCACTGTATATGTTTGACGGAAACTGCGTCACAACTGAGAGGCATTCCAGGTTTCAAACCTAATCAAAAATTGCTAAAATTTCGCACAATGTATCATGGTTTCTCTTCTTCCTATTTTTGCGTGTAGTATAAACCAACTCTTGATCGTGACAATTTTTTGCGTTTCAAATAACTATTATAGAGACCAAAATTGCTTCATTGATGTTATTAAAATTGTCTTACAAATACATTTATTTACATGCGAAAGCAATTAAAATCTATTCCTATAACTATTTTTCAGTTTGAATAACAGTGTTGATATGTTACTATTTGTGACAAAAAAACACAATATAAATTCTAAATAAATATAAGTACACTAAGGTCGCTTATTAAGCGGTTTTTTACGCGGCACGTATCACCCGCGTAAAAAGCGACTTTAGTGTATATAAATGACCCGCTACAAATGAGGTAAATCCTATTAAAATAAGCATTCAATTTACCTCAATTTAATGTGGCATAGAAATAAAATAATTCATTTCATCTTTAGTTATTGATTATGAAATATCTGAATAGAATGTATTTTTGAAGATTATTGCTTTGTCACATATCACAACAAAAACAACCAGACAAACAACAAACCAGAAAACGTTTATATGCAGGTTTTTTTTTTTTAAATTGCATCGAAATACTTTTTTCTGTAAATGCAACCGAAATTATTTTCTTTTCAAGTGTCCACAAAAATAGAACAAATGTATCAAAGACCTCCAAGATATGGTACTTATTTTGAGGAATTGTTCATCTATGTAATGTCATCATGGAAAAAATCCAACTTCGTTGCCGATTGGACTGCTCCTGGCTCCATTTGATAAAAGTTTTATTTTTCCCCAAAAACCTTATTTTCGGTTAATTATAGTTACAAAACAATAAGATCTAGAGATAAACTGATAGAGATAGAGATAAACCGTGGTCCCCGTGGCTCTGTTGATAGCGATGTCGGTCGGCTAGCTCTCCCACACGGTTATGATATCGGGTTCGATTCCCGATCGAGTCGAGGATCTTTTCGAGCTGGAATTTTCTTGACTCAGCACTGGGGCACGGTGTATCGTTGTTACTCATCCTACACATACAAAATGTGCCAAAAACAATATCGATAACAAATTTTCTCAACTAATCTAGTTGATCGAGACCGCTATTAGCCCCAAGGCTAAGCATGCGATATTGTTGTATGAGCTGATACATGTTTTTTGTATAAATTGATACATGTTTTTTGAAAAAAATTGGTCTTGCCATAAAAACATTAATTTTGAGCAGCAGTGCAGATAAGGATTGCTTGCATTTAAAAATTAAATTGTGTTTTTCGGAAAGTATATTTTGATATCATGTCAATTGAAAATTTACATAGTGTTTCTAGGAAAATTTCAGACCAAAATACTCAGTGGTATTAGTAATTTCTTTAAAATTCCGAATAATTTTTGAAAACAGCTTGTCCCCGTAGTTCTGTGGTTAGCGATGTCGGTCGGCTGGCTCTCCCACACAGTTGTGATATCGGGTTCGTTTCCCGATCATGTTGAGGATCTTCTGGAGCTGGAAATTTTCTCGACTCAGCACTGGGGCACGGTGTACCGTTGTACTTACCTTACAACATGCAAAATGTGCCGAAAACAATATCGATAACAAATTTTCTCAACTAATCTAGTTGATCGAGACCGCATTAGCCCCCCAGGCTAGCGTGCGATATTGTTATTGTTGTATAAAAATGCTATTGATGATTGAAAATATTTTTTGAATTCAAAACAATTTGTGTGATGTGTGTGTCTACGGAAAAGTTTTCGAGAGTAATTTTGTCCACCCAAAAAATATACACTAAAAAAATCTAAACAAAGATTTTATTTTTAAATTTTATTTCATTTTTACTTTTTATTTTTCTAAATTCTAACAAACATCAATGTTTAGATAGTATTGTGTAGTTTTCATAAAAAAAAATTAAATTTTTAAGTGGGTTTTTTAATGAATGCAAGTTGTATTCATATTAATTTTTTTGTTGTTGACTTATTTATTTGACACGGCAAAATACCGCTAGGTTTATGGTGCAAATACAAAATATAATATAAATGAAATATACTCCTTTATTGATTATTTTTCGCTTCGTTTTTATTATAATTGTGGGAACATTTTGGCTGGTACTACGCGTTGTGCTCTTCTTCCGGGGAGGGGAACAAACACTCCTTCCTGCCGCCAGATCAGGCTCAATAGTATCGTTTTCGCTGGCTAAGGTCTCGCTGTCTCTTCCGATCGAGGTATTGTTCATTCGGAGTCTTCGTACTGTCTCCCGTTCCACGGTTTTAAAGTCGTTACTATCGGTATCGGGTGAGGTGTCCTCAGCTGGCGCTTCGGTATCTTGTGCTTATGTTTTTTTTCCGTTGCTGTTTTGGCTGTTGGCTGCTTTTCATTTAGATTAATGTAGTTGTCTTTGTTGTTTCCGATGATGATGACGGCTTTGTTGATGGTTGTTTATTTATTTTTTCGTCGTTGGGTTTCGAGGATGACGAACTTTGTTTTACTGCTTCATTGCAGGGTTTCCCAGCTGGACGTTGATTCTTGTAGGTAACCAAGCTTTGTTCGGAGTAGGTTCGGTCAGCAAACGTGGCGAAACTTGGTATTGGTTTGGATAAACGCATACGCACGATACGTACGCCGTTGTAAACTTCCGGGAAAAAAAATCCAAGTATCGTGTCTAATAGACAAAGCTTCTCCATACTCGCCTATTATACGTTCTATTGACCTCGGACTAAACGATCTTGGATGGTCATGGATGCGTACATCAATGGCATTGTCTTCCATGTACACCGTAATAATTTGATTGCTCATTCCGAATACGATGTTTCATGTTGTTTTCGATAATAAATTTTTCAACTGCATCGAGTAACTAGAATGTAATCAATACACCATTACGAACTTGATGCATTTGAATACTATCGACTTAATCGATATTGATTTTCATCTCGCTTTTCACACAGGATGCAAAATCAATTACGGCAGTGATAGCTCGCAACACACAAAGACCACCTTCCGAGTTTGCCTTTCGCAGCTGTGCTACAATAGTATTGCCTTCCATTTCTTCCATCAAGTGGAAATATTACCAATATTGTTTTCGAACGGTAGCAAATTTAGCAGAACTGCATTTAAACAAGTGTAATTTTTTTACTGTGTACGACAAATAAATAACCGGAGCACATAATTGTATTTATAAAGAAATTACTTCGATCATCTAGAGTTGATTTCCGGCCTCAGGGATTCATGACGGTCCTGAAAATACGCATTTTGGCTGTTTCAGTTTCTAGAGCGCTTAGTAATGCTTTATTAATTCATTACATTAAGTTAAAAAATTTTGTTTGGTCATTTTTTTTTATTGGCTTGAATCTTGCTAAAACTATCTTAGAATCAAAATCTACATCGCCCAAGTACTGATCTCAACTCAAAATTCGTTTAAATCAATTTTTACCGAACAACTTTTTGTTCCAAAATCACAATTTTCGTTTATTTTGGCAATGCTTTTTTTTTACTTTCGAGGCTTTGTAAACTAGTACCAGTTACCTATGAGCGATATCGTGTTTCAAATTTAAAGTATAGAGATCACTGCATCAAGTTTCGACCGTTACAGCGTCTCTACAGCACGTGATTACTCACAATTTCCCTTTGTTTAGTCGATCAGCCGTTCTCGTTGTATACGTTCTTTGTTTTCGTTTTCCTGTACTTTTAAACTGTGAGTTATATTCAAAAACACGTAAATATGATTGACAATGTGTACAGTGACCACATAGGCAGTAAAAGAAGAAGTACCAGAACAACCCGGAGTGAAATTAGTAACCGACACCGGCCTAACCGCCATGCGTTCAAAGGCGATTCGATGTACGTTAGTACCTCGGCGAAAAAATTAAAAACTTCTGATTTAAACCGTAATCACGATGTTGATAGGAATTTCGGCTACTGTTTCGCTGTGTTTACTGCTCCTTCTGAATTAATGGTCAATTGCTTCAAAAACGATTTCTAGCGGTAAGACTATAGTTGATACTAGTTGACCCGGCAAACTTCGTCCCGCCTATTTTAGAGTTTAATTTAATAATTTTTAACATTTCAAATTCATTGATTCCTTGCGATTTGTTTATATCGTTTGAAATGATTGGTTTTATCGGAATGACAACATCCTCGATTTTTGGCTTTTGTACATCACCTCTATTCCGGAAATATATTGAATGCATTTCAGTTATTTTCGTTGTTTTCCAGAAACTGAAATTGGTCATCTTCGAATTAAAAATGGTGTCCAGGGTCAATGCTTGGCTTCTATACATCATTTCGATTACGGACATATTCATATGTATTATTCGGTTATTTTTGGTTATTTCCCAGAAGTTGCCATTTTCCAATTAAAACTGTTGTCTAAGGCCAATTTATAGCCCCTTGCATCATTCTGGATCCGGTGATACACATATTGGATGGTATTTGGTCACTTCAGGCTATTTTTTAGAAACCGTAAGTCTCCATCTTGGATTCTAAAATGGCATTTGGAGACAATTTCTGACCCATGTGCGTCATTCTGGTTGAAAACACTCATATTGGTTAGTATTTTGTCATTTTTGGCTGTTTTCCGGATACCGCCATCTTACAATTCAAAATGTTGTCTGAGGTCGATTTGTGGCTTCAGTGCATCATAACAATCCCGGAAATACCCATATTGGGTGGAATCTGGTCATTTGCCGCTGTTTTTCGGAAATCGGAAGTCGCCATCTTGGATTTCAATGGTATTTGAAGTCATGCCAGAAGAAGAAAGGGTGTCGAAACATTATGGACATATTTGTTACCTCTAAAAACATTCACATACCAAATTTGGTTGTATTTGCTTGATTGGCTCTCGAGCTGTGCGAAATTCGTGTTTCATTTGTATGGGACTCCTCCCTTCCAGAAGAGAGAGGGGTGTCAAACCATTATGGATATATTTGTTACCCCTTAAAACATCCACCTACCAAATTTGGTTCCATTTACTTGGTTAGTTCTCGCGATGTGCAGAAATTTGTGTTTCATTTGTATGGAACCCCTCCCTTCCAGAAGAGAGAGGGGTGTCGAAACAATATGGACATATTTGTTACTCCTAAAAACATCCACATGCCAAATTTGGTTCCATTTTCTTGGTTAGTTTTTAAGATTTGCAGAAATTTGTGTTTCGTTGATATGGGACCTTTCCCTTCCAGAAGAAGGAGGGGCTCAAACCATCAGAGAAACCTTTCTCGGCCGCTAAAACTCCTACATACAAATTTTCACGTCGATCGGTTCGGTAGTTTCCGAGCCTTTATGGATCAGACAGACAGACAGACAGACCGGACTGCATTTTTATAGGTATATATTGAGGCTGATGTATTCGTTATTACCTTAATCGAAGGCTTGTCGGGTCTGTTTGCCGTTTACGGTGCTCTTGGGTTAACCGTTGGACCGAACATGTACGAGTTTTGCGTGGGATCGGACGTCAACCGCGCTGAAATCGCTAAGCATCGCATGTCCGATATCGCGAAAGAGGCTGGGCGCAGCCTTACATCAGACAAAAAAATAGGAAGAAGATGAAAATTTAGCCCAGGAAGGACAACTTTACGGCGCAGGGATAGCTGACTGAGGCTAAACAAAATATTAGGGGTTTTATTATTACAATTCTTTAGATTTATAGCATTTTGAAACTCTAAACGCGTTTTCTCAAAACCATGTTTTCAAAATCGGCGAGCAGTAGAACTGAAACAGTTTACATCCGATTGACCTGGAATTTAAACTGTAGCTTCTTCATTAGATTATCTAGTAAAGTACACACGATTTTAGCGATTAATTAACAACAACAAAAGTTATAAACGATTTAAGTTGATTTTTTTTTTGTCGAAAGAGAATTTTTATTTCCGAACCGTTGCCATTTTGCGAAAAAAAGTTCTAAAAATATAACCATGTGTTCTTCACTAGCGACATTATGTAGATAACGAAAAAAAAATTGTTTTGGTTATAAGTGGAGTTGGGAACGACTTCTACTGCTCGCCGCGGAAGAAGTTTTGAATAAAGGTTTACGGCAATCGCTGCACTGCCGCCATTTTGTAAAAAAAATACAATATTTTTTTGTATATTCTCCAAGAGTTGCTTAATCCAATGATATATTATTTATATACCTAACATCTCAAATGTCCTTTCAAAAAAATTATGAAAAAGCCTTGTTATTATGAGCATTTGGTGGATATTACCCCTTAAAATAAGGAGAGGTTAGCAGCACGGTCAACAATCACTATGCGGTTCCTGTTTGCTGTAGTTTTATTTTTCAAATTATCAGTGTTATTCACAAAAGAAATAGCAGAAATAGTACGTTATAGTAGAACTGTGTGTGCCGTGTACGAATGTGATGAACGGACCTCGTCTAAGTGGACTATATTGTTGAATTTTATCAAACAAACAATCAAACTTAGGGCCTATTTATGTGCGGTTTGAAACTATAGGTATGAAAAAGATAGCACAAGTGTGTTTTGCGGAAAGACGGGTGAAAAACGCTATAGCTTGCATAGATACAGGCAACATGACCAAGCGAGTGATAAAAGAGGGAGAGCGAGACAGACAAAACTAACTAAGTATTTATTTGCATTTTCTACATTTTTTGGTGGATTGATTGCTATGGATCATTGCACGGTGACGTCACAATAAAAAAAAAAGGTTTGACAGTGCTCGCAGGTTTGTTTACATGGACTTTGACTCGAGTGAAAATGCGGAAGCGTGTTGTTAAAAATTGCTTTACTGTCTGGTAATAACGAATTCGCATAGGTGGATAATCTCGATCTTTTTCGTACTCGTATCATTCATTTTCACTCCTATCACTGGACGGTGAAAAAAAAATCTAACACCTAGTAAACAAACCCGTGGGAAATATCATAAAAGTGAGGTTATTTTTTGTATGCAATGATCTATGATGGTGTTTTGGTAGTGGTGTTCATGTTCGCTACGCCACTAGTTATTACTGCGTTGGAACTCGTGTGTGGGATGACGAATAGTTTTATATGTTCATTTTGATGTTTTATTGACGTGAAGCTTATTTTTTATCTTAGAAACCCATTATCGCTGTATAGGGAATGGGCAAAATTTTATTGTGCGCGACACTGTTCGTGTTTTGTGAATTCTCTAGCTTTTGAAATTCTTACTCATCGGTTAATTTTCAATAATTATGCTAAATTTTCATCACGAAACACGTCCGAAACGATAAAAAGAATAATGATTGCTTTAGCATTTTGCAAATAGATTACGAAAGTTGTATTGTATTGTTATGCTCATACGCATTTTATCTAACTATCGGGCTTTGAATGCATGCATATTGCCAAATTTTTAATTTAATAGGAATATTTTCTCTTGCGCCAAAGAAAACGACGTCAAGTCGTCTACTCACCAATCTCCGCGAAAAAAACGGATTTATAAATACTTCGGCCGTGACTCGTGTCTATGACGCGCATAGCATTTACGATAATACTATGATTTCGTCGAGCTTTTTTACAGATAACATTCAGTAAATTAATGAAACAGAACCAATTGAGCCATAGGTCAGATAACTGAAAAATAAGTTAAGACCAGAGCGATTTATATTTGTCGAGTGTGTATATCCGTGGGATCGCATAGCGTTTCATACTTTACACTTTACGCGGAGGTAATGTGAGTGGCAAGGCGTCAGCATGGATAGAATTTTTGTAAGATTGTGTAGTCGACTGAAATGAATAAAAAATATTTCTCGGAAGTGGTATAATGATTTCGCGCGCAGATGTCCGAATATTTAGTTTGTTCCAAATTGGTAATATGTCCCGTCACCTCGCGTGCGCTTTATTTTTGCTGTGATACATTAGCAAACAGAATAAATTAGGATCGCATTACGACTTTCGGGGCCGATATAATGAACTCATAGGCGCGATATATGTTATTATGAACCCGGCACCCTGCTGCAAACCTTTCCCGTATCCTTAACATCCCAGTAATTTTTCGTGGAAGTGCAGAAGTGTTCTCGGCTTCCAATTAAGCAAATATCATGTCAACATATTCCCATTCACAATCCTTCATTGATCTGCATTCGGATGCGGTCGGCGCTGGTATTGCCCAATATAGAGATTGAGATAATCAGTTTTTACACATTGAGGCATGTTTGTCCCAAGCATCATCTGTTGGTTCTCTGAGTAATTACAGCTGATCAGGCAATAACGGAGAAGCAGCCGCGGGCGGTCAATCATGTTCAAGCTCAGCTGGATCAGTCTTAAAACAAAGTGACTATATGTTTGATTTTGTGTATTTCCCATAGGGACCAAAAATTTTCAAAACGTTCAAAACTTCTTGGTCTCAAGTGATCGCAACAAAACTCTTTAGAACTTTTAAGTAGAACCTATGCAAAGCAAAGCCTTGGTGCTACATTCCGTATCGGAACTCGATCTTCTGTTTATTATACACAGACTTCGCAGCCAACTGTTAAGTGTACAGGACAATTGCGGGGCTAGCGCTACGATCCTACTGACACTAACAGTCTCTCCCGAGCCGAGACTCGAACCTGCGACGACTGGCTTGTGAGGCCAGCATCGTACCTCGAGACCAGCTGAGAGTAGAACCTAAAACCTTGAAAATAAACAAGGACTCAGCTAGGGAGCTAATGGAACTATTAAGATACCGTGCAAAAAATTTGAAAAAAATGTTTTTTCTTTCTATTTTTTCTTACGTTTTATTTATTTGTTTCCACCTGTAAAGCCACGTATTAACCTTTTAACCACACTTTTTTTCTGAAAGCTCGTCAATAAAGTTTCTTTCAATGTTTTTTATTCTTATTTTCTTCTATCTGTCATGCTTTATCATTTTTGTACTCCCACAAAACCACACAATTAAACGTTTTTCTTGAAGCCTAATCAGTAACGTTTATAAAAATATAATACATTTGATAATTATTCTGTTATCATAATAAAAAATAACAGATTTAAAATTTTTCTTGAAAAAAGTGCGTTTTTTGGCCATTTTTAATGATATATCCCAATATCTCAAGTATAGTACCTGCTACAGCCCTGAAATTTCAATTTTTTCTTCGTTAAAATGTCTACTTTCTAAAAAACCTAAATTAATCCACCTAGCGGTCAGACCCCCAGCCTTACTCATTCAAACTTATTATTTGTAAAAATAGATTCACATGAACGCTTCAATCCAATAAATGTGTATTCACTTTTTGGGTTCTAAAATAATGATGTTGTAATAGAAGCATAAAATATGAAATTTGACGTAATGTTAGTGCTTAAGGAATAGCGAAATAAAAGAAATGACTCTTAATTTCGAACTATTCAATCACGAGCGATACCGAACATTCAAATGGTACGATACCACATTTAAATTATATTGTGGCCACATATATTGATCAAAGCAGGTATAGTTTTAAATAGCCTTTGAATTTCTTTTCTTTCCATAACTTTTGAACCACATATCAAATTGTTATGAAGTTTGTTATTTGTAAGTTTGAGAGATGACTCGTTCGTATGACACTAGTTATGTTCAAATAAGTCATGTAATTTTCGAGGTAATAGAATTTCGTTGTTTTATTAACAATTTAATACATAACGGTTGCTTAGTTCGGTTATAATCAAATGAAATGGGAACGTGTAGGGCAGCCAAACTTTGAAACAACGTGTTAAATCACACACACACACACACACACACACACACACACACACACACACACATACACACATACATACAGAAAATGCTCAGCTCGTCGAACTGAGTCGAGTGATATATGCCATTCGGCCCTTTGGAGCACTTTTATACTTCCGGTTTTGCGGTGATTGCTATAGCTTTCTAAGAGAATGGCAAAAAGTTAAAAAAATTATTAATTAGGAGTAAAATATTCGTGCTGAAGAAATAGCGAAATAAAAGAAATGACTTTGAATTTCGTACACTTCAATCACGAGCAATACCGGGAACGTACGAATAGTACAATACCAAATTTAAATTTTGTTTTGTTGATGACATATGTTTTGATCAAAGCAGTTACAGTTTAAAATAGTCTTTGAATTTCGTTTCTTTTCATAACTTTTGAACCACATATCAAATTGCTATGAAGTGAGTATGAGTGTTTAATCACTATAAAATTCATCAATTAACCTTTAACTAGCCCGTTCATTTGATACCAACATTGTTCAAATCGGTTGTGTACTTTCTGAGATAATGAAGTTTCGTGATTTTCATACTTTGATTCATTACAGACAAAGTAACAGACCGATTACATTGAAATTCAATAGGGTGTTATGAGGCAGCTAGACCTTTCATTTGACACTAATTTCGTGGAAATCGGTTCAGCCATCTATGAGAAAAGTGAGTTAGTTTAAGTAGTCTTCGGAACATATTTCTTTTCAAAGCTGGATTTCACATTTTTAAACATAACAGGCAAAGTAATAGTCCGATTGCAAAAAACAATCAATAGAGTCTTATGGGGTAACTAGACCTTCCAAATGACACGGTTCAGCCATCTCTGAGAAACATGAGTGAGATTAAACACTCTCCAAAACACGTTTCTTTAAATAACTTCTGAATCACACGTTCAATCCTCATGAAACTCAATATTTAAGGGTTTTTAAGTAGCCCGTTCATTTGAAATCAATTTTGTTAAAATCGGTTTAGTAGTTTCTGAGATAATGATGTTTCGTGATTTTCACATTTTTAAACATAACCTCTAAACTAAAAATCCGATTGCAATGAAATTCAATAAGGTCTTATGGGGCAACTAGACCTCTCATTTGCATATAATTTCATGATGATTGGTCCAGCCATCTCTGGAAAATCGAGTGAGATTGGGAGAGCGTTACACACACACGCACACATACACACACACATACACACACACATATACACACACATACGCACACACACACATACAGAAAACGCTCAGCTCGTCAAACTAAGTCGATTGATATACGAGATTCGACCCTTTGGAGCACTTTTATACCTTTGGTTTTTCCAGTGATTGCTATACCTTTCTAGGAGAAAGGCAAAAATATGAGGAGATGGCTCGACGACAGTAACATTTCCGATTTTTATCCGCCTGAAATCCTGTAGGGCTCTACTAATTATTCCGGTTCCGAATGTAGCCGAAATAAGTATCATTCTACAGTCGAATTCACCTTAGAAGTGAAAAAAAAAAACAACTTATATAAGATTAACAGTGTTACGAAATTGATAAAAATCCATACATTAGGCACGCAATACAGTAATGCTGTTGATTGCCAAAATATTATTATTTTGAGCAAAGAAATGGCGTAAAAATCTTCAGGTTGTATTTTTTTGCTGACAGTAAAAGCCTTTGTACTAATTCGTTTCAGCAGATATCATTTGGAAAAGACCACATTTCACTTCTAGGTGGATCCATTCGTGTTTATTTTCATTTCACCATGGTCAAACAATCATCATTATTTAACAAAGCTTTTTGTATATTTTATAGAAAAAATTAGGATATTTTCAAAATGAATTCTTTGAGAAATTTAATTTCTACATTATTTTTTTATTTATGTTTGTCAATAATCATCGATACCATTTTACATATTTTCAATCATCAATACCATCTTTTTTTTAATATTCCTTTTATTAGAATGCTTTGAAAGTCTTTTTCCAAAGCTTGGCAATGAAAATTGCGCTCTTGTATTTGTGTAAAGTTTCTTTTATTTCATGATTCTGGTCTGTTTAAATTCAATTAATCTTTTGCATTATTTTAATTCGCTAATAACTGTCCTATTAGCTTTTCCAGTTTCCTTTTTTAGCACTTCAACTTTCGTTCACATGGTCTTTCAAGAGACAAAAAGATTCCAGATGTATGAAAGTGCGTAGAAAATTTTCTCTTTAGTTTTCTTCAACTCTGCATGGCCTGAACCTGAGATCCAGTAAAGTGATTTTTCACTGAGGGAGTGGAAGAACGCATTCCTGTGCTGTCTTAAATTTGCAAATAGAAGCTTGACGTGAGTATAGTGCTAGCACAGACTAACAGACGTAACACTGAAACCAAGCTTCATCGCCACAAAAAACGATCATTTCAAATTTTCATTCAAACAACAGTCGTCGCGCGACAACGCCGTCTGAGGCGCTGTCATGTTATCTCATACATTTTTCTTAGTTCCCAATTTAACACATGCACGTACGCTAGCGCTGTTGTCGAAATGTAGGACGCAGCGCGAACACGGCAGTAGGTGGTGCTAGTGCTACTTACATAAACTACTGTTATCATGGATGGAACGACGGATTGATCGTTAATTTGTTCAAAGCGTTATATCTGCTAGTCTGTGGTGCTAGCCTCACTATCACAGAAAATGCAAATATTCCTTTGAAGATTCACTTGGGGAGAATATAGGAATTCCTTAGTTCAGAATGCTGTGAGTCGGTATCCCATGAGGCAAAATGTATTAATACCTAAACCGGTGATTCAAGATCAAGCTCGAAAGTCCGTATAAAAACCGGTCAATATCTTTCTCATGGTGTATAAAAAGACCTTTCAATCCAGGAATTATCTTCGAAAACAGTTCGATAACAAGTATGAATTTCATTGGTTGAGGGATTGAAAGGTGGATAATGTTCTGTAGTTAATTTTTTAAAAAACCTCAACGAGAGTAGTTCCCATAATCCACAATCAAGATCAGCAGTCTTTAGCAGGTTTTGTATAATACTGCTGCAGATAACTGCTGATAAGGTAGTCATACAGTATATAAATACGAACAGAAAAAGCGTGCAGAGAAACGTGAATTATCTCATTATCATTCAACGATCATGAAAAAAATGCCAAACTGTTTTATTTTTAATTCTTCTTCACTTGCAGAGCATGTCACAGCTACAGTCAATCTTGTTGCCTGGTGTTGAGTAGAAAAGCAATCGACCTAGCCACAAACAACTAGGTTCAGTTCCTTACTTGTTGTGCAGTGTGAGTGTGAGTGAGCAGACAAGTCAAAAAGCAAAAAATAACTTTTGAATTATGCTGTTCTGCATGTGAGCGAATCTCGACTATGTGAATGCTAGACATAGCGAAACAATTGCGATAAATCTGGTGCAAGGTTTACACGGCACGCTAGCCGTAACGAATCGCTCTCAAATCAGAAGCGGCTCCGGTTAATCAGAGACACGCTCTCGATCCTGAATTGACCAGGAGGGGAAACCAGAACCAACAGCGGACGTTTCAAGCGATTCGATTCGATTTGCCTGATAACCGTAAGTACAAATCGTTTCCGTTGATAATCCATTTAGATTACATGGTTCAACTAACAGCATTATTGCAACCCATATCGATATATGGAATCGTGTCCCGTCCCGCGGAGGACAGCATTCAGATCGGAAATCATCCCTGTGCCTTCGGAAATGGTTGGAAATTGGAATTGTTTAAAATTTTCACGTATCACACATTCAGCGCTGCTCAGTCGAACCAGCAGCTGTCTGATTGAATTCCAGATCAATTATTCAAATCTAAATTATTGAATTTCGGGCAATTTTCGCATACACAAAAAACGTATTTTTTGTGTACTTTTTGTTATAGCGTACCAAAAGTTACTTCTATATTCGAATTTATTTTTCCGAATGCTACTATTCTTTATCAACAGTGAAAAATATATCTACAATAGCCCAGATGAACCAAACAAAAAAATAACAAAAATAAAATATTGCTTAAGATGAAACTCTTTCAAATCATTTGTTTTGCTTCGCATTACCCAGAAACAGAGCGAGGGAAGCAACATGAAAGAAAAACAGGGATTCATTAGAGAATAACATAATACTTTGCAATGGAAGGGAAGTATCTTGTTTGGGCGTGGGCCATCCTGCCGCAGAAATATCAGCGAAAGTAGGTTACGTTGACTAATTTAATATTTATAATATTATTAAGCCGCAACGTCTGAGAAAGTATTCGCTTCAGTATTTCAGTTGGCTGCTTGCCATGCTGGTCTTATATATACAGCAAACAATGATTGCGGTCGGTACCTGAGGCGCTGTGTTTATTTTGATCGCAGGCTTTAGAATGTGTGTTTTTTGTTTGTTCTGCCCTTGGAATCTATTGTTGTTTCGAGCAAAATGCGAACGTGAATAGATGACTTATGTTCAATTCGATTCTAAATTAATATTATTTGAGCATTGTAGTTTTCATTTCTAATGTCAGATCCCTTAAATTGGCCATTACTTCGGGAATAACTTTGTAATGTTAGTATATAAATTCATTGTAATAAATTCTCGTAAAATTGGTCAAGATAAACGGAAATGAAAGTATGGAAAATATTTAAAAAATATCATTCTCATTCATTCAACCAACCTCTTTCAGTGGTAAAATTTCCTGAATGGATTTTTTCGGAGCCGGGTAATAAGACGACAATTTATTTTTGAATATTTTTCCACAAAAACAATATTTTTTTAATTTTTATAGTTTCAGAGTTATGTTTTTTTTCCTTTTTTTCGTGCTCGCATGACGCACACATTATAAGTTAATTTTTAAAGCAAGTCATGTGAAGGAATCAGTTCAATTTGAGTTTTCCAGAAATAATTGATTATTACACTGTCGGGTTAGATCATTGCATTTGCACACACAAGAGATAGATAGAATAGGTGCTCTGATAACCCTAAAATTGCTATCCCACGTACTTATAATTAGAAATCCGCCAGGCGTATCGTCGAGATGTGTTCGTAACATTCAACTTCCAAATATTTACTTGTTCATAGTCAAAGGCCAGAAGCAGACACCAGATAGCAATACAGAAAAACGATTGAGTCGAGAAATTTATATCCTCTTCCAGAGTGAAATATCATTATATCTCATTTTTCCGCGCACGTACGTCGATTAAAAAAGAAATACGGCTTTGTTTTTGCTGCAGTGACAGAGGGCAATTTATTACCACACGTGATTTGATGGAATTGAAACATCAAACACAGACAAGCGATGTGTTTTGTGACTTCATAGTAGCATTATTTGTCACTGGGAAGAATGGCGTATAGCGAGCAATGGTACCTTATTGAGTTGCAATCCTGAACATTAAGAATCCAATTTAAAAATGTTTTTTTATCAGCTGCTGCCAAAAAAGTTGTTTTATCTTAATGCTTTTTTTTTCGAGGTCTAAAAAGCGACACAGAGAAAATATCTTATGCATTTATTCAAAGGTAAGTTTGATTTAAAAAAAAAATATTTTCAATAAAAGATGCAATGACAACAAGCAATGACATGTAACACATAATAAAAATATTTTCATAGTTGGAAGTCCTCAAAAAATTATTTTAAAAATTTTGATTTTATAATACCTTATTCTGTTCCTTTTTTCTCTGTTCAAACGTAGAAGATTGTGTCTCTGTTCGCTTTTTTCACCATGATAAACAATTAAGAAATACAACCTCTAACTGATGAGGAGCAAATGTTATCGAAAAGTTGTTTTCTAGTATAGTATAAAAGTTGATTTAAGAAAAACAGCTTATGAAGGTTGCTGGTAAAAAGAATTACTGATTGTACCTATAGCAACGATCAAGTAAAAACTTATTAACTATTAATGGCAGTTTTACCCGTTTTTTTTCCATTCGCATGAACGAAGGTTACCCGTCCAAAATCAGAAAAACCTGAGACAGATAGTTTTCCCAACCGAAAACATAATCCACAATTACGTATGCAAATCAAGAGAAATAAATAAGACTCGTTATAGCGGATTAGGGTTATTAAAATTTCATGACCAAGGACTTTCACTCTTCGCTCGGTGCCGGTGCTTGTAATTTGCTCGCACCACGCCACAACATGGAATCAGCACCGATGGCGTACATCAACGCTATCCGAATGTCTATTGGGTTTTCCTTTTTCAACTCTAGCCGTCAACTTGTTGTATGATCCAATTTTGCACTGATTACAATATTCAACCAAAAAAATGAACTACCTCAATATAATCAGCTTATATGTTTGACAGACATTCATTGCTATGTCTTTCGTCTGTGTGCGACTGTCCTGCACCAAGCGAAGTTTACGGTCGGGCCGGCGGACTTTTGTTCTCGTACTTAAGCTGTGTAATTCCTACCGAGTGCATTAACCAATGAAGTGGCCGCACCAGTTGCAGTTCAATTATAGGCGACTTGTGTCATCCACATTTGAGGGAACCAGCTTACTGACACTACAATGAGTGACAATATTGCATTTGCCTTATGTTTTTTTTTTTCGGTTTTCAGCAGCAAATATTTTGACGGTTCGATTAAAGTTTTTATTACTAACTAGCTGAATTTACCCGGCCTTGCTCGTGTAAAAATTTCTGCTTTTTCTATAATTTTCTATATTTCCATATATTTTTTCCAACCCATCATTTCAAATAATATTTCTATTTTAGTTGTAAACTTGCTTATATACCACCTTTTTTGTTGATTAATAATCGATGCGGAAGTAGTCCAGCTGGGTCGAGTGAGTTCGAAAATTCCCTTGGAAAATGGATTGCCTCATCAGCATCTTCGACGGTATCGATTTTATCGATCAGACATCATATTCCGGTCCCTAGACATCAAGAGGTACCTTCATGCCCTCGGTCATGACCGACCGAGGGCATGAAAGTACCTCTTCAAAAAGTTTCCATAGGGCACTAAAAGACCCGACTTTCTTATAAATTAAAACCCCTTCCCTCTTTGATAGCTGCCTTTCTCTTTTCGACATCATGTTCCGGTCTCTGGAAAAGAATTTTCGGTCTCCAGACATGACTAAAAACTATCGTGATCATTCAGAAAGCTCCTATAATGCATGAAAAAAACTTCATTTTCTGACCAGTTAAGACCCCCTTCTCCTGTGGGGGTTGCTCCTTCCTCTTCCCAATATTTCTATGACCCCTTTCTCTGTACAAAGAATACGTATGCCAAGTTAGGTTGAAATCGGTACAGTCATTCGAGAGTTATGCTGGAACATACATACATAAATACAAAACATTATTTAAATAAATAGCTGGATTCTAGGAGCTCTTATCTTATTTGATCGAATCTCTTAACCAAATTTTAATTCGGTAATAGTTGAGCTTCAGCAACTTTTCGAAACATATTTTTTATCCAAACCGCTAGATTGGACTCTCCGTTATCAAATTATGCAAGAAATTTGTCAAGAAATCGTTCCAAAAACGGATCAAAGCAGGTTGGATGTTTTAAAACACTTCTCTAGAAACATTTGCACGAAAGGCGTTTTCGGCTGCAAACAGACGTCACTACGTTTCAAAAAAGGCCGATATTTGGAAATATATGATCAGTTTTCGTAAGACGAGGTCATTCCGATTCCAAAAATACCCATATTGCCAAGGATATAATTCAATTATTAATTTGCGCAGATTTCTAGAAACCGGAAGACGGCTACACAAGTTTCAAAGTATCGTCAGACACCGATAACCGGTTCTCAAGAGTTATTTTTGCTCCGAAAATACCATTATTGGCGGTTTGTAAGCGTTTGCCACAGTTTTAAATGGCTTCCTAGAAACCGGAAGTCGCCATCTTGGATTGAAAATGGCATCTAACATCATGTTTCGGTCTCTGGACATCAACTTTCGGCCTCCAAATATGACCAAGAACCCGAAAATCATCAAATTTCATTGAAAGGTTTCCATTATGTATGAAACTTTATTACTTTTGATCCCATCCTTCTTTAAGGGTGACCCTTCCCCCTATCCAATATTTCTATGACCACTTCCTTTGTACAAAGAACACGTATGCCATGTTTGGTTGAAATCGGTTCAGGCCTTCGACAGTTATACTGGAATATACATACATACATACATACAAAACTTCTCTTTTATATAAATAGAAGAAGAAGATTATCAACCACAGATCAAAGCTCAAGCAAATTGTAGCTGAAAGATCGAAAAAACATTGGTTTCGGGTGTTTCCAGATTTGAGAACTTTCAAGTTGGATTTTATGAGTTTTTTTCTGATTAAAAAATGATTCTATCTTAAAAATGCCCGGGTCAGATAATATCTGTACGCAGTCGAACTTTGGATGTTTCGACTGAAATGTACGTCACGGTTCGTTTTCTTTCAAAGAAGTTATACAATAGCATTATAACATTTGCCAGTAAGATACCACACATTCGTACGGGTCAGCAGGTAAACGGAAATGTTCAAAACACGCATTCACGCGACAGAGGTGTCGCAAATTAAAACTATAGTACACTCGATAGCAATTGAAGTTTGCTACGAAGATCGTACACATCCGTATGGGTAGCCAGGAAACGTTAGCTAGTAAAATTTGTTCAATACTATTGTTGATTTACCGCATACTGAAACGGCATGATAGTTATACGATGCACCATTGATATATTTTGGCTAATAATTTTGCACGAACGCGATTGATAATATAAAATAATTCGTTAACCTTTTTGATGTTTTCGTTGAGGAAATGAGCATGTAGTTTGGTAAATGTATAGCCATTAAATTTATTAAAATTTATTGGTCCAACTGATGTTAAAATCAAAGACGTGCCAGCGTGTAGTTTTGTAGCTGCCTTCGAGGAACGGGTATATCTACAGAGCCTAACAGAGAGCTGCAAACGATTTGTAATTTGAGTAATCCAAACACAAAAAGCCGTTGAAGTAGTTTTCAACGGCAGGTCACGTAGAGCGTATTTTATTAAGTTCTTTTGTATAGCAAACGCCTTTAGAGTGATCATGAAGATATACCCGTTAAATCTGACTTTAAAGTCAATGATAACACCCATTGTTTACTCGAGGAAGACTACTGGGACCTATTGTACAGTAAAAAATGTAAAGGATTGTGTAAGGTTGATGATTATATCACGGTATTTTATGGTATCAACTTGCACGCCACTCAATGTGCTTCAGCGCATGAGTGCGTCAATATCCTCCTGAGAGTACAGCAGTCAATTTTGAATTTAATTACACATTATAACATGAGTTTTGTGGAACGTTGACGGGTACACAGAACTTCCAGACGGTCTCGAGGTACGATCCCAAGAAACACACAAAACATGTTAGAAAAGAATTCACAATAACAGTAGACCTATAAGAGTACTATAAGCGCAATTGAAAACTTGTGTTGTTATATTCTTATTCTCAAGATGTTCTTTCATAGCATAATTGTATTACATAGATTATTGAATATAAACTGATGCTGCTCGTCTGTAATTTGTGTTTATGATGTTATCAAAACTGCACAGAAAACAACTTATAATACATCATTTGCGAGAAGTTGTTTTTCATCAGTGATTCAACCACATTTCGAAAACAAGCTCGGTTTTTCCTGGTTTCGAAGATGTTTTTCAATAGCATGGGTGAAGCGAACAATAACTATCACATGAATGGCACTTGTTTTCCAGTTGTCTTCCAGATGTTTACACTAATAGAAAAACTGTGTATGAAATGCCCAGCCGAGGCAGCCGCACCAGTTCAATATTACACGCCTAATAACAATACTACGTACCTGCAAAGTGCTTTCCTTATGGTTGGTCTTAGTATTCAGCAGCCAACGCTAAATTGCTTGATCAAATTGTTATTAAAATTATTTGAACGATTTCAATAAAACTATTCGAGGTGGGTCAAGATGTGCCATGAAAAGATAAACAAAACGCTTGCATTGCAACCAATATCATTTCATTTTATGTTACCGTATATCTAACAATGTTTTCTAGCTTTATTATATTTTATGACTAGATAACGTTGAAACTATGCGAAAACAACTTTAATATTCAAGCTATACAAACAATCCATCTTGAAAGGTTGTACATTGCTTTTTATAATCAATTTATAATTAATTGAAAGTGCCACTGACGTGACGATTGTCGATCTAGTTGCACTGCGCATAACAATACATTTGCGCATGCGCTGAGTGAATGTTGTCATAGCAACGCAATTGCGCATGCGCTTTGTTATGGCGAATTCTGACCCACGAATGCGCGAATTTCTTTATTGCACTGGGTCAGTGCAGATCTACTCAAAAAAAAAACGACATTGCGATTTACTACGCATGTTACTACGCATGCGGTGGTGGGGTAAATTGACTCTTCGCAATGAAATAAATCAGCGAGCATTCTGTAATGCATAATCTGTTTCCCACTTATTGACAAATGGAAAACGGTATCCAATGAATGGCGCATGATTTTTTCAGAAGTAAAACACAATATTTCACCATGAAATTTGACGCGCACGTAGAACTTTGTATTACAAGCATCGAAAGGTTGATCTAATATTGTTTTTTTTTTTTTTTAATTTTCGCTATGGAAACGAATATTTATTCGAAACGCCATAATCACTATTTTTATTGCCTTTCTCCTAGAAAGGTATAGCAATCACTGCAAAAACTGAAGGTATAAAAGTGCTCAAAAGGGCCGAATGTCGTATATCACTCCACTCAGTTCGACGAACTGAGCATTTTCTGTATGTGTGTGTGTGTATGTGTGTGTGTATGTGTGTGTGTATGTGTGTGTGTATGTGTGTAAGTGTGTAACGCTCTCCCAATCTCACTCGATTTCCTCAGAGATGGCTGAACCGATTTCAATGCAATTAATTGCAAATGAAAGGTCTTGTTGCCCCATAAGACCGCTTTGAATTTTATTGTAATCGGATTTCTAGTTTAGAGGTTATGTATCAAAATGTAAAAATCACGAAACTTCAATATCTCAGAAACTACACAACCGATTTGAACCTACTTAACCGATTTAAACAAAATTAGGAGATAACCTTTGTTCCACATCAAAACTAATAGAGAATTTTAGCACAAGAAGAATCAACTGCAAGAAGCAACTTATCTACTTTGAAATCAGCGTTAACAGTGCTCGAAAATTTTTTTCACTCCCGGAAATCCGGTTTTCCGGAAATATGTTTCGAAATCAAAGATTTGTTGTAAAACATATTTGAGCAGAATTTAACGATTATTAGTGCAGAGTTCATCAAATTTCTTTCATTGGCTATATTTATGGTTTTGAGGGATTACACTGCACAGTGGTCCAATAAGGCAAAATGTGGAACTTAATTCCATAGTACCATTTTTGTACCTTACATTTGTTAGTTGCATTTAACACGGAGGTGTTGTTCGGAGGAGTTCTTAGGGCACACAAAACATACCTTTTTGCCAATGACCATACATCTCCAGGACTATTCCCTACAAAGTTATATCATATTTTAGCTTATTTTTTAGATAACATTAAGAACTTATAGGAGCTAGTGGAATCATGATGTCAATTCTTCTGGTTGAAGTGAAGCTAAAGTACTATAAGCTCTTGTAGATTCCATTAGAGTACGGCGGGCATATGTTACAGTAGGTTTTCTTCAATCGCATATTAGGCTTATTTCTACGATAACTTCAATAATGTAAAAAATGAGGAGTGGGTGGATTGGGACAAATGGGACTTATAACAGAGAACTCGAGCTAAACTTTGAGAAAAAGTATTGACATCATGATTCCATTAGCCCCTTGCTACATTATACGTTCTTGAAATTATCGAAAAAAATATGCTAAAATATGTTTAACTTTGTAAGAGGCCTTTAACAAAAACGTGTGTTTTAAATGTCGAAATGCTTCTTTGGAATAACGTTTTTTTGTAAAATGTATCTAACAAAAGTTAAGTACAAGAAACTTACTTTAAGGAACTTTTATATGCATAAAATACTCTGTAACTCTGTATCCAATGTAGATAGGGATATTATTTGTTCAGCACAGTTTCATATTTTTGCACGTTCTGAAACTTTGCCAAATAAACTATTCCTCTATATCTCAACACAAAAAAGTTAGTATTTTTAATATATGAAAACCTATTGTAACATATGCATATGCTATGGGTGGATTGGGACAAATGGAACCTACAAGAGTTTATAACACTTCAGCTTCACTTCAAGAAAAAGAATTGACATCACGATTTCACTTGTCCCTTTTAACCTATTGTTCTCGAAGTAAGGCCGATACAAATTTCATTTTTATTTTATGTCATCCCCCCCCCTTTAAAAATGTTGCAAATTGGAAGGGGAAGAAAAAAAAATTCAAGCCGTTTCGTTAATAGCGTATACCTATGTTTAACTTAGTAACAAACAAGTCCAGTGACAGTGAAAGTGTCATCAAAAGGCAAGCCAAATGATTAATTATGATAATAATATGATATTTTTCAACACACTTTTGCATGCAAGTTACAAACGTCGTAACTTGCACACAATTTTTTATGAAAGCTATTCTTTTTTTTCTTCTCAGTGTTATTAATTATTTGCCCTCCCCTTAGCTAACTTGAATAACCGTGGACATAAAAACTATTCAAAATTTGTATCAGCCTTATCGAAAAAATAAAATAAGCTAAAATATGATATGACTTTATGGTCTTCGGCAAAAATATGTGTTTTTTGTGCCCTAACAATTTCTCCGAACATCACTTTCGTGGTTTATGTGAAGAAAAAAAAAAAAAATCACTTTCGTGTTAAATGCAACTTACAACAATTTAGTGCAGAAAAACTAAATTTTAAGTAAGTTCCATATAATATATTTCATAACTTTGTACCGAACGAAGATAGGATTTAAAGTCATTCAACAAAGTTTCATATTTTTGAATCATCTTCAACTTTATTGAATAAACCATTCCTCTATCTCTTAACACAATTTTTTTTTTCATTTTTAGTATGGTAAACTTTTCATAATTTTTGACAATTTGCGATTATGCGGATCATTCATACAAACAATTGTTCCGAAGACATTATTAAGCTAGAATGAAGGTGAAAGGCGCTATGGAATCGGATTTTACTTTTTGCCTTACTGGACCACTGTGTACTGGGGTTTCTAGTAGCCATAGAAACAATTGAATAAAACAAAACCAAATAGGTACCATTCAATATGGATATTTTCAGAACCGGGATGATATTCAGAGTCTGAAAATCGATCCCAGTCGCCATTTCGAACTCCGGAATTCAGAATGGCGACTTATGGTTTCTAGAAAAGAACCAAAAATGGAATACCATCCAATATGGGTATTTCCGAAATGTCATCGTCGAGGATGCCCAGTTTATATCTCCTATATTTAAAATAGCATAAACACTAATTATAAACATGAAAAAAAAAACGAGAAAAAAATTCGAAAAATAAAACGATTATTGATTCACTTAACGATTCTCGACGTCATGTGTTAAATTTTTACAAAAAAATATTTTTTTTATTATAATTTTTTGCATTTTTCTATCCTTCTATAAAGTTGTATGATTTTTAGGGGCTCATACGTTTGCTCAAGATTATAAACGCTAGCTTCAGCTATAACAAAACTTTCATACAAAAGAATTTTCTTCATTGAAACAATCAATAGAGTTTTTTCAAATGAACAAATGATTTTATATGCATTTGGAGGTAGAATACATTTGCTTATAAAACATCAAATATTTATCTGCTTAGTTCAGCGCACTAACTAGTTATTTAAGCTTAAATAACTTTGGATAAACCATCAATTTTTGAATAATCTTTTTATATTGAACTATAGCGAGTTGAAATGTTGAGAAAAATGTGTGTTTCTGTATGGCCATACACCATTTTTTCCTGTATGGATTCATCACTGCGACCAGAAACATTCATCTCTCGTAATATCGCTCGGGTGTTTCCTGTATTCGAACTTCTTTTAGTAGCAATATCTCTATCGAGAGAGCAAGTGACATGATTATTATAATTTGTGCAAAAAAAAAAAAAAACATATACAAAATGTTCATTAGCCCGGAAAACACCTTAAACAAAATTTCAGCTCAATCAAACTAAGAATGGGGTGGCGCAAAGCGATTGAAGATTAGATATTTTGAAGTTTGAAAAATCACACAAAAATCTGGGTTGGCTACGTGAAATTTATAGGTTTTCGAAAAATTTCTTTTTCTGTCAGATGGCTTAAAAATGCATAAAACCTCGAGATCTGGTGTCATATACACCATAAATATCACAAAATACATTATATTTCATTAGAGTGACTCATTCGTTCGTCATAGGGTGGTGGAAAATAAAATGAAAAGATCACTTTTTCACTACGAAAATTCCTGGAAACATGATAAATAAGCATATTACCTACCAAAATTAAATGTATGGATGCCATTGTTTTAGAGCACGAAACTCCGTGCAGCGGCGCTTTAATACGTGATGAGATGAATTCTCACAAATCAAACTGCCTGCAACAGAAGTGTCAATGACATTTTAACTTCCAACCTCAATGTCGACGAAACTTAATGATGTCGGATCCAAACTGATTTTGGTAAAGCTAATTGAGCTTGCATGAATAAAATGTTAATTTGAGTCAACACAAACATATTTCCGCAGTCTCAGAACTTCGTTAACTATTTTGCCTTATACTAGGTATAGGTATTAAAGCAAATTAAAACGTTAAAGAGCTTTTTATAGAGGCATAAATTGTCACTACATTACTTAATTTAAAGTGATATTTTTTTTCCCTGGCATCTGTCAATGAAGCCAATGGTTAAGGTAATCATTGAAGCACAGAAAAACTCATGAATACAACAATATGGCCGTTGAAATCAGTCCAGTGGAAATTTATTTTCAACACTGAACCCTTCCATGCTCATTCTAACCTGTGACCTCTCTCACAATATCCTTTTGAATGCCAAAACGGCGCTGGCGGCGCTTGCAAAAGGAGCTGCCTTTATTTGCATTTATTTTACGAGTACATAACAGCGTTCGATTGTTTTCGACAATGGAAACTTTTCTTCCAGGAGGAAAAAACAAACTTTGGTTGACGCAGCAAATGGTGGTGTGGTGAGCTCAAAATCGAAAGAAAGCTTGTGTGCTCTGTTTCTGGGCGTTCCGGAGGATCGGTGTTTCTGGCCCCAGCGAAGCCGTCGAACGCAAGACACGCCAATGTTTGACATTCTTTGATAAAGTATATTTTGGTGCTGTTTACTTGGTTTAATTAATTACGGTTATTTATTGTTGTATGAAATCGAGTGAGAAGTGCTACTGACACGCTCAAAGCCCCGGACTATTGTCTATTGGATCAAGAAGCTATTAATTTTGAAATAGTAGTTTGAAGATAGTTAGAATATTGTAAAAAACGGAAATAAAATCTTTCAAATTGCTCTCATCCGATATGGACCAAAGTTTACGTATCTATTTTCAATGATAAACATTATTTTCTTATGATTTCTTATGACGTCATTTCGAGTAGATATAAAACATCTCAAGGTTCAACCTTTCTGATATTTATTTGACCAAAAGCCAAAAAAAAAACTTTTGACCAAAGAGGGGTATAGTGAGATACATTAAATACAAACTAAGTAAAATGAAGCCAAACTGACTGATTATGATAAGTCATCAATTCAAATAATTTTTATCAACAAATAGAAAACATTCTATTCTGCTCTCAGCGGAACAAATATCTCTCGACCGCACAGCAGCCTTGTTTACGAGAACTTGGCATATTTTTAATGACTCCATTCTGAAAATCCGCATTAATGGTTTTGACACTGCTTCAACTGTCGACAACTTTTCTGGCAGCAATCAGAACATCATTCGGCAGTTAAAACGTCCGGACATTCCATTCGCACCATGCATTTACGTCATCAAAGCGATATGCGTTTTTAGATTGCGTCTAGAAAACCATTTCGAGATTAAATCATAAATAATAAATTTACGTACAGTGCGGCTTGACAGCTCAACTTCGCGTTTTCGGTTGCTTGTGAATTGGTCTGCCTATGTGCGATTCCATAAAGAATCTAGCTGAAATTTTGACAGGTGTTTTTGTGGACTAGGGATGTAATTTTTAGCCCATAGGAACATCTGTGCAACGCTCCAGCTATATCTACAAATTGTTGTACAAATTGTTGAAAATTACTGATGAATTGCTCCTACTACTTTAAAGTTTGTGTTATTTGACGATACGGCTTTTGGAGACTACGTGCAGATGAGTGCCATTTTCACACCAGCTTTTTTCAAGATTTTAAAAATGTTTTTAGGGTTTGACCGTCTAGACAACATGCATGGCAGCGAGAAGAACGAGAGAAATGTTTCCCTCTGATGATCCAAGCGCTTACTATAGAAAATTGAAAAGATGCATAACTTTTCAAACTCAAAAAGAGTAAAACTCCAAAAGAACACCACACCAATCAAGATTGTTTTGAAAGGTCTCACTAACGATTGAAGATCAAATTAACATTGAAACAACTACTTGTCATCATTTTCACAAATTAAAAATCACGAGGTCAGAGTAATGAATTTTTTTGGAAATATTTTGTACATTTTACCCGCTATGTTGATTATGTTTTTGAGGGATTTTACCCGCGGTGGTCATTCGTCCATCCGCTATGTTGTTGATAACTTAATATTTTTAGATATACGGAAAATATCTGCAACGAATAGCTCTACTGAAAAACCCTTCAAATGCAACTTGACATGTTTGAATGAGATAGTTTTTCATATATAAATTATTTTACATGAATAATACCACATTTTTTCAATTTCCTTTCTTTCTGTTGAAGAAATATTTAAAAAGCTTTGAAGGCAACATTACAGAACCTTCTGCATTAGAATGCTATTTTTATCATTTGAAGCCCCAAATTTTGATTCTATTACAGACCTTTTGCAGCACATTCTGCAAGCAACTTGACACTCTGTAGCTACAAAGCTAGTGTGCTACTTGCAAACCAATCTCAAAGCTTCCGGAAGGAGGTTCTACGATGTGTACGTACTTCTAAAAGTCTCATCACGTGGTAGGCAAAGCATAATAAATTCGGAAAAAATCGATACACAGTGAGCTTGTGCGACAAAGCAACATATTACATAACCTTTCGGTTAGGAAAAACCGGTGCCCGCTATATCGGCTTTCAATTTCAAGAGCCCCCATTCGAGAACAAAGGGCTGTTAATCCTTACTTTTTATGGCGATTGACAACAAAAGCGTGACGTAGCGAGCGCAAACGAAGTGAAACTGCTTTGATCGTTTCAATAGGTACCGGGTTGGAAATGGACAGTTTTCCGCAGAGAACCTAATATTTTGTGCTAATATTATGCCACTCTGCTCTGAACACAAGTGTCAACTGTCGTTATCGCATTCGCTATCCAATCTGTGTCGATAGCTTCCTGCAAACTTTGATGACACTCAACAGACATTACCAACCCAATTGCGATAATCCTTTCTGCAGCAAACAGAAGTGAAAGATGTGCCCTGTGTACAAAAACCATCAAACACACGGTCCTTGAAACCCAATCGTTGCACCATCGCTTTTTACTTCGGGTGCACTTCACAAATACCTAGGTACTTGGGCACATTGGCCGTCATACAAGCGGGAAATACATTTTAGTTTAATCGCTATTCTTAACTATTGTTTACGGGCAATGCGTTGTTGGGTAATAGAAAGCTTTCAGTGAGGTCAATGTTAGCAGATACATAGCTAGAAGCAAAAACTAAGTACGAGTATGAGGAAAAACTTTTTTCGATTGAATATTAAAAGATTGACCAATAATTTCTGTTGTGATTGAACAACTATAAAATGGATAATTTATTGTACTCCTAATGTAGATTTTTTACATCTAAAGAAGAGAATCACTTGTAATTTTTAAGTAAGAAGTATTAAATTTAAATGAATACCAATTCTATTTTTTATGTAAACCTCTTAAGAATAAATGACAAGTTTATACAGAACAGGAGTTTCTGCTCATTCGAATGTGTTTTATCGTTTGGTGGATCGTATGTTTTCATTGCTATTCAACACAATTGGTATTAGTAAAGAATATTATTTAAAAGTGCGATATGGAGAACCAAGCTGTCGAAAGCAATTTTGTTCTACGTTCAAATCAGTTTTCTATTCAAACTTTACTCAGTTTTCTATTCAAACTTTTCTTGAATTTAACACAGCTAAAAAGTCATCAATCATATTTTTATCCATGATTCAACCGGAAAAAGTTGAATCAACAAGATTAAATTTGGATGCAAAGGTTTGGTATCTTTACTCTTCCAAAAGACTGGAAAAGAGAATGTTCGACAGAAACTCTCCACAGTGTATTCGACTACAAACCGATAGTCTATCGAAAAATCAGCCACCCATGCAACACGTGAATACAGATGTAACATATAATATACACTAAACCGCGAACCACTTGATAAAGAAAACGGTTTGATACCTACGGAAGGCTTGGAAAGCTCCCTTATATTTGTGATACAACCCTCTTGAATGCTACGTAGCACTTCAATATGCATGAAGTTTATGGGGTTAACGGTGGGTACAACAGTGAATTAAAACGTATGTAAAGCTAGTGAAAAGAAGTAACGATTGAAAACGCTAGTGCGCAGAGTAATGATGAAAAAGTTTCTGTTACGTACCACAACAACAGTAGTCCAGAAGAACTTTTTACATCGTTTAAAAACGAAATAATTACAGAATAATCTCAAGTTTTTTGAGTTACACACAATTTACCAAATGAAAGTTCCGTGAATAAATTTTAACTTTTCTAAAAGCTCTGTTTGTTTTATTAGAAGAATTATTTAATATTTTTCTATTTCATATTTATTAGCATTTGGAACTGGACATATTTTTCACTTTTTCCGATTTTAGATTTTCATTTTACATTCCTATGTAGTGGAGTTTGTAGCCGAACTGAGAGACGTAGTTCTACGTCAAAAAAAACGTATTAGTTTAAATAATTGATCGAAATTCGTAATCCTTCAAGTCAATTTGCTTGTCCGTACAAACTAGAAGGAATTAGTATGTCAAACCCAAACTTGTTTTTAAATCTTGTCAGTGATATCTTCCAGCAGCTTAACAATTGAGTACACCGGATTAATTTTTCACGGTTGCATTTTGTCTTATTCTATCTTCAAATTAAGTTCACATTGAACGAAACTAATTTCAAAGGATTAGAATCGACGGAAATATTAATTTAACATCAATAGAAATTTTTTACGTTCACTACAGGCCGAGAAAATTGAAAATTTCTAGCCGTGCAAAAAGGAATCTATACACATATTATTCACAAAATATACATTCTTAGAGTTTTCGTTCTACGTTCGAAAAAATTGCCATTTTAATAGAAATACGAAATGATGGCCTTCGGAGGTAAAAACATTTCATGAATTTCTTATTGAGCATTGCAAACTATTGTATGCACCAACTTTATTCGTTTTGTGCTTCCCAGTTACGCATTTATTCAATCGAACAACTAGTAGGTCAATATAGGTACAACAGAAAATGAAACTAATCACAAGAAAACAACCTAAATTAATCCACCTAGCGGTCAGACCCAGCCTTTCTCATACAAACTTATATTTGTAAAAAGATTTACATGAATGCTTCAATCCAATAAATGTATATTCACTCTTTAGGTTCTAAAATAATGATGTTGTATACATATCTATACATATAAAAATGCAGTCCGGCCTGTCTGTCTGTTTGATCCATATAGGCTCAAAAACTACCGAACCGATCGGCGTGATAGTTTGAGACCCCTCCCTCTTCTGGAAAGGAGGGGTCCAATACAAATGAAACATACATTTCTGCACAACTCAAGAACAAACCAAGCAAATGAAACCGAATTTGGCATGTGGATGTTTTAAAAAATAATAAATATGTCCATAATGATTCGACGCCCCTCCCTCTTGTGGAAGCACATGTTTCTGCACAAATTTCTGCACATCTCGCGAACTAATCAATTAAATGAAACCATATTTGGCAGGTAAATGTTTTTAGTGGTAACAAATATGTTCCATAATCGACCTCAGGCAACATTTTGGATTGTAAGATAGCAACTTCCGGTTTCTGGAAAACAGCCAAAAATGGACGATTTCCACCCAATATAATAATATCCGGATAAAGAAAGATACACAGGAGCTAAATTCGACCACAGATACCATTTTGAATTCTAAGATGGCGACTTCCGGTTTCGGAAAAACAGCGGCAAACGACCAAATACCACCCAAAAAGGGGGGTATTTTCCGAATCGTAGTGATGCACTGGAGCCACAAATCGACTTCAGACACCGTTATGAATTGTAGGATGGCAACTTGTGGTTTCTGGAAAACAGCCAGAAATGGCCGAAATCCGTCTAACATGAGTATCTCCGGATCTAGAATGATACACAGCAGCTGAAATAGTTCAAAGACCCCATTTTGGATTCTAGGTTGGCGACTTCCGGTTCCTGGGAAACAGCGGAAAATGATCGAATTACACCCAATGTGGGTGTTTCTCCTACCAGAATGACGCTCAGAGGCCAGAAATTATCTCAAATATCATTTCGAAATCCAAGATGGCGACTTCCGGTTTGTGAAAAACAGCCTAAAATAACCAAATACCATCCAATATGAGTATCTCTGGAACCAGAATGATGCAATGAGCTAACAATTGACCTCAGGCACCATTTTGAATCGCTAAATGGCAACTTATAGGAAACAGCCGAAAATGACCAAATAATACTCAACATGAATATTTCCGTAATCGAGATGATGCATAGAAACCAAACATTGACCCTTGACACCATTTTGAATTTAAAGACGTTAGTTTCTGGAAAACAACCAAAATAACTAAATACCTCCCAATATGAGTATTTCCGGTGTCAGATTGATGCCAGAAAATTTGCTGAAAATGACCGAATACCACCCAATATGAATATATTCAGAATTAGGGCGATGTATAGAAGCCAAAAGTCGAGGATGTTGTCATTTCGATAAAACCAATCATTTCAAACGATTTGTCTTTTGACTTTGATCATATCCTATGGCCGATTCGTCGTGCATTTGCAGACTTTAAACACATCGCAAGGAATCAATGAATTTGTAACGTTCAAATAGTACAAAACCACATTTAAATTATGTCCACGTCCACGTCCAAGACCACATATATCAATCTAAGCAGGTATAGTTTTAAATAGCCTTTGAATTCCTTTTCTTTACATAACTTTTAAGCCACATATCAAATTGTTATGAAGTTTGTTATTTGTAAATTTGAGAAATGACTCGTTCGTATGACACTAGTTATGTTCAAATAAGTCATGTAATCTTTGAAATAATAGACATTCGTTGTTTTATTAAAAATTTAATACATAACGGTGGCTCAAGTTCAATTATAATCAAATGAAATGGGAACGTTAAGGGCAGCCAAACTTTGAAACCACGAGTTCAATAATAATTCATTAGTTAACCCTTAACTAGCCCGCTCATCTGATAATAATATTGATCAAATCGATTGTGTAGTTTCTGAGATAATGGAGTTTCATGATTTTCACATTTTGGTACTTTACAGACGAAGTTACAGTCCAATTACAGTAAAATTCAATAGGGTGTTACGAGGTAGCTAGACTTATTAGTTGACACTAATTTTGTGGAAATCCGGTCAGTCATATCTGAGAAAAGTGAGTGAGTTCAGGTAGTCTTCGAAATATGTTCCTTTTCAAAGCTGGATTTCACATTTTTTAAACATAACAGGCAAAGTAATAGTCTGATTGCAAAACACATCAATGGAGTCTTATGGGGCAACTAGACCTTCCATTTGACACTAATTTTATGAAAATCGGTTCAGTCATCTCTGAGAAACATGAGTGAGATTAAGTAGTCTTCAAAACACGTGTCTTGTTATAACTTTTGAACCACAAGTTCAATCTTTATGAAATTCAAAAGTTAAGAGTATTTTAGGTAGCTCGTTCATTTGAAATCAATTTTGTTCAAATCGGTTGTGTAGTTTTCAAGATAATGATGTTTCATGGTATTTACATTTTGATACATAACCTCTAAACTAAAAATCCGATTACAATGAAATTTAACAGAGTCTTATGGGACAATGAGACCTTTCATTTGCAATTAATTTCATGAAAATCGGTCCAGCCATCTCTGAGAAAAGTGAGTGAGAATAAAAATCTGCACATACACACACATACACACACACATACATACAGAAAATGCTCAGCTCGTCGAGCTGAGTCGAGTGATATATGCCATTCGGCTCTTTGGGGCACTTTTATACTTTCGGTTTTGTGATTGCTATACCCTTCTAGGAGAAAGGCAAAACATTTGTCTGCTGTCTTAGATGCACAGAATTTTGAAACTGCCAAACTTCATAATATAATGTCCCGTTCACATATTCTCGTTGGTTACAGTGCCATGCATCAAACCAAACCATTCGAGCGATGCATTCGCGGTGAGTTTTAAATTGTTGGTTTAGTGAATCGAATCGGCTTCGAAGCCTGGAGTCTGGTAAACACATTGATGCGAACACCAATGAGTCGTGTGTGTAATTACTTACTAATCTTACTTCGTCCTTTCGCATGATGAGGAAAACGCTTGGTTCATGCAGCAGACAGTCAGTACTAAATGATGTGAATGGCGATTTCAGATTCTTTAAACATTTTTTAAACCTTTTGTGCCATGTGCAAACAACAAATAACGAATGAGTCTGATGCAAGTGAACTAAATTGTTAAAAAAAAACTAACAAAAACCAATAATAAAATTTTGGAATATTTATCGAACAAACCGCTCGCTGAAAATTATCCTAGGGGAGCTCGTAGCCTCAATACTACAGAGTCCGCTTCGACATGCAGTTGGGCGTCGTACACAAATTTCGTTACGCCGAAAATCTAGATTTTAGACCCCCTACTCCTCTATGTAACAATAGGTAACGTTCGATAAGACTCTCAAATTATGTAACGCTGAACAACCTGACCCCCCTCCAAATTTCCAATTTCGAGCAAACATCACAGTTACGTAACTGTCACAACTACCCCCAACCTCCGTTTGTAACTACAGGCAAACTTCGATATAAGGTACATTTCGATTTTCAAGTTGTACTTTATATCGAATTGTACTGCCGGTAACCGCAAGTCAGTCCCATCTGTAATTTTGTCAATTTTGGGTTAGCATCGTATTTTGGCCTAGCTTTGAGTATATTTTCAGATGTACCGATAAAAAATAGTGGTTTGTTCAACAAAAGTGGAAATCAATACCAAGTCGAACTATCACATTAGGCAAAGTAACCGCAAGTCAGTCCCAGAAGAAAAATAACTTAAAGTCAGTCTCGATTTACAAAAAAAAAAAAAACATGCATAATACAACAGTAAAATAGTAACAGTAAACAGTAAACGGGGAGTAAAAAAGAGTTCGATACGACCGTTTAGATGAAAATAAGTTATCTAGTAATATTTTTCAAATATTGGGATTATTTTTTAGTTTGAATTGGTGATGAATTTATGTGGAGCAATTTTCTCCTAATACGAATTCAAGTCAATTTTTTTTCTTGGTTCGCTTCTTCGTACATCTTGAGTATCGAAATAACTTCCATCAGAATCCAGGGAATCGTTCCAAGAAATCTCCAAAGGTGATGCTCGAACCTCAAATGGATTTGGATCATCTTGACATTTGTTGTCAGATGAACCAACTGCAGTCCCGGCTTCAGTTTCTTTATCCGAGTCCTCACCGGATAAGCTATCATCGGTTCCGTACATCATGAGATTTTCCAACGTCGACATTTCTTTAAAGGTTCTCATGGACATACACTTCCTAACAGCGGAGGATTGACAGTTTTCCACGGCAACGAATAACAACACGTCAACACGCACTATAGTTTCAACATGGCAATGTGACTGACTTGCGGTTACTTTTCTCTTCGGTGTAGAATGTAACGGCAAGTCAGTCACATTCAAGGTTTTTATCATAAAATCAATTATATCAATGGTTTTTACAACGTAATTAGTGCGGGCTAGTATGCAAACTATATTTTAGCATGAATATTGTCAAAATAATTCATCTTATATAAGTGATAACTGAGCGTGAATGAAATATCTTTCGAAGCTGTTTTCTCGTTTTAACATTTTTACAGATGGGACTGACTTGCGGTTACCGGCAGTGTACCTTATATCGAATCATGAAGCATTTTCAACAATAGGGCTTCAAATAATTCATTTTGTTGTCATTTGTCTACGTATGGTTTATTTTGGAAATAAAGTCCAACTATAAGTGTGAACCAACTTGTTTCAAGTTCAATTTGAAACACAGTTTTTTTGGCTTTCTAGGAGACCTTTAGTCCCGTGTGATAGTATGTTTCCAAAACGTATGTCATCCAGAAAAAAAGAAAAAAATCGAGCCGTTACGTTATTATCGCTAATTTTTTTTCAACATTAATTTACATTCATACAGACTTTTTATTTAAACTGCTTTTTTTCCTTCTCGTTGTTATATATTTTTTGGTCCGATGTATAAAAACCAAGAATGTCAATTTGACCGTGAAAATGCTTTGGAAATGCTATAGTGTATTCGACAAAGTTTCTGTTTATCTTAAGGGGAAACTTTTAATGCAAATAGATTTTTGATTATTCCGCGTAAAAGTGAAATGATTTTTTTTAATTACTTATCAAATCGAAGTGAAGTTTTTAGCAAAGTTCTAGGTAATCTTATGCAGAAAAAAATTTAAAAAATACCAATCAACTTTTTTGGGTGTGATTTCAAAGGCCTACTATATTGTGAACATTTTTTCATATTGGAGAAATACACCATTCTGCCGAACATACCTTGAGGCGTCGTACACAAATTACGTAACGCTAAAAATCTAGATTTCAGACACCTTCCCTCCCCCATATGTAACGATAGGTAACGTTCGGCATGACTCCCCCCCCCCCTAAAATAACGTAACGCTGATCAGCGTAAGTTACTTTACGTAATTTGTGTACGACGCCTAAGCTTATTTCCAACTTTTTCATGGGTTTTATAATGTTTTTGATGAAAAAATGCACTTTTTTTTTAACATTTCTAGCAATTCGAGTTTTAATAAAATTTTTTTTTTTAAAATTTCAAACAAATCTTCAGGGATCAAACTTTAAGTTAATTTTTTCATCAGCTTCTCCGTTCCCATCCATGTTAAACCACGCTATGTCATGTTTTTTCAGCAATAATAAATTTTTCTGACGGGTTTCCAAACTTCCGCTGAGTGTGGAATATTTTATGGACACTCTCCAAATGATCATTAGTAACTAGAGACGTTGACAAGATAACCAATATATTATTTATAGAAGTTTCCATACCAATTTCGGAGATATTTGCAACATAATAAAAATATTAAGGTACATATCGAGGTTAAATGTACCTTATATCGAGTGACGCTATATCGAAGGTACTTTATATCGAGGGTTCCTTACATCGAAGTTCCCCTGTATAAGTAACGCAGACTCAACCTACCTCCCCACCCTCCTTCACGCGTTACGTGATTTGTGTATGACGCCTTGGTCATGAGTTCGAATTTTAGTAGAATCAAGACCGTTCGATGTCAAAGGAACTTTTACGCATGGGTTTATTCTCAGGCTCCCTCATATCCCCCTACTTGATCCTTTCCTGACGCTAAATTCCAGAAAAAAATGTTACACAAAGTTTTTTTTTATTCTCGCTTATTAACCGCCGGTCTAGTTCTGCCACTGTTGTTGTGTCAATCACCGACGCCCGAAGAGGCGACTTAACCCAGGACCCAACTCACAACCCGTTGGCCCTTCTGTAGAAGGTCGAAAAATTGAATTTTCGTGATTTTTTCGAATGTTTAAAGTATAGTGAGATGTTCGGGTGTTTTAGCTATTCATTGAGGTATATTCGAAGATGTATTTTGCATATTGTGGATGCATATATAGTGGGTAATAGGCTGTCGGCACCTGGGAACGTGGATGCTCTCTCCAAATTAGTACCTTACTGGTGGTCAGTTCCATCAGCATCTACTGAACCGATTTAGCTGAAAGTTTATTTGAGTATGTAAAAATGGATTATAAAACTTGTTACATAGCATTTTTTAAAAATTCCGAAAATTGTCGAAATGGCGGCCACTTTAGAAAAAAAATCTAGGTATTTAAAAAATTATAAAAAATTGTTATATTCAGATTTAAAAAAACGACTATGTAACAAGTTACATAATCCATTTTTACATGCTAAAACAAAATTTCAGCCCAATCGGTTCAGCAGATGCTAAGAAAAACTTACCACCATTTGAGAAAACATGGTTTCGAAAAAACGATGCCAACAGCCTAATACTTACTAGCAGAGCCTGACAAAGTCATTTTCAATTGACAATTATCAGGTTTGGCTTTGGCCCGTCGCTTTCAATTGAAAAGCTTTTGTATCATATTCGAGTACTTCGTGAGTCACATGAAACCCAGTCGAAAGCACTTGCTTTGATTTTGACAACTGAAGGACTTGAAATTGATACAAACGCTTTTCAATTGAAAGCGGAAATTATCATTATCACTCTCACATGGCGATTCTCAATTGAAAATTACAATGAGCGCTGACAGAGACAGTAGGATTTCATACAGTACTTCACGCCTATATAGGAAAAAGGGAGGAAATATTGACCGGAAATTGCGTGACGTGATCATTGGATGCCATTGCCGTTCTGACTACGGCTTGCGGTAATAGAAAACTATCATCAACCGACGCGATGGGGTGCGAATTTCAATTGAGACGCTGAAGGAAAGGAAATAGTCTCTCTCTCCGTCACTCTCTCCGTCAATTGCAATTGTCATCAGTTTTATTTGAAATGATTCGATGAACAACAGATATTTTATGCCGAAATTTCAGTTAGGTTGAACCGAAATTTACGAAAAATTGTGACAGCCGTCATTATTTTTTTTTTAACCGAGCACTCAGTGGTGCCGTTCTCGACAAATATTACCGAGACCTGGCAATGAATTTCAAGTGTGTATATTTCTGAAAAATGAAGGGGAAGCTGGATATTAAATCACGTAAATCGCTGAACAAATGAATTTATTGTGTGTAATTACAGTAATTACAGTGTTTAGTCCCACGTCACCATTTCATACAACCCTAGGGCTGTATACCTTGCAGTATTTTTCATTAAAATTGATTTATTAGTCAAGTCTGTTATGTACATATAACATTTTTTTATCATTAGTAGGGAATTAATGAACTAATGAAATCAAGATGAAAGTCTAATGCTAATGTCTAAACTCTATCATTGCACTGGTTTAGAAAGGATATGTATTCTGTAAAAGTTTTAAGTATTTTCACTCTCTGCCTCTCGCTTATCCCTGTTAGAGCAGGTTTCTATAAAACTAAGGTGTCTCCAACCACCCAAGATTGCTGTTATTCTTTGTCGTAAGTTAGTCCATGCCGGCCGGTTGGACGCGATCGCATTCACTAAATTTATGCATCAATGTTTCCACAATGTGTACAGTTTTCATCGTTCATTCGTTTGATCACGAATAGCAGTTTGCGATGTTCGATTTTCTCGTTGATTATCAGGCAAAATTGTGTTCGCTGTGCTGATGTTAGGTTTCTCGTTGCTATATTTCGCCAGACGCGGGGCCATATATTGTCTGGATATTTTTGTTCCACCCGAGCACTCTCATTTCCCTCTGGGCGTGTTTGTTGTTGAGTAAGAAAGCCTCGAAAAAATTCTAGTAAATTTCATTTGTCACCCGTTAATAAGGCTCGGTAAAGAAAATCACCACTGACCACGGTGACAAAAGTAACCCCTTCCATTTTGTTATAGTCGTTAGAGATGCAGAGGTGAGCTAGGTCCCTGGCAACAACGATTGTAACATTTACATCTTCCCTTCCCTAACCGGCCGTAAGGAAGTAGCCGGCGCCGCAATCCAGCTTTACAAAGCGGAAACTACTGAATTGTTATTGTTGTACATTGAAGATGGTGAATTATTCCAAATTAGCCATCTATGTGCGGTTCTTTGTGCAACTTCACTAGCTCAGATCAATCACGAAGGAGCAATTACGAAATGTGCGGTAGCTCAAGCTCAAGCTCAAGCTCAAACTGATCGCTAAAAATTGTCCCATAATTTTAGAAAATCCAAAAAAAATTGTATGTTAAGTTTTATGCAGCAAAATTTCATTCGATGGTGAGTTAAGTTTATCTCTATTCTACTCTGATTTTTGAATTAGAAAATTTTAAAAATCCGCGTCCAAATTCAAAGTCAAGTTTTTAATAGTTCGCAAAAAATACATGTTTTACCTAAACATGTTCTTATATATTTCCCGGTTTGTTAATCTAAATACAATCCACGACCCGTGTGATGCCGAAATTCAAAAAAAGTGCTGTTGTGGATTTTTTATCGGAAGAGAAGATTGCGTTAAAAAATATAAGGAAAAAAATTAAGATTTCGTACTTCAGAAAAGAACATTCGAAAAAGCTGTTCAATTGGAGTCTTACAAAAGAACCGTTTAGGTTTGAAATCTCAAGCTGTTCTAACTAGTGCCCCATGCACTTTTAATAATTCTATATTTCTTTTAATTTATCTTCACAAAAATGTTATCAATCTTGGAAAACGAGCGATTCTGATTGACTATTTTTCACCTTGAAAAGCTGATTGCAATATAATAAAGGCGTTTTATGTTCTAGAAACACTCGCAACGCGTGCAGATGATTGTTTCCCGTGCCGTTCTGTATTAAAAGGCGTTTTTAGGTTCCATAATAATTTTTATTGCCGAGATCGTGCGCGGCCAGGGGTTGTTCTTCAAAACGTTAACATGCAAGACCGTATTTGATTCCTATTCATCCAGAAAGAAAAATATTTTCTTACAAATTTTATCTATTTTAAAGCATTTTTTAGTTTTTTCTTATCCATCAATTACCTGAAATCGATCTATTTTAACAAAAGCTGAATCATTTAATGTTCTTCATCTTCAAAACGCTTACATTCTAGAATATAACCACCCTGACGAAAATAAAATTTTCATATACTTGGTTCAAGGTCTCGTCTCTGGTAAAAAATACACTCATCAAACATTCCATCAAATTGTATTATACACTTGCGCTGTACAGGGTAAACATATACACCATCCTCAAAGTTAATAGCGAATATTATCATAGAAATGAACCGTTCTATATTAGAAGCGAGTTTTCCCTTTTTCCCCTGAAGATATGATGCGTTAGATTTTCTTAAAATGCCAGCAAAACCCGTTTAGAGCTTCTGAATTCAATAATTTGACGGATCCAGGTTAAGCTTTTGCACGCACTTTCCGGGCCGCCGGGCCAGAGCTGATGAAAATGTACGATGAATAAAACACATGGCCATTATTTCTTGTGAAGGAACGAGCAAACGTTGGAAGTTAACGCTCGAAAGGGATTCACCGCGCGAAACACCTGGTAGACTACGCGCGCAAACATCCCCTCGCCGTAGAATCCAACCGCCGCTAGTGACGCCAGAGAGCCTAACCAAATGAAAGCCAACGATGAGAAAGACTATATTCAGCTGACTCAAACCCCCAGATAGCAAATGGGCTTTTGTACGGAAGAATGTTTACAGTTCTGTGCCTTTTGGGATGTTTCAACATCGGGATACCGGTGCAGTGTCGGCCGGTAACGGGGAAGAATGTTGTTGTTGCCCTGCACGCTGAGAATACTCATGGATGGAAATATTTCTGCAGCGATAGTCTTCTGAATGGCTACCGGTAGAGTAGCACAGCAAAGGGGCAAGGTGACACTCGGTTGAGCTTTGCACTTAGCCTGCTTTACAGGAAGTGTACAAAACAGGATAACGAGCACGAAGAATGCCGTCATAATTCGTGGAATTATAGTGAATCATGCATCAGTACGGTATGCATCTGCCAGAACAGTGGAATTTCCATAGGATTTAGACAACCTGCGAGTATAAGTAGAAACATGGTTTTGTGACGCCGCCCGTTGCATAAGAAATTATTGGCTCAACCCGATGTGTTGTGTTTTCTAATGGTCGGAATTCTTTTTAGAAGGCGTGATTCGCTTTGTTCTCGATGAGTGAATCTGCTTGGGATTGCACAACTTCTCAGCGGTGTAGCGATCAATTATGCAACCTTTCCAAATTAGTGAGTACACCGATGGCGCGGTTCCAGAAATCTAGGTTTCTAGCATGACTAGCAGAAGAGTAGACGACAACTTTTTGGGGACTCTATAAAATAACTTGTTTTAACCGTATGGTTCAATTTGGGCACATTCATGCCTTTTACTTGGCTGATAACAAAAGACTAACGAATCACTTCAGAAGTCAACTTTTTGCCTAGGGCGTGGAAGGCTGAGTTTGTTAACATCACAATCTGCCTAAGTGGGTGTATATACATGTAATAACTTTGTCACGACCCATTCCTATCAGCGGTGGAACGTGTTTCACTACACTGTATTCCAAAATAGCAAAAAGGGGAGTTTTCTCCGGAGAATTGTTCGCTTCTATTTAAAATTTCCACGTTTGTTGAAGAACCCAGAGACTGCATTTGGTAATAATTGGGATTATGGTTTAAGTTTCCTCTACTGTCATAAGAAAGCAGGCTCTTTAGATTTGTTAGTTTCAAACGTTATCATTACTAGACCTGCATTGCATTGTTCTTTTTACAGCCATCTCTCATTCAATAAATCTTTCAGTTTTCACTTTTTGTGTTACGTTTCCAGCCGCAATGCAGAGTGCACTACCTATACTATGTGTGGAAACATCGCTACATCAACATGTCAATAGTCATAACATAGCAAATAGCGTTCATCGAACAGACAGCAGATGCTTCTCCAATATCCGTTCTGGAAATGGTTGGATTGGAAAATTACCGGTGATAGCAGAGCCCGTAACGACGTTAGCTGCATCATGTAATGTCTACATATCATTTCGAAATGCGACTGCGGTGACATCATCGCGCTATTTCTGCCTCGAAATGGCAATTTCCAGAGGGATGTAACCTGGTGATACGAGCTGGCACATAATCCATCGCTCAGTCACTGCGGTGTTAAGGATAATAATTGTTTGAAACATCCAACGACAGTGCGTATTACGCTCATAGATACCTCAGAATATGTCACAGTCGTTTCTAATCAGGTCCTTCTTCGGTTCGATTAAAATTTAGTGTTGACGCGATACTTCACAATCTCTACTTGTTATTTCGAATCGCAGTTCAGGCTATTAAAAAATTAGACTTAAAGAATTGCAGACAGGCTTTACAAACTAAGTTAACACCCGATTATAATAATCTCTCTGAGAGAACTTCGGATGACAGAAGAAAGCTTATAAAATATGTTGTTCCCTAATTAAGCTAAACTGATGGCAGTATAATTCCCTACAAATAAACGCAAGAATGTACTCTCCTCAAATTAATCGTCCGAAAGCGTTGCGTCTGGCTAGCGGGCTGAAAGAGCCTTTTTTCATTTATTTGTCCCGCCGCTCGGTCGCAATTGTTATTATCGCCGACGATCTTCAGTTTGCAATTCCAGCTCATGGACTGGCGCGGGCAGTCCGAGCCGTTGTCATTCCGAAAGCATTCGTATTCGCCCGTTGAAAGTTAACAAGCTGGAAAATAATTTTCATTTTAATGACATCTCATGAATGGTAAAAACAGAAAAACAAAAGGCGCATAATTGAGCGAAAAGGAAACGGAAATGAATCCATCCGTGCGCTACACACCGGCTGCATGGAGCAAGCAACATCGTTTTGCTGTCAACAAAATTTCCATAGCAGCTAACGATGACATAGTAATATAAAAGAATGTTTCAACAGCTTAGCTAAGTAGACGGCTGATATCATTGCCGGACGGGGACCATTTCCGATCTCGTAAAATTTATGTTCGATTCATGAAATGCGGATTCTATTTCCTCGTGAAATATCCACTGTTCCAACCACCATTTTCTGCTTCACGAATTGACCACGACGCAAGCAAAAATTACTAAATTTAGAAACTATATTTGCTAGATTTAATTAAGATTCGAAATAACTTTATTGGAGTGATTTCCTCCAATTAGAGAACCAATCATTCAATACACTGTTGAACGATACCCTTGAAGTAACAAACCTGTTAATAATACATAAAATGGATATATTGGTAGTGCTATTTGTGCCACATTCGTGTTCAACACGTTCCGAGCTTGGCGTGAGAAAAACACCCGCTGTACTGGGACCTGCACCATAAATCGACTGCAAAATGACTCCCAGCTGCTTTGAAATGGTAACGAACAGAGCTAATCAAGCAGAATGTGGGACCCTTAGTAGTGCAGGAATATTTCCTGTCGATCGATAGAGCGATAGTAAAAACACACCGTGTTCCCGTTAAGTATACTGGAAATACACGAGAGTTCGGAGCGGTATTGATTTTTTCATAAAATACACTATTATTAAATAATGCCAGCAAAAGGCTGAATGCACTCAACTTGTGGGTGGCTTACACTAATCATAGTCATGATGTAAATAGTGGTGCTGAAACGTCTCGTGATCCACTTAAGCGTTGAGGGACACAAATTTATCTCAGTGAGTTATCGTCAACAATCAAAACAGCACTGCTGATGAAAGTTTGCTATCGAGTTGATTATTTCGGAATATACAAACACATTAATTTCACAAAATCATTATTTTAGTAACAGCTTTTTTTTTCAATAACCCACTACCTTATCTTAAGCAACAGCAGGCTGAGCCGTATAATTCATTCATTTCGGTCAAATAGAAAGCGTTTGAAATTTAGTTTCTATTCCTAGAGCTGGTATAAAACATATCCCGTTTATAAGAAATCATTTCAACTTATCATTTTACCAAAGAAGGAATTTGCATTAAATAGAATATAGTGCGCCTCCATTTCATTTGCACTCGTGGAGGCGCATGGTGTATGGTAACAATCAATTACCAAGTTCGCTATAAGAATGGTCAAGCCAGTTTAGAACATGTCAACGGTTAATCTTGACAAACATCAAAATATTGTTGATCGCGAAGCAAAAAAAAAAAAAAAGAACACCAAGCGATTCATGTCACAAAGACATTGAACTGTTCAAAATCATTTCTCCTCGTTGGTTTCCAATCTCACATTTCATTGTGGAGCCAAATTGTCTACATGCTAAAAGCCATTTAGCATCGTTTCGCGTTCCACTGCTGGTGCGTGTAAATAACACAAGCAGATGCGGCTTGCACCGTATATTCCGATTCTATTCCTTCTATGTAATACACGGTCAACAAGGACGCTAGCACACAGGCAGTGATTGTTCCTCATATGATATTTAGAATGATAACCATGAACAGAATACATAAACCAACCGGAAACACAGACAATAGTTTTTGTGCCAGCTGGTGCGCCAGCCAAGCTGATGAAAGCTTACTATATTTTCCATTCATCACGTTCTCTCTACGATGTAATCATTACTATTTAACGAAACCAGCAGGCAATTATAGACTAGCTTTCTTAGGTGCGAATCATACTCACGAGAAATATGCACTGATAAACGCTACTTTCAGTCCATTTCTATGAGTCGAATAATACTGAATCGATGAACCTTCGCACGAACATCCACCATGCACTTGGGCATTATTCTTTCTGTAAGTAAATACTCTACATAGTGTGGCAGGGTGGTATAAATTTCGTCTTCGCGACTGCACTGGGGATAATTTATTTTAGTGCTGCTCACGCGCTGAACAAAAATTACCTAACAATTGCCACAGGCTTTGGCATTGACTTTTGCCGTATGGCCGTGATTTGTTTTGCCGATGACGACGACGACGACGACGGTGACGAGAGATGAGGTTCGAAATAAACGCCCTTTACTCATGTGCATCAAACATTCGCTAGGCAATCGTGACTAGCGAAAGCGGCATGTGTCATTTTAATGCAAACAGAAATAAACCCAGAGCTGTGTGTTTCGAATCCGCCGTTGTTGGGCACTCCTACTAGTCGTTGCCCGAGGTACTCAATCAGATTACAAATTCATTCATAGCAAACTGACAACGTGGCCAATTGTTTGTTCGATTTATTTCCCACGAACGGAACGTTACTTAACTATTTTATTTCCTATTCTCTCTGTGTTTATTCCAGAATTCTGCATATTGCGAATATTCAATGCATATCCACTAGTTTATTCTTCTCGGGCTGTCCCGAAAAACGATATCAGAAATTTATTTCTCGTCAGAAACTATCAATTTCTGGAGTCAATGTTATACAAAATTTCATGACGCCATATGACATTCCAGTATTAACACTGATCTAGTAATTCTATAACGAAGGTGCACCTGTAATTCAGTGGTTCGGCTATTATTCATAAGCCAAAATTTGCATAAAATACTAATCAACATATAAATAACTACACGCAAATGTTCGAGCTCACTAATTATAGCGTGCTTCCAATTCGTAAAAGTTTAAACCTGATTTCGCATGAACATTATGCAAAAAGTGTAACACAATGGTTATTCAGCGAAACTAGCTTGAAGCAGATTGGACAGTTTAGGATGTCTTTCACCAATACATGTGCAAACACGAAATGTGATATCACACACTGGTAAAAACTTTCCTGTTGTAGTGATTTTTGTCGAGCGAAATACAGATATTTTTGTATGACTTTGGAGAGAGAAACTATGAAAACTTAGAAATACACCTTTTTTTTTTCCTCATCTATAGTTTATTTGACACGGCACAAATACAATTCAATGTTTAACGGCGCCAATTATATCTGGTAGCTTACTTTCTAAAGTATCTTAATAACTAAAAGCAAATTTTTTATCCTCGCTGCCGACTACGAGCTGAAACTAAATCTAACTTAAGCTAGAATGTTTTGCATGAAAAGCACTGATTTGTTGTTTGATGGTTTTCCATCGCCATAGGTAAGCAGCATATTGAATATGTTCCGCTGCTGGGCCAAGATATTACGGACTGGCATATTGGGTTGTCTCCCTCGGGACCTGAGAGTATCGTGCGGGTCTAGTTGCTGTTTCCGGATCCGGGGTCTTAACGTGTTCTTGTCGTTTGGTTGGATGTAGGCGGAAGGGGATAGGACTAAACTGGGGCGTGGATGGATTTCAGGAAAACGTATATAAGGGACATGTAGGATAGGTCACGGCTCGCCAAGACATCACGAACAGGAACAGCCGGCTGCCTACCTTCGGCCTGCAGGGAAGCTACTAATCTAGACCTGGCGTCACGGTGTACAGGGCATGACCAAACAACGTGCTCTATGTCGTGATAACCTTCACCACAGGCACAGATACCACTCTCCCCGAGCCCAACACGACGGAGATGCGCGTCAAATCTATAGTGATTGGACATAAGCCGGGACATCACGCAAATGAAATCCCGACCTACATCCAACCCCTTGAACCACGGGTTCGTCGATACCTTGGGGATTATGGAATGTAACCACCTTCCCAGTTCCCCCTTGGTCCAAGAATTTTGCCAACTGATGATCGTATTCTGGCGTACAAATGCGAAAAATTCATTAAAGGCAATTGGTCTTTCATAAATATCACCGTTTGTTGCGCCCACCTTAGCCAAAAAGTCCGCTTTCTCATTACCCGGTATCGAGCAGTGAGAAGGGACCCACGCTAAGGTAATCTGAGTAGATTTTTCGGATAAAGCACTCAGATGTTCCCGTATTTTCCCCAGGAAATACGGAGAGTGCTTAACATCTTTCATCGATCGGAGAGCCTCAATGGAACTGAGACTGTCCGTAAAGATGAAATAATGGTCCGTGGGCATTTTTTCGATAATCCCTAGGGTGTACTGAATTGCAGCTAATTCTGCGACGTAAACAGAAGCAGGATTATCGAGCTTATGGGAGACGGTTAAATTGTTATTGAAGATACCGAAGCCAGTGGACCCATCAAGAAGTGATCCGTCAGTGTAGAACATATTGTCGCAGTTGATGTTTCGATATTTATTGGAAAAAATTTTGGGGATCTGCTGCACGCGTAAATGATCCGGGATTCCACGAGTTTCTTCTATCATGGATGTATCGAAAAACACAGTAGAATCAGAAGTATACACGATTTGGAATATTCGAAGAAGGGTTAATATTTTGGGACATGTGATTGAAATACAATGTCATAAAACGGGTTTGAGAATTAAGTTCGATTAACCTTTCAAAATTTTCAATCACGGGACGGTTCAAGACCTCACATTTGATAAGAATACGAGAAGACAGGCTCCAGAAGCGGTTTTTCAATGGTAGTACTCCAGCTAAGACCTCCAAACTCATCGTATGGGTCGACTGCATGCAACCTAAGGCGATACGCAAACAACGATATTGTATTCGCTCCAGTTTGATCAAATGTGTGTTTGCTGCGGAGCGGAAGCAGAAACACCCGTATTCAATAACAGACAATATCGCTGTTTGGTAAAGCCTTATAAGGTCTCCTGGGTGGGCTCCCCACCATTGTCCGGTTATTGTACGAAGAAAATTCACTCTTTGTTGACATTTTTTCATCAGATACCTCACGTGACAACCTCAGGTGCCTTTAGAGTCGAACCAGACACCAAGATATTTGTGTACCAAAACCTGAGAAATCGTTTTACCCATTAATTGTGGTTGAAGCTGAGCAGGTTCATGCTTCCTAGAAAAAACTACTATCTCAGTCTTCTCCGGAGAGAATTCGATACCTAGCTGTAAATCCCAAGCAGACAAATTGTCCAAGGTATCTTGCAATGGTCCTTGCAAATCGGCAGCTTTGGCTCCTGTAACAGAGATTACACTGTCGTCTGCAAGTTGTCTTATCGTGCATGAGTTTGCCAGACATTCGTCGATGTCATTTACATAAAAGTTGTAAAGAAGGGGGCTTAAACATGAGCCCTGGGGAAGACCCATGTAGCTAATGCGAAAAGTTGCCAAATCGCCGTGCGTAAAATGCATGTGCTTTTCGGACAACAAATTGTGCAAAAAATTGTTCAAAATTGGAGAAAATCCTTGTCGGTGAAGTTTACCCGAAAGAATGTCAATAGAAACGGAATCAAAAGCCCCCTTAATGTCCAAGAACGCAGACGCCATTTGTTCTTTGCGAGCATACGCCAGCTGAATATCTGTTGAAAGCAACGCAAGACAATCATTCGTCCCTTTGGCACGGCGGAAGCCAAATTGAGTATCTGATAGTAGACCATTTGATTCGACCCAATGGTCTAAACGACGGAGTATCATTTTTTCCATCAATTTCCGGATACAGGATAGCATTGCAATCGGCCTATAAGAGTTGTGATCAGAAGCTGGTTTCCCTGGTTTTTGGATGGCGATCACCTTCACTTGCCTCCAATCCTGCGGTACAATATTTTGCTCCAGGAACTTATTGAACAAGTTCAACAAGCGCCTCTTGGCATTGCCGGGTAGATTCTTCAACAAGTTGAATTTGATTCTATCTAACTCAGGCGCGTTATTGTTACAGGACAGGAGGGCAACTGAAAATTCTGCCATCGTAAAAGGTGATTCAATCGCGTCGTGGCCCGGAGACGCATCGCGAACAATGTTTTGCTCAGGAACAGAGTCCGGACATACTTTCCTGGCAAAATCAAATATCCACCTACTTGAAGACTCCTCGCTTTCGTTGACCGTTACGCGATTCCGCATTCTTCGGGCTGTGTTCCAAAGAGTGCTCATTGATGTCTCCCTCGACGTCTCGTTTACGAACCGACGCCAATATCCGCGTTTCTTTGCCTTAGTCAAGCTTTTAAACTTGGTATCAAGCTCCGAATAACGTTTAAAGTCGTCGGCATCGTCTGTATCCCGGAAGGTCAGATACGCGTCGGATCTTTGCGTGTAGACATCGGAGCACTCTTGGTCCCACCACGGAGTGGGAGGCCGTTCTTTGATCGTTACGCCGGGATATTTCTTCGTTTGGGCTTGCAACGCGGCGTCGAGAATCAAGCCCGCGAGGAGGTTGTATTCTTCAAGTGGTGGATGATGTTGAATCGACTCGACCGCTTTTGAAATCATTTCCTCGTATAACTTCCAATCGACATTCCGTGTGAGGTCATACGGAATGTCAATTGGTCGCATGCGAGTTGACCCGTTAATAATTGAAATAAGAATAGGCAAATGGTCGCTACCGTGAGGATCAAGGATTACCTTCCATGTGCAATCCAACCGTAGCGACGTCGAACATAAGTATAGATCCAAAGCGCTTGGGCGCGCTGGAGGTTTCGGGATACGTGTCATTTCACCGTTGTTTAAAATAGTCATGTCGAAGTCATCGCAAAGGTTATAGATTAAAGAGGAGCGGTTATCATTGTATGGGGAACCCCAAGCCACGCCATGAGAGTTGAAGTCTCCCAAAATCAAACGTGGCGAGGGAAGAAGTTCTATTAAATCAAAGAGCAGCCGTTGCCCAACCTGTGCTCTGGGAGGAATATATATATTGAGGCAATACAAAGCTCTTTACCTTGTATTGTCATTTGACATGCGACAACTTCGATGCCTGGAATCGAGGGGAGGTTAATACGATAGAAAGAATAGCACTTTTTAATCCCTAAAAGTACTCCTCCATATGGGGTGTCTCGATCAAGGCGAATAATATTAAAATCATGGAATTTGAGATCAATATTTGAAGTAAGCCAAGTTTCACAAAGGGAAAATGCATCGCATTTGTTTTTATTTATCAAAACTTTAAACGAATCAATTTTTGGTAAAATACTTCTACAATTCCACTGTAAGACAGAGATAGAATCCTTCATATACGCAGTTGAATTAGGCATCGAAGGATACAATCGCTGCAAGGAGGGGCCATTGGGCAGTCAACTGCTTCAAAAATGATCTAACTGTTGGGAGGAATGCTGTAAGAAAAATTTTAATTGGATCGGGTACATTGAAATTTTCAAAAATCCAGTCCACAATGTCAGAAAATTTCACTAATCCAGAGTTTGTTTCATCAACTGGATGTGCAAAAGGAACAACTGGGGTTTTAGATGTTCCTGGCAGTGCTGGGAACTCCTTCTGGGACTTTAAATTTGCAAGCCCAGGAGGAGTTTGCTTCGGTTTTTCCGCAGCACTGTTTGGTTTGTTCGTACTTTTCATTACACTTTGGGAAATCTTAGGACCTTTACGGGGAAGTTTGGGAGAAGAAACATTTTTCCTCTTCCTAGACTCCCCAGGATTGGCATAAGATGTTCCCGCTGATGAATCGTCAGAATCGGTTTCATCAGAGGGCAACAGATCAAAGGGGTTCGATGTTATGGTAGAAGTGGTCACGGTCTTCTTCAGCATCTCAGCGTAAGAACGCTTTGAACGCTCCTTAAGTGACCGCTTGATTTTATCTCTGCGCTGCATGTACACCGGGCATGTGGAGAGCTCATGCTGGTTTTCCCCACAGTGAATACATTTTTCAGCATTAACACTGCAAGAATCTTCCGCATGAGTCTCCCCACACTTGCTACATCGTGCCTTATTGCAGCAGTAGGCGACTGTGTGGCCTAACTGCTTGCAATTGGTGCAATTCATAACACGGGGTACATACAATCGCACAGGCAGACGAACCCGGTCGATCGAGACGTGGCTAGGGAGTGCAGATCCGGCAAACGTAACGCGAAACGAGTCTGACGGAGTGTAAACTTTTTTACCGCCGACGAGAGACATGGACCGCAATTGCTTACAATCCAAAATCTTCGCCTGTGTTTCGGTATTATTGAAGCAACCGGTTGCGCTTTTTAGGATACACTCGACAGACAGACTCGAATCGGTTATGACACCGTCGATCTCCACGTCTCGTGCGGGTATGTAGACGCGATACTCGCGTGTGAAGAGCTCAGAGCAAGCGATAGCATTGGCCTGTGCCAGATCACTGACCACGACACGGAGCTTGTTAGGTCGGACCTTGGAAATTTCGGTCACGGCCTTGTACCCCTTCGTCAGGTCTTTAGCAATTTGCAGTATGTTTAAACGCTTTGAATTCACTCCTGCCTTTGGACGAAAATAAACAGTATAGCTGCCCTGTTGAGATCCGTCCGGGTAAAGCCTGGGGCGAGGGGGGACTGGAGAATGAACAGGGGAGGGGGTAACAGAAGGGTCAGAGTCAGGGGGGTTCGGGGATGGTGGCACGGGAGGCGAGGGATCTATATCCATTGCGCTAAATGTAGCGCACTAGCGCACTAGCGCCGACAAGAACACGTACCTCTTTACTTCTTCCTTCCAGCAGTGGTTGTCCGATCGTTCGAAGCTGCACCCAAAGCAGCCAGCAGCACCAGTACAGCAGCACCAATACAGCCACCAGCAGTGTGCCGGGTGTGAGATCACTCAGCACAGCGACACGGACTCGACTGTCAACTGATGGGCTTGGATTAAAAAGATCTATTCACGGTGCACAGATCAAAACTGCAGCTGGTATTTTGCACCAATACAGCCAAAGTTGTGAGCCGGGTACAGAACGTATCGACACAACTCACAATCTAGTTGGCCTTTAGCGCGAATAATACACTCTTTTGTTTGGCTATTCGTACACACGGACCGGGTTGTAATAGAACGACCACTTTGCACGTCCGTTTCTATCGAGTGTTCGACGCGGAATGAAATACACCTTTGATACTTATGCTTTTGATACTTATGTGTCCAAACGACTTGGCGATTAAGGGGAAACCTTACTCTGGAAGGTTTGAGATTGATGATTTTTTGTGATTTTATTTCGGGTGTTCGGAGCAAGGTGAAGTCTTCGGGTATTTTGGGTATATTTGAAGATGTATTTTACATGTTGTGGATGCAAATATAGTGAGTATTACGCTGTTGGTAGCCTTTCTCTCGGAACCATGTTTTAAACTGGTGGTGAGTTTTTCTCGGCATCTGCTGAACCGAATTGGCTCAATTTTTAAGCCTGTAAAAATGGATGATTATCTAATTTGTTACATGGCCGTTTTTCGATATCTGAATTTTTCAATTATTTATGATTTTTTAGATAGTAATTTTTATGAAAAAAAATTTGCAAAATTTCAACCAAACCGGTTCAGCAGATTCTGAAAAAAACTTACCACCAGTTAGGTACGGTTTTAGAGAGAGTATCTACCTTCCCAGCTGCCAACAACGGAATACTCTCTATATTTGCATCCACGCCATGTAAAATACATTTTCAAATATACCTTAATGAACAGCCATAATACTCGAATAATTCACTTTACTCCAAACATCCGAAGAAAAAATCACGAAAATTCATTATGTTTGACCTCCCAGAATAGGGTCACCCCTTACCAACCTGCAAAGAGAATCCTGTGCATTTTCGAGCAGCAACAAGTGGCACTCCACTGGAGTTGTTACAGTGAAGATTTTGTTACAGATGTTCTTTAACGAGAAATTTGTGTAGCTTTAAAATTCATGACTGAATTGAACATTTACAGTTCGTGTCGAATAAACAGAATAACGCGAGCTATCTCGGCTCCAGTTCTGTATAGAAATAAGAACTAGAAATCAATCATGCACCACCTTGATACAATTTAGTACTCAGTTGTCAATTTATTGCATTGAAAAACACAACTGAAACTTTCAATTAACATTAGACAAGCTTGAAAGTTTGATGAGATGAGCCAGTTTTAGCATTTACCTGGTTGGCAAGAAGTACTACGGATCGATTGTTTTTGAAATATTAAGCATTAATCCGAGCTAACTTTAGCATTCAACGTTTCAATGCAAAAACAGGCTTGATGTGGTGCAACTGCACAAAGAACCGGCAGACATTTCAATCGATCATTTTTGATCTGGCTGAAACTTTGCACAGATGTTCCTATGGGCTATGACACCTTTCAATAGGTAATTAAGCATTTCGACATAATGCACAGAGAGAAATAACAATATGTGTATTTCTAATTTTTTGGGCTATGAATGCATGAAACTGTGCCAGTTTTTATACACTGAAAATATATTTTAGTTTATTCCACGAAAACGTATGTTTTATGTACAAAACCTTTTGTTGTTTTCTGCAACGAAACCAATACGTAATAAAAATGAAGGTACTTTCGTCAGAACTGTCAAAACTGTTACAGATTTCAATTCGTGTACGTAACGAAAGGTTTTAAAAATAAACGCAATCAATCGTACAAACAAAGGCTGCATAATGTAAATAGTACGAAAAATTAGTAAGCTCACGAAAATAATTCGTACAAAGAACACTTCATCATGTAAATAGTACGAAAAATTAATAAGTTTACGCAAATTATTCGTACAAAGGACGCTGCATAATGTAAATAGTACAAAAAATTAGTAAGCTTACGCAATAATGTATACATTATACGAAATCAAAAATAAAAGAGAACTTGAGAGCTTGATTGATCATCACCGGTTTGCCACAACGCGATTCTAGTTCTATCGATTGCGAGAGAGCGACGACGCGCGCCTTCCAACTTAACCCCAGGGACGTACAAATGTTCACGAAAGTTATTTCAATACGAAAACCTGAGCGAAGGGTGTATGTGTCGCGGCGGTTCTATCGATGCGAGAGTGATGTTGTTCCAGATGCGTACAAATGTTCTCTACCTCATATCATGCAACGGATTCGGACCAAGTGAAGGAGTGGAACTCACGGCGATCTGATTATCAAAGCGGTCTCTGTAACCTTGTGGCTACCAGCTCTGTTTATACAAAATCAAAAATAACAGAACACATTCAAGTAATTACTGATTGTTATCCACGTTCATACGAAAGTACATTCGTGAGTTGGACAAATTATGCGTAAGTTGCAGTTCTATTCGGTAACTTGCAATACGAATGTTCTATAAAATCAACAAAAGTGCTGTACACTCTACGAAATCCATGTTAACGAAATGTGCGTGAGTGGAACAACGAAAAAATATTTGCAGTGTGGTATATCTTTAATGGATATTAAATATGAAGGTACTTTCGTCAGAACTGTCAAAATGGTTACAAATCTCTATTCGTATACGTAACGAAAGGTTCAATAAATGCACGCAATCAATCATACAAACAAACGCTGCATAATGTAAATAGTACGAAAAAAATAAGCTTACGTAAATAATTCGTACAAAGAACGCTGCATAATGTGAATAGTACGAAAAATTAATAAGCTTACGTAAATAGTTTGTACAAAGAACGCTGCATACTGAAAATAGTACGAAAAATTAGTAAGCTCACGCAAATAATTCGTACAAAGAACGCTTCATAATGTAAATAGTACGAAAAATAATAAGTTTACGCAAAAAATTCGTACAAAGGACGCTGCATAATGTAAATAGTGCGAAAAATGAGTAAGCTTACGCAATAACATATACATTATACGAAATCAAAAATAACAGAACACAAAAATTTCGTTCAAGTAAATACTCGTGCTCCCTTTTTTTTTGTTCGTTGTTATCCACGTTCGTGAATTGTACAAATTATGCGTAAAGCTGCAAATCTATTCGATAACTTGCAGTACGAATGTTCTATATATCCAGCAAAAGTGCTGTACAATCTACGAATTCCATGTTTACGAAATGTGCGTGCAGAGAATAGCGAAAAAATATTTTCAGTGTACACTATCAGTATCTTTGTCTATTCATTTAACAAGCCAGAGAGGATCGGTGCGAAAAGCTGTCTCCCTGCGCGTCTTCGTCGGTAGGAGAAAAATAGAACGGTTGTGTTCCGAACCAGTGTACACCATGGTCTTCGGTTCGGATGAATTCTGCTCATCTAAGGGTCTTCGGATTATAGTGACTTCGCACTGTGTATTCAGTTATGATTAATCTAATAACTACGGGATGCCAAAGTGCTTTTTCGAAGGTACTCGGGATTGGTATAACAGAAAAATATTAGAAACACTTGGATGCTTCGAATCGCGGATGATTTTAGCGCGCGTCGTTCGCATAGGATCGAGTTTGACAAAAAAGATATTAGTAATGTGCTCTTAACATGCCATCGCTCTTATTAAACTAGGTTGAATCATAGCAATCATCTGCTAGTCTTCAAACTTATTGAGACGTAGGCTAAAGAGTTAAGAAAAAAGCCAAAGTTTTTCATAAGTAATACAGAAAAGTTTTGCTGTAATTAACGAAGTTAGTCACTGTACCGAATTGTGATATTTATTTATGGATGCGTCCGAGAACCGCGTTGCGAGTAATAGTGCTGTGTAGATGGACCGGGAAACAACGAGGCCATGTGCCATCTGAAGACTTAGACCTGCGACTTCCAGTGGGACATTTGAAGGAGTGTTAAGGTACGCCCAATCAGGAACAGATACTCATCGTTCACAATGAGCGATATTCGCGCAGCATTTTTCGATTCCGTCGCCTACCATGGTGACATAATAATTCAAACCTTCCCTACCGCCATAGTCGGAGAAATGCAGAGTCTATTGACCCCGAAATGTATGCTTTTCAAGGAAATGCGTCTACTGAAATGCGTTTGCATTCTAGCGGGTACTCGAGATTGGTAATATTGAAATATTCAAAGATCCGGATGCTTCGGATGCTGGATGATTTTCGCTCGTGCCTCTCACTCAGTTTCACGGTGTTTGACAAAAAAGATCCGTCAGTTACCACGGTGACACGGTGAGAACTTGGGTTTCGACAACAGCGACAACCGATCAATCACGGAGCAGCAACTACGAAATATAAGATCGTCAAAGTCAAGAAAGAAAGAAATCGAAAAACACCACCAGTATTGAAAATGTTAGGAAAACGATTAGTAGCATGACACCATTTTCTAGTTGGCCGCCAAGGATTGAACGCAAAATCCTACGCTCAAAAACAACGAAATCGCTGATCGGCCTCTTTCATCGTCCATGCTTCATGCCCGTAGAGGACAGGGGAACGATTAGTGTTTTGTAGAGTGCACATTCTGCTTCGATAGGCTATGTGCGAGTGCCAATACATATCCGTGGGGTGACGCCTACAGGATCGTTATGACCAAGATTAAAGGCGCGCTGGCGCCTGCAGAGCGATCACCAGCGATGCTGGAGCGTATCATCGAGGGACTCTTTCCGCGCCACGAGCCAATTCCTTGGCCTCCGGCGGTCGAGTCTCACGTCCGACGGTCCAGTATCTCAAACATAGACCAGGGCCAACCTGCCGAGCATCCAATCCATGAGCGACGACAGCCGTGTCGCGGCAAGGGAGGAGGCAAGGGTTACGATTGAGGAACTCATCGTGATCGCCAAATCCCTAAAGGTGAGCAAGGCACCGGGACCGGATGGTATCCCTATCCTGCCGATCAGGCTGGCGATAAAAACGGCCCCCGGGCTGTTCAGGGCAGTCATGCAGAGGTGCCTGGATGACTGTCTCTTTCCGGATAGGTGGAAGCGGCAGAGACTAGTCTTATTGCCGAAGGCTGGGAAACCGTCAGGGGACCCATCGGCATATAGGCCTATCTGCCTGCTGGACACCGCGGGCAAGGTGCTTGAGAGGATCATCCTCAACAGACTGGTGAGGTACACGGAGGGTGTACACGGTCTGGCAAGTAACCAGTTCGGCTTCCGGAAGGGAAGGTCCACGCTGGATGCAATCTCTTCCGTCATCAAGACGGCGGAGGTAGCAATCCAGCGCAAGAGAAGGAGAATACGCTACTGCGCAATCATCACGATCGACGTGAAGAATGCGTTCAATAGTGCCAGTTGGGACTCCATAGCGCTCGCGCTCAGAAGCATCCATGTACCGGTGTCGCTGCACAAGATTCTGGAAAATTATTTCCAGAATCGAGTACTTGTTTACGACACGAAGGAGGGACAGAAGTGCGTTCCAATTACCGCAGAAGTTCCGCAAGGTTCTATCCTAGGTCCGGTGTTGTGGAACGTCATGTATGACGGAGTGTTGAAACTAAAGTTCCCTGTAGGGGTTGTGATCGTCGGCTTTGCAGACGATATAACGCTGGAGGTTTACGACGAGTCTATCGAGGAGGTCGAGTTGACGGTCGCGCACTGTATACGCAAGGTCGAGGACTGGATGCACTCCAGGAAACTGGAGCTCGCGCATCATAAGACGGAGGTCACGGTTGTGAACAACCGTAAATCGGAACAACAGGCGGTGGTCAGAGTCGGAGACTGCACCATCACCTCGAAGCGATCCCTGAAGCTCTTGGGGGTTATGGTGGACGACAAGCTCAAGTTCGGGAGCCACGACGACTATTCCTGTAAGAGGGCCTCATCGGCTATTACAGCACTATCTCGTATGATGTCTAATAGCTCAGCGGTTTATGGGAGCAAGCGAAGACTTCTTGCCAGCGTGGTTTCGTCCATACTTAGGTATGGTGGGCCAGTGTGGTCCAGAGCGTTAGGTACTAACAGTTACCGTGGTAAACTGGAAAGTACCTACAGGCTCATGTGCCTGAGAGTTGCGAGTGCGTATCGATGCCTATCAGCATCGCCATCAAGGAGGACAGAGAGTGTTTCGACCAACGTGACACAAGGGGCATACGAGGTACCAGAAAGTCATTCTCGATGCTCCGCTGGCAGCGGAAATGATCCAACTCCACAAAGGGCAGATGGACGCACCGACTCATCCTGGAGATATCCGGCTGGGTCGGGAGACGACATGGTGAAGTGAACTTCCACCTGACACAAATCCTGTCAGGCCATGGATGCCTGAAACAATATCAGCATATCGGCACAGGTTCGGAAACGCGGGGTCCCCCATGTGTCCCGAGTGCGTGGAGGAGGAGGAGACTACTGAGCATGTCTTCTTCATATGTCCCCGCTTCGTAAGAGCGAGGAGCGACATGATGGCTGTGAGCGGGCCTGGCACTACTCTGGACTGGATCTCTCTGGATCTCTGCCCTAGTCTCATCCCCACACCCTGATTTCTCTTCTCAGGTGTCTGTTCGCAGATTTCCCCGCCACCTAAAAAAAAAAGAGTGCACATTTAGTACGGGTTTGCAGACTGCGGGATCAATTTCTACAGTCCAGGCGGTGGCCTTTCTTTTAGATCGAACATATGAGACTCTCCAACCAGTCCGAGGGTAATTCTTCGGACCACGCTCTCAGCATGGTGTAAAGCATGATACAGCTGTTCGTTCCCGACTTTTAAAAGTTCGGCTGGAATGCCGTCCTTACCAGCTGCCTCGCAGTTCTTCAGCTCTTTCACTGCTTTCTCGACCTCGTCCATGGATGGTGGGTCCACAGCTTTCCCATCATCCTTAATTTCAATCCTGCTCCCTTCGGCTACTTAGTTTTCTTCACCATTCAACAGCAATCAGGTAATCAGGTTCCTCTCTCTTTCGTTGCACATGACAGAAACTGACACGTTTCGGATCCCAGTTCCGTTAATCTTCATGTAGAAGCTTCTCGCATCGTGCCCTGAGAAGTAACCTTTCGCCTCTGCAAGTATACGTGGTGCTGATTGTACTGTGGATATGCCTCCATTGTTCATTCAAATTACTTCCAACTTGATCCTCGAGCCGCTCATCAACCTTCCGCAGGTACTCTGTAGCCACTTTTCCTGTTGATAGTCGCAGGATGTTCAACTGTATCCTTCTTGTCGTCCTGGATTTTACCACGTTGGACAACCTGGCGCGAATCTTGGATAGCACGAGATAATGATCCGAGTCAATGTTTGGTCCTTTAAACGACCTCAGGTCTGTAACGTCTGAAAAGTGCCGACCATCATTCAGAACATGGTCGATATGAGAGTAGGCCTGTCTATTCGGGTGCATCCAGGTATGCTTGCGTATATTCCAGCGTGCAAAATGAGTGCTACAGGCTACAGATAGCCGTACCTGTGCTGCAGCGAAATTGACAAGCCTCATGCCGTTGTCGTTCGTAGTAGAATGGAAGCTTTCTCTGCCAGTCACGAAGCAAAAGAAGTTCCCCTGCCCATCATGCGCATTTGCATCTCCGATGACGATCTTGATGTCGTGTCCTGGCACTCACTGTACGTCTTTTCCAGGAGCTCATAGAACTCCTCTTTCTCTTCATCGAGTTTATCGTTGGTCGGTGCGTATTCATTTATCAGGCTCTAGTTGAAAAATGTGCCCTTTATTCTCAACACGCATATACGGTCACTGATCGGCCTCCATCTTATGACACGCTTCATCTGCTTTCCTATGAGCACGAAACCGACTCACCTTTCTGCCTTCACGCCGTCACTGTAGTAGATGTGGTACTTAAATGGAGTGCCCGCAATAGGATTTACCCGGAATTCACGTTCTCCCGTGTTAGGCCACCTCACCTCCTGTACGACAACAACCTCCACATTCACATTCTGCAGCTCTCTAGCCAGGATCTCGGCACGTGCCGGTTCAAGTAGAGTCCTTACATTCCAAGTAACGAGTTTCCAATAATCGAAATTCTTTTTCGTTCGCCTGGGTCCATGTCGATTATTCCGTTCCGCATTTATATCTGGATTGTTCGTAGTATTTTATGTTCGGTTTGCGCCTACTAGGGCTGCGATGCCTAGTCTCGCGACGGAGCTGCCGTCTCAGATATAGCTGACGAGGCACCGCGTTTCGTGATTCAGCCGCCCGCTCCGAGTCAGACGCTGCTGTACGCCACCCCTAACATGGAGATGCAGCCCTTGCCAGTTAGCATTCGACCATAGTATCCTTCGGGGGTTGGTTACCCGATCTCCGCTAAGGTTATTCGTATCCCGGTCGGCACCTTGTGGAGGTTGGGATAGGAGTTGCTGTACAGAGTGGGATGACCACAATACGGCCTCAGGTGACACGTGCTCAGCCATTCACCAACCACGAATCCAAGTATTTGAAAGATTATGATAAAGATTCAACAAAAAGAGGGAGGATATTTAAATGAAGGGTGAAATGTTAAAAATGGAGTAATCTTTCGATACAAGTGGGGAGGGAGCAGTTCTTAAGCTAGAACATTACCAAATAATGGAGAGGGGGAAACCACACCTACTATATCAGATCAAGACAAGAAATCATCATCCGAAGGTGGAACATTATCCAACCGCAATTGTAATTTAAGCATGTTCAGCCCAGGCTAAAAGGATGCCTACGACGAAATTAAGTAGAAAGAGGAGATAAGAGTTTTGGTGCATAAATCCATGAAGCACCGGTACAAGCACGACAAGGAAGTAACTAAATGCCGGCTTCTCGAGATGGTGGATACTCTGAGTGTTAGGGAAACCTTTGTAAATAATTAAATTAAAGAACAGATTTTTCCGTCCCAACCAGTTTGAAAGACATCTCTACAAGATACTTTCGTTACATTAGGTAATGCAGCGCCACATGCACAGTTGATTTCAAGCCGGCCTTTGACTTTCAATGGTCTAACATAAATAGGTAAGGTAAGAAATAACTACAAGTAAGTTAGTAAGCAGTTGACGCTGGTGTCTTCGTCTTGGAATCGATGTCAACTTGTTTTATTCTTTTTTAATGGAGGGAGTCGTCAGTAAGCACTTGTACGGAACAGGCGCCGTTTATTTTGATAGTTGTTCGGCTCCCGTTGTATCCGTTGAAAATTTTCTTGATCCGAGTTTATGCTTAGAATTAAAAAAACTTTCCATTGAAAGAATTTGTATTTTAGAAATAGCTGGTAGCCGCATGATTACAGAGTCCATTTTGATAAGCAAATGGTCGAGAGTTCAAATCTTAGTTATAAGCAGGCCATTTTTGGTTCTCAAAAAACTTAATCATGGGTTATTTCTCAGGCTCCTTAAAAACTCGCTTGGTCTCAAGAACAAATAAAAAATTGAAGATATTTGTTTTTTTTTTTTGACAAATTTAAATGTTTTTTAATTCTTATTTCATCTAGTATAGTCAACTTTCTCTGTTTAGCTAATATCGGATTTCCAAAAATAGATCTTACTTCCTTTTTTTCATAAAAAATTTCAACGGATTTGTAACTTGTTTTTTCATGCTAAGACAACTAACACAGTTAATAATAAAGCAAATTTGTTAGTAATAGCACAAAGTGCCATTGGCTCATAGGAGCTTATGTGCAAAGTTTCAGCCAAAACAAAAATGACACTCAAAAAAATATAGAAATTTGGACATTTTATGGAGTTGCTACATCAACCATGCGGTCGTGTTTTAAAATAAGCTTTGTAAAAAAAAAAAAAATGATTACTTTCTACTGCATTTCTGTATAACAGTTCAGAGTGTACCAAAAGTTTACTGAATTGTTTAAAAAAAGGGGTAAAAACGTTTTACGCAATATTGAACAGGAACGAAACGAAATTATCTGGATTATTTGTATCATTATTAAAATTATCGGCTGATTAATAAATAATATTACATTGCAGCAGAAAGAATAACCTTCAAAAAAAAAAACTTAAAGACTTCAAAGTTTATGTCAGATTGTCATGCTCAATTTCAGTTTGTGGTTATGAGAATCCTGCCTCATAGTCTAGCCCATTATACACCCAAACCTAGAATAACCCTACTGTGCTGTGCTCAAAATATGCTTTTTCTTTTCTTTCTCTTAGGTAAACTGTAGTGTAAGCAAATTCTAAAATAGACACGCAACCGCAATATTTATACGACTTAGCTCCCACTTGCTGCTGCCACTTAGTTAATATATGATGATCTAGCCCGCACCAAACCGATGTGTGTATTCCACGCAAACAAAACAGAGAAACGCAAAACGTTGAACTGTTGGACTAACAAAACACCAATTAAAGGCACGCCAAAGTGCGAACAAATCGATAAATACGTACTCACCAGCAACAGTCCAAGCCGAAAATCCACCAACTGGCCACAAGTAATCACGTGCCACATTCGTTACACATTCTTAGGCACAAATTTTGTCTGACTAGAAGCCGGCATGCTCGGTACCAGTTTTTTGTACGTCTGGCAAGTAACACCGTTTGACCCGAATTTTTCATAAGTCACCCAGTTGGAATTTCGCCAACATTTGCCGCAGCTGTCGCGCAGCAGTCAATGCTGTCGGCAGGGCTGTCACGGAATTTATCGCACATGGGGAATCATGGACAAGCAGGTGGGTAATCTCGGCTGAGATGCGTCTGTTAAGGGCGGGAAAGGTTTTCGCCGAGACTCGAAGGAAGCATAAATCTCGTGACTAATAAGCATCAATTCTCCCCCCGTGTAAATTTTGCTGTTGCCACTGGTATTGGTATGGATGTTTTTCCCCCACACTCTGCAATATCCAGCCCAGCGCCAATGGCGCCAATAATGTCGTCTTCGTTCCACAATGACGTTTTCATCGTCCGGAATACCGCGTGGGAATTAAGTTGTGGATATTTGTGGTGATGTTTTCATATATATGTAAATACGAGGGCAAGCAGTGGTTATAGAAATGATTGTTGTTTATTGAGTTATAGTTTATTTTTATCTTTTCCTTTGTCACAATGAGATTGATAATAGGATAATCCCTTATGGTTTGTTAGTAGACGTGCCAATAGTAATGCTTTTTGACGCCATGCAGACCATATATTACAGAGTATGTTGAACTTAGCAAATCCAATAGATTATCTGCTATAATTTTGCGTATTTCAACTTTCAATTCTTGACATTAACTCAATGATGTATAATGATAAAATTATCAGTGCAACATATGGTTCGTATTATTTGCAGCCAGCTACAAACAATCCTACCAACAGCACACTATTAATCAGTACTAAGGTTCTATTTGCACGAGACACGATTGCCAGTTTAATTCAATGTTAATTTTTTCAAATGGTACTAATTCTCTCAACATATTGATAATCACAATTTGAAAAATTATCACATTTAGAAGATTAATGAAGTTGATTTGGGATTGCCTGGTAGGGGTATCATCTGCAAATCATCTGCTTTTAAGGTTAGCGCCGAAAATATGAAGGCATGAGTTATGACTTATTTGTTTCGTCTCAATAATAATAATTCTAGAACTTTCTTCAAGCACCAAACTTAATCAATTGATGAAGTTATACAACTATGGTTATTTTTTTTTATGTTTAAGAATTGGTTGACTTTTTCCTGCATTACTGTCATTGTTCAAAATATATGAACATTCAACATTGATAAGTGGTCCTTTAGTATACAAATATGTGAATAAATTTCCATTTCAAACTGCAGTTGAAATGAATTATATTTTAATTGACAAGGAATACAAACAAAACATTCCGCGTCGAACACTCGACAGGAACGGACGTGCAAAGTGGTCGTTCTATTACAATCCGGTCCGTGTGTACGAATAGCCAAACAAAAGAGTGTATTATTCGCGCTAAAGGCCAACTAGATTGTGAGTTGTGTCGCTACGTTCTGTACTCGACTCGCAACTTTGGCTGTATTGGTGCAAAATACCAGCTGCAGTTTTGATCTGTGCACAGTGAATAGATCTTTCTAATTCAAGGCCATCATTTGACAGTCGAGTCGTGTCGCTGTGCTGAGTGATCTCACACCCGGCTCACTGCTGGTGGCTGTATTGGTGCTGCTGTACTGGTGCTGCTGGCTGCTTTGGGTGCAGCTTCGAACGAGCGGACAACCACTGCTGGAAGGAAGAAGTAAATAGGTACGTGTTCTTGTCGGCGCTAGTGCGTTAGTGCGCTACATTTAGCGCGATGGATAAAGATCCCTCGCCTCCCGTGCCACCATCCCCGAACCCCCTTGACCCTGACCCTTCTGTTACCCCCTCCCCTGTTCATTATCCAGTCCTCCCTCGCCCCAGGCTTTACCCGGACGGATCTCAACAGGGCAGCTATACTGTTTATTTTCGTCCAAAGGCAGGAGTGAATTCAAAGCGATTAAACATACTGCAAATTTCTAAAGACCTGACGAAGGGGTACAAGGCCGTGACCGAAATTTCCAAGGTCCGACCTAACAAGCTCCGTGTCGTGGTCAGTGATCTGGCACAGGCCAATGCTATTGCTTGCTCTGAGCTCTTCACACGCGAGTATCGCGTTTACATACCCGCACGAGACGTGGAGATCGACGGTGTCATAACCGATTCGAGTCTGTCTGTCGAGTGTATCCTAAAAAGCGCAACCGGTTGCTTCAAAAATACTGAAACACAGGCGAAGATTTTGGATTGTAAGCAATTGCGGTCAATGTCTCTCGTCGGCGGTAAAAAAGTTTACACTCCGTCAGACTCGTTTCGCGTTACGTTTGCCGGATCTGCACTCCCTAGCCACGTCTCGATCGACCGGGTTCGTCTGCCTGTGCGATTGTATGTACCCCGTGTTATGAATTGCACCAATTGCAAGCAGTTAGGCTACACAGCCGCCTACTGCTGCAATAAGGCACGATGTAGCAAGTGTGGGGAGACTCATGCGGAAGATTCTTGCAGTGTTAATGCTGAAAAATGTATTCACTGTGGGGAAAACCAGCATGAGCTCTCCACATGCCCGGTGTACATGCAGCGCAGAGATAAAATCAAGCGGTCACTCAAGGAGCGTTCAAAGCGTTCTTATGCTGAGATGCTGAAGAAGACCGTGACCACTTCTACCATAACATCGAACCCCTTTGATCTGTTGTCCTCTGATGAAACCGATTCTGACGATTCATCAGCGGGAACAACTTATGCCAATCCTGGGGAGTCTAGGAAGAGGAAAAATGTTTTTTCTCCTAAACTTCCCCGTAAAGGTCCTAAGATTTCCAAAAGTGTAATGAAAAGTACGAACAAACCAAACAGTGCTGCGGAACAACCGAAGCAAACTCCTCATGGGCTTGCAAATTTAAAGTCCCAGAAGGAGTTCCCAGCACTGCCAGGAACATCTAAAACCCCAGTTGTTCCTTTTGCACATCCAGTTGATGAAACAAACTCTGGATAAGTGAAATTTTCTGACATTGTGGACTGGATTTTTGAAAATTTCAATGTACCCGATCCAATTAAAATTTTTCTTACAGCATTCCTCCCAACAGTTAGATCATTTTTGAAGCAATTGACTGCCCAATGGCCCCACATTGCAGCGATTGTATCCTTCGATGCCTAATTCAACTGCGTATATGAAGGATTCTATCTCTGTCTTACAGTGGAATTGTAGAAGTATTTTACCAAAAATTGATTCGTTTAAAGTTTTGATAAATAAAAAAAAAAGCGAAGCATTTTCCCTTTGTGAAACTTGGCTTACTTCAAATATTGATCGAGACACCCCATATGGAGGAGTACTTTTAGGGATTAAAAAGTGCTATTCTTTCTATCGTATTAACCTCCCCTCGATTCCAGGCATCGAAGTTGTCGCATGTCAAATGACAATACAAGGTAAAGAGCTTTGTATTGCCTCAATATATATTCCTCCCAGAGCACAGGTTGGGCAACGGCTGCTCTTTGATTTAATAGAACTTCTTCCCTCGCCACGTTTGATTTTGGGAGACTTCAACTCTCATGGTGTGGCTTGGGATTCCCCTTACAATGATAACCGCTCCTCTTTAATCTATAACCTTTGCGATGACTTCGACATGACTATTTTAAACAACGGTGAAATGACACGTATCCCGAAACCTCCAGCGCGCCCAAGCGCTCTGGATCTATCCTTATGTTCGACGTCGCTACGGTTGGATTGCACATGGAAGGTAATCCTCGATCCTCACGGTAGCGACCATCTGCCTATTCTTATGTCAATTACAAACGGGTCAACTCGCATGCGACCAATTGACATTCCGTATGACCTCACACGGAATGTCGATTGGAAGTTATACGAGGAAATGATTTCAAAAGCGGTCGAGTCGATTCAACATCACCCACCACTTGAAGAATACAACCTCCTCGCGGGCTTAATCCTCGACGCCGCGTTGCAAGCCCAAACGAAGAAATATCCCGGCGTAACGATCAAAGAGCGGCCTCCAACTCCGTGGTGGGACAAAGAGTGCTCCGATGTCTACACGCAAAGATCCGACGCGTTTTTGGCCTTCCAGATAGGGAGGTATACCCGACGACTATATACGGTATTCGGAGCTTAATACCAAGCTTAAAAGCCTGGCTAAAGCAAAGAAACGCGGATATTGGCGTCGGTTCGTGAACGAGACGTCGAGGGAGACATCGATGAGCACTCTTTGGAACACAGCCCGAAGAATGCGGAATCGCGTAACGGTCAACGAAAGCGAGGAGTCTTCAAGTCGGTGGATATTTGATTTTGCCAGGAAAGTATGTCCGGACTCTGTTCCTGAGCAAAACATTGTTCGCGATGCGTCTCCGGGCCACGACGCTATAGAATCACCTTTTACGATGGCAGAATTTTCAGTTGCCCTTCTGTCCTGTAACAATAACGCACCTGGGTTAGATAGAATCAAATTCAACTTGTTGAAGAATCTACCCGGCAATGCCAAGAGGCGCTTGTTGAACTTGTTCAATAAGTTCCTGGAGCAAAATATTGTACCGCAGGATTGGAGGCAAGTGAAGGTGATCGCCATCCAAAAACCAGGGAAACCAGCTTCTGATCACAACTCTTATAGGCCGATTGCAATGCTATCCTGTATCCGGAAATTGATGGAAAAAATGATACTCCGTCGTTTAGACCATTGGGTCGAATCAAATGGTCTACTATCAGATACTCAATTTGGCTTCCGCCGTGCCAAAGGTACGAATGATTGTCTTGCGTTGCTTTCAACAGATATTCAGCTGGCGTATGCTCGCAAAGAACAAATGGCGTCTGCGTTCTTGGACATTAAGGGGGCTTTTGATTCCGTTTCTATTGACATTCTTTCGGGTAAACTTCACCGACAAGGATTTTCTCCAATTTTGAACAATTTTTTGCACAATTTGTTGTCCGAAAAGCACATGCATTTTACGCACGGCGATTTGGCAACTTTTCGCATTAGCTACATGGGTCTTCCCCAGGGCTCATGTTTAAGCCCCCTTCTTTACAACTTTTATGTAAATGACATCGACGAATTTCTGGCAAATTCATGCACGATAAGACAACTTGCAGACGACAGTGTAATCTCTGTTACAGGAGCCAAAGCTGCCGATTTGCAAGGACCATTGCAAGATACCTTGGACAATTTGTCTGCTTGGGCTTTACAGCTAGGTATCGAATTCTCTCCGGAGAAGACTGAGATAGTAGTTTTTTCTAGGAAGCATGAACCTGCTCAGCTTCAAACACAATTAATGGGTAAAACGATTTCTCAGGTTTTGGTACACAAATATCTTGGTGTCTGGTTTGACTCTAAAGGCACCTGGGGTTGTCACGTGAGGTATCTGATGAAAAAATGTCAACAAAGAGTGAATTTTCTTCGTACAATAACCGGACAATGGTGGGGTGCCCACCCAGGAGACCTTATAAGGCTTTACCAAACAACGATACTGTCTGTTATTGAGTACGGGTGTTTCTGCTTCCGCTCCGCAGCAAACACACATTTGATCAAACTGGAGCGAATACAATATCGTTGTTTGCGTATCGCCTTGGGTTGCATGCAATCGACCCATACGATGAATTTGGAGATCTTAGCTGGAGTACTACCATTGAAAAACCGCTTCTGGAGCCTGTCTTCTCGTATTCTTATCAAATGTGAGGTCTTGAACCGTCCCGTGATTGAAAATTTTGAAAGGTTAATCGAACTTAATTCTCAAACCCGTTTTATGACATTGTATTTCAATCACATGTCCCAAAATATTAACCCTTCTTCGAATATTCCAAATCGTGTCGACTTATCAAATACTTCTGATTCTACTGTGTTTTTCGATACATCCATGATAGAAGAAACTCGTGGAATCCCGGATCATTTACGCGTGCAGCAGATCCCTAAAATTTTTTCCAATAAATATCGAAACATCAACTGCGACAATATGTACTACACTGACGGATCACTTCTTGATGGGTCCACTGGCTTCGGTATCTTCAATAACAATTTAACCGTCTCCCATAAGCTCGATAATCTTGCTTCTGTTTACGTCGCAGAATTAGCTGCAATTCAGTACACCCTAGGGATTATCGAAAAAATGCCCACGGACCATTATTTCATCTTTACGGACAGTCTCAGTTCCATTGAGGCTCTCCGATCGATGAAAGATGTTAAGCACTCTCCGTATTTCCTGGGGAAAATACGGGAACATCTGAGTGCTTTATCCGAAAAATCTACTCAGATTACTTTAGCGTGGGTCCCTTCTCACTGCTCGGTACCGGGTAGTGAGAAAGCGGACTCTTTGGCTAAGGTGGGCGCAACAAACGGTGATATTTATGAAAGACCAATTGCCTTTAATGAATTTTTTGCATTTGTACGTCAGAATACGATCATCAGTTGGCAAAATTCTTGGACCAAGGGGGAACTGGGAAGGTGGTTACATTCCATAATCCCCAAGGTATCGACGAACCCGTGGTTCAAGGGGTTGGATGTAAGTCGGGATTTCATTTGCGTGATGTCCCGGCTTATGTCCAATCACTATAGATTTGACGCGCATCACCGTCGTGTTGGGCTCGGGGAGAGTGGTATCTGTGCCTGTGGTGAAGGTTATCACGACATAAAGCACGTTGTTTGGTCATGACCTGTACACCGTGACGCCAGGTCTAGATTAATAGCTTCCCTGCAGGCCGAAGGTAGGCAGCCGGCTGTTCCTGTTCGTGATGTCTTGGCGAGCCGTGACCTATCCTACATGTCCCCAGGAATACAAACAAGCACTTTTTTATGCCTGAAGGGCATTAGGTAAAAGTGCAACTGCGACAGGAATGTCTGTCTTTTGAGACTGGCCCCGATTGTTTTACACAGATTACAAGATGGTCGAACTCATTGAACAAATTGAAGCTGAGCTAGTCTTTTGTTAGCCTGTGCCCCAATTCGGAACTACATGGTTGATGAAACCAGTGCAGTGACCCTTTTTGGGATAGGCACTTCATACTTGCTATGGAGTTGACAGGTAATTACCGAAAAAGTTGAATCTCGATAAAGCAAGAGCCTTGCAAAAGCAAAGCAGATGCGCTAAGCTCTCAGGTTCAGCGTTACAAAAGAAGCAATTGTTGAACACTCACCAGTGCTATTGAAACATTTACTTCCTTGTTTTATGTTAATTAGAAAAAATTCAATTTTCTGCTGCTTAGTACAAAACTAGTGTGTGCAAAAAGCATTTATCTTTGTCAAACTTCTGTCAAAACTTTTACAATCTTTACTAACCTCCTGTAGTATACGGCTGACGGTTTCGTTCGAGCGGTAATAGAAACAAATTGAATGGTTGACATGTAACATGCCAACACGATTGCGGCAAACTGTTTTCTGAACTACAACGTGCACGATTTTTGTAATAAATGTTTTCATGGTTTTCATTTTCTGTGTGACCAAGAGCCAGTTTATTTGTGTTTCGCAACGAGTGTGGCGTGAAAATTGTGCATTTTCAAGATCGATCTGTTCTCTGAACGTATTTTACAGTTTCTTTGTCAAAAGTTTTGAGTATAATCGTTGGGCTGTAATCCAAATAAAAATGTCAGGTTATGTCATATGGCATTACTCGTGGGGAATGAGTTTATACAGCAAAGAATTGAATTTTCCCTTCAATTTTTTTACTTGAAACTTGGCATTATCTGGAAACTGTCGATGGAAAAATCATCACAGTAAAGTGTAAGACAAAATTTTACCTGAAAGCTAAGTCTCAAAATATTTTTCGAATGCTAAAAAAAGAATAATTAAATTCCATTGATGCAATATGATTTATTAATTTCAAACTATAAAGCTATTAGCGACTAACTTTGTGAATGCATCCGTTTTTGAGATGAATTTGAGATAAATTCTAAAATTTTATCCGAAAAATTATGATTTTTATAAAAATACACCTTTTTTGTAAGTTATTAATGGTACTCTGGCAACAAACCTTTTTTTCAAGTTGGCGGGGAAATCTGCTTACAGATACCTGAGAAGATAGCACAGGTATTACTTCGGGAAGTGTTTTTTTTGTGCTTCACGTCCCCTTTTTACTCTTTTACCACATAGCTAACCACCTGGAGACTGGCTGTTGGCTACCATGGGCGTGTTGGTGGTTGACCCACCACACACGTTGTAGCTCCAGGATCAACTGAGAGGGGGCTGTACAAACCGGGCCCCAGATGTCCGGGTCTGCGCACATCTTTCGCACTAAGTTGTCCAGAGTAGTGTCTGGATGGCATCTCATCGAGAATAACCTTCTGGTACCTCTTATACCCCTTCTGTCACGTTGATCGAAGTAATCTTCAACCTTCTTAATGGCTATCAGCTGATAAGCATCATACTGGACAAGATGCAGATTGCGTCGTACGACACTGTACGATACGCACTCGCAACCCTCAGACACATGCGCCTGTAAGTACTCTCTAGTCTACCACGATAACTATTTGTACCTAGAGCTTCGGGCCACCAAACCTAAGTATGGACGAACCCACACCGGCAAGGAGTTCGAGATAGTGCTGCAATGACCGTTGAGGCCCTCTTACAGATTTAGTGGGTGTGGCTCTTTAACGTAAGCTTGTCGCCAACCATGACTCCCAAAACTTTCCGCAAAGCCGACAACCATAACCCTTACACCCCCGCAAATCACAACCCTTACAGGGAACTTTAGCTTCAACACTCCGTCGTACATGACATTCCACAACACCGGACCCAGCATGGAACTTTGCGGTACTCTTGAAGTGATTGGCACACACTTCTGACCCTCCTCGGTATTGTAAACTGGTACACGATTACGGAAGTAATTTTCCAAAATCTTGTACAACGACACCGGAACATGGATGCTTCTAAGAGGGAGTGCAATGGAGTTCCAGCTGACGCTTTTGGACACATTTTTCCCGTTAAACGTGATAATTGCGCAATAGCGAATGACTTTTCTTTTACACTGGACTGCCACCTCCGCCGTCTAGGTATCAGAGAGGATACCATCCAGCGTGGAGATACCTCTCCGGAAGCCGAACAGGTTACTTGACAGACCGTTTACACCCTCTGTGTACTTCTCCAGTCTGTTGAGGATAATCTTCTCAAGCACCTTGCCGACAGTGTTCAGCAGGCAGATGGGTCTGTATGTCGGTAGGTCCCCTGGCGGTGTTCCAGCCTTCGGAAATAGTACCAGTTTCTATCGCTCCACCATCGAAAGGGAAGTCATCTAGGCACTTCTATATGACCATCCGGAGCAGTCTGGAGGCCAATATCCATCTTGATGGCCAGATTCGAGTCCTGTCCTGGTGCTTTGCCCACTTGGCGATCACAATGAGTTCCTCATTCGTTATCTTTACCTCCTCCTCACCCTCGATACGGCTGTCGTCGCTCACGGATTGTTTTGAAGTAGAATACTTTTCTCAGGAAGTTCGGCTACATAGGGATGTGAAATGAAAATCTAAAACCGAAAAAAGTGAAAAATATGTCCAATTTCAAATGCAAATACATCGGTTAGTATTTGATGGATTTCCTTCGTTCTTGCAGCAATAGATTGGAAAATCTTCTAAGATTCTTTCCAAATGAAGATAATTGTAATTTTATTATTCAAACTATTGTACTATTAAAAATTGTCAAGCCTTGTCAAAACGAAAAATTCGACCTCTGATTGGTCGGTATATGATTGCTTCCCAAGCACGGTCGACAGGATCATATACCTTGCAATTGAAAATATGCTATTTGGCCTATATAAAAGCTTGTTTCAGCCGAAGCCGGTCATAACAGTTTTAGACAGCGACAACAGTAGTCATCCCTTAGCAGTAGCAGCGCAGTGGATACCAGCGATAGCGGATAGCGGCCACAACTGTGGCATGGCTACGGTTAGCGTAGCAGTTGCAGCGAGAGTGTCAGCATCGAAAGCAGCTGGGACAGCTGATGCAGGGGCAGCGTTACCAATGGCAGCGTATAGCGGCTACAGCTGTGGAATGGCTACGAATAGCGTAGCAGTTGCAGAGGGTATATCTGACCATGAAGCATTTATGCAATAATTGAATGAAAATTGCAATTGCAGCAATCGGCCTTTTTCGAGGCTACTAAATGTTTTTGGAAGAGCATAATGAATGGTTATTACTAAACTGTAACTGAGGTTTGATGCTGCTGCAAATGCTGTGCATAACAAGCGGTAAATACAAAACAAATCCGATTTCAAACAGAAAAGATTGGCACGTTCTGCTCACGATGCTGAGTCTGTTTTAAAAAATTCACAACACTTCCAGGGCTGTTACAGTCGGCGCGGATTTCGCGTTTTTTGCGGATTTTGCGTTTTTTGCGGATTTGGCGCGTTTTTACTACTCCATGGCGCGGATTTTGCGGAAAGCCTTGCAACCTTGCTTTCAATTACCTAAAAATCAGGATATCGACTGATGGGCTGGCAGCAGCCTTTCAGAGTTCTATGAAATATGGTGGGTGTGTAGTAGGGTGCCAATCACTTGTTTGAGAAAAAAGTAATCAAAAAATTTAGGCAAAAAACCCTATACAAAATGTTTACTTGCCCGAAAAACACCCTGTGTGAAATTTCAGGTCAGTTGGATTCAAAATGGGGTGGCACAAAACGAAGTTAGACCTTGAGAAATCCGAAAAATCATAAAAATCATGATTATTTTCAGATAATTCCAGATCTCGACGTTTCATGCATTTATAAGCTATCTGACACCAAAAATTTTTCGAAAACTGAAATTTCATGCAGCCAACCCCTCTTGGGTTCTGATTTTTCACTAGGTGTTTTTTCGGGCAGGTGAAAATTTTGTATATGGTTTCTTAAAATTGCCATTTTGGTTGGCATCCTATTTTTAAATACTATTTTTTAAAAATCTAGATAAGACTTACATTCAAAGAGGACTGGAGATTTTTTGTAAATCGATATATCTGATTAATGACAAGAGAAAAAAGTCGTCAAAGAATGACTTTGAGAAAGATGTCTGAATTTCCATTTAAAAATATTGAGAAAAATAAATAATTGAGATACTACAAAAACAAAATTTTATCGTAACCGTTATGTGCTCGACAATAAAACATCCTAACGTGCCCCCAGAATGGTCCTCCTCAAAAAAATTCTACTGGGGCTTCACTAATAACATAACTCTTTGGATGTTATGTGGTGGTCCTGAATAGATTGAAAATGGCAACTGTGGTCGATTTACGGCCTATGAATGTCATCCTGGCTCCGAAAATACTCATATTGGGTGGTATTTGGCCATTTTTGGCTGATTTTCATGAACCGGAAGTTGCTACCTTGGATTTCAAAACGACTTCTAGGGTCGATTTCAGGTCATTTTGATTTCGGAAATATCCATAACCGTATATATTACTTGTTAACAAGTTCTGAAATCACATGCGTCTCATCGACGTCAGTAATGACAAGAATTAGAGAAAAGTTGTCAAGGGCTGGCGTATAGAAAACCGTCTGAAATTTATTGATTATTCATTAAAATTATTCTAAACATTTCAACATGGGCACTAGACTGGGACACGGTTATATGCACCCAACGCAAACGGGGAACATTTTATTACCTTAGGGCAATTTTTTATTACTTTTTGTGTCTTATGACTGCGCATTATACACAAAAAGTAACAAACAAAAAGTAATAAAAATTATGACGGCCACACGCTTGTATGTGTTTCTGCAGGAGAACATACAGCCAAGCACCGCAATGCATGTGTTAGCAAGACTTCACTCGCTGCATTTGTATTGATGCAACGATCTGGTTCATTTTTGTCCGCTCCAACCGCACATAATCAGAATCTCAAATGTCTAATTAGAAACACTTTCGTTTCGTCCCCCAGTGTTTACTTGAAATGGAAATATATAATACTGTATGACCAGAGTTGCCAAAGTTGCGAATATTGTTCTGGAAGGGCACAAGTTTTGTATTTTCAAACAGGTCCAAATGAGTTTCCATGAACCAATGATTATGTGCTGTAGATAGCTTGCAAGAAAGTGGATGATTTTGTTTTTCACTAACGTAGTTTACAGATCGTGATGTCATTTTAAGGCGCATTTCAAGTCATTGAAATCATCAACGTTTGCATACTCTATGACGGGGAAAATGCTGCTTGGCAGCCCTTGTCATATTTTTTCGCTACTCTGTATGCACACAACGAGCAAACTAATACACGCACACCGGATGAATTGGAGATTGAAGAAACTTGTAAGGCCTCTGCCAGGCTGAACGCCAACACAAGCGATGGGGTAAGATTCTTGTCGTAGGTAAATAAACAGCTATATTCACGGCTGTTTATTTACCTACGGCAAGAATCTCGCCCCATCGCTCGTGTTGGCGTTCAGCCTAGCAGAGGCCTAACATGTGCAACATATGCGACTGTGTGTGATTTTTTTTTTTACTTGAGACGGAAAGGGAGCATTTTTCGACAGAAAAAATTTTGCATGTGGTTGAAACGACCATTATTAGATAGTCGTACTCCCGTAACACGTGCTAAATATATGACAGTATGTGTTGCTACTTGACTGGGGAAGAATTTTATTGCCTTTTAAGTAATGGATTTGTCACCTAAAAGGCAATTTTGCTCTATTGCTTTTAAAGTAATAAGGAAAAGTTTTGCGCGTGGAAAAAAAAAGGTGGTGTTTTTTTTTCTCGCTCCCATGCATTTTTCGTGTTCCTTATGGGTTCTATAACAACTGTGTAACTTTTCAGATCGATCGGTGAAATGCCCGATTTTTAAAGCTTCCATACGATTTTATATGGGAAAAACCACTTTTTCAAAACTTTTTCTATAGAGATGTCCAATTGGCTCTTAAAAATATACCAATACATGATATTTATAGGAAATTTTCCTGGGAAAAACTCTTCTGAAGACCGCAAGGCGCTATCTTGCTTGTGAAAAAAGATATTCACCCCAGACTGATTGAATATCTGACGAAGGGCTCACCATTGAATTTTGCTAGCAATACTGCTGCATCATGTTGCTATTGCAAACTTGCTTAAGTATGAGGCCTCCCGAGCTGGTCTCGAGGTACGATGCTGGCCTAACAAGTCAGTCGTCGTAGGTTCGAGTCTTGACTCGGGAGAGACTGTTAGGGTCAGTAGGATCGTAGCGCTAGCCCCGCAATTGTCCTGTACACTAAACGGTTGGCTGCGAAGTCTGTGTATAGTAAACAGAAGATCAAGTTCCGAATCGGAATGTAGCACCAAGGTTTTGCTTTGCTATTCAGAGTGTCGGTTGAATTTATTTTACGGATTTTAGAAAATTTCTCAAACATTCAATTGGTCCCAAGATCGAAACTTTTCAAAAAAAAAAAAAAGTTTCGAGATGACAGATCTCAACGTTTTATGAATTTCAAACACATTTACCATGGAAAAATAATTTTAACAGTTCCATGTGAATTTTTTCATTGGTCGCTTTGAGGCTTTTCTTTCCGATCGATGTTCGCTTGAGAACAAATTTTGCATGAGAAGACAAAATTTCTAAGCTATAATTTAAAACGATCGATGCCTAAAAAGCAGAAGGAAGATTGTCAACGATTTTCAGATAAAAGGGCGCAAATTGTGTAGGTTTCTATGAAGGTACTCGTTAAAGTCGATAAACAGTTAAAGTAAGAAAAATTTTTGAAGGAGAAATATTTTTCATAGTTTTAATAACACTATTCTCGCAAGGATATATATAAACATGTAAAATTGATGTTTTTCACATATTTTTTTAAAAATAAAGCACCGAGAAAATTTAAAACCTATCATCAGGAAAACCGGGAAAAAAACGGGAAATCGAAAATTGATTTTGAGTGGCCAACCTGCATTAAAAAACTTTTACTTGAGACTATTCCATGTTTCTACAAAGGATGTTGTTCAGACTTTCCGAAAACATTTTTAATGACATTCAACTTATGTTTGAATGTTAGACCTGAATTCGAGTTGAAGGATTTTTCTACTTTTTCGATTGTTTCCACTTTTTCGAGTTTGGCGCTATACGTGAGTTACTTATACTTAGTCGTAGTAATAACCTTTTTTTCTAGCTAAAACCTATCTCGTCCTTTTGAATTATTTTCAACAAGATTCTTTGCAAATTTTAGTAAAACTTGCTATCGTTTGCAGCTCACGAAGATTATTAATTACTTATTGAATGTTCCGACAATATACGGGTTTAAATGGTTATCCATCACTTTCCAAATCTCGTCATTCAATTCTCACTATTTATGTCTAACTTATGTCTCACAGGAATTTTACTCGTCATAATCAAGGTTGTTAATACGATAGAATATCGTCGACAATCGTCATCGCCGTTACCGATAACGTATGGTATCGTTATTGACGATGACGATAGCGTCTTCAAACATTAACGTTATCGGCGATGACGATAGTCACTAAACGTTATCAGCTCACTAACGTCTTATGTCAATTTTGTTTGCTGTTGTAGCGAGTGATGTAACGATTCGACCAAAAAGCAGACACGGCGTGAGGAAACGTTTTTCACTTCGGAGGGTTGGAGACGAAGCATCACTAGGCAACAGAAAGAAACTTTTCCTTATTTGTTTATGTTTCGCTTCTCATCAGGAAAATAAATGTCCGAGTTTTGATTGTTCTAGCTATTAAGGCACTTTTTGTTGCACAAAATGGCAAGGCATTGAATAGCAAGGTATGTGGCATTGTCATATTTGCGTTTGAAATGCATCTAAATGATATGTTTAATGATGCAAAAATTGGTCTTGCAGTGGTTGTTAATAAACAAACGTTATCGATTCGATACCATCCAGTAGTTATCGCCTTTGACAATGACGATAATGTTTGAAGACGTAAGCGTCATCGTCGATAACGATAACAGACGGTATCGTTATCGGCGTTTTCGATAGGTTATCGATTAACAACCTTGGTCATAATCATACTCTTTCCAACGAGAGAAAATCGCGAGAGAAAAAATCAGTGCTACTGGCATTTTACATTTGTATATAAGAATTTCCAAACAACATTTTTGGTCAGCATTATTCCTAAACTTGGCCGCAGTAAGTCAACTGTCCTGCGTTTGAAGCTAAATACAAACAAGTTATACATATCAGCATGACATTTTAAAGATGGTATTACTTTTACCAAGTTGAATCATAAGTTTTTATTAGTTTTTTTTTCGGCGCGGATTTAGTTTTCACGGCGCGGATCCAAAAACTCGTGGCGCGGATTTTGCGGATTCAAAATTAAGGTTTCTGTAACAACCCTGCACTTCATTAACAAGGATGTAACGTCTTGAAAACAGACGGTTAAATTTTGACATCCCAGCAGAATTTCGACCTTCATACTCATGTCTACCATTGGCAATATCAAACACGCAACAATTTGCTTCCATGCGACACGGAGACGGGAACATTTTTTTCATCCAAGCCGCACAACACGACACAATACATATTATTTTGTTGCCTTAATGAAAGCTCTATCGATCCGGCTCGGCAGACTGTCCAGAAGAAATCGTTTTTGTACATCCGTGTTACGAAACTGAGTAAATCTGAAGGAACTGAAAAAAATGGCGGGTCCAGAATGAATAAGGTGTATTTTCCGTACATGAGTATTACGACATACGAAATAAAATTTTTCGAATGTGTAGAATGGTATGACTGGAAATAATTTAGCCACACCAATTTTTCCAGTTATATCATTCCACAACGTTCGAAAAATTTATTATGTCAGAGCGGATATCGCACGCTATCTGACCATGAAGCATTTATGCAATAATTGAATGAAAATTGCAATTGAAGCAATCGGCCTTTTTCAAGGCTACAAAATGTATTTGGAAGAGCATAATAAACGGTTATTAATAATTGCAACTGAGGTTTGGTGCTGCTGCAAATGCACAGCAGTGTGATGTTTATTGCGATTTGTTGACCTTCCATTTGACACTGATTTAATGAAAATCGGTCAAGCCATCTCTGAGAAACATAAGTGAGATAAAACAGTCTCCTAAACACGTTTCTGTTCATAACTTTTGAACCATAATTTCAATCTTTATAATATTCAAAAGTTATGGAAAGCCCGTTCATTTAAAACCAATTCGGTGCAAATCAGTTGTGAAGTTTGTGAAATAATGATGTTTCGTGATATTTACATTTTGAGACACAACCTCTAAACTAAAAATCCGATTACAATGAAATTTGATAGGGTCTTATGGGGCAACTAGACCTTTCATTTGCAATAAATTTCATGAGAATCGGTCCAGCCATCTCTGAGAAAAGTGAGTGAAAATTAAAATTTGCACATACACACACACATACAGAAAATGCTAAGCTCGTCGAACTGAGTCGGGTGATATATGACATTCGGCAAAAATGTGATGAACCAAGCTGAGACGTATGGTAAGCAAACCGCTTTGAAACTTCAGTGATTTTTATTGGGGTAAAAATATCTGTTTTTGTGCCGAACGATCGCCAATTGTGGGAAGTGTTGCTTTTTTCTTTTTAATCAAAAGTGTCTAGAGTAAAAAAAAGTTTTTTCGATGTTGACGACTGTCCGCGTGAAGGAAGACCCGATACCTTCGACGACGGTGGATTGGAGGAATTGTTCGATGAGGACCCATGCCCAACGCAGGAACAGCTTGCTTTGGTATTGGGAGTTACTCGCCAAGCCATTTTCAAGCGATTACATGGTTTGGGAATGATTCAACAAGGTATTTTAGTATCTCATGTTTTGATGTCAAATGACGTTGAGCGTGATTTTTGTCTATGAAAAATTGCTCCAGCGACAACCAAGGAAGGGTTTTCTTGCTTGTACGGGAAGGGTGATGAACTACACAGTGCAACAATTTTTTTGCCTTGGCTCCTATGTATGATTTTTTGATGAAGTTTGATGCGAAAATAAATTTTCCTAAGTTTGAACATATTTTAACTTAAGGGGCAACAATGGCGCCATTTTGAATTTTCGAGAAACCGGTAATTTTTGTGGTTTTTTCGACGCCATTTTGTTTTGAGGCCAAATATCAAAATTCTAAGAGTTTGTCCACATATTAGCATCCTTTTATCCATCTTTTGAAAAAAAAAACAGATCTTAAATCGGACAAAAACTGAGCTCAAAAGGTGATTTTACGAAACCGGTTTTAGCATAGTTTTAGTATATTTCACAAAGCAAAATAATATCGATTATTTCTGAGTATTAATGGTAATTCGTTAATATCTTAAAGTGGTATTCAAATATATCTTATTTTGAGTAAAAAAAGTCTCATAAATCGAATTGTAGGTATCTGGTCTACGTAAAATGTCAGCAAAATGTCGATTTTGCCCCAATTTTCTTACATTACTAAAAAAGGGTTAATTTGCTGACATTTTACGTATTAGAATTACCATTATTGCTCAAAAATAATCGATATTATTTTGCTTTGTGAAAAATATACTGAAACTATGCAAAACCCGGTTTCGTAGAATCACCGTTTTGAGCTCAGTTTTTGTCCGATTTAAGATCTGTTTTTTTTTTTCAAAAGATGGGTAAAAAGATGCTTATATGTGGACAAACTCTTAGAATTTTGATATTTGGCCTCAAAACAAAATGGCGTCGAAAAAACCACAAAAATTACCGGTTTCTCAAAAATTCAAAATGGCGCCATTGTTGCCCCTTAAGTTGAAATATGTTCAAACTCGGGGAAATTCAGTTTTGCATAAAAATACACAAAAAAATTATATATAGAATCCAAGGCAGAAAAAAAGTCAATTTTGTTGCACTGTGTTATTTATTCATAACTGCAACATAAAGAGAAAAAAAGTCGTAGGGACTACCCAGTCATGCTACTACGTCGTCAGTTCGGCCGAACATACACGCTGCGAAGGTTATATGTTGTATTTAATGGAACCAGGTCGGTGTAACTTATCATGAGCTGCTGAAAACGGCCACATCTCGATCAGAGGCACGAAAAAGAGATTCTACTGCATGACAACGCTCCGCGTCATTACTGTCAAGGTTGTTAAAACTTACATAGAAATTAATAATAATAATTATTTTGACAAAGTTTCAAACTCGAAAGCGTTCAATTGGATTCTGAGAAAGTCCTATCAATTTCATACTCTGACCTTCTACGTAGGTACGAATAGCAATTGGAATTGAAATTTTGTTAAATTGATCAAGTCCAACGACCACAGAACTATCTAAACGAGCAGGTATATGTACAGATTAGCAAGAAGGGGTCATCAGAGTTACGCATCGGACAGCTTATCAGTGATTCCAAACGGTATTCGCAAATTTCTTGAGCAATTTTGGCGTACCAGTGGATGTGGACGTTAGCAACCAGTGCATCTTTAGCACGCGATCTAAATTTAGCCAAAAACCAGCATTCAAGTAGGTTTAAAAAATATTTTATTGCTCTGTGTTATTATCTTATTGTGCATGGTTTTATTGCCGGCTAAATTTTTAGCACGTTTATTCGAATCTCACACTTCTCGTTAACGATGACATAAAGTTAAACAGAACACTTTAATTATGAGGATTAGCGACAACTACTTGTGAGGTGCTAACAGGTTTTTGTAATTCATGTCTTGTGGTACGCACTATGATGTGTAATTATATACACGCAAAACTTTTCCTTATTACTTTAGAAGCAATAGCGCAAAATTGCATTTTAGGTAACAAATCCATTACTTAAAAAGCAATAAAATCCTTCCCCAGTCAAGTAACAACACATACTGTCATATATTTAGCACGTGTTACGAGAGTACGACTATCTAATAATGGTCGTTTCAACCACATGCAACGTTTTTTCCGTCGGAAAATGCTCCCTTTCCATCTCAAGTCAAAAAAAAAATCACACACCGTCGCATAAGTTGCACGTGTTACTAGTTTTTTCAATCTCCAATTCATCCGGTGGGCGTGTATTAGTTCGCTCGTTGTATGCATACGGAGTAGCGAAAAAGTATGACAAGAGCTGCCAAGCAACATTTTCCCCGTCATAGAGTATGCAAACGTTGATGATTTCAAAGATTTGAAATGCGCCTTAAAATGACATCACGATCTGTAAACTGCGTTAGAGAAAAATAAAAACATTCGCTTTCTTGCAAGCTATCTACAGCACATAATCATTGGTTTATGGAAACTCATTTGGACCTGTTTGAATATAAAAAACTCGTGCCCATCCAGAACAATATTCGCAACTTCGGCAACTCTGGTCAGACAGTATTACATATTTCCAGTTCAAATAAACACTGGGGGACCAAACGAAAGTGTTTCTAATTGGACATTTGAGGTTGACGGTTGAGATTCTGATTATGTGTGGATGAAGGGAAAAAAAATGAACCAGATCGTTGCATCAATACAAATGCAGCGAGTGAAGTCTTGCCAACACATGCATTGCGGTGCTTTGCTGTATGTTCTCCTGCAAAAACACATACAAACGTGTGGCCGTCATAATTTTTATTACTTTTTGTTTGTTACTTTTTGTGTATAATGAGCAGTCATAAGACACAAAAAGTAATAAAAAATTGCCCAAAAGTAATAAAATATTCCCCGTTTGCGTTGGGTGTACCTATGCTATTTTTGCTATTATTGAAACATCAGACGGTCTAGACTAACGGTCAATCGCTTGCTTTTAAAAGCGTTGATTAAATATAGGTGCCAACATTCGTGAACAAACTAAATCTTACATGTGACTTTAATTATACAATCGAAAGGAAGAAGTGTCTGTTGAGAATATATATCATTTTATTTATATACAAACTGCACCGAATCGAGGAATGAAGGTGACATGAAATAAATCTTCCTCACGTAAAGTAGGTCAAGTCTTTCGATGCTGATTTATACGCTGTGCACAATCCAAGCGCACATAAAATGTTATCGAATGCTTTGTCTAGCAGTAGAATGTATAATTGAATACACCTTCGACACCGTAGAAGCCCGGATGCTGGCCTTATCATTTGCCATTTGCTGTGGCGACAAATGGCAGTGTAAAGCTAACCGTAAATCTTAACTAAGTTTTCCCTTGTAGCGATATGTATCTAATCAGGGTACATTTATTTAAATTACTAATTAGTGTAGCATTTTAATGTCACACTTACTACTTTTACTATATTGTGCTGTAGCATGCTTTTATCATATATATTTATACTAAAAAGAACAAGTCACATTTTTGTTTTAAGAAAGCTGCTAAAGTTATACTTAAATTTTGCACAACAATAAAACTGGTGTTAGTTTTTTTTTGTTGAGGCTCATCTTTCTTTTAATCCCACCGGTTTTATGAGGTGGACAACATTTCAAAAGCTTTAAGCAGTGTTGCTACTATTTTCTCGGAAAGTTCTTTATTGCATTAGCTGCACAGCTCGTCCCATAAATCGTCGGAAGCGTAAAGCACAGCAGCATGAAAAAATGGTGCAGTATAACAGGACTGCGCAGCAGAAGAAAGCGGAATGTTTGAATTATGATGACTTGCCATGGGGGAAGTGACACAGTACCACCCGAGTGACATGGAGTACGGTGCCGAGGTGGCAAATATTTAGAACATAATGCAATTTCTCTGCGCAACATGTTTTCCCAGTAGATACATTTCACACCCGAAGAACAGAGCAGATACTTTGTAGCCCGTGCAAAATATATGAATAAGGAAGCTGCCAGCGATTGCGATGTTCATACCGAATCGGAGGAAGTGACAATTATGTTCGTTAGGGGAATCTAAAATGTTTCATGGTTCATTAACTTGGGGAATCCGTTCATATATCAAAAGCTTCAACAGCTTCAAATTAGTAAGCACTGCAAAAACTTAAACAGCAAAATTCAGAGGAGTATGATCAACTGGTAAGGCTTGTTTAGTTTTCAAGCGTTTTGTTTTTCATTGCTATCGTATCTACAGGTAACCACTAGAACACGTCCAAAATCTTCACACGCGCTCCAAAAACACGCAATGTTTTCTCCGGAAGTTTCTTCCATCGAAGCACGTACGTGCATACAACACACAGGCCTTCAATTCTGCGGTTCGACGCTGAAGGGATAGCGGATCGACCGAGTGTAATAAAAATATAATGGAAAACTTCACGATAGCCAGAATCCTGCCAACCCCACACGGCCTCGGGTCTCGCTACGGTCGTTACCATACATCCATTTTCTTGCTCAATCAAATGGTTCCAACACTGCGTAGGAGTGTCATTATGTCTGTCTGTAACTGACAGAGTGGAACTCCCAGAGGGAAGCCACTCGCCGAACTAATAAATGTCACCACCGGAATATGGGATCATCGCCACCGACTATATAGGTACCTACATAAGCGTAAGCAAGCAGGGAGCTATGTCAGGACTCGGGCAGGCTGAGGAAATTTAACATACTCTGTTTTAGCTGCTAATGAGATTGAATGTCTTTGGGACATGGATTCAATGCAAAGTGCAAACACAGCAGGAAGATTAAACTTTCTGTCTTAATTAAACTAAATTGTAAACAGCTGAGTGAAATTGTAACTACTACGGTATGATTAATTTTATAAGCAAACTGAAATTCGAAAATACTCACAGGATGTTTTACAGAATAGGAATTTTGTATTTTGGTTCTACGTTTATGAAATTAGAGCATATAGGGTGGAGGTAATAATCAATTGCGTTGGGAATAGAAATAAAATCGATCTTTGTTGATAGTTAGCCAATGAAATAATTATTTTATAAACTGTAACTGATCCAGATACAATGGTAATTAGAAAAATAGATCAGCATCTAAAACAATCTTCTGTTTCTCTTTTGTTTCCAGATCACACATGGTTTAAATGCTTTGGTAAGTATATTCGGCAGCTTGTTACTATTCGTTCCTCTACACTAAAGGATATCGGAACATCCGTCCTTTCCAATATATATTTGTGCAATTGATTTTTAGCTGTATCTATAAATGATTTATTGACATTTGCAGCAAAGACTTAACATCCCAAACAATAAACATTGTCAATCAGGAAACGTGGAGAATACAACAGCATTAAAAATGTTGGGGTTAGCAACTGGAAATAATTCTATACAGGGTAAACCCAAGCAGATGTTGGCACAATAAAGTTATCGAGCCTGATTTATGCTTGAAGGCATAGAGAACTATTCAGTTGAACGAACGTCATTATTGCAGTCGGTATAAATGTGAAACTGGAGGCATCCTAGCGGTATGTATGGCGGAGCAATGAAATGTTATGTCCTGATTTTAAACTATAACAAAAATCGCATTGTTGTGCGCTATTATTAGTTGTTATGGATTGCAGAATATGGTCAAGTCGATTTATTGTTTCGAATTTCAGTTCCGATTCGCCGGCATACAGCAATTGTGATGGTTATTTATTAAAGCGGTTCCCTACCAAATGACCGATAATGTTTGGTTCTTTTTGTATACCAAAACCAGCCATTTCAAGCTTGCTGTTCTTTTGAGAGGCTTCCTGATTTTTCAGTGCTAGCCCATTGTAGAAATTTTGAGTTCTTCTCACCAATGAGCTATTTTAATATGGTAAACTCGCTCCCCTGTGGCATGGCAAAACGACCCAGTAATTTTTTTTCTGAAAAAAGTTATACTTACTTTTTCTCCCGGCGAAACAACCCTCAAAATTTATTCTGCGTCACAATGTTACGCCAACTAACTTGGTCCATGGCAGCTTGTCTCCAGTTTCTTGAGCGTCCTTCGCTTCCAAGATCTTACTCCACTTGGTCAAGCCATGTAATTCGTTGCGTGCCTCTACGTCCTGTACCGGCCGGCTTCGACGCGAACACCATTTTTGCGGGATTGTTGTCCAGCATTCTTGCCCATCGTACCCTTCGGCCTTGGCGACTTTCTGCATATTGGGTTAGGAATGGGTTCATCCTTCGCCTCCATACGCTATTTTCACATACTCTGCCCGACGGTGGTCCTATAAGTCGTTCAAAAACGGCCAGTGCTTGCAGGTCCCCCTCGAGCATTGTCCATGTTTCGGGCCCGTAGAGATTACCGTCGTCCCGTACCCAGGACGAAGCTTACCAGATTTTAAGGTCCTATATAGTCCGTAGTAGGTACGACTTCCAGCTGCAATACGTTTGTGGATTTCTCTGCTGCAGTTGTTGCCTGACGTTACCAATGATCCAAGGTACACAAATTCGTTTACCAGTTCGAACTCATCGACTGCCTATGCGAGCCCTATCGCGCTCGGTTTCCTTCGCTAGCAGATACTTGGTCTTTGACGTATTCACCTTCAATCCAATCTTTTTTGCTTTACGTCTTTTGCCTGAACAATATAGGCTGGATTTATTGAAGATCGTGTCCCGCATGTTAAAGGCCGCACGTTTAATACCACCTTCAAGCGCAAAGTTAAACAGGAGGCAAGAAAGATCATCGCCTTGTCAAAATACCTTGCGTGTTTCAAACGGGCTCGATAAAGCACCCGGAATCTTCACACAGCACTGTACAGTACACCATCCATCGTGGCCTTGATCAGTCTTGTTAGTTTCGCAGGGAAACCGTTTTCGTTCATAATCTTTCATAGCTCCACACGGTTGATAGGTGAAGATTTGATCCGTTGTCGATCGTCATCCACGAAACCGGCTTGATAACTTCCCATGATCTAGGATTGCACTTTGAAGGCTTTGAGAATCGTGATCGCTTAGTTGTTCTCACATTCCAACTTGTCACCCTTCTTGTATATTGGGCATATCACTCTCTCCTCCCACTCTCAGATACAGTACTCGAGATCAGTTGGTGCAGACAGAAAGCCAACCTACTAAGCCCAGCTTAATGGGCTTCGCTGCGATGCCATCCTTCCCAGCTGATTTGTTGTTCTCGAGCTGCTGGATAGCTTCCTTAACTTCACTTATCGTGAGAGGGCGGTATGTCTCCCTCATTCGCCGTGCCGACGAAGTCGTTCTTTCTGCCTACGTGGTCCCCCGTCTCTGCGCCATTCAGGTATACATTGTTACACTGCTTCCACTTGTCGATAATCTCATGTTCATCCGTCAAGATTTCTTTATCCTTATCCCGATATATTTCGGTTTGTGAGGGCCTGCGCGAGATGGGTTCAGTTTCTTGTAGAATTTGCGTCTTTCCTGAGAACGAACAGCTGCTCATTTACATAAACTTCAGCTCTTCCAGTGGCACCCTTTTTGCCCGAAAATAAGGGTCTGCTGTCTTCGTTTCTGTTTATATTGCATCACGTTTTGACGGGTCCTTTACTGAAGGCTTCGGAGAGTTAACGTCACTCCAGATTATTCCGTTGCAAGCGACGGCGGGGGATGTTGCTGACAATCGAAAATCTTTGGCGCATTTTGACCATCAGGACATACCCAAGTAACACACGTTGATATAGAGCAGTTGAGATAACTCCTCTAATACAATCTGCAGTTATAGATTTCAGTTGACATTATCTTTTCCATGACATCTCTATCATCGGAAAAGCGCAAAAATTAAAGGCTACTAGAACAAGTACTGGTACTTTATGAAGTATTATATAACTTCATGAAAGCAAGCCAACTTGTTAGACCGAAGCTGTAAAATACTACTCAAAACATCGTTGACGCGTAAAACTTTAAAATAAAAATGTCGCAGAACGATAATGATTTATATCAGGAACAATAATGGATTAGTAATTATGGCGTTTCGAATAATCAAATAAGAAACAATAATAAATCAACCATTTGATGCTTTTAATACAAAGTTTTACGTGCGCGTCAAATTTCATGGTGAAACATTACGTTTTACTTCTGAAAAAATTATGCGCCATTCATTGGATATTGTTTTCTATTCGTCAATCTGTGGAAAATAGATTATGCATTACAGAATGTTCACTGATTTTTTTTCATTGCGAAGAGTCAATTTACCCCACCACCGCATGGGCTAAGTTCGTAAACAACTATCTGGCATCTCTTTCTTACATGCGTAGTAAATCGCAATGTTCTTTGTTTTTGCCTTGGGTAGATCTGCACTGACCCAGTGCAATGAAGAAATTTGCGCCATAACAAAGCGCATGCGCAATTGCGTTGCTATGACAACATTTACCCAGCGCATGCGCAAATGTATTGTTACGCGCAGTGCAACCAGTTCGATGATCGTTTTTGTCAGTGGCACTTTTAATCCATTATAAATTGATGATGAAAATCAATATTCAACCTTTCAAAATTAATTGTTTCTGTCGCTCGAATATTGAAATTGTTTTCGCATTGTTTCAACGTTATCTAGGGATACAATAATACAAAACTAGAAAACTTTGTTAGATATATGGTAACAAAAATTAGAGTGATATTGGTTGCACTGTAAGCGTTTTGTTTACCTTTTCATGGCGTATTTTGACCCACCTCGAATAGGTTTATTAAAATCGTTTAAATAATTTCATTAACAATTTGATCAAGTAGTTTTACGTTGGTTTTCGAACACCAATAATAGGAAAAGTACTTTACAGGTACGTAGTATTGTTATTAGACGTATAATATTGAACGCGCGTGGCTGCCCCGGCTGGGCATTTCATACACAGGTTTTCTAATACATAGTGAAAACATCTGGAGGACAACTTTAAGACAAGTGTCGTTTGTGTCATAGTTGTTGTTTGTTTAGTTCATGTTATTGAAAAACATCTCCAAAACCAGGAAAAAATGAGTTTGTGTTCGAAATGTGGTTGAATTACTGATAAAAAACATCTTCTCACAAATGTTGTATTTTAAGTTGCTTCCTGTACTGTTTTGATAACATCATTAACACAAATTACAGATAAGCAGCAGCAGTTTATATTCGATAATATATTAAATACACTTATGCTATGAAATAACATCTTGAGAACAAGAATATAACAACACAAGTTTTGAATTGCGCTTATAGTATTCTTATATGACTATGACTACTGTCATTGTGAATTACACAGTGCAACAATTTTTTTGCCTTGGCTTCTATGTATGATTTTTTGATGAAGTTTGATGCGAAAATAAATTTCCCGGAATTTAAACATATTTCAACTTAAGGGGCAACCATGGCGCCATTTTGAATTTTTGAGAAACCGGTATTTTTTTATGTTTTTTCGACGTCATTTTGTTTTAAGACCAAATATCAAAATTCCAAGAGTTTGTCCACATATAAGAATCTTTCTACCCATCTTTAAAAAAAAAGATCTTAAATCGGACAAAAACTGAACTCAAAACGGTGATTCTACGAAACCGGTTTTGGCAAGGTTTTAGTATATTACACAAAGCAAAATAATATCGATTATTTCTGAGCATTAATTGTAATTCGCTAATATCTTGAAGTGGTAGTCAAATCATATCTTATTTTTAGTGAAAAAGTCTCAGAAATCGAATGGTAGGTGTCTGATCTAAGTAAAATGTCAGCAGATAAACCTATTTTTGTGATGTAGGGGAATTGGGGCAAAATCGACATTTTTCTGACATTTTACGCAGATCAGACACCTACCATTCGATTTCTGAGACTTTGTTGCACATTAATGCTCAGAAATAATCGATATTATTTTGCTTTGTGAAATATACTAAAACTATGCCAAACCCGGTTTCGTAGAATCACCGTTTTGAGTTCAGTTTTTGTCCGATTTAAGATCTGTTTTTTTTTAAACAAAATGGCGTCGAAAAAACATCAAAAACTACCGGTTTCTCAAAAATTCAAAATGGCGCCATTGTTGCCCCTTAAGTTGAAATATGTTCAAACTCGGGGAAATTTAGTTTTGCATAAAAATACACAAAAAAATATATATATATAGAAGCCAAGGCAGAAAAAAAGTCAATTTTTGTTGCACTGTGTTATTTTCTAACATGTTTTGTGTGTTACTTGGGAGTGGTCAGAATCAACGTACGCGCCACGATAGATTCGAACGTTAGTCATATCCAAACGGTTCCTTCCGTCAATCAATCTCCAGGTGCAACGATCTTGGAGGGGCGATATGGGCTAAAAATTAGCCATGGTCTTGGAGGCGGTGAAGTCAATGAATCGGAAACTGTATTTGTTCGTGAGCCGGTGTATACTGAACTTTCCATTCCCAATATCCGCTCTAAATTCCTACAAACTTTTCATTGAAGGTTAAGTTTCAAAACGTTTTTGCGATTCCAAAAGTAATTGTATACTAATGATGTAAAATGATTTTAGTAATTAGGCATCGTATACAAATTACGTAACGCATGAAGGGTTTAGTTGAGTTTGCGCTACTTGTTGTTGATATTTTTCCAATATCTACAATGTTGGAGGGTTTCAGCGTTACGTTTCAGAGGAAAGTCATATTAAACGTTACCTATTGTTAAATAGGAGGGGAGGAGGTCTGAAATCTAGATTTTTAAGGTTACTTAATTTGGGTACGACGACTTATTTGGAATCAAAAAGCTTATAATGATTAGCTTCCGAACTACATCCGTTTTCTAGTTATTTTACACATACATTCAACAAATACGATTGTTCCTCAAACTGTTTATTACTGGATTGCAATATTAATAATAAAACAGTCTTAGTATCTTAGTAGCAGTATTTTACTGCATAATCAAATAGATTAGACTAGTTAAATTTTATTGCATTGTAGAAAAAACATTAATAACAATCACTAAGCATGCTTACCATTTATTCGTGCTTGTGTGTATGCCTTCTACCATTCCTTCTGCGCTTAGTGCTCTATTCGTTTCTTTTGCCTGTATCGTTAATTAATTTTGAGATGGCAACTACTGCTCGGTTTGCCCCTTCTGATTTACGACACTGCGTAGAGTACGAACGTATCCATTTTGCGTTTTCTCTCTTTCATTCGAAACGTGTACCTCAATTTAAATACAGCGTGTTCTTCTAACTTTTAACCTAAATTAAAGTTAGTCCGTTTTTATTCTCCTGGTGATCCGAATCTCATTACTGTATAGTATCTCTATTATAAGAGTGATGAGCTTAATTAAATATTAAGTAATATATAGCTGACCGGGTAAACTGCGTTCCGCCCTTTTTTCTTTTTATTTAATCAATTTTAAATTGACTTCGCATACTTCCAAAAATTGACTATGTCGTTCATTTATAGTCTGCAAATGCATGACGATTCGGATTCTGGATGCGCTCAAGCTCGAAAGACAAAACGTGTGAAATAATTGGTTTAATCGTCATGAGATTTGTCTTAAAGTTTCGTTGCTTGTAATAGATTGGTTTTTAGATGCTTTTGGTTAAATCTTGTCTCATTACATACTTTTGGTTGGTTCAGGTTTCGCGGCATGATCCGTTGGATAGTTTGATACTTCTTCGTGATTACTTTTACGATCCACTGATTAATTCATACAATTTCATATTTGGTGGTATTGGGCCATTTCAACTGTTTTACTGAAACCGAAAGTCGCCATGTTAGAGTTCAAAATAGTGTCCGGGTCAATTTTAGGCTTCTGTGCATCATCCAGACTACGGAAAAACCTTTATTTGGTGGTATTCGGACGGTTGTGCTGTGCAGAAGTCGCCATCTTGGAATTCAAAATTGCTATTTTGTGGAGTCAGTTTCTGGTTTCCAGGCATAACTACCCAGCATTTTAGGCTGTTTCCAGAAACCAAAAATCGCCATCTATCATTTCGAAATGGCATGTGGGGTAAATTTCTCACTTCTGGGTATCATTCTGGTTCCAGAAATACCCAATTCGGCCATTTCGGGATGTTTTCCAGAAACCAGAATTTAAAATCACCCGGTGTTGATTTTTGGCTTCTGTACATCATGCCGATCATTTCAAACTGTTTCCCGGAAATATTGGGTAAACTATGTATTTCGTTTGTGTGAGATCACCCATGGTTGTAAAACCATTATTAAAACGTATCCTGTACTCTTGAATTCTTACTTACCGAATTCAATTCCATTTGATCGATTAGTTTTTGAGTTTTGTAGAAATTTGTGTTTCATTTGTATTGGAGTCCTCCCTTCCAGGGGAACGAGGGTTGTCAAACCACCATTAAAACATTTCATTTGCTTGATTAGTTCTCGAGTTATAAAAAAAGTGTTTCATTTGTGTGGAAATCCTTCCTTCCAGAAAAGAGAGGGGTGTCGAAATACTATAGAAATATTTCTTGCTTCTAAAAACCTCCGCATGCCAAATTTGATCCCATTTGCTTGATTAGTTTTCGAGTTATGCAGAAATTTGTATGGACCCTCCCTCACATCCATATCATCATAGATACGTTTTTTTGCCCCCAAAAACTTCCACTTGCCAAATTTAGTCCCATTGGTGCTCGAGTTGTGCAGAAATTAATGTTTTATAAGGGTATCAAACTACTATAACAACATTTCTTGCCTTTTAAAACATCCACATGCCAAATTTTGTTCCGTTTGTTTGATTAGTTTTCGAGTTATGCAGAAATTTGTGTTTCATTTGTATGGGAGCCCTCTCTTACACAGAAGGGAAGGGTCTCAAACTATCATATGAACCTTCACCTTCATCGATATTTCCAAGCCGAACGGTTCAGTTATTTCCAAGCCTATAAGACAAACAGATAGACAGACAGAACTCCACTTCTATTTGTATATATTGGTTTTGATGTTCGTAATAACGTTTATATCAACGGGTGCCTTATTTTTAAGAAACAATGAGACCGTTAGTATCTTATGCATTATCTTAACGTTCAATTTGCCTTTTCGACAACAATCAATAAAAGTTATCCCACGCTCATCACATAAAACCGATGCCATGACCTAGTCAGCGGATGGGACTATTTCGCTTCCTTTGAAGGCGGTTGTCCTCAATCTGTCCATTGCTTTCATTGCATCATCAAAGGCTATGACTCGACGCAAAATTTCGGCTGTTGTTGTGACGCATGGTCAAACAGTCGCTATAGTTAAACAACAGTCCAAATGTTGTTTTGTTTACTAAAGTGCGCGAGCTTTTCATTAATGATCATGCGATATCATTTCGTGAATTTGACCTATATTTTCCACGTTTCAAAATGCACTCATGCGGGGCAAAGGTATCGACGTCTGATGTTTTCTAACGAACTTTTTTTTCTTGAAAATATTCGACTTTCTGTGACTTTCGAGCTGAGACTGAGATTTGAAAAAAAAAAATTGGATAACGCCAGTTTTCAATGTGTCATGTTTTTCGCACCAGCATTTTTTTTTTTTGGATTACGAAAATTGTATGTACAAGTTTTTCTCGTCGATTCAAGAATGCAGGTGCTCCGCCAATTTTGGTTTGAAAAAGTGTTCGCCGAGCATAAGTTCTGGGACAACGCGGAGCACCATTTGGGAACCCCTGATTCATTTCATTTGGAGACCAGATGCTCATATACCACTTGGTATCAAAACGAAACTTTATCGGTTTTTCATAATTATGCTGTCAAAACAATTAAGTGTGAATTTTTGCGTCTTATTCTATTGTGAATCTATGAATAATAATTGTTATTAGTAATATAACTGGGAAGACTCCAACGTACAACAAATAAACATAATTTATGTATTCCCAGTAAACAGTAAATTCTTTTAAGCACAACATGACAAGCTATTAAAACAAAAGACCATACAGAACCAACAAGAAAAAAGATGATTCAACTCGCTCCAATTCCCTGTACCGGCGCTCGTAAGTTTACGGAAAAGGTCAGTCCATGAAGTCAAAACCACAGAAAATCGCTCTCACCGTAAACGAGAGTAGGAAGAAGCACAAAGGAACGAGCGCATACTTGCATCACTTATTGGCTTGACCAGATCTGAATGGCCATCCAGTTGGAAAACATTGGCAAAACTGTTGTTTGTGTGTGTGTGAGTGTTTATGTGTATACCTTAGAGTACGGTGAAGTCCAACTGTAACTGTATGGACTTGACGCTCCTGCCAGACCACAATAATGTGTGCCAGATAGTGCACAAGCTGACCTTTTCCCGAGGAGAAGTTGCACATGCTAGCTGAACTCTGGTGTTTTCGATCCCAACTTACGTGGCTGGTGAATAATAATATGTGTTTATATGTTACAAGCGGTCGATTTCGTTGCCGTCATCGACCGTCGCGTACGGTGCTGAAGAGTCACTTCTCGAGCCGTACCCACAGACGACTGTGCATAGTTGCTAGGACTTAATCCTGACAATAGCCAGCCACGTACTCCGGCAGAAGCATCCTTAATCGGATACTTGCCGCTCGAAACTATTTGCGTATGGTTTTATGGTGATGATCGGTGTTGGGAAAACCTATTCTTCAATCTATACAATGTTGTTCCAGGTTTATTTTCGTTCTGCATAACTGGTGGAAGGATGTTGAAGGCACACACCTGTGAAACAAGATCACAACCTATTCTTAACAGTGATTCCATGCTGTTGAATCGATTGCTCAAGATAAGATATGTTTTTCTGACATTATTCTTATTTATAGCAAATCATCTAGAATTAATAATAATAAATAAACTGTCGAGTTTTCATAATGGAATAAGAAATAACAGGAAACATTATTTAGGACATCTCTGCGAGAACAGCAGGGAAAGTAAAAACAAATATATTTGGTAAAGGAACAAACATCAAGAGGAAACGCAATGCAAGCAGTGAAATTTTTTTTTTTGCATCAATAATGACAACACGTATTTTTCGCCCCAGCAAAGTTTTTCGACCGGAAGGAACAAAATCAATCATCGAATTATTACTCAGTCGATGTTGATTTATTGGTTGTTTGGTTGTGGTTTCAATGTATTTTTTTAGGTTACGATTGTGTCAGCAAAAATAAAACGCGGTTATTGGTACGATGATTGTGAAATTAACGTGTGATGAATCCGAGGGATGTAAAACAAATTATTTACAGCACGAGTTTGCCTAGCGACAGAGTACATGCAATTAAAAATAATTGAAAATTTTACTTGACTTTCAAAATGAGTGAATTTTTTTAATCAATGTGTACTTGTGAAAACTTTTCTAGCCGTCTAGCTTATTATACCGCAGCTGATTTCATTCTCTGTTTTTTAATCCTGTCTCAAGTGATTACAGCATAGAATGCTCAAATATAGTTGAGGTGTTGAATCATCAGTCGTTAAGACAATTTTTTTTTTTGTATATATCAAACACTTTTAGTATTTAAAAATTCAGAAAAAAACAGTTGAATAAAATAATTTCAATGAGCAGCAATACTCGCATGCATATCAAAACATTCGGCCGATTTTTAATCACCATACAAATTAAATCGATGTAGATTATATCTCAATCAGGCGATGCAATGTTGCGAGAAATCCCAAAGCCGTACCAGAAAGAAGGGAGCAAATTTTTTTGACGAGGACGATCCGATATTTGTGGAACAGGCCCTATTTATCTTCGTATTGCGAGAAGCGCTGAGCATTGATTGTTAAACCCAGTGACGCTTGATACGCCCCGAGACAGGAACGAACGAGAATAGGAAAACCATAATTGGAGACATTTCATAGCGCATTCGAAATGATGACTTTGGTTCCTATCGTGGTTCTGTTGAACCTTCGTCAACATCTCCGGGGTCAAGCTAGCTTGTTTTGTTGAAACAATTAGCAAACGAATTAATTGATTGGACGATGTTCGATGATTTTATGATGGATTTCGCTCGATCTTCTTTTGTTGTAGAAGGAAAGGGCAAACACTCTTATATTAATTTTCTCGTGAATATTGCTAGTTGCAAGATTAAATCATCAAAACGATTGATTATATGATTGAATGTCGTTTTGCCTTTTGTGATTGGGCCTTCTTTTCATTATTATCATAAGATTTGAAAAACCTGCATTTGAAACCCGTAAGGTTATGGTCGTGATTATTGGAATACAGTGCAGTTCTGATTTTATCACAAAATATTCCGTTAATTTGGCGAAATGAGAAAAAAAATGTTGAAAGCAATTGAAGTTTTTGACGTCTTTGTTCACTATACTGGGATGCATTCTGTAAAATTGGAAATGAAACTGGCAAGTGTTGCGCCAAAATTCAAACGTGAATTACAGCACAACCACATGATGGATAACAATAACCAATAAGTCCTTAAAGATGGTGATTGCATTTTTCTAACGAATGAACAAAAATCTCAAAAACTTGCTCAGCAGTTTGAGAGCGTTCATAACTCGAATTTGAACGTAGTAAGTCCTATTGAAAATGAAGTAAACCAAAAGTATGATCAGATCACCACCCAAGAATTTCTTTCTGAAGAGGTATTGGAAACAAACTTGAATGAGGTGCGAACTATTCTCAAAAAATTCAAAAACATGAAAGCACCAGGAGATGATGGGATTTTCTATATCCTTATTAAAAGACTTCCCGAAAACTCTTTAAATTTCTTGGTAAAAATTTTTAACAGATGCTTCGCACTAGCACATTTTACTACGAAATGGAAAAATGCCAAAGTCACTCAAATTTTAAAACCCGAGAAGAATCCAGCTGAGGCATCAAGCTACCGACCAATTAGTTTACTTTCCTCTATTAGCAAACTTTTTGAAAGAATAATACTCAATAGAATGATAACACATATTAATGAGGACTTAATTTTTGCAAATGAGCAGTTTGGTTTTCGCCATGGGCATTCCACTACTCATCAGTTACTTAGAGTAACAAATATGATTCGAACTAATAAATCTGAAGGCTATTCGACTGGAGCAGCTCTACTAGATATAGAAAAGGCATTCGACAGTGTTTGGCATAAAGGTTTAATAGCTAAAATGTCAAATTACAGTTTTCCGCTTTACCTTACAAAAATGATACAAAGTTATTTAACCGACCGCACTCTTCAGGTTAACTATCTAAATGGTAAATCTAATAGATTGCCTGTTAGAGCTGGTGTGCCTCAGGGGAGTATCTTGGGCCCAATCTTATATAACATTTTTACTTCTGATCTTCCTAATTTATCACCAGGTTGTGAGAAATCTCTGTTTTGTGACGATACAAGCATTTCCGCAAAAGGAAAAAGCCTTCGTGTTATATGCAGTCGGCTACAAAAAGTTTAGATATATTTTCTTTATACTTGCAGAAATGGAAGATTTCCCCTAATGCTTCTAAAACACAGTTAATTATTTTTCCCCATAAGCCAAGAGTTTCATTTCTCAAACCCAACCATAACCACGTTATTAAGATGAACGGTGTGGTCTTAAATTGGTCTGATCAAGTTAAATACTTAGGGCTAATTTATGATAAGAATCTTACTTTTAAGGAGCACATTGAAAATACCCAGTCAAAGTGCAATAAGTATATCAAATGTTTATATCCTCTTATCAACAGGAATTCTTGACTTTGTCTCAAGAATAAACTGTTAATTTACAAACAAATTTTTAGGCCAGCAATGTTATATGCAGTTCCCATCTGGACAAGTTGTTGTGCAACCAGGAAGAAGACACTTCAAAGGATTCAGAATAAACTTTTGAAAATGATTTTGAAGCGTTCTCCCTGGTTTAGCACGAACGAGCTACATAGGCTCACTAATGTAGAAACATTAGAAAATATGTCAAGCCAAATTATCAACAAATTCCGACAAAAATCGTTGCAATCCTCAATTGCAACGATTAGCTCACTTTATAGTCAATCAGATAGTTTTAAGTTTGTTTTAAGTTTTTCTTTTTTCCTCATCTATAGTTTATTTGACACGGCACAAATACAATTCAATGTTTAACGGCGCCAATTATATCTGGTAGCTTACTTTCTAAAGTATCTTAATAACTAAGAGCAAATTTTTTATCCTCGCTGCCGACTACGAGCTGAAACTAAATCTAACTTAAGCTAGAATGTTTTGCATGAAAAGCACTGATTTGTTGTTTGATGGTTTTCCATCGCCATAGGTAAGCAGCATATTGAATATGTTCCGCTGCTGGGCCAAGATATTACGGACTGGCATATTGGGTTGTCTCCCTCGGGGCCTGAGAGTATCGTGCGGGTCTAGTTGCTGATTCCGGATCCGGGGTCTTAACGTGCTCTTGTCGTTTGGTTGGATGTAGGCGGAAGGGGATAGGACTAAACTGGGGCGTGGATGGATTTCAGGAAAACGTATATAAGGGACATGTAGGATAGGTCACGGCTTGCCAAGACATCACGAACAGGAACAGCCGACTGCCTACCTTCGGCCTGCAGGGAAGCTATTAATCTAGACCTGGCGTCACGGTATACAGGGCATTACCAAACAACGTGCTCTATGTCGTGATAACCTTCACGACAGGCACAGATACCACTCTCCCCGAGCCCAACACGACGGAGATGCGCGTCAAATCTATAGTGATTGGACATAAGCCGGGACATCACGCAAATGAAATCCCGACCTACATCCAACCCCTTGAACCACAGGTTCGTCGATACCTTGGGGATTATGGAATGTAACCACCTTCCCAGTTCCCCCTTGGTCCAAGAATTTTGCCAACTGATGATCGTATTCTGACGTACAAATGCGAAAAATTCATTAAAGGCAATTGGTCTTTCATAAATATCACCGTTTGTTGCGCCCACCTTAGCCAAAAAGTCCGCTTTCTCATTACCCAGTATCGAGCAGTGAGAAGGGACCCACGCTAAGGTAATCTGAGTAGATTTTTCGGATAAAGAACTCAGATGTTCCCGTATTTTCCCCAGGAAATACGGAGAGTGCTTAACATCTTTCATCGATCGGAGAGCCTCAATGGAACTGAGACTGTCCGTGAAGATGAAATAATGGTCCGTGGGCATTTTTTCGATAATCCCTAGGGTGTACTGAATTGCAGCTAATTCTGCGACGTAAACAGAAGCAGGATTATCGAGCTTATGGGAGACGGTTAATGTTTTAAGTTTTGTTTTATTCCTTTTTTTCCTTGACAAGTAGGTTTAATAATTTTCCTACAATTACATTAACTTAACTGCGAAAGCTAATAACATTCATTAACATAAATAAGCGTATATATATATATATATATATATATATATATATATATATATATATATATATATATATATATATATATATATATATATATATATATATATATATATAATAGTGTTGATATGTCACTATTTGTGGCAGAACACACAATATTAATTCTGAATAGATATTAGTACATAAATAAATCATTACAAACATTCCCCCCCCCCCTTTTAAAAAAAAATAAAAAAAAAACAATATGTTATTGGATAGATAAGATGTATAACAGTTTTGTAATATGCTAGTTATCACTTTAATTTCATTGCTAAGCGGTAAAAAAGATAAAAAGTTTCAATGACAAATTTACGTGAACAATGAACCAATTACATGCGAGCATTCCTAGCACAGACGACGTGAATGGACACCATCCGTTCCCTGTGATATTCTCTGTATCAATATCGAAATAAAAATAAAAATCCCCGTCCCAATAGGTCAATTTATTTTTGTTTCAATGAGTTTAGAATAATATGATGTCTCGATGGTAAAAGTTGTCCGAAAAGTTTGAAACAATCCTCATTCTTGACCAATTTCTAAACCTGCTTTCAGAACCTAATAAAAATTGATGTCTTGAAAGAAAACATGCCGGTAAAAGCAACCGTACCAGTGGAGTAAAGAACCGCAAGTCTCTCATCGTCTATGATTGCAGCGGTACTCTTCTATTCGTACATTTCAGCGGTACACTTCTATTCGTACTGCAGCGGTACTGTTCGTACTGCAGCGGTACTATTCGTATTGCAGTGGTACACTTTTGTTCGTATATTTCTATTCGTGTGCAATCGAGGAAAAACTGCAATGCTGCTGTTGATGGTGATTGAAAGTTTATCTCATAAATGTGATTGCCATAAATTACTCAACAAGAATTGTAAATTTTTGCAACGGATATTTATTGAATTTTATCTTCGATATTCACTAAATAATCGTGACCGGATAGTATCGAAAGAATAAATTCCTAAATATACACATTTATAGAAGAGTAAGAGCCTGCGAAAGCTTGAGAATTTTTTGTTTATTTACTAAGATTTTTTCAGAATCTCTTTTTACATTTCAAAAATGGAATTTTTGATTGCTACGATTTTTACTGGAACTTGTTAATTATTTTGTTTAAAATATCTTTATATGTTTGCCAATTAATGGACCTTTGTAAGGGCTTCCATATCATTTTGAATGCAAGACCCATATTATAGACTTGATTTAATCAGAGGTAAATAAGACAAAACCATTCATTATGATATCATGAGTATTATTGGATTTGGTTTTTGAGGATATAGAGTTAATTCTGACTTTGACGCATTACGAGAAATTCTTGATGCTTTTTCAACAAACAGGACATACTTGTGCCTTGTCAAATACATGTTTGCACGAAAAAATACTACAGGCATAATATCGTCAGATATAAACGATATTCTTTCGAGTGTTGTTGAATATATTTCAAAAATTGATTTCCAGGGGAGGCTGAAAATGAAAATACGTACAGTCGCTCAGCAAACACATTGATTCTGTCTGCAGACTCTGTATATTTTGTAACAAAAAATCCCCTAATTACAGTGTTTAGTCCCACGCCACCATTTCATACAACCCTAGGGCTGTATACCTTGTAGTATTTATATTTTCAGTAGAGTAATACCCTTAATAGTTCAATGGAATATAAATTCAAGGTAAAAAACTCAAATTAACTCCACCTAGTTGTGAGACCCAGCATTTCTCATTCGAAGGTATTATTGTTAAAATTAGGGTGGTCGGTATTACCGACTTTTTGAAAAACCTGTATATCGGTATTCATAAAAATAAAAACCGGTAAAACCGGTAAAAAACCGGTATTTTTATTTTTTCGGATTAATACAAACCAGGGGTGATTCGTGGATTTAGAACCTACTTTTCCAACTACAAAATTCTTAAAATCATAGTTTAGAGAAGTAATGATGATTGTCCGCGAAAAACGCAAGTCATCCTCTTTGTACTATTTAAACATAAAACTGAAAAATAATTAAAGATATAGGGTGTCGAACGTCTCTGGCAGTGGTTTAAATTTGGATTTGGAATTTATTTTTTGCTTAGCGCCTCAGGTTACATCTATGTATAGCCGTGTCGCTGCATAATCATGATTTTGCATTCATGAGTACCTATGCTTCATTGCGGTCCAGTTTTTTTTGTAAGGACTGTTTGTATTTGGACCTCTGTGACCATTGTTTTGATCTCTTGTGGTATAGGCTCCACATACAACACTGGATAAATTTAACAGTGTTTGAAAAAATTTCAATGAGTGAATCTAGTTATGTGATTACGAAGAACATAATTTCAAAACTCATGTTAACAAAAAAAAAACATGCAGATTTTAATTTTGACTTTCATTCACATCGCAAAACTTAGTTTCAAATTAGTGAATAACTTTAAAATTCTTAGAAAAACAATATTTGAAACTATTGAGAATTTTTAGCATGAAATTCTTTATTGGTTGATCATTTCATCCTGTAAACACTTTGTATCAACAAAAACTAAATTCCTAATTCAAATTTATATTTATTTATTATTTTTTTAGTTGTACTTTTAAAAGACACAAAATGGATAATGACTTGAGTTTTTTCGCTGACATGATTTTGATTACTGCCTAGTTTGAATTTTATAATTTGTAGGTAAACTGGTAGGTTCAAAACCCACAAGTTGCCTCTGTGAGTATGAGTGTGTAAATAGATTAGCTGTTCTCCTTAAAAAATAAATGTTTTGCTTTATTGATGTGAAGTTTCTTGACATATTATCGATACACATAAACACATCGTCTGAATTCATGCAGAACAAGCAAAAAGATAACAAAAATTGATAAATAGGTAAGGGTAAATTAATATTCAATGTTGCTTCTGTCTAAATGTATTTAATATATACATCGTCATGTGATTTGTAACGCCTACCTGAGTGGGTAGCATTCGTTAGCCTTACAATAATTTCTGAATATTGTGACAAGTTTTTTTTTAATTTAAAGAAAAATACCGGAAATACCGATATTTCGGTATGGAAAAATATCGGTTTTACCGGTTTTTTGTTTTACCGGTAAACCACCCTAGTTAAAATAGATATACACGAGCACTTCAATTTTCAGAAAAACAAATACACCTTGATAATATTTGCTGGATTTATTTTTCACTCTCAATAACAAATTTTTGGTATCCAACAGCAAAACTATACCAAACATTTAAAACATAACATTCAAACTTCCAAATTTCCTATTTAAAATATGACTTTCTTTTCACAACTTTTGAACCACGTGTTCAGTCATTAAATTCATCAGTTAACCCTTAACTAGCCCGTTCATCTGATATCAATATTGTTCAAATCAGTTCTGTAGTTTCTGAGATAATGAAGTTTCGTGATTTTCACATTTTAATAAATAACATGCAAACTGAAAATCCGATTACAATAAAATTTAACAGAGTTTTATGTGGTAACTATACCTTTCATTTGAAAATAATTTTGTGAAAATCGGACCAGCCATATTTGTGGTATAAGTGGTATAAGACATTCAGCCCTCTGGACCACTTTTATACCGTCGGTTTTGCCAGTGATTGCTGTAGCTTTCTAGGAGAAAGGCAAGAAGAATATAAGAAAAAAAATTTAAAAAAAGGAAAAAAACGCACGGGAAACAATAAAAAAAGGATAGGAATTGATGTAAGAGAGAGATGGAAACTAGGCTTCGTTTCGCTCATCTTCGTCTTAAAGAGAAAACTGCTTTCTACCTCTTAACCTCTTTTACTCTTAAGCGGTAATATTTATCAAATGCTCCAAAAAACAAGGCTGTTTTTTATAAAAGGACATTTGAGATGTAAGGTATATAAATAATATAAAAAATTTTTCATTATCTACATAAATGTCACTAGTGAAGTACACATGATTATATTTTTAGATTTTTTTTTTGCAAAATGGCCACGGTTTGAAAAAAAAAGTTCTGTTTCGACAAAAAAAATTTTTCCTCTGTGTGGACTCATCACTGCGACCAGAAACATTTTGATCTATTGTGATATTGCCCAGGTGTTTTCTGTACTCCGCACTTCATATTATTGGCAATATCACTATTGCAGTGAATGATACACTTTCCATTTATATCCGTGCTTGTGTGTGAGAATTTACCCTTTTGTTTTCTCAAGCTTACTGCTCTACTATACCGAGCCTCTTTCTATCCTACCAACAGGCCCGGATTTGAGGGGGGGCAAAGGGGGCAAATGCCCCGGGCCTCCCAATTCAAGGGGCCCCCCTAGTCCCGGGGCGTCCTCTTTTTTTTGCTCGTCACCTTCCAGAACGTTACCTCGAAATGTTTTAAGAAAAGAGGGCCTCACAAACAAATTTGCCCCGGGTCCCCCACCGTCTAAATCCGGCCCTGCCTGCCAATATTGCCAAATTACAATTCCCTGAACTGAGGCTACAGCTAACGTTCCTCTCTGGCCAGGTTGATTCTAAGAGGGATTTATTATGTCAAGAGGAAGGAGTCTTATCGAAACCTCGTTCCTCGTGCCTATATCGCCAATTACAATTCCCTGTAGAGAATAAATATTCCTGAGATCAGTTTTATTACAAGAAGGACTTATTTTGTCAAGAGGAAGAAGTCTTATCGAAACCTTGTTCCTCCAGCCAAGACCGCGCCATAATTACAATTCCCTGAAGAGAACTATTATACGTTACTCAGAAAAGTTTTATTATAAGAGGGACTTTTTTGTTAGAATGAAAGTTAGCAGGGGTACTTTGAATTTAGCTTGAAGGAAGGGTATGTTGTGGAGAGCCTGAGAATTAACCCATGTTAAAGTCCTTTTGACAACCCAATGGCCTGATTCTACTAAGATTCGAGCCCACGACCACTCGCTCATCAAAGCGGACTCTGTGACCTTGCGGCTACGAAGCTTCCTAGAAAAAATCGACTTCGATTGTTTATAACCTTAGTTGTTGTTAATCAATCGCTAAAATCGTGTGTACTTCACTTGATAATCTAATGAAGAAGCTACAGTTTAAATTTCAAGTAAATTGGATGTAAACTTTTTCAGTTCTACTGCCATGGTGGCGAACCAGCCAGTTGCTGAAAGCCACCTTAATAGAGTAAAAACAAAAGTTCTACTGCTCGCCGATTTTGAAAACATGGTTTTGAGAAAAATGCGTTTAAAGTTTCAAATTGCTATAAATCTTAAGAATCGCAACAGTACACCCCTCAATATTTTTATTTACCCTCAGTCAGCTATCCCTGTACCGTACAGTTGTCCTTCCTGGGCCTTATTTTCCTCTTCTACTTTTTTTTTTGTCTAATGTAAGGCTGCGCCGAACTTCTTTCGCGACATCGGACATGCGATGCTCAGCGACTTTGACGCGGTTGATGTCCGATCTAGAGATGATCGGGTACGGGTATTTTTACCCGAAACCCGTACCCGACCCGTACCCGACGGGTTCGGGTCAGGTTTCGGGTAAAGCCAAAAAATATTTTACGGGTTCGGGTCGGGTACGGGTAAATAAAAAACCAAGGCTTCGGGTTCGGGTCGCCCAAGTAACACACGTTGGTATAGAATAGTTGACGTTACATATTCCATGACATCAATATCACCAGAAAAGCGCAAAACATCAAGGCTAGTAGAACAAGTACCGATTACTGCATGAAAGCAAGCCAACTTGATATAATTAAGTGGCAAAATACATCTCGAGTACTAATACAGCAATGCGCAAATCTGTTGCTATGACAACTGTTAACCAGCGCATTCGCAAATGTGTTGTGTCTGCGCAGTGCAACTAGATCGACAATTGCTTTTATCAGTGGCAGTTTTAATTGATTATAAAATGATGACAAAAAATGATGTTCAACCTTTCAAAAAAAGTTGTTTCTTTCGCTACAATATTGAAATTGTTTTCGCATAGTTTCAACGTTATCTGTATATAAAATCTAACAAAACTAGAAAACGCTGTTAGATATACAATAACAAAAAACTGAAGTGATATTGGTTACACTGCAAGCGTTTTGTTTATCTTTCGATGGCGCGTTTTGACGCGCTTCGAATAAATATAGAAATCGTACATATAATTTAAATATAATTTTGATCAAGTAATTTTAAGTTTGGTGTTAAATGCTACGACTATTGTACTAAGGAAAAGCATTTTACAGGTACGTAGTGTTGTTATTAGAAGGTGTAATGTCTTACGAAAATACCAAGTGATAGTGATTGTCATTCTTGAACTCATGTTATTAAAAACATCTCCAAAACCAGAAAAAACGAGCTTGTTTTCGAAATGCGGTTGTATTACTGATGAAAAACAACTTCAAACACAATACAGTAACACAAGTTTTCAATTGCGCTTGTAGTACACTTATAGGATTACTTTCGTTGTTACTTATTTTCTAACATGTTTTGTGTGTTACTTGGGCGGGTACGGGTTTGAAAAATTCTCAATTGGTCGGGTACGGGTAATTCAATTTTCGTGCATTATGAAAATTTAATTTTTATTATTTCAAGCCAGGGTGTTTTCTTAATGTCGATAATCGGTAAGATCGGAGAATAAATCGCACATCCTCGCTCAACGAGAGATCGCCCAATACCTATTCTGACAGTTATCGGCAGTCTATGTACCAAGGGAATGACATCATGCTATCGCTTTCTAATGTTAGATTGAATAGTTCTTCCTGCAACGGTTTTGATTTAAATGGAATTTATGTCGGGCTTTTTTCATAACTGTCAGGAAAATCGCGGAACATTGCACAGTGGGGCGACTTAATACAAATGCTTGTGAAGTAAAAAAAAGTGTCGATAAATACGACAAAAATATGGTATTTACTTAATTTTGGGGTGCTGAACACGAATCTCCATTCCACTTTTTATTTGTGGACGTTCACAAAGCACGTGACTTAATTTCTCATGCTTTTTTAGCACTTTTCCCCTCACTTTTTTATTAAACAGAATAATATGATCTTTAACCACAAGCAACGCTACAGGACGTCCTCTTTACAAAATCAGATTACGTAGTTTTTGCACAACTCCTCAAATCAACCAAATTTCGCAAAAAAAATTGTTTTTATGAAAATTAAAACAATATTATATAGGGTATCGAACGTCTTCGTCAGTGGTTTTCTTCGGCCCCCTTTTGCATAAGATTGCTGCAGAAAAACTGCCGAAGAAAACCACTGACGAAGACGTTCGATACCCTGTTATAATAGGTAATAAAAACTAACTACATATTAACTTTTTCTTCGAGGCCAAAAAAAACCAAGCAATCATTGAAGCTGCAGAACGTTTCAAAGTAATGATATATTTTTTTAAATATGTCAAAAAACGTCAGTATGCCGAGCTTTGAAAAGTTATAAAAAATCAAATTTTATAATATTGCACCCAAATTTTGGCCTCAAGCACTTAAATGTTATATCAATAATGGAAAAATATTATGAAACAGCTGACGTTTAAACATTTGTTTTGATGGCCAGCGCTTTCCCACTATGCATTGAGATGTTTAGTACGAAACAAATATATGAGATTTGACAGCGATAGCATAGTCTTGGTTTGTACTGTGACCAAGGATGCCGCATGTGCAGAAATATCTGTTTTTTACCGATTTTTAGAATTTATCGATGACACCGAATCTATAGTCAAAATTACAGGTTTTTGGCAAATGCAGTGAATTATAAAATTTTTCTCAAGTTATAAACTATATTAATTTTGACCTTTCAAAATTCGTTTGACCCTTTAATGTGTTTATAAAACTCGTCGTTTATTTTAAACTTTACCAGACATGCACTTTTCATAGTGGACCGATTCCTTATAGTGGACCACCCGCCTGAAACTCTGGGTTCATTATCATTCGTTCACACGCACACTCGGTTCTAGCCTAATTCCGGCCATCATCTCGAGAGACCACATATGACAATCAGTGCATAAAATGTGCGAGGTACCCAGGCATTTTGAAATAAAAAATAAAAAAAAAATCCAGGACGGGTCGGGTACGGGTCGGGTACCGGCAATTTCGGCGTTTTTTTCTATCGGGTACGGGTAGTTGGAATAGATATTTTTCGGGTTCGGGTCGGGTACGGGTATTTTAAACAAACCAGACTTCGGGTTCGGGTCGGGTACGGGTAACAAATTTCCCATACCCGACCATCTCTAGTCCGATCCCACGCACTGTTCACCTTGTCTCTCATATTCAAGTACTTTTGAATATAACTCACAGTTAATAAGTATAGAAAAACTCAAACAAAGAACGTACACAATTAAAATGGTTGATCGACTAAACAAAAGGAAATTGTAAGTAAACTCGTGCTGTAGTGACGCTGTTACGGTCGAAACATGATGCAGTGACCTCTATACTTCAAATTTGAAACACGATATCGGTCATAAGTAACATCTACTAGTTTACAAAGCCTCGAAATTGAAAAAAAAACGAGCATTGCCAAAATGAATGAAAAATGTGATTTTGGAGCACAAAAGTTGTTCGGTAGAAAATTGATTTAAACGAACTTTGAGTTTAGATCAGTACTTGAGCAATGTAGATTTTGATTCTAGGATAGTTTTAGTATGATTTAAGCCAATAAAGAAAATGACTGAAATATTTTTTTTGGTAAATATTACCCCTTAACAACTGTGAGCTTACATTCAATGTGCATCATACAATCTGCTGTAGAGAGAGCGCTGAGTAATAGTTTTTCTGGCAAAAAAACGCTCTTAATTTGACAGAGCAAAAGCACAGTGAAACTCTTGTAAATAGCTCATCCCCGCACGCAATAAAAGTGAAACAGAGTGCGGCAAAAACCGTATAAAATAGAACGCTCTGCAGAATAGTGAGTTGTGAACCTTCCTATAATATTAAATTTAAAAACGATGAGGATGTGGCTTCAATGTGAACCTAAATGTTTTGTTCTTAAGCCAATTTTTCTTCTCGCAACGAGAACTGTTTCCTTTCAAACTGAGAGAGGAAACAATTGTTTGTTCCTCGCACGCGATGATTCAGAGTGAAAATAACTCTGCGACTGAAAGACTCTACACCTAAATGTGGATAGTTACTCTTTCTGTGTGAGAGAAAGTCTAGTTTTCCAAGGCGCTCAACAGGTAGAGGTAACAATTTGAGCAAAAATCAAGAGAATAGAAGAAAAAATGAGAGGTATGAAGTAAAAGGTAAAAGGTAAAAGGTAAAAGGTAAAAGGTAAAAGGTAAAAGGTAAAAGGTAAAAGGTAAAAGGTAAAAGGTAAAAAGTAAAAAGGTAAAAGGTAAAAGGTAAAAGGTAAAAGGTAAAAGGTAAAAGGTAAAAGGTAAAAGGTAAAAGGTAAAAGGTAAAAGGTAAAAGGTAAAAGGTAAAAGGTAAAAGGTAAAAGGTAAAAGGTAAAAGGTAAAAGGTAAAAGGTAAAAGGTAAAAGGTAAAAGGTAAAAGGTAAAAGGTAAAAGGTAAAAGGTAAAAGGTAAAAGGTAAAAGGTAAAAGGTAAAAGGTAAAAAGTAAAAGATAAAAGGTAAAAGGTAAAAGGTAAAAGGTAAAAGGTAAAAGGTAAAAGGTAAAAGGTAAAAGGTAAAAGGTAAAAGGTAAAAGGTAAAAGGTAAAAGGTAAAAAGTAAAAAGGTAAAAGGTAAAAGGTAAAAGGTAAAAGATAAAAGGTAAAAGGTAAAAGAGTGTTTAAGATAAAAGGTTAAAGATTAAAGTAGAAAAAGAGCAAAATAAAAAAAATAGAACCTACCCAAGAATAGAAAAAGTAGGATAAATATGATGAAAGTAAATGTTTTAAACAGAATTGAACCATCGAATGGAAAAACATTCGGAAACTCTGATGATGTGGAGGTGGACGAAAAATGAGCGAAATAACTGTCTCACGACTGTCATCTTCCCAGCATGAATCAAAGATATAACCAGCTTCTGCAATTCCTACATGTTTTGCATCAGCTTCACTCTGCTTCGTTCTGCTCCATGCTGGTCGATGATAAACTGTATCTTCCCAGTCAGTGTTATGACTGGCTGTCATCGTCGTTGAGTAATTTATGCGACAGTTGACATTTCACATCACAGCTATCTGGTTTGCTTCTTAACTTATGCTATTGAGCTATTGAGATCCCTTTGGTCGGCGGCTATATTTACTTCCAAAGTTGAACGTTGTTAGGCTTTGTTCAACGCAGAGCTGTTGACGGTTTTCCCGGCAGAACTGAATGACTTTCTTTCGCATAGGTTTGCTCTACGTGAGACCATGATTGTTCGAAGAGACATAATCGATTACTTCTCCCATCCGTAGCTATTTACGATAAGGTATAGAGTCATCGGGACAGTATAACGGAAGATCAAATTACAGAGTGGATAGCAATGTAGTTCTCTTTGTTTTCGGCGGTATTAGGTTTGACGTTGATTGGAAATGGCTGTTGGAGCAAGCTGTTGTCGGACAAATGTGAAAGTCCTTTAAACTGATTTTTGTCAGCAAGCTCCTACGATTATTACGGTTATTACGATTCACATAACCTTCCAAAAGCAGGAGATTTAAAAAAAACTTTCAGCTTTGAAAATGATATTACATGCTGTTTACTCATTGATTCCCACAATTCGCTGAGTGAGATAATGCATTCGCTGGAAAGCTAGCAAGTTATATCTCTTCCAACTTCGCTGTAACGGTTGCCATATAAACAGCAAAGTAGGTATGACGAATCATTTTAATTTGAGTCTGTATATAATAATCTCGATGCAAAGATATTGGAACTGGAAGAGCTGAAGTCCCTCACTGATGTAGCATTGACGAATAACGGAATATACGATGTTAATATCCTTTTGCTTTTGCCTGAATAAAAAGCTACGGATCAAGGAGCTTACCAGTGATATAATATAGTGTATGGAGCACATCTTCGGTATTACTTCGGTCGCTAGAGTAGTAAAGCTTTTATTAGTAATCAGAATTAAATCGAATATTTTTTTTTTTTTGCTATTTACAATTTGTGTTTTGTGAAATCGAATAATTTGAAATTATTTATTTGAAAATTATTTATTCAGCCATGGACCACCCCAACAGCTACTTCGCCATGCAATTACAATCGGTTGAAAGGTAGAAACTTCACGAGTGCTTTTATCGTTTGAACTCAGCTGATCCTGGAGGTACATCGATACTCTATCTATGCTGGTCATCAATGTAGGAAAATATATACTGACTAACACTCGGCGAACGACACAGCTCGAGGACCATAAATTATTCAAACGATTGGATTACTGAGAAAGGGATAACAGTCACAAATGTGGGCAATAATGAAAGTTGAAGAATTTTATCGGAAGTGCTTGGGGTTTATCGGATGCATTGGATTTCGTTCCTGACAATGATCTCTTTTTATTTAAAAATAGCTGACCCGGCAAACTTCGTACCGCCGCCTTGAGTTTTATTGACTGTTGTATTGCAAAAACTGAAATATCTAACTGCTGCTAAAAAACATACCTACGATATGTTTCGGCTCTGATTTGTTTTTAGTTTTTTTTCAATCCTGCGCTCGTGAAATTCTACGTTTTTATTTCATTGAACATTATGAAGCACCTTTCAACCATAATCAAATCATTTCAATACATTTCTGAAAATAAACAGTCATTCTATTAAATATTCTGAAGGAAATTATTACATTATTTTTTCAATTATTCAAAAGCTTGAATTAATGCAAATATAGTAATACCCTTCTACCTGGCCAATCTCACTGGAACAGATTTTATAAAAAACTTCCGAATTCTAAATAATTCAAGCTTAAAATTCGGAATATACGAAACATGTGAAAGTGGTCAAGGTGGTCCTAGCCACTAAATTCTATATATTCCACAATGTCGGGGTCACAATGTCAGTCCATGTGAGAAGCATGAATACTCGGAGTTTATGCCACAAATTTTCAGTGACTTTCCTTGGGTTTTATCAATAGTCATCGCGAATGCGCGACGCACGGGAAATTGCAGACGTTTAAAATTTAACGGCAAATCGGTAGGAGTAATCGAGATAAGCGGGATTATTACGACTTCTTCTTTGTAGTTTCCTGTCAGAATTGTCGCTTCGAAGACATTTGCCATCGGGTAGTGGCAGCAATGCATCTGTTCGGTGGTAAATTTGACCTTGAATCTATAAAGCAGTAGTATTTGAAAATATTTGATTAGCATTTTTCTCTCAATTGAGTGTTTAAGTTATTATATTTTATTTTTCTTTTGTTCAAGACTCGTTTAAAGACTATGGAAACTAAGTGTGTAACTGACGATTTTGAGATATATGGGGTGTCGAACGTCGTGCATTTCGAGCTCGTCTTGTTCTTAACCGATCAACTTCCCTTCGGGACTCGTATATTTCCTGACTTTTTAATATTCTATCTTTTATTGACCTGCTACTACTCGTGTCTTAACTCGCAAAACTGGAACAAAAACAACGAATTTAATTTTAATTCAACGGCATGTTAAGTATTTGAACATTTCACTTACAACAAAAAACACTTCGACCACAGCAGAAACTTGTCAAAGTCAACTGGAAGATATGCAAGAATCAGTTTGATCATGTAGATTAGGGAACATTCCTTTTATAAAATACCCTTAGCGGCATCTTCGTTAGAAAGCATTCCCACTACATGTAGAAGAAAATTAATCGAAACCAACTGAAATCAGTATGAATACTCCTCAGAATTCTTGCAAAAACACATTATTGTTTTTAATCTATTATGTTTATTACGTACCGACAGTGTTTTCTTCTTTCTTGACAAACAGTCACAGCACAGCACATTAACAGAAACCGACGTTGAATTTAAGTGGCATCAACAGAAACCAATACGAAAATCGCATAGAACTATTCCATAAAATATTTAAAAAAATGAAGGCTATCGTTTAAGTACGCCCCGGTGATGATGAAAACTTGTTTCGAATTTTTCCGATCAAAGGCAACAAAAAATCGTTATTCACTAAAACTCACAGAAAACCTCTCAGAATCTCAGAAGGGCGGGAAATATCAAGGGTTGGTTTTTCGGGTAGCTTTTTTTTTTTCAAACATACATGATACCAATTGTTTTTCACGTGACCATGTGACATAAAGCTGTTTATGCGAGAATTTGCATGTTTTAGGTTCAATGCCACCAGTTATCAGGGTTTTGGGCATTATCGAATATCACCCAACTGCGGAGCGCGAAGGTACATACAGACGTTTGAAATTAAATGGTAAATTGGTAGGTACACGGAGCTTCGAAATTTTCGCTTCGATGACATTAATATTTCATCTGCTTTTTGAGGCAAATCTGCTGCCTAAGCACAGTGCAATTGACACTTCGAAACATTATAGTTTTCAGTTCAACAACTAATTGTAAATCCAGAGATTTGTAGGAATGCAATAGTGCCTATTTAACGAAACATGAACAGAAATCAATGTTTTTTGAGAAGCAAAAACTACACATTTCTTTTACCAGCTTACAGAATCATTGCAGCATGAGCAAATGTTTAGATCATTGACAGTCAGTATGCATTTTAGAGAAAATTGAACAGATTGATTAGATTCGAGCAATGGTAAATTAAATCATCGCACATGTAGTGTTATTCTTGTTCTTTCTTTTCATTTATCAGATAAATAAAACGATTATATGCAACTTTGCTCAAATAAGCCAGAAATTTAATTTACATTATCGAGTATATGCCCTTGAATAAAATCAAAGCCACGTTGAGAGTATTCACATGCATGTTGAGTTTGCTGCTACCACGCTATAGCGCTTTTGCATAGAAAAGGTGTACCGTGCTGGATCAAAACCCGTACAGTATCGAAATCCGTACACCTTGATGTTTTCCTTCAGTTTTAAGCATTATAAAAGTGAAAATTCATATGATAGTTACATGTACATATCCGTTGAGTTGTTGGCCTTCTGTTAAATTAAACTATGCGCCAGTAGGCCATGAAATAAAAATATTAAAAATGAAAAATCAATCGTGTATCGGTTTCAGTTGTCATTTCGTTGTATCGTTAGAGAATTTACTAAGAAAACGTTCTTCAGATAAAAACGATTTTCAAGTGGGATATAAGTGTTTTACTCTGTGAATCTTTTTAAAATTGATGGAAAAGGTAAGTCTTTGTCATTTTCGAACTGTATATTGCCTAATAAATAGTGAAAGTTGTATTTATTCAAAAAAAACTGTGCCGTACGGATTTTGATTCTTTTTATTTGCTTGAATCGAAATCCGTACAGCGTGTGTATCATGCATATATTGTTGAACTTTCTTCTTGTTTTCAGCATTTAATGGAAGAAAACAAGTATAAATATACGGCAATCAATTTCGAGAGAGCTGTGACTGAGGTGCGCAAGGGAAAGTCGTACCGGGAAGCTTCGAGAGGTTCCGGCGTTCCGGTTACTACGAAACGCTACGAAAATTGCACTATTTCAGCTGATATCAAAAATTTTAAAACCGTGTGAAACTTTAGGAGACAGTTGATCCTCAAATATACTTATTCGGTAATTTAAAGATAAATTATAAATAAAAGATGTTCATTTTTGTACTTCTTCATCCATACGGAGTTTAATTTATTGTTGTATGGACTTTGATCCAGTCTATATCGCGTGTGTGCGGATTTCGATTCAAAAGTGTACGGGTTTTGATTCAGACAAAAAACTGTGTACGGATTACGATTCAAAACATGTTCTATTTAAACATGATTTTTTCGAGTTTCGGAGTGATTTTAATCATTTTGCTGGAAAACAGTGATAAAATATAAGTAGATCTATAACTAAACATGTCAGTTCAAAGCAATATGTGATTTCTTGATTTTATATTGACCGTCGAAGATTCAGTTATAAGCAGTGATTTCATGTGCTTTTAAGAGTGATTTCATGTGCTTAGGTGTACGGATTTCGATCCAGCACGGTAGTAGGCAGCGAAAACGAATATCACCTAATACGTGAATCAATAACAGGTGCTTGTTTACTCAACTACGACGCCTCAATAACGACGCTACAACAACTTGTCTACCGGTCATAGCCTACGATCGTAGTAATCTAATGACGTTGTTCTTGGAGTAAAAGGCGGGAAAAACCGAATATATATTTCAATTTTGACGTAGGACTACGTCTTTGTTTTCTATACTAGATTACACTTTGTGAAAATGAAAATGAAACTGGCAAATGTTGCGTCAGATTTCAAACGGTTATAGCAAGCGAACGACTTAATGCATCTTAGTCATTTATATGTCGGTGAATAGATAAAATGTGTAACAATTTTTTGATATTATGTTCAACATTGTTGCTTTACTGCTTAATGGTGGAAAAAGGTGAAAAGGTCCAAGGTCAAGCTTTCCCATATATATCCCTCGTTATTGGCTTGCTTCCCAAGCACAGATAACAATAACATGGACGAAATAAATTCCACTGCCTACATATTTTGACTCAACAAAGTGTTTTGGTTTGTTTGTCTTTGTCTAAGCTGCGTGGCCACGCCTTAATGGTAAAAATCTACGCTGAACTCGATACAAAAGACTGCGTGTGGAAAATTCAGCTTCAGTTTAGTTTGTTCCACAATAGCGAGTGCGGTGCAGCTGTTAAAGCTTTGCGACATTGAGAAACGAGAGCTGCATACGAGTCAACTTCCAGGCACCGCGGAGCATGTTCCTTTATTCTGCACACGGCAGCAACAGTTACCATCGTACGCTGCAGGATATTTTGCTGGCACAGCTGCTGGAGGGCTCAGCGGAGAGCAAATTTTATACGCGGCCAACAGAATAATCGATGCTACCGGTGGTGCTGTGATCATCAGCATTCTGTAGCATACATTTCGAGCTGAAGATTACGAAATCGGTTCTTTTCAGAACTATAAGATGATGAAGATAATAGTTATAAGAATTTTCACAACTACTACTAGTGTGAAATGTTCATCTATTTCAAAATGATCATTTTTACAATAACGACCAGGACGCACCAAAGATAAACGGTAGTGTTACCTATGAATAGTTTATCACAACAAGATATAACCATCATTTCAAGAATTTATACTGCTAAATTGAGTGATTTTCCGGTTTAATTGTTTGTTTGTGTTCACTCGAACGCCGTTATCAGTTAAATATTAGCATCGAAAATTAGTTAATCTAAGAACCAGAGTGATTTTTGCATCGGGAAAGCAAAAAGCAAAACCTTTCTTTTGATGCTTATGAAAATCACTCAGTAGTATTGAAGATGTTTTGGTTTGCTTCTCTTTCATTCTATAAGCTATGTGGCCACGCCTTAATGGTAAAAATCTACGCTGAACTCGATACAAAAGACTGCGTGTGGAAAATTCAGCTTCAGTTTAGTTTGTTCCACAATAGCGAGTGCGGTGCAGCTGTTAAAGCTTCGCGACATTGAGAAACGAGAGCTGCATACGAGTCAACTTCCAGGCACCGCGGAGCATGTTCCTTTATTCTGCACACGGCAGCAACAGTTACCATCGTACGCTGCAGGATATTTTGCTGGCACAGCTGCTGGAGGGCACAGCGGAGAGCAAATTTTATACGCGGCCAACAAAATAATCGATGCTACCGGTGGTGCTGTGATCATCAGCATTCTGTAGCATACATTTCGAGCAGAAGATTACGAAATCGGTTCTTTTTAGAACTATAAATGCTTATGATAGAGTTACGAGAATTTTCACAACTACTCCTAGTGTGAAATGTCCATCTATTTCTCAATAATCATTTTTACAATAACGACCAGGGCGCACCAAAGATAAACGGTAGTGTTGCCTATGAATAGTTTATCACAACAAGACATAACCCTCATTTCAAGAATTTTCACTGCTAAATTGAGTGATTTTCTGGTTTAATTGTTTGTTTGTGTTCACTCGAACACCGGTATCAGTCAAATATCAGCAACGAAAATTAGTTAATCTAAGAACCAGAGTGATTTTCGCATCGGGAAAGCAAAAACTTTCTTTTGATGCTTATGAAAATCACTCAGTAGTATTGAAGATGTATTGGTTTGTTTCTCTTTCTTTCTATAAGCTACGTAGCCACGCCTTAATGGTAAAATCTACGCTGAAATCGATACAAAAGACTGCGTGTGAAAAATTCAGCTTCAGTTTAGTTTGTTCCACAATAGCAAGTGCGGTGCAGCTGTTAAAGCTTTGCGACATTGAGAAACGAGAGCTGCATACGAGTCAACTTCCAGGCACCGCGGAGCATGTTACCTGTATTCTGCACACGGCAGCAACAATAACCATTGTACGCTGCAGGATATTTTGCTGGCACAGTTGCTGGAGGGCACAGCGGAGAGCAAATTTTATACGCGGCCAACAAAATAATCGATGCTACCGGTGGTGGTGTGATCATCAGCATTCTGTAGCTACATTTCGAGCTGAAGATAATGAAATCGGTTCTTTTCAGAACTATTAGATGATGAAGATAAGAGTTATGAGAATTTTCACAACTACTACTAGTGTGAAATGTTCATCTATTTCTAAATTATCATTTTTACAATAACGACCAGGACGCACCAAAGATAAACGGTAGTGTTACCTATGAATAGTTTGTCACAAGATATAACCCTCATTTCAAGAATTTTCACTGCTAAATTGAGTGATTTTCCGGTTTAATTGTTTGTTTGTGTTCACTCGAACACCGTTATCAGTCAAATATCAGCAACGAAAATTAGTTAATCTAAGAACCAGAGTGATTTTCGCATCGGGAAAGCAAAAACTTTCTTTTGATGCTTATGAAAATCACTCAGTAGTATTGAAGATGTGTTGATTTGTTTCTCTTTCTTTCTATAACCTACGTGGCCACGCCTTAATGGTAAAAATCTACGCTGAACTCGATACAAAAGACTGCGTGTAGAAAATTCAGCTTCAGTTTAGTTTGTTACATAAATGCGAGAGCAGTGCAGCTGTTAAAGGTACGCAACATTGAGAAACGAGAGCTGCATACGAGTCAACTTCCAGGCACTGCGGAACTATGTTACACCTTTATTTTGCATACGGCAGCAACACTTACCATCGTTCGATGAAGGATATTTTGCTAGCACAGCTACTGGAGGGCACAGCGGAGAGCAAATTTTATGCGCGGCCAACAAAATATTCATGGTGCGATTATCAGCGTTCTGTAGCACGAATTTCTAACTGAATATTATTGAATCGGTTCTTTTCAGAACTATAGATGCTTGAAGATAAGAGTTATGAGAATTTTCGCAACTACTACTAGTGTAAAATTTTCATGTATTCATGCATCGTTAGTTTTAAAATAACGACTATCAAAAATAAACGGTAGTGTTACCTATGAACAGTTTAGCGCAGCATATAATAATATTTAGTTTAGCATATATTATACATTTAGTCCTACGTCACCATTTCATACAACCCCTAGGGCTGTATACCTTGTAGTTTTTTTCTAACTTTATCAGTTGATTATTGTTATTTTTATGGCCTATTAACTCGTCGAAGATGAAGACAAAACAAACACAAAAAGAATCATTCAAATCCGTTGATTCTAATTCGAGTGAAACGCCGTTATACAGACACCAACTTATTTTTATTTAATAGAAGAAGATTCTCGGATTTGTGGTTCGAACGTAATGGAGTTGTACTTTTAGTATTAATTTTTTTCAATGGTAAAACTAGTTCCGAATATTCATGTCGTGCTTCACAAAATATTTTCTAACAACTTGTTGAACTGCTTAAGGTTAAGGAAGTAGTCAACTTTGCAATTTTAAAATTAGTGTTGATTCTCAAAATCTAATAATGCGCTACTAGAACCAATACAAATATTCTGTTTAATATCTCTTATTTGTTGAACATAATTAATTCGTTATTTGTCTACAAGTGGACAGTAAGTAGAAAATAATCAAAATATTACTATTCAGGAGAATGAAAATTAATGAATGACGCGAATAACCAAAGATTCTGCCAATTATTTAGCTATTTACCTTCATGAATCATTGTTAACAAAAAGAACGGCGTTAAACTTGCTTTTCTTGGGGAAATACGAACTCAGTTATATACATTTATTTAAAGGTTTCACTGAACATGCCTTCCTCAAAGAACGATTTATTTTGGCCTAAAATTGGTTTCAGATATTATAATAACAAGACGTGCGTAGCTCAAGAATTTAGCATTAGAAATAAGAACGTGGTTTGAGATACGTATGTCACAGGTCAGTGCCAGTGTTATCGCTATTATTAAATCACCTAAAACGGTACGAGAGCTCAAAGCTCGCTCGGGTTCAAGAAAAAGTAACATCAAGTATGAAATATATCCTTGAAAATATAACATTCGACCCGAGACAAAGGACCTGTTTCCATTAAGCCTCTTATGTATCATGCGGTGGTTTTCCGCACACTAATCGCCTGTTTGCGTGCGATAAAATGTATTTTTGCCAGCCGAACCTTACTAGAAGGGAAGACCCGGTAGTTTGCTCCCGATCGTGATGGTCAAGCTAAACATTTTCACATCACTTATTCTCGAGAGATCTATTTGCTTCACGATGGAGGTAATTAAATTGCTTCAGTTGAATATTTTTCTTATTAGAAGTTTTACAAAAACTGCGTTCGTAGGAAGAGAACATGACTGGCTTAACAAAAATAGTTCCATGTTCGCTAGACCATTGCGATCGGGTTTCTTTCACTTGTTCCACTCTGTCACGCTATTTTCAGTCGTATTCTACTGCCATCAGTAGAGGTGGTAGCCGGCAGTTTTATGCTGCCTTGACAAATTGAAACAACCACCGACTGGACCGTGGCATGGTACCTACATATAGCAATACAAGAAACGCATCGTCCGTCGTCCGAGGTTTTCGCACAGCCCAGGGAAGTCCATCAGCAAGGCGTGACACTCTGCAGCAGCGCGGGATGTGAATAATGAGCGATGCAGAGCGTGTAGCCAACAGCAGCGTGTGTTTGCTCGTCGCGGTAGCTAACGCCCCTTTGCGCATGGTTTGGGGGAATTTCATGGTCGCAATGTACGATTGCCAGAAACAAAACACGCGAATGAACGCACTGTGTCGGAATAATGCAGTGTGTAGAATGATTCGTGCATACCATCAGTAGTTTTTTCCAGCCAGCACTCAACTGTTCATTCGAAGCAAGTTAGTTTTTGAATGACAGTGTCCAGAGGATTTATTATAATACATTTTCTCTTCATATATCAGCTGATGGCAACTGAGAAAAGAAGGTCAACAAAACACACCACAAAAAGCAAACTCAACCAGAAAAATGTTACGGCTGAAATCTGCCATAAATAAATGATGGAGTAGCTGTCGGTTTAGAGTGGCTCGCAAAAAATCACGCATGGAAACGGTTCCGTTCTGGAGGTCTATCGCACAAATAAGAAATAAAACGACGAATGCGGTAGAATTTTGCGGACAGTAAATCATTTTTGCCACTCCGTAGTTCGTGACAAGTGTATCCTTAGGCCTACGCGAAATACAGTTTTGCACCAGTGAGATGGGTTTTTCTTTTATGCTTCGCCGTGCAGCGAATAAAATGCGATTCCAAAATAGATTGAGAATCAATACTTCAATCTGTAGCACATGTGTCGTCACATATTGTCAGTAACAAAATCGAGGTTAGTTTGAAAAGCATTTAGCAACGGTGGCACGAGAACCTATTTTGCTAATACTACTTTGTCACAACAGCGCAAGGATGCCTGAATATTCAGAAATGTTGACAAGGTTAGAATGTTGGTTAAATCACTAAGAATAATATTCTAGTAACCTTAAAACAGTATCTCGATTTTAATTCCGCAACAAAAATGGCAGCAATCATCAACAAGTATATTTTATTTATTGGATATGTTCCATATACCATTCTGTATATACTATCATGAAATTCGGAGTGACATTGAGTAAATCTGAATAAAAAATTCAACGAAGAGAAACCTCTACTAATAAAGGCTAATAAGGGAGTGAAAAAGAGTCTTCGCAAACTTTTTCAACACCTTATACAGATAAGTCGAAAAAGTCTGGCAACTTTTTGAAGGTTGGAAAAACTCCAACACTCGACCGGGATTGAGTTGATGTAAATTTCGTCTGTACACGAAATTGTGCAACATAAACAGTTCGAAACCGCAGTTTAGGAGCAGCCCGTTTAAAAACGGCTACCTAATCCTCGTGTGTATACGAAGAGAAGACAGTAATGTAATTGGAAAATAAAGCCATAACGTGGGAATTCTTTAACTCTGTTGCATGATCAGAGTTTTATACTTTACGTAAACCACACACATTAATCACGACTGTCAGAATGCAATGAAAAATTTTCATTCTAAATTATCCGGACACAACCAAAAATTACATACTAATCATCGAAAATTTTGTAAACGGCTTCGTTAAAAACTACTTGAATTCAAACTATGATTTACTGTGAAGTAGCTTTGGATATTTAAATAACAAGTTAATTTTCAATTCACATAGTTTTCAAAATATAACAAACAATTCATAGAGCAATGCGAATCGTAACAATCAAAATAGAGCATGGTAAACTTAGTACTTGGAGTGTTAGGACTCTGCTCAAACCGGAATGCGTCTTGCAGATAGCAGTCATACAAGAGGTGCGTAGGCCGAAAACCGGAGAACGTGAATTCGGGACTGTAAACTCGACCGCCGGCACTTCTTTCAAGTACTAGATTAACTACAGTGGCGGTGACAGAGCAGAGCGGGGTGTCATTAGATCTATGCTTATTACTCAGTCTTATCCACGTATACGCGCCGACGAAACGATAAAACCGACGACGTAAAGGAGGAATTCCTTGAGTTTCTCGAGAAAACATACACGCAGAAGTTAGATGGTACGAAACCACATCAATATTTTGTTAAGTTAGCACATCTCTCGTATAAGTTTAAAACCAGTACCAGTTGATGTGTGTTGAGGAGAAGCGATCAACGGAATCGGACCACACCAGTTCCTGCCATGTGTAATGTTAAAAACGTTAAAAAAGTCCTCAAAAGCAACTCTTTAGAGCGGTGAGTAATGTAGGAGAGTCGCCGAGTAGTAAAGGAGTTTTACACGGTGACAAAAAAGTCCGGTCACACTTTTTTGGGGTCGCCTGTAGCCTACACGTTGCATCTCTCTGGTGCCATCCATATGTCAAATGAAAGGGTTAACTTTGCTGCCCAAAGTGGCAGAGTTTCGTTTCTGTGTAGTTTGTTTACATTGAGTTGTGAGCCATGGCAGAGTTAAGAGCAGCTGTTATCACTGAATATGTGGAAGGGTACAAACCCGGTGTTTACCTAAAACCGCTCGGAATCAACCGGAAATTTGTGTACCGGACCATAAATCGGTACCTAGAGACCGGAGGCACCGAGGACAAGGCCCGATCTGGACGACCAAGGTCTGTGAGAAATCCAAGGCTGAAAAAGATTATACGAGACCGGATTCGCCGGAGTCCCGCCCAATCTGCACGGAAGCTGGCCAGGAACCTTAAAATAAACCGAGAATCAATCCGCCTGCTTCTGCGCAAGGATTTAAAACTTACACCGTACAAATAACAGGTGGTTCATGGGGTTACCAAAGCTACAAAGGACAAGAGGTACCAACGGTCGTGGAAGTTGCTCGGTTGGTGCGCAGATGACGAGATTATTTTTTCGGACGAGAAGCTGTTCGTTTTGGAGCAAACAGTCAATCGCCAAAATGATCGAGTTTGGAGTGTGAGCCTTCAGCAAGCTCCTGCGGACAAGCTGAACGTTTCCCGGTTCCAAAATAAGACGTCAGTGATGGTTTGGGGAGCCATTTGCAAGAGAGGTAAACTGCCTCTTATTTTTATCGATAAAGGGGTCAGGGGTAATTCATCTGGTGTACCACAGGGTAGTAACCTAGGCCCATTATTGTTCTCAATATTTTTCAACGATGCGGCAATTGTTCTCAATCGCGGCGGCAAATTGTTTTTTGCCGATGATTTAAAAATATTTCTGGTTATCCGTCGACTCGAGGACTGCAGAGAATTGCAGAACCTGTTGAATATGTTTTACGATTGGTGTGTGAAAAATCGATTGATGCCAAGTATTGATAAATGCCTCGTTATTAGTTACCACCGCACTCAGAACGTAGTCCTATATGACTATGATATAGCTGGAACTAAGTTAACCAGAGTCAATCAAGTTAAGGATTTGGGAGTGATACTGGATGAGAAGCTATCGTTTAAGCCTCATCTATCTTCGACAATTGATAATACAAGCCGACAGCTGGGATTCATATTTAAAATTGCTCGTGAGTTCGATGATCCGTTATGCTTTAAAGCATTATATTGTTCGCTAGTCCGGTCGAAGTTGGAATTTGCCATTGTCGTCTGGAATCCTTATCAGACTAGTTGGATTGATAGACTGGAAAGCATTCAGCGAAAGTTCGTCCGCTATGCGCTACGACATCTCCCATGGAACGATCCGCAAAACCTGCTGCCTTATGAAGATCGCTGTCGCCTACTAGGAATTAAAACGCTAGCCCAACGTAGACGCGCAACACAAACTGTATTTATTGCGAAGTTGATTACTGCTAAAGCCGATGCGCCCGAATTATTATCCCAAATTCAATTCTATGCACCTTCAAGAGTCCTACGATCGAGAACTATGCTGCAAATTGAACATCAGTCGACGCAATATGCTGCTCATGCTTCAGTTTCATCTATGGCACGCCAGTTTAATCATTACAGTGATCTATTTGATTTTAATATACCTTCCTCTGTGTTTCGCTGTAGAATATTAGTATGTGATATGTGATTGTCAAACAATTATAAAATGATACTGATTGTTATTATTGTACTTGCCAAAAGATGATGGGGTTTTTACGCACATTTGAGGAAGGTTAACTTGTGACCACCTCCAATGAGCTTTCCCCCATCCACATTACATTTCATGTGTTTGGGGTAATTTGGACCCCCTAAGGAAAACTCCTGTTATTTCGTAACCTGTTTTTTCTATCCCATAAACGTAATGTATTATAGTAATATTGATCTGTTTTCTATGTTTCTGCACGAGAAAACCTTGATATTGAGGTCAAAAGAAAAAAAAAATAACGAAACTAAAAATTATGATTTTCGGACATAAAAAAATCGTTTGGGGTGAAAATGGACAGCTATTGGGGTAATATGGACAGTGTTTGGTGTGATGTGGACAGGGTAAAAAATTTGAGTTTTATAGTATCAATAGTTGCTTAATACACAGCAGAAGGTGGTATCAGGCATACGGAATGATAACTGTAATTCTTAGGCATTGCACAGTGGTTCCACAGTAGGCCAAAAAAATTTCTTTTCTCCAATTATTCATACTAGAAACTGAGTATGCGATCTAGTGTCGCACACGCGCGTTTGTGTGTGTGTGCATGTGTGTGCGTGCGTGCGTGTGTGTGTGTGTGTGGGTGTGTGTGGGTGTGTGTGTGTGTGTGTATGTGAGTGTGTGTGCGTGCGTGTTTGTATGCGTGTGTGTTTGTGTGCGCGTGAGTGTGTGTGACTGTGTTCGTGTGTATGTGTGTGTCTGTCTATGTGTGTGTATGTGTGTGTCAGTGTATGTGTGATGTAAGTTTTATAAGAATCGGATGATATACCAATTTTTGGCAGCACTTTGAGTGTTGCTGTGTCAGGAAATTTCAATGATTTTTATGTTCGAAAATCACAATTTTGAGCTTAACTTCGATTACCTAATTCCCTCAATTTTGATCTGATTTTGGATCAACGAGTTTCGTTTTGAGGGGAAATTTATGTTATTTTTCAGAACTCTTGGGTACCGTACAGTCTCGTGAAACAGTTCGGAATGATCGGATAATCAACAGCCTATATGAAATTAACCGTATTTTTCGAATTTTTGGGTCCCGATTTGCATATCGGCGTTCCAAATCCGTTAATCCCAAATTCGCGAAACGGGAAAATATATAACGAATGTACGTTGAGGTACGATTTCTTATTTTTTCTTGAAAGCCCTATCAAATTCCTTAAATTTTCCATTAAATCTTTTATTCGGTCAAACGGCTCAAAAGTTACAAATTTTTTGAAAAATGTTTGCCGATTTTTGGCAACTTTAATTCAAAATGAATCACACTAAGGACCGAACAAAAAAATACGGGTATAAAGTTTTTCCATAAAGAACAAGTATACCAATGTTGAACATGATCTGAACAAAAAAATAAATCTGATGATAAAAAAGGTTTAACGGCATTTTAGGGAAACAACATTTTCGGACATCAGAAATGAATTCAGCACCCAAAAATTGGCATTATACGTCATTTTCAAGCATTTTAGAAAAAAATTAGGTTTTTCCAACTTTTATTCAGAAACCCGCCTCTCTGCGGGGCATTGAAAACACTTTTTGTACAGATAAATCATCCCAGATTGCCTGCAACACTTTTTACAGTTCATTGTTTGTACGACGCCGTCTATCCGTTCGTTTTTATATGCCCGCGGCATCAGTCCGACAAAAGAATTTACTTCAAACTCGCCTGACCATATCATCCCAAAAAAACTGTCCATTTTACCCCAAACAGGACGCCTTTCTAAAAACTCAATTCCTTCCACTATTTTCGATCAAACTTTTCGCAATCTTTTATTAAAATATGCTCTTTTACTAGACAAACACGGCTGCCAAGCTCATTAGACTGAAGACATCGAAGAAGTTCTCAAAAAACCTTAAATACACGAGCGTAAAACTTACAGCAAAATCAACTTTTGATGTTTCCTTTGTTTACATTGGCACCGCGGTGCACCTGTCACAGCAAACCATGAAATTTTTATATTAGTTAGGGTTTAGTAGTTCAAGGAAAAGATGAAGTAGTACATGGAACCCAAAAATGTAATACTTTCCAAGATAAAGCACCTGTCCATTTCACCCCAGGGGTCCAAATTACCCCAAACTACCCTAGATCGTTGTTGATCAGATGGAATTGATGAAATAAAGTAAAATAAAATAAAATAAAATAAAATCAACGCAGCGTACTACCTGGACACGGTTTTGAATAAAAATGTTCTGCCTCAAGCTGAACTATTGTTTGAAGACGATTACTACTGCTCCCAGCAAGATGGCGCCCCATCCCACACCGCAAAGGTTGTTCAGGCGTGGTGTGAGAAAAACTTGACCGATTTCATTTCGAAGAATGAATGGCCTCCGTCGTCTCCGGATCTGAATCCACTGGATTATTTCATGTTGGGATACATGATGTCGAAGCTGAACGACTATAAAATAACAAATTTGGAGCAATTCAAGCGAGTTATCACGAAAATCTGGGACGAGATGCCGTGGAGCACGTGCGCGCCGCTTGCGACGACTTTCCAAGACGTTTGAAGCTGGTTCGATCAGAGAAAGGTGGTGTTATTCCGAGCATTATCGTCTGTGAAGTATCTTTATGGGTTACTGAATAAAGCTATGAAAGCCAGATTCAGATTTTCTTCTCATTCTTTGAAATATTGAGATTTTCCTGTGTGACCGGACTTTTTTGTCACCCTGTAGATCCACCAACCTTGGACGGGGTGAAAAAAGTATGCAGAGAACTGAAGAACTACAAAGCCGCCGGGCAAATAAGCTTACCGGCTGAACTTTTCAACGTCGAGAGTGATCAGTTTTATAGTGCAACGACACAGTCTGCGGAGAAGACACCTACGGACTGCTTGGAAGGACTCATATGCCCTATCTAGCAACTATTGAGGTACAATCAGCGTTGCCAGGTAATTTTTTAAAAATCTGGAAAAGGCAAAAAAAATCTGGAAAAAATCTGGAAGTCGTTTCGTGGGGTGAAAGGTAAATTCTTCGGATAATAGTCTTGGGGTACGTAAAATTTGAGGTGACAAAATTGCAAAATTTCGCGCCAAATTTGAAGTGATGACCTTTTTGCGGAACAGTGAAAATAAAATCTGGATAAAATCTGGATAATTGGACATCAAATCTGGAATAATCCAGCTAAATCAGGATACCTGGCAACGCTGGGTACAACCCATCTCAATGCCGCATAAAAAATATATTCCGCACTCAGTTCCATACGCTAAGGTCGGCAGGAAACCTTTGTTGGTGAATATCATTTCGGTTTTCAAGTGGGAAGATCTATAACGGACCTTGAGACAGATCCGAAAAGTTTTGAGAACACAACTTGCAGACACATCATCTGTTAAAAGATTTCAAGGCGGCGTACGACTAAATGCAACGCAACGAGTTGTGCTTGAGCATGATTTCCCAAACAAATAAAGCTGAGTCGTGCGACCCTTGACGGTTTCACATCAAGCGTCAGGACAGCGGTGAAAATTTCGGTCGTGTTTGTGACGTTCGACGGTTGTAAACAATGGGGACGGACTCACAAATTTCTTTCCTGCTTAACATAGCCTTGAAAGATGCTGTACGAAGGGCACTACTTCAGCGGCTTTTTGTATTTGGTTTACTCAATGGAGAAATCGACTGCAGCTCTCTGTTAGGTTCTATTGGTATTACCGTTCCACGTAGGCAGCTGCGAAATTACACGCTGCTGTGGCAACATACTCATCGTACCAACTACGCTTATAACGCACCATGGAATATGTGCTGCCGAGTTTTCAGCGAAGTTTGTGACGTCTTTGATTTTAATATCAGTAAAAGTACTTATAGACAAAGAATTCAACACCTGGACTAAGTAAATATCTGTACAACTTTTTGTTGAAGATTGACCAATAAATTAAATTAAGTGTGCAGAGGCTTTGCCGACGACATTCATATCATTGGTGTTTATCATAGAGCTGTGGAGAAGGCCTTTGCGGTTCTCAGAAGGAAAGCTGCGAGAAGTGGACTTACCATAAACACTGCCAAAATAAAATACATGATGGTGCTGCGGTGGTAATGGATGATGATACTTCCGAAGTGGCCGATGATTTTGTTTATTTTGGTACACTCGTAACCAAAATTACAAAGTGAGCCGCGAGGTGAAAAAAGGGATGGCGGCAGCGAGAAGGGCTTATTACGGAATGTGTAACCTGCTCAGGTCCCGCAGCTTACAAATCCGCATGAAATTTTCGCGCTACAGAACGCTGATACTCCTGGTGGAGCTCTACGGAATCGTGGGCGGTGAAAATGACCGATTGGTGAGCGCTTGTGGTCTTCAAGCGTAGACTCCTGCGTAGAAGGGACGACTGAAGAGTAGTAGCTTAAAACCTTGTTTATAAGACACGGCCGCAAGGTTAACGTAGAATAACAACAGCCTGCAAGTAAACAAACAAGACAAAAACAGTAATAACACACGCTACCGGCACACTCACAGCTATTAGCAGTGGCCGGAAAGGCTAAAAGCAAACGCGTCGCGATAAATCCAAACAAAATTACTAGCATGTCCGAACATGTTCATCAATGCTTTGCAGTGCTAAGATCTACCGGTTGGTTGGTGTGGAACGCTGCGATCGAATGAGTCGCCTGCTCAGCCTTGCTGTGCTAAAATCAGCTGCTGCACTGTCGGTTCAACAAGGCTCTTCAAGACTTTTCAATAGTATAATTGTGAGCATCACAAAAACACAATTTTCCGCATTTTGGTGGACGCATAGCTAATTTTTCAATCGATTGCGGTAATAACTAGTGCTTATTAGGGGAGTCACTTCACGTTGAAATATATATCACTCTCAAGCTCACTTTACTTTTATAGACCTATTCCCGATTCCACCCCATATGTTGTCGTAAGACGTAATTTTACGCTCAAAGCAGCTTAGTTTGAAATATGAGCACCAAGAAACAAAAAGGAAAATCCAATTTGACTCTTTTCTTTAACAAATTGGTACTTATTTTCCTGTATGGACTTCCTCACTGCGACCAGAATCGTTGATCTATTGTGAGATATGCCCGGGTAAATTGGTACTTAAAAGCACCTGTGTTTTGACCTTAAAAAATTTTCTAGCAATATTGATTGTCCATAGGCAGCATTGTAACGGCGGTGTTGATCGTCCATCGGTAGCGTTGTGATATTTTCTCGTTAGCAGAGAATTGGATTTGGTTTTCCGTTGCACTAGAATATGTCAAAAGATGAGCTCTCTGGCCCGAAATCTTATCGAAAATCCCTTTTTTAAGATAACACCAGATCATGACAATTTCTGCGTTTCTAAGACATTTGGCATCAAAAAAAAATTTCAGTATCGACAATTTAATGATGCGTGCATTTTTTTCATCGGTCAAAAAGTTGAAACTTGATTTCGTTACTGAATTCATTTCGTTACTGAAAAATAAATCCAATATTTACCATTAGATCACAAATCAATCAATTTTCCTGCTGTATCCCTTCTTCGTGAAATTATTTTACCGTTCAAAATGGTCGTGAAATGATACTTATTTTTATTATGTTATCTAAAATCTGGGAAAAAAGAACATTTCCGATCAGTTATTTCAAAAAAGGAGTGATTCGAATAAATTCAATGGCGTACAAAATATGTTGTAACGAAAAATTTTTCACCCTGATACTATTTTCGCTATTCCACCACTGCAATTTCACACTTTTTATTCATTTATTTAGGAAAGTTGCTCTAATGCACTTATTTTTTTTTACTTACAGACTTTCTGCAGTTTTAAAAAAGGTAAGTAGGAATAGTCTAAAGACGATAAGTATTATAGCAAAATCTACTATTCAATTTTTATACAGAGCTGTTTCGATTTCATCCCGGTCGAAAAAACATCCTCCGTGAATTCAAAAAAATTGTGGACTTTGTGAAGTGATAAAAATCAGTTTTTTTTGTTAGATTTCAATGCTAGTCAACAAAAATGGTAACCTCGATTATTTCCTCGAATCCACAGTCTCGCTAGATTCATCGGAAAGTGTTTTTTTGACCGTGATAAAATCGAAACGGCACTGTAATGGGATTCCGAAACGCTGGATCCTATTGATACTGGTCGTTCTGAATAAAAATATGTCGATCCAATATAGGTAAATTCAGAAACAGAATAATGCCCAAATGGCAGAAATCATTCCTAAAATAGCGACTTCCGGTTTTAGGAAAATAGCCTAAAGTGGTATTTGGACAACAGTTCCAATATTTCCAAAAGTGGAACTTCATACGACATTTTGAAATCGAAATTGCGACTTCCAGTTTCTATGAAACAGCCCATATTGTATTTCCTTTTTGTGCGTTCTCATAATATTGATTTTGTATTTATGTTAAAGCGATGATGGACGTATAAGATGTGAAATATTTCTGAAGTGAGTTGTGCTGATGCGACAATAAAATTTAAATAATAATGCTTAATTTTGAAACCTTTAACCCTGAGCATCGCCAGAAACGTTCAATTAATATGAAATAATTTGATAACGTTAACGTTGACGATAAACATAGACATACGAGATTGTGATCAATTTTGATCAATCTTTATTTCGAACAATCCAATCACCGACGAGAGATTCAAAATCATTTCTGAAACTTTAAATTGATTTTATAATATTCCTTGTTGACAAAATAATAAAAGGAGGTTTGACATGCACTAATAATATTGATAAAATCACACGACATTGTTCCCCCTTCCGATAAGTTGCTTGCTTTTCTCAGATGTGACACCATCAGGAAAACTTGCTCCATTTCATACTCTCGTAACCGAAGGTTTGAACCTGAAACCACATATAATTCGTTAATTAACAGCCTCAAAATCAGTATTTGAAACGCTCATATAGGAACTTTTCCGTAGCTAAGTCGCTTCACATCGTTACTGTTCATACGATCATATCAGGGGAAAATACGCAAAGAAAGATACCATTCAACTGAACACCTTCGACAGAAGCCTGAAAATAGCGAACAGCTGGTTCATGAAAAGTTGTAGCAGTTGCCGAAGCCTGCTGAAAGGAAAACAATTTAATCGCATGTCATCCACAAGCGAGAAAGCGGGTCTTCGGTACAGTGCTTGAGAGTGTTTATACTGAATCAGATACTGTCCAAATGCTCTTCTACTCGATATCAGTATGGGAGAAGCTTTTTATGGAAAGGAAAATGTTACAGCAAAGCTCGATAACTATTGTACCAGTTTTACCGCATAAAGTGAAGTGATAGTATATTGATACAATTAAGAAAGCTACAATTAAGATACAATTAGGAAAGAAAGGAATCTTTTGAAATTTTGCACTTCAATCTGATAATATTTGATAATTTTGTAGTCTGTGAAGGTTTTAAAAACTCTTAGATTAGCTTGTTCGAATAATATAAAAAATACGTCAATTAGCGAAAATACTCCCTGTTAAAGTGTGTCCCCCGAATTCATTTAAATATTTCAAGATGACCGCTTCACAAGGGAACGAAAGCTATTCCACAAGACACTATTTCGCACCAATTCGGTCATTGCAATGTCAGGTTTTCGCTGTAACATGAGATAATTAAAACTCGGTTTGCCTTTCCGTTGCGTTATCGCCGAATCCAAATATTTCCGCAAAGCGAAGAAGGTCCTAGATCAACATGGTGTCGACGGTAAAAAATGCACTTTGCTCAATTTTCGCATTTCCGAAGTTGTTCACCGTCTCTTTTGTGCTGGAGTGGCGAAAAGCAAACAGAAGACGCTTTGCACCGCTGGAGTGGAAACAACCGCAAAGATTTTTCCAATGCCATCCGGAAAGCTTCACCGGAAACATAAAAAAACCGAACCATGGAAATTGAGTTACGTTCAGACAGATGATGTAATTATCGCCAGAATAGAAGCGTAATTTTTTTTTAACTTTTCTAAATGGGTTGAACAACCCGGGAGAGGAAATTATGAACCCGCGACATGACGATTAATTTTGAGTTTTTTTTTTTTCAATATTATAGCCTTCATATTAGTTGCCTTACTAAGTACTCGACAATTAATATTGTGTTATTTGTAATAACAAAAATTATCCTAATGATCTAGCCCAAGTAACACACGTTGTTATAGAACAGTTGGGATAACTCAGATTTCAGATTGACATTACCTTTTCCATGACATCTCTATCACCAGAAAAGCGCAAAAATTGAAGGCTACTATAACAAGTGCTGGTGCTATATGAAGTATTATATAACTTCATGAAAGCATTCCAACTTGTTAGACTGAAACTGCAAAATACATCTCGAGTACCAATACGGTAAGAAAACGTTCAAAACAAGTTATTTTCAAGTTGTAATTGCTAACTAATCAAAACATCGTTGACGCAAGCATAAAACTTCGAAATAAAAAGATTGCAGAACGGCGCTGATTTATATTAGGAACAATATGAAAATAGTGATTGTGGCGTTTTGAATAATCAAAGTTCCACGTGCGCGTCAAATTTCATGGTGGAACATTGTGTTTTACTTCTGAAAAAATCGTGTGCTATTCATTGGATACCGTTTTCTTTTTGTCAATAAGTGGAAAACAGATTATGCAATACAGAATGTTCGCTGATTTATTTCATCGCGGAGAGCTAATTTACCCCACCACCGCATGGTCTCAGTTCGTAAACAACTATCTGGCATCTCTTTCTTACATGCGTAGTAAATCGCAATATCGTTTTTCTCTTGGGTAGATCTGCACTGATCCAGTGCAATAAAGAAATTAGCGCATTCGTGGCTCAGAATTCGCCATAACAAAGCACATGCGCAAATGTGTTGCTATGACAACATTTACCCAGCGCATGCGCAAATGTATTGTTACGCGCAGTGCAACTAGATCGACAGTGGCACTTTCAATTAATTATAAATTGATGATAAAAAGCAATGTACAACCCTTCAAGATGGATTGTTTCTGTAGCTTGAATATTAAAGTTGTTTTCGCATAATTTCAACGTTATCTAGACTCACAATATAACAAAGCTAGAAAACATTGTTAGATATACGGTAACATAAAATAAAATGATATTGGTTGCACTGCAAGCGTTTTGTTTATCCTTTCATGGGACATTTTGACCCACCTCAAATAGTTTTATTGAAATCGTTCAAATATTTTTAACAACAATTTGATCAAGTGATTTAGCGTTGGCAGCTGAATACTAAGATCAACCATAAGGAAAGCACTTTGCAGGTACGTAGTATTGTTATTAGGCGTGTAATAGTGAACTGGTGCGGCTGCCCCGGCTGGGCATTTCATACACACTTTTTCTAATAGTGTAAACATTTGAAAGACAACTTGAAAACAAGTGCCATTCATGTAATATTTATTGTTCGCTTAACCCATGCTATTGAAAAACATCTCCAAAGCCAGGAAAAACCGAGCTTGTTTTCGAAATGTGGTTGAATCACTGATGAAAAACAACTTCTCGCAAATGATGTATTTTAAGTTGTTTTCTGTGCAGTTTTGATAACATCATAAACACAAGTTACAGATGAGCAGCGGCAGTTTATATTCAATAATCTATGTAATACAATTATGCTATAAAAGCACATCTCGAAAAAAAGAACATAACAACACAAATTTTCAGTTGCGCTTATAGTACTTTTATATGACTACTGTCATTCTGAATTCTTTTCTAACATGTTTTGTGTGTTACTTGGGAGTTTGCTAATTTCAATGAGAATCTCATCCAGAAGACAAAACTTATACCTGTATTGGAAATATAGCTAGAAAGGTTGAAAATTCATCCATTCAAACAGCATTGGCTTGGGGATACAAACTGAACTCACTGAAGCTATCATCACCGACGGAATAATTTACGTTCGTTGATAGTAGCCTGGAAGCTGAATCTGATTGTAATTATACAGTAGATATACAATTTCACACTGCTCGGGGCGAGATGCCACTTTAAACGTCAGCCCTGAAATAACCATAGCCACCGCAGCTCAACTATCAACTTTTCATGCTTAATTTGGCTTAGAGCGAAAATGTTGGTATGGTTATCAATTTTCATCCGAGCTTTACCGACGAGAGAACAAGGGCCTCAAAAAATTTTATTGTCTGATTATTCCGATCTACAACACAGCGTTGTTTTGAAACGTTCTTCTTATAACTTTTTACTCAAACAATACTGCAAACCTGAAAAAATAGGAACGCTGGACCACGTATCGGAATCCATGCCAACCTTCTGTCTGACCTTTCAAGTAGAATAGAAACAGTCAAATTTCCTGCATCCTACAGCTGTTGACGATTACCGGTTGCGCTTGTTGGCATGTTATTTATGTTCAATTATGCGGTACACTTGTCACTAGTGGTGCCCTATCTTCGCCGGATGCGCGGGAAGAGTGAAAAGCTTCCCTGGTTGAGTAACTGTAGTTGTGCGCCCGAAGTGCAATCAACCGTCTCCATCGTAGCATAAATTCTAGCCTGCTTCGCCGGTTCACCGTGGATGAACGAAATCCCGCACGCTGAGCTGCTTCCGAAGGTAGGTACAACTTTTGACAGGCAGCAGATAAATTATTACGTGAAACTGTATATACAAGGCAGCTGGAATCCCCAGAGCAAACAGCCGCATTTAACAGCACATAAATAAAGTGAATAGCCCACAACCAGAGGATTTGTTGGACATTACCGGAGAGTATGTTTTTGGGAATTGCTATGATCGCATCGATTTTCGCAATAGACATCGAAGTTTTATGAAAGAACAGCCCTAACGTGCCATTTCGACCGTAATCCTTGTGCTCTTCCAAGAACTGGGGTTCCGCGACGAACGAACAAAAAAGAAGACGCTTCCCTTTAAACACTGTTAAACAGAAGACCCTGGTTATGCTTTCCGTCCACGTCATTTAATACCCCCAGTCGGTAAATGGACACAAATACCAGAGCCGTAAAATGTCATTCAAATAATGATTCACTTTCATCACACATTTCAGCACATCCTCCAATTGCTCGCTGTAACAAAAGCCTTTCAGTCCAGACTCTGTGACGTATGCCTGGCTACAGATGTTGCAGTCGCATTTGTTTGCGAAGGAATTACTTTTCTTCAAATTGATTTTTGGTAGCCTCGTGAAGTAAAATAAAAAAAAATGACTTGAAGAAAATAACTCTTGTCTAACGGAATTTAAAGTATTACATGGCTGAGACGGAAAATTGATTTTGTGACGCTAACTATTGTACTATTGATTTGTAACTTCCGAAATTGTACTTCATAAGTTGGAACTGATAATTGAAAGTAGCGTCATTTGCTTTCCACATGAAGGTTCATGTTCATGTTCAAGTGGACAGACAGGGCTGCATTTTCCACCGTAAATGGAGCAAATTCAATGCAAATAATTTTTTTTTTGCTTATGTTTTTTAATTTATAATTATTATTTTTAGTTTATATTTTTAAGTATTGCATTTGCGGTGGCGATCGATTAACATATTATTTCTGTGATTTGGCACTTTGGCATGCTCGTTATTGGCACTTTGGCAAGATTTAATCATTTAGTTATTCATTCAATCATCTTGCCACTCCTCTATTCAATAAATATAACATAATATTATCAATACAGGTCACTTTTTTATTTATATAAATTTATCAAATGAAGTAAAAATCTGAAAACAATAATAGAATCTATAAGTTTCTAATGTTATTTTGAGGAGGGGCTTACCGGTTGGAAAATTACTCCAGGATGTACTGCAAGTGCCGTGGAATAGGATGAAATTCATCAGTTGGGTGAAGTTGATCACCTGAAAATTCGTGATAAAAAATACTAATCAAAATATACTGATCTTACATCACTAGGCAATGTTAACGTGTCCTAAAATGCAACTTTTGCAAGACTCACATACCTGACGAAGTTAACCCTTGCATGCCCGGTGCAATTTTACATATTTCCGAAAAAATTTTCCAAGTCAGTCAAAACTCATTCAAATTTATCAAATTTGATCAAACAAGTTTCCAAATAACGAAAAAAGTATTAAGTTTACTTAAAGTAATCCTATTTAAGGGTTAATTACGTTAAATTATGAGAAGTGAGTAAAGTTTGATAAAAGCTCGAAAAATATAATCTGAATGATTATTCTATACAATTAAAGTAATACTAATGTATTCGCAGGGTATCACAAAGATATTAATTTCAGAGTTACTTTTTGAGCTTTTGCAATAAACCGAATTAAAGTCGATCTAACGATGATCAAATTAGAGCAAATTTAAATATCGTCATTTTCGTTTCTCAACTAGGGACCATCCATTAATTATGTCACGTAAAATTTTCCCCCTCTCCCCCTGATCACAAATTGTCACAACTTCTTCCCGTGACATCGTGATACGTGACATCATTAATGGATGATCCCCTAGCTGAGATTGATGTTTTTCAGTTCAGAAATCATCATTTACCATAAACATATCCAAAAAAGAACATTTATAATTGAATTTGTGGATTTCAAGGGTGATCAGTTTCACTCCGATTTCTCTCATAGTATCAATTAGAATTCTCGAACTTATTTCATGAAATAGACGATAGAAATTTCACCAATAGTCATAGAGGTTTTCTAGAGCACGTACCAGTACTTGTTTCAAATATATCCTATAGAGGGAAAAATGTACATGAAGCTAGTTAATTGGAAAATATTATAAAAATTGATCAATTTCACCCCGTTTCATAGTACTCAGTCATTCTGTTAAGTGTCTTTGGAAGGTCGGTAGAGCTAACACCTTTTAGATTCCGGTACTAACTTAGTTGCACAAATGCAATATAATTACCTTAGATCTGAAAATACACAAACACACACACGCACTCTTTTTTAAATCGTTCAGAATAAATTTAGAACTTATATTTAATATTCGTCTGTATACCTACAAACAGTGTGCAGCGCAGTCCATCTTCTTTTACATATTCATTCCTTCCATCACTTACGCGGCGCCTCGCCTGGTTCTGACTTTAGTCCACTTCGTAGGTATTTTTTCATCATCATCATAGCGATTTCGTTCAATGGGATTTCGAAGTTACAATGGCTGGTCGTGATAAAGACGCAAAGTCAAGGGAAAGGCAAGGTCCAGCTCATTTCGGGCCAGGCTTGAATTTCCGGTGGGTCAAATCCATCGTCAGCTGCGTATTGAAAATTGGGCGAGTTGGTGCTGGAGTATATGGCTGCTGTGCTGCATAAATGTTGGAATTAGCCGGGAACGCAGCAGTTGGAAATCCGCAATTATTAAGAATTGAACAAGGTTTTATCACGCGTCACTACTGCCCAGGGGGGGATGCTGCCGAATATCCAATCTGTTCTGTTCCGCAAAAAAATGTTAAAGAAGGCATAATTCGATCAATTCCCAGCGTTGTATAAACTAAAACCAACCGTAGTTTTAAGGACGACCAAATTTTCAAATGAATCAGAAAAAAATAAGTTTTTACCTATAATTAAAATTTAAAATTTAATATAACATTTTTCGAGAAAAGTTATCAGAGGATGACTTCTCGGGAATCGTCTGAACTTTTAATCAAAAGTATAGGAAAATTAAATAAGATATTCTACACTGAAAAAAATCATTTTAAAAACAAATATGTAGTGATATAGTGAAGTCAAATCAAAACTATCCAGAAATATCCAGAAAACCTGAAACCGCGTCAAACATGAAAAGTTTTTGTAAGAAAAAAAAAGCTCTCGAGTTTTGTCCTACATACAAATTTTCGATCGGCTCAGTCATTTCCATTTCTATATGTATAGAGTACTTAGCGCTTAATAGCACTTGAGAGCACTTAATATTTTTGCAAATCAGTACTGCTCACAAGACTCCATCTACCGGTTTTGCCAAAGGATGATTCATCATGGCAAATTATCTTATTGCAAAAAAATAGCTATAAAAACTAAATTGCAATGTGTTATTGACTTGCATTCACTTGAGCGGATTTTATTTTTCCGATTCACCACCTCAATTAACTAGTATAACAACCTAGGAGCATCCTACGCTAGATTTATCTGACATTCGTAGCCCATTGTTAATTTTACGGATGCTCCGGACGTTGAAACCTAGACAATTCGTCCAGCAGCACCACCATAAGGATTACTCGGAAACTAATTTTCCTTTGAGTCCAATTCATCATCGGTGTCACTTCAGCTTGTGCCTGAAACACCATTTCCGCATGGCATGGTGGCGAATAATGACGTCTCGAAAAACGCCGGGAAATATGCGATGAATGGTTTCCTGTGCTATGCGCCTATGGCACCGGCAAGGCACTTGAGCTTGGGTGTTTTAAATATTGGTCTTTGATCATACTGTCAGCCTTTTTATTATCGGGCTAATGGGGGTTAAAACAATAAATTGAATTAATATTTGGGGAATGCCGCTTTAAATCCCCATAAATTGCGGTCTAGGTTAGGTCAACATAATGGCTACAAAGCTGGCAAGCACTTGTGCAAAATGCGAATAGAACGGGGAGTTTTTTTTCTATTAGCAAACTGGTCGAATAGAATGTGCGTAACCTGCATTGATAGCTCATATTAACTGTTTGTCAAAATTGCTTTCTTATACATATCTGTCAGTTAAAAGCATCAAAACTTTTTATATGAATATTGTTAAATTTATCAGTGCAGATTTACTGGAAAAACCATTCCATAAATAAACAATTCGTTAGGAAGCAACGCATCACGTTTCACAATAAAATCTAAAACCTGGATCAGAAAATGTGGTAGATCATTATCACCAAGCTATCTTTTGACTACCATAAGCAGGAATTTAACGCATCGGTAATATTAGAATTTCAGTGCCGACGATTTTCAATGACTCAATATTTTCGGCAGAATTTTCATTCCCCGCCCAGTACTGCGCAGAGGACGTTTCCATCTAAGGTAATAAACGATGTTTTTGATCAAAGGCTGAAGGAAACTGTGCTGTGATGTGCTACCGTGATTCCCAAACCATCCCAGATTTAACCTTCCTGACTCTATACAAACTTTGAACATCATTATCGCAGTGTCACCACGGGGTGTCGTTACCTTCGCTAGCTTTACTCAGCTTGTCGCAGCATTTTTGTATGTGTCGCTTTTATTCGGCAGCGTTGGTAGGACACAGAATTTCATATTTATGAACCTCTATGTTGGCTCCGCTAAGCATACATTATAATGATTAATGAAGTCGTAAACCAAGTCCCGTTCATTAGAGAAATGATGAAACGAAACAAGTGGTATTACCAAGGAAAAAGTTGTCCAATGAACATTGCCGAGCTTAGGTCAAAGCATTACAAATTGATTTTTAAATGAAGTCCACTGAGTTATGTTTAACAGAAGAAGGCTGTAATGAACCAATCTATCATATGAAAAATTACATGAATTTCTCTTCACGAAGTTGCTAACAAACGAAAAAACGGCTGATGGATGATGAATGATGACACACAAAAATGTCTATGAACTGATGAACTCCTAAAAAAAGTTTTCAGTAGAAATAATCCAATATTCATACAAGTTACAAACCTCAGACTAATTTTTTTTGTAATTGTTCGAACCATATTTATTAATTTTAATCTGTGGCTTTAATTTATGCCAAAAATCTGTTTAATATGCAGAATTCTTTTTAACGTTATCCGCCTTTCTGCTATATTCTAGAGCTAACAGATTCAGATAACGTACCCATCACCTCAGGTACCCGGCACGAATGTTGCGACACCCATTGGCCGCTGAGTAGCAACGTAAATAAGTTTCAATGCTAGAAGGATAATCTCAGTTTTCCAGATTTGTGGTAACACAAACGACAGCCAGACCGAGTTCGTGGGGTAAATGTAGCGAATTATTTATGAGACATAAGAAGCGCTTTAATGTGACATGAAACGATGGTATAGCTAGTCAAATACATTTGAATGTTAAACAGGGATTTCGTTGAGCGCTAGTCAACCGGAATAACGAGTAATGCAATTTGCTCGAAGGTGTAGAGCTTTGACTTTCGGTCGAGTTCACGCTAATAATCATAACCGGGAATAGCATAATGAAAATGATAGTGTTAGACATTAAATATCTCATTTAGCAGAATAATCTAATTTCTATTTATTGGGCATAAGTCAAGACAATACAAATTATACATGTCGTTAGGCGATGATTTCGTGTCCAACGATTTAATTATTAGATAACGTCGTTAACATTAATTGGAGGTGTTTTTTCGTTCAAGCGATAGCATCGTATAATAATTGCTATTCGTACGCATTAGAGATGGTCCAATCTCGAGATTGTTTACCCCAGCACATGAGCCGTTTAAGAATCGTAAACGTAATCGGGATAAAATGTAGCACAAGATAAACAAACGAAAAATAACGAGTGGAGTAAAACCCGACCACCTGCGCTATTCACCAGCAATCAACCTTCAAAGGACATTTACCCCAATAAGAATAAAAGAAAGGTGAGGAGGAAACTTACAAACACTTGCACGCCCCTCTGCCCGCCCCCCCTCAGTCTATCATTAATGCCAAATAGTGACGTAGCTATTTGGATCTACCATTGAGTTCGTGTAGTTGCTTACATTTGAAGCATTTACTAATACTAGAAAAATGCATTCTCCTCCTCACCTCTCTTTTATTCTCATTGCATTTACCCGAGCAATTAGTGTTTAGCAGATATCCAAACATCATACCGGGGAACTACGCTACTTTAACAGTTCAAACACTCTCCATTTATTCCAGTTTGGGTTACGGCTTCGGATAAACTGCACTACAGATGACTCTAGGCGCTGTTCCTGTGTAAGCCATTTCATGCCGTATGCGCAGTGTGGCTTAGTTCTGTAACAGGCATTTTACCCATTTTATAAATTGCAAGTGTAGGTAGAAGTTAAACAAAACACAGCTGACTATATAACAACCGGTATGCAACATTAATATACAATCCTCGAGGCATCCTGAAATACATCCCATGTTCAATCCCGTACCACAGAATACGGTTGTACGAGGTGCAATACCGCACTTAGGTTTTCACGTGTATGCTCATTAGGCTGGGACAAAAAATAAATATTAGCTCCCATGCACTTTTCGTGTTCCTTATGGGTCCTGTAACAACTGTGTAACTTTTCAAATCGATCGGTGGAACGCCTGATTTGCGCCCGATTTTTAAAGTTTCCATACGATTTTATATGGGAAAATCCACTTTTTCAAAACTTATCCTCTAGAAATTTCCAGTTGGCTCCTAAAAATATACCAATACATGATATTTGTAGGAAATTTTCCTGGGAATAATTCTTCTGAAGACTGTAAGGCGCTAAAAAAATTTGTAGAAAAAGTTATTCACCTTAAACTGATCGAATGTCTGACGAACGGCTCAACATTGAATTTTTCCAGCAACACTGCTGCAGCATGCTGCTGTTGCAAACTCAACTACGTGATGAGAAACAGTTTCGCGTAGAATTAAGCTTGAAAGCGTGATTTTTTGCTCATAGTGTCTTCGGAGAAAATGCTTAGAATATCAAACCCTATATTTTGATAGTATTCGTTGTGTGATTTACACCCCTAAAAGTGAGAAATCAGCTTTCTAAACACCCCTACGTAGTGAAAAATATTTTCGTGTAGGATTAAGCTAAAAGGTATGATATTTTGCTCACGTTATCTTCATTATCGGAGGGCTTGCTTAAAATATTAACTATCAAGTTTTAATGTAAACTGATTACTCCCTCTAAAAGAGGGAAATAAGAGCTTTCTAAACACCCACGTCGTGTGACAACTTGCCAATTCAATAGATTATACCCAGGTGTCTTTCAGAAAGGAGTTTGGTAGATACATAGCTACAATTTGCGCAGATACATGGCCAACAGGTCACTACGAACCAATGAGGTATACACAGGTGAGGAAGAAGAAGACATTTGTCTGTTCTAGTAGCGAAAAAAGGTAAACAGAAGCAGGTGTTTGGATTGTGACGTAGATCTCGGTCAACAAGCAAATGCCATTTGAAACCAGGCACGTCCAAACACACCACACCACTGCGTGTGTGTTTCAAGCGATGCCACGGAGGGTATTTTCATTGCTCTTCAGTGCTTATACAAAACGGAAACCCACAGTGTTTTTAATAAAACAGCCCTTCAGTAGCCTCGGCAAACACAGGCCCGAGTATTCCCGACTTCGTGAGCCCTCGGGAGCCCGCTGGATAACACGTTTTTTCTCAAACGCTTCATTTTTACAAAAGTAAATATGAAAAAAAATGCAGGTGGTTGTATGCGATGACTACCGTCAAGCTATTCATTATTATATCATTGTCGATCTCGTCGTGGCGACCAATGCTTGTGTGTTACCCGAAACTGCAAGCCCTCGATTGCTTCATGTGCCGAAGTTAAAAAAGTTAAAAAACGAATGGCTCTCCGGTGTTTTGTCTTTAGCTAGCGACGGAGGGTAATACGAATAGCCCTGCGTGGTATGTTTGTTAGCAGAATTATTAGTAATAAAAATTAAGTTTGAGCCAAAGATGTTTACATTTTCAACAGACAGCGGTTTGCAATCAACACGGAGAGCTAAAGAAAAACTTCGAAAACATACCCTTTTCCAGTTGTTTCGGATCTTTCGGCGGCCCACCTTGATGTCCGCTCAACCAACATCCCGTCCAAAGATCAATACTCTTTCCCTTTTTCAATAGACTTCATTTGCGGTGGTTCGTACTGACCTGCTGGCCATGTATCTGCACAAATTGTAGCTATGTATCTACCAAACTCCTTTCTGAAAGATACCAGGGTATGATCTATTAAATTGACACCAGAACCCAAATTGTCCTCCGACGTGGGTGTTTAGAAAGCTTATTTCCCTCTTTTAGGGGGAGTCATCAATCTACATTAAAACTTGTTAGTTAATATTTTAAGCAAGCCCTCCGACAATGAAGATAACGTGAGCAAAATATCATACCTTCTAGCTTAATCCTACACGAAAATGTTTTTCACTACGTAGGGGTGTTTAGAAAGCTGATTTCTCACTTTTAGGGGTATAAATCACAAAACTAATACTATCAAAATATAGGGATTGATATTCCAAGCATTTTCTCCGAAAATACTATGAGCAAAAAATCACCCTTTCAAGCTTAATTCTACGCGAAACTGTTTCTCATCACGTTGTTGAGTTTGCAACAGCGGCATGCTGCAGCAGTGTTGCTGGAAAAATTCAACGTTGAGCCGTTCGTCAGACATTCGATCAGTTTAAGATGAATAACTTTTTCTACAAATTTTGTAGCGCCTTATAGTCTTCAGAAGAATTATTCCCAGGAAAATTTCCTACAAATATCATGATTTGGTATATTTTTAGGAGCCAACTGGAAATTTCTAGAGGATAAGTTTTGAAAAAGTGGATTTTCCCATATAAAATCGTATGGAAACTTTAAAAATCGGGCGCAAATCAGGGGTTTCACCGATCGATCTGAAAACTTACACAGTTGTTACAGGACCCATAAGGAACACGAAAAGTGCATGGGAGCGAAAAAAATACACCAACGCTTTTTTCCCATACAACTGTGTCCCAGCCTAATGCTCATACTGCAACTTCCCTGGGGCACTGGTGACGTGAATCGTTCGTACACTCGGCGAATGCGGTAATGATCTTTCGAAGCCAGAAATACCTATACATATACACTGGTCTTTATCTTAACATTCCCACAATGTGCTCATAAATAAAAAATACGCTACAAATTTGTTTACAAACACTGCTTCAAGTGTACATTTTGTTGAATATTTTATTTTTATTACTGCCTTAAAGTACGAAGCCCACCATAAAGCGATGAGTTTTCAACTCTTATTATCAGTATGTTCACAGGTTTGCCGAATAATATCAGACCTCCGGTATATAGCTATGAATAGGAATTCCGTTTAGGTTATATTTATATCATTTAGCAGTTTTTGACGTAGGACTACGTCTTTGTTTTCTATACTAGATTACATTTTGTGAAATTGAAAATGAAACTGGCAAATGTTGCGTTAGATTTTAAACGATTATAGCAATCGAACGACTTAATGCATCTTAGTCATTTATATGTCGGTGGATAGATACAATGTGTAACAATTGTTTGATATAATGTTTAACATCGTTGCTTTACTGCTTAATGGTGAAAAAGGTGAAAAGTTTCAAGGTCAAGCTTTCCCATACATTTCCCTCGCTATTGGCTTGCTCCCCGAGCACAAATAACAATAACATGGACGGAATAAATTCCACTGCCTACATATTTTGACTAAACAAAGTGTTTTGTTCCGTTTGTCTTTCTCGAAACTGCATGGCCACGCCCTCATCGCAAAAATCTACGCTGAACTCGATACAAAAGACTGCGCGTAGAAAATTCAGCTTCAGTCTGGTTTGTCACACAATAGCGAGTGGAGTATAGCTGTTAGAGGTACGCGACATTGAGAAACGAGAGCTGCATACGAGTCAACTTCCAGGCACTGCGGAGCATGTTACCTTTATTTTGCATACGGCAGCAACAGTTACAATCGTACGCTGCAGGATATTTTGCTGGCAAAGCTATTGGAGGGCACAGCGGAGAGCAAATTTTATTATGCGCGATCAAGCAAAATGTTCAATACTACCGATGGTGCGATCATCAGTGTTCTGTAGCACGAATTTCTAACTGAAGATCATGGAATCGGTCCTTTTCAGAACTATAGGTGCTTGAAGATAAGAGTTATAAGAATTTTCGCAACTACTACTGTGAAATTGTCATGTATTCATGCATCGATAGTTTTACAATAACGACCATCAAATATAAACGGTAGTGTTGCCTATGAACAGTTTATCGCAGCATATAATATATACATTTAGTCCTACGTCACCATTTCATATAACCTCTAGGGCTGTATACCTTGTAGTATTTCTAGATTATTTCTGAAATATTTATGGAGCCAAATAGATGGTATCGAACGTCTTTGGCAGGTTCTCTGCAGTAGTCTTATGCAAAAATCTGCCGAAAAATCTAATTTCAATTCATTGCATGTTATTTTTGCATTAAAAAGCGCTAGATCATGAAAATCGATTTTCATAATAGATAGAATCATTTTTCTACTATTTATTTTTCAACTCGTGGATACAAAAACCGTTGCAACCACAGTTGTCATCATGCCAGTTAAATCTGGATTTTGCCAGAGTTTTTGTCGCACGTTGAATGAACAGATAAATCTTAAACTGTTCCAGATATTTGACGTTAAACCAGACTTCTGTTACTGAGATACAGATGATTTTATTATTCCGGATTCTAAATGGACATAATTTTAAGATAGCTTCTACATTGGTCAAATTATTGCCAAAAAATATAAAAAAATATGTCTTTTTGAATCGCATATCAGGCAATAGAGATACAGGAAAGGACAAGCGTTTCAATCTCTTACGTGGAGAGATAATGCAGGTTACGTCTGCTAGTTTTAGCTTAAATGTGATCTGGTAAGTACAAAAATGATATTATTTCCACATTTTTTAAGTATGTACTATCTTCTTTGTGTCTTCTACAAAGTTGTGTTCTCCAATTATATACAAATATATGCTTTTAAGGCATTCAAAAAATCGAATTCTAAGGACTAGTTCAATACAAAACAGTAAATCTCCAAAATAAGAATAGTTAGAATAAAAATACCTCCAACAAAGTTATTTGGGACAACATTATCTACAATTTTGCCAAAGACATTCTCTAAAGTGGGAGACTGAAAAGTTAGATTTTGCAGCGCCACCCGCAGCGGACTTCCGAACTAAAACTTATTGTTATTCATTGAGATTTTTTATACTAAATATCTTTTGAAGTTAGACAATAAACCCAGTATTTGGAGAGTTAATAAATAAAGTTCACGAGTTTGAGCTTTTTTACCACTGCACGGTGGTCGGAGGCCAGTAAAAAAACCTCAAATTCAAATAATCATTCTTTTTATTAAACTAGCAATTTGATTTCTTTTGTACAGTGTTCGAAGTTTGAGACTGTTTGAAGTTTGAATCAAAACGGTATTCAGTAGTTTCAAGCTTTCTTATATAAACTTGTAAACCACTTTTGTAGATGTATGAAAAGAGTATGTATGAATGAAATGAGGAAAAATTGAGGATGAGAAAAAAATACCGTTATTTATATTTCCAATGACGTTAAAATAAAATACCGTACGATCTCATATTTGCCCTTGAAAAACCTTTAGTTTGTGGTAGAAAGATCTTGAATTGGTCAAACGGCTTAAAAGCTACAAATTTTTCAAAATACAATAAATTGGAATATGTCGCTTTTTTTTATTATTCTCGCTTATTTTCCGTCGGTCTAGTTCCGCCACTGTTGTTGTGCCAATCACCGACGCCCGGGGAGGCGACTCCACCCAGGACCCTAACTCACGACCCGTTTATTAACGGACCGGCGCCAACGGCTTTACTTCCTCATGCGATGGAAGGCGTGATCCTAGAGATTTTTCGCCTCAGAAAATCTCCCGGTGTCGGCTAGGATTGAATCTAGACATGTCGGGTTGGTTGTAAGAGGATCACGCCACCTCACAACCATCGAGCGTGGTTGGCGGAGACGTTACCAACCACGCTAGGCCCCCGCTTATGTCGCTTTTTGATCCATCCTATTTCATAAAGAAGTTCCCCAAGAAGCAAACAAAAAAATATATTCATCTTAACACCTATATTCATCTCATCGATCTTATTTATCCAATTTACCGTCAAATTTCACTTTTTATCTGCAAAGTAAAACTTTCGACAACTCGACTGAATTCAGAGGTAAAATTAAAATTACTTTTCTTTAAAAAAATAAACGTGAAATTTTACAGCAAATTGGACAAATAAGAGCGATGAGATGAATATAGGTGTTGAGATGTTTATAAGATCAGTTTCTCTACACCAATTTCAAGCATGATCGGAGCAATAAAAATTGATCATGAAAAAAACCTAACGGGACTTTAGGTGCGTAAATTGCCGTTTTCAACATTGTCTGACATCGGAAATGAGTTGAGAACATGAGTTACAAGTTTTTTACTATACTATCTTGTTCTCGATGGTTCGACGAAAAAATTCGAACTACAAAATGAAAAAAATATGAATTATTATCTTAAAACTATCAAAAACGGCCAAACCGATTACTTACTTTACTTTTGAGGCGACAGGTCGTTAACGACCCACTGCCGAATCCAAAATACGTCTCCACATCACTCGGTCTTGGGCTAGTCTTCTCCAATCGCCCCTAACATCTGCCGATTGGGCGTCCACGCATCTAACGAGTACGAGCTCAACCACGGAGTCGCCAACCTTTGTCAGGCTCTCTGCTGAATATTATCTTCGCCGGTCGCTCCTCCGGCATTCGCGCCACGTGGCCAGCTCACTGTAGCCTGCCGTGTTTTATAAGCTTGATGATATCCGCTTGTTGGTATGCTTGGTACACCTCGTGGTTCATGTACCATTCTCCAAATTTCCGCCAAGTATGGAACGCAGATTCCTACGCTCGAAGACTCCAAGTGCTCGCCGGTCGGCCTCCTTAATCGACCAACACTCGTGGCCGTAGAGTACCACCGGGAGGATCAACGTCCTTTAGAGCGCAAATTTCGTGCGGACATGCATGCTGTGGTACCTCAGCTGGTTACGTAAACCGTAAAAGGTCCTGTTCGTGGCTGCTATCCGTGAGTCACTCTGAAACACGTGTACGTAGTTCTACGTCAGTTATGCGATCGTGTCTTGGATACAACCTCTTACTATTTTTTTTTCACAATGACAAACTTCGCACGGCTTATGTTCAGTAACTCGAGGCCGTGGGCAGATTTTAAAAGATTTTAACCCTCGTGGACAACTGCTCATATGAATTCTAAAAATTTTGTATGGACCGGGGACATTACACATGAAACACCCATCCCTCCCTCCCCCTTCCTCCCAATCTGTCAACGTGGTATGTGGATGGCTCCATCGTGAATTATTGAGCGAAACAGTAAATATCTTAAAAACGATCAATTGAATGACGCACGTAATTAGCAACCACACCCATAAATAAAATGTAATCTCTTGTTACCGGGTGATATACCCATCGCTTAGTCACCCAACTCTTAAAGCGAAAATTTGAATATGTATGATTTGATGCCGGTAATTAACAGCATCCGCCTCTCGTTTGCGGATACGTGAGTGCGTATAAGTACGTCTATATAATAAGGCCACTTAAGCAGCCGTATGCACCCAGAAAATTTTGTCTCTTATACTCGGCTAGTCATTTACTTCTCAACGAAAGTGAAGGGCGTGGGTGTATCTGGTTTATAGTTCGATAGTGGGTAGAAAGCAGTTTCGGTTTGATTGCAACTGACACTTAGTAAATTTTGTGGTGCCAGGCAGACTATCTGGATTTGAACTAATGCTGATTTCTGTTAACTATCTGAAGAAGTAGCATTGTGCATCCTTCAAAACAATAAATAACTACTGTTCGTTTTATCAACTGAGTCTGTTTTCGGATGTGTTACCCAATCAAATATATTGCATTCAACAACCGTTTTCTGATCTATAGTTGGTTTTTAAAAGCAATTACAGATATGTCAAATTTCCTACCAGAGAGATAGCATTTCGAATGCATAACAATTTCCTGTTGCAGCAACAATACAAACAGCGACCACAATGCAGCTGCTTGATTATCCGTTTTGTCGCTGGAGTCACTTTGTTGGTTTGTACAGTGCGATATTCTCTATACCTTCTTTCACACTCCGAAGCACGGATTTTCACTGCACTAGAAGTGCAGTGCCTGCAATAGTGTACAATAAACATTTTCCATTTAGCTTCTGGACGGGTTTACCACCGGCAGCTGTGAGCAGATTGTCCGCTTCCCGTCGAGTTTCTTACAATGCACGCGGCTTTTATTATCTAGGCAGATCTGTGGCGATTGAAGTACAGTGAATCTGCTATGAAAATCTCCGTCTCTTTATTTGCCCGACAGATAGCGAACCACCCGACAAAAACGCAGCAAACAGCAATTTCCATTTCACTTCGCCATCTGCCCTTTGGCATTAAGAATGGTTATATTCCCCAGGCTGTATCTTGCGAACAAAATATCAGCGCTTCTCAGCAAATGTTGGTTCCTGTAGCTGTAGCTTTCCAGGCATCGAGATGCACATAAAACCGGGCACTTTAGGGAGTTTGGATAGGGTGAACTAGTGGATTTTCTGCTTTTTTTCTTCGTCATTCGTACCCACAATGCAGTGATTGCCGGCTTGATTCAACAGAAAATAGCGCACATCAAAGATGGAAACGTTCTTTTGACCTTTCATCCCCTAGAGAGCGTCCAACGATCGGAATTTTACCTGTGCAGTGCAAAAAGCCCTAGGTTAACGTAGCTATTGAACCATACGTAAGTTTAACAGAAGCACTGTAAATTAATCAAGCGTACGGCTAATCATATCTACCTTCCATAATTGATGTTTGCTCTCATCCAAATTGTTTCTTTTGCACACCGGAAGCAATCACGCTTCGTGGTTCACGCGTTACTTCCGCTTGTTTACACTGTTCCGTTTCACGTCCCAAGCGCAACAGCTTCGGGCTTACCGCTACAGGTAAAGGGATTTTACCGTTTGGCAAGAAGTTAGAAGAACAAAATAAATGTCACCAGCGAAGACAAACTTTGTCGCGCATCAAACAAACTCTTGGCGAAGTAGGAAGTCGGATGCTTGAGAAAATCTTTGAGCGAAGAAAAATTTGGGACCTAGTTTGCACATCAAAATGAAAATTAGCAACCAGAAAGTTTACAGCCGGAAAGGTGTCCCTCTAGCTTCAGGGCATGACTGTTAGTCTCATAAGCTAGTCATCGCAGGTTCGAGTTAATACAAAATACACAAAAAGAGTGGTTTAACAACTGTCTTTTCCATTTCAGTTTTTTGAAGAAAAGTAGCGCGTGGACATAGTTTTTTGTGCGTGCTTCGGACATTTTATTTTTCCCACCTTCAGCGCTAACTTTCCACCGGGTCTGGTGCACGTTAAGACATTGCATGTGTAACCATAAACACGCTGTCGATTTATTTAGGAGTGGAATTTTAACTCGTTCCGAGAATCGATAAAATACTGTGCAACCGTTGTGTAAAGTTATAAAATTGCGTTGAGGGGGAATTCGCAATAAATTTTACTAACAAGCGTTGCGAGCTGAGGTAGAAACACACATAAGACGTTGTTAAAAGATAATAATGCTGTTTGTCTCAAATGGGAAGTAATAACATATAATTTCTCAATTATACCAACGAAACTGTGTATTGTTCAGATATTTTAATTTACCTTATATTTAAAGTGCATAGGTAATGCATAGTAATAGGTAATAGACAAAACAGGAGTTTTTTTTATTTGAATGAAACAATTAGAGAGCACATGATTGTTCCACAGTTCCACCATGTAAAAATGATGCCATTAAGAAACGTTGAAAATTTGTCGAAATATGGAGCAAACGTTATTTCTTTTAATTTTCAGAAGAACTTTTTTTTATAGAGTCTTTTATAGATATAGATAGGCATATAAGCTTAAATCAGAACAAAAACTAACATTAAGAGTCATTTATATCCGCTTAATCCGTTCGATTCAATTCGTGGCATAAGGACACGAACTGATTTTTAAACAACCACGTGCAGTGGTCTATTTAGAACTGCTCGAGGTTATCCATGAGGATATCTAAGTCTGTCCTTCCATTACAACATATATCACTAAGCTGAACTGATCAGCCCTACTGAGTCTTACCGCTTTCAATTATTCATTATGTACGAGTGGCCTAACAAATGAACGCCACACATAAAGAACAATATATATTTAATCGGTTCAATGATGGTTACGGGTTTCTCCTAAACGACGTTTCAAGGATTTATTTTCCAGTTCTCAAGGCTAAAAACTACAACAAAAAACGAGGAAATTTATATTCTCGAAACGTTAGCCTGGACATAGAATAAAAGTGTTTAAGAACTTGGGACCAAAATTGCAATCAATGAAACGATCGATTATTCATTAGTCAAAAGACCGCAAAATTGATAAAAAAAATTTATTTTATTTCTCAGCATAGTCTTCTTTTGACTCGATACACATTTTCAGCGATGTTTAGTAGCTTCGATACTAAATTGTTCAGTCGACAATTATCATTTTATTTACTCTTTCTAATGGGATTCTCTCATACATGGTCTACATAGCCTCGTCTGAACTCTACCATACCATATTTTACAGTTCCAAGAAAAGAACCAGATTTCCCTAGAGTGGAATTGATATTTGATATTGGTTGTAGCGAGTCTTGTAAAACATGGTGTAACAGTTTGACAGAGAATTTAAGCTTGGGTAAAAAAACCTTTTTTGCTTTGAAGAGGTGAAGTTAAAGCAGTACCTACATACAAGATTTTGAGCTACATAAAAGTGTTTGTTTTAGTAAAAATAATGGAGCCCTTGAATGTTCAGTATTTTAATTTGTATGTATGAATGTTGGTAGCGATATCAGCAGCATTTTACTGGGGTCTTTGTAATGCGGTTGATTGTTCTGCATTTAAAAGACTAGATTAGAATTACTTATACTAAACTTATTTGATACCGCTCACAAGTAATCTTTCAAATCGCGTAAAAATAATCCACGTTATTGTAAGAAATTTTTCGCATTTAAGAAAACGCATCAAAATTACCAGCGTAAAAAAAGGACCTCAGGTGTATTAAATTTATAATTTCTTAGTGACAAATTCGTCGATTATTAACAAGTTAACAATACACAAGAAAATCATTCATGTTTAAGTTGAGACAGACAGACAGATGAATCATCTCTGGATATCCTTTATAAAATGCAAATGGAATGAATGAGATAATTTTGACCTTTGACTCTATCGGATTTCTGGAAGTGGAGTCTCAAATCGAGGAAGTGGATAATAAAAACCCAAACTCCAGGTATTTATTAATTATTTTTTTCTGTTCAAGTGAATATAGACGTTTTATGCATTTTTAAGACATTTGGCATAATAAATTCGATTTCAAAAATATTATGATTTTTTTATTTTGCATGGAAATTTTTTCTTTCGAGAATAATTTTAAGCCCTACCGCTAAATGAAATTCGGATTGTAGATAGTAGATTTCATATAGGGTAACGGGGGTATTTTGGCCAGCTTTGGGAAGTGTTCGCACAGTTCATCAAAAACAAACACAATTTTTTAACATAAATAACTACTTTATTATACCGTTGTTAAAAGCTAAGTATCTATTTCAATAAACACCATTCAACAATGTAAAATATTGAAAAATATCCCAGCAATATCAAAATTTCTACGAAGTACTAAAAACATATTTTGGTCCACCAAATTTTTACTTTGGCCCACCTTTATATCTACAGACGTGTATGGAAATAGTTCGGACTAATTATATTTAAGATCATCATCGGTATTTTCAGAGCAAAAATAGTGGGTTTGAGGAGAACATCCTTCTCCTGTGAATTTTTGTAAATTTTAGGCATCTAAAAATGAAATGTTTTGGCTTATAGCGGTTTGACAGGCATTCTCATCTAATTTCATATCGTTAAATGTGAAAAATTAAGAAGTAATTACCTGTAAATTGTCACAAGCTGCTTCTTTGTTCACGTGCAACGGCCGAACGGTAATCAAAGAGATGTCAAAACTTGGCATGGCCAAAATTTGTTTCCTTCAGAAAGAGGCAAACACATTTCGGCCATGCGTTTAACCCCTTTTTCAACTTTTTCCAACATGTGAGAATATACAAACTGTTTCTATGACATTTTATTGATGTTACTACAACAACGAATTGTTTCAAAAGCATACATATTTGTTACAATAGCTTCCGGACTTTTACTTGTATATTACCACTTCCTCTTGACTTTGGGTTGACTCAGCCATGACTTTGAATATGTATGAACTAATTCCAAAATAACACTACCTAGAGCCAGTTTTTCGCCGAAAATTATAGTGTAGTATGATTCTTAGGTGTCTTATTGAATGTTGGATACATAGTTTTCTGATATTCATTGAATTTGTCAGATAAAATGCGTAAAATGTTACCGGATGGGCCAAAATATGCATGTGGGCCAAAATACCCCCGTTACCCTACAGCCTATTGCTTCTGTTCGTGAATTAGATTATTCTTCGACTTATTTTATTTCCTGTCGGGAAATGGACGCTCTACTATCCACGAGCGCCAGTTTTCGATGTCTTCATATTAGCAGAGTTGCTGATCAGTCAGATCGACTTTGGCAGTATGAAGACGAGCATTGTCATGCAGTAAAATCACTTTTTCGTTTTGAATTATTCCCAAAGCATTCAATCGCTTAAAAATGGCTTGGTGGGTCTTTAAAGCGACGGAATCAAATACGTCACGTTGTTTAACGTGCAACCATATTTCTTTAAACTTTTCTTTATCCTCGATGCGCTTCAGCTGTCGATTTCATTGAGTGAAACGAATGCAAATGGCGGTTGTTTGTCGCAAAATCAGACATTTCACACAACTTAAAGTGTATGTCGCCACAGTAAAATCACTAACGTGTCAAACTGGTTTGATAACCATGTAGCAATTCCATAATAAATGTTCTAATTTTATTTTTTGGTTATGCTCAAGAGTTCAAACGGAAAAAAATCAAAAAAATAATAGCTTTTCAGCCATTCCTGTACATTTTGTAGCTCCTTACAAAGATTACGTTTTCAGAGACTTCCAGAGTTCCAGTAAACGTAGAAGCGACGAACCCGACGAGCATTTGCTTTGTAGCATTTTGTCGCGCTTCTACATATTCCAGGGGCTCCAAAATTAACAGTAGTGGTTGAAAAGCTATAATCTTTTTAAGGTAACTATTCTGAGCTTTAATGGTTTGTTTTTATTTTTTTTTTTTTTATTTTGAGATTTAGGGCAACACATTTTTTCCGCTTTGGTCGACAAGTGTTATCGATTACCGTCACTAAAATTTGATTTACGTCATCACAAAATGCGGAATATTATTTCTCTAAGTTCGCACAAGCATCAAACATAGAAGTATAGTTTTTGTAAATACTTCTTCTGGTAAATTTCCTTGTTGATTGTTCCTGTGATAACAAGAGATGATCTTTTCTGCCACGGGGACAAACTACCTGCCAAACGAAATATTTCTTGAAGAATTTAGCCATCCATTTTGTCCTGAAACACTCTCTGGCCACAGCGGTGTAATTAGCCAATTTTGGAAGTTATTTAAATCTTCCGCTACGCATGTTTGATCGTCCATTACGACGCAAAAAAAAATTGCCAAGAAATCGCAATACAATTGCCGAATATGTATTTTTGCCGTCAAATTCTGCTTATCGTCGCGGATGGGAACTTTCTTGACACTATAGGACTTCTAAACGGAACGCTTCTTTGATTGCTGAACGAATCCTGGTAGCATTCCTACTTTTCGAACCACAGTTCGGATAGAGAGGTTCGGATTATTCTCCAAAATCTTCTTCACCTTTCTGCTCATATGATTATCCGCACGTCCAATATTTTTTTCTTTTCTTGGTTTTCTTTCGACACTCAAACGGGTGGGCTATGGTTTTGGGCAAACTAACCTTTTTGCGAGTGACGTATCGAGATATGAGGATTTTCGTTACTGCTGTACAAAATCTGTTCGCGCAGGTCTTTTTCGTTCGTCGACATTTTGAGCACTGTTTACGAAATGTCGAAATAAATCTAAGTAAGCAAAAGTATACAGGGATACACCCCCAGTTATTTTTGCGTGAGAAAAGTCGCTTAGAAGCTAAAATATTGCAGTTACACATATTTGAAGGTTTCCGGATTATTGAGGATTTAAACCTTACGAACAAGTTGTCTCTCAAAATCACAAGTAATGAAATTCATAATAATTCAAAAGTTATGGAAAGAAATGAGTTCTGGAGACTGTTTATATAGGGTGTCCCAAAAAAATCGATGTTGAACAAGTCAAGGTGCTCAGCCCTAAATTGGAAGATAATGTTATTTATAGCAATTTTGTAGAACATTTCGACTTTCTAAAAAATCGTTTTCAGGTTGCCCAAAACGTGATTTATGAAAAAATGACTTTTTCGAGCTACAAATCCACCCTTTGTACTATTTCCAAATCTGTTCGATTCCTATATTTTTCCATATATTTTTTTATTTTTGTGGGGTTGTTTTTGAATATTTTGCATGGTTTGGTTCAGCATTGCATTCAATTATTTGACTCACAGAGCCCATTAAACATCTCAAAAAAGTGAATTTTTCTCATGATTGTTAGATAAAACCCTTCAAAACACATATAAACAAATTTTTTGATCAAGAACTGAAAATTTTACTGCTAAGCGGGATTCAAGACGAAAATTTACATGAAAAAAGATCCTTGATATCTTATCGGGGGACTGAGATATTGGCGTTTATGCATGTGATAGAAAACTATGTATTTTGTTAAAAATGTCACAAAAGCTCAATATCTCCATTGCACAGTGTTTTATTTTACCGTTTTTGCGTATAACTTCCTGAATAGTGACTCAAATGTTGATTATAGCCATAAGGTATGTTCGGAGGAGTTTCAGGATATTCAAAAATGCATCTTTGAATGTAGAAAGATGGGTGATCAATCCACCTCTGAGTGAGATAAAAAATTTACTTTTTAATCAGAATAAGATAGACGCAAGGTGTCTACGACAAAGTTTTAGGTTATCTCAAAACAAGAAACTTTACTCAAGACATAATGTTTCTATCTCTTATATATTACGTGCCACATTGAGTTTTCTATTAGAAGGCACAATAAATCACAATTTTCGTTTTAACTTTTTTCGCAGATTTTTCCGAATTTTCAAACCTTCTACTAAATTATCAGCCATCCTAAAACGCATTTGTTTTCTTAACATGGTTATTTTTTATCTCCCAAAATAAAACAGTTATTTAACATATTTGTTGAAATGCATAGTTTTCCATCATATAAACAAATTTCAATATCTCAGCTCCCCGATAAGATATCAAGTATCTTTTTTCATGTAAATTTTTGTCGTAAATCCCGCTCTACAATGAAAATTTTGGTTTTTGATCAAAAATTTTTTTTATTTGTGTTTTGAAGGGTTTTATCTAAAAATTATTAGTAAAATTAATTTTTCTGTGATGTTTAATAGGCTCTGGGAGTCAAAAAACTAAATGCAATGCTGAACCAAACCATGCAAAATATTCAAAAACATTCCCCATAAAATTAAAAAAAATATATGGAAAAATGTAGGAATCAAACAGAATTGTAAAAAGTGCAAAAGAGTGGGTTTTAGCTTAAAAAAGTCCTTTTTTCATAAATCACGTTTGGGCAACCTGAAAACAATTTTTTAGAAAGTCGAAATGTTCTACAAAAATGCTATAAATAACATTATCTTTCAATTTAGGGCTGAGCACCTTGACTTTTTCAACATCGATTTTTTGGGGCACCCTACTGTTTAATCTCTCTCATGTTTCACAGAGATGCGTGGACCGATTTTCACAACATCAGTGTCATATGAAAGGTGTAGTAGCCCCGTAAGACCCTATTGATTTCTTTGGCAATCGTACTTTGCCTGTCATGTTTGAAAATGTGAAATCCTGCTTTGAAAAGAAATATATTTCGAAAACTACTTAAATTCACTCACTTTTCTCAGAGATGGCTGAAAGATAGTTTCCTTTAATTTATTCTAAATATTTCTAAACTTCTTTTTGCCCCTCTTCTGGAAAGGTATAGCAATCACTGGCAAAACCGAAGGTATAAAAACGGGTATAAAAAGGGCCGAATGGCATATATCACTCGATTCAGTTCGACGCGCGCGTGTGTGTGTGTGTATGTATGCGTGTCTCAGTCGATTTTCTCAGTCGTTTTTCTCAGAAATGACTGGATCGATTTTCACAAAATTATTTTCAAAGGTCTAGTTGTTCATAGAACCCTAATAAATTTTATTGTAATCGGATTTTTAGTTTGTATGTTATTTATCAATATATAAAAATCAAAACACTTCATTATCTCAGAAACTACACACCCGATTTTAATAAAATTGGTTTCAAATGAACGGATTACCTAAAAACCCTTGACTTTTGAATTTTATAGAGATTGGACATGCGGTTCAAAAGTTATGGAAAGAAACGTGTTCTGGAGACTGTTTAATCTCGCTCATGTTTCTCAGAGATGGCTGGACCGATTTTCATAAAATCATAAAGTGTCATATGGAAAGTCTAGTTGTCCCATAAGACGCTATTGATTTTTTTTGCGATTGGACTTTTACTTTGCCTGTCATGCTTAAAAATGTGAAATTCAGCTATGAAAAGAAACATATTCCGAAGACTTCTTGAGCTCACTCACTTTTCTCAGAGATCGCTGAACTGATTTCCACAAAATTAGTGTCAAATGAACGGTCTAGCTGCCTCGTAACACTCTATTGAATTTTACTGTAATCGGACTGTAACTTCGTCTGTAATATATCAATATGTGGAAATCTCGAACCTTCATCATCTCAGAAACCACACAATCGATTTGAACATTATTGATATCAGATGAACGGGTTAGTTAAGGGTTAACTGATGAAATATTATGATTGAACACGTGGTTCAAAAGTTGCGAAAAGATAGTCATATTTGAAATAGAAAAAATTTTACTATAAATAATCGAATCTTAAATGATATTTAATCGGATGATATATAATCGAGTCTATATATAATCGAGTCCGACCAATATATGAGTGTACAGTGACGTTTCGATTATACCACGATCAAATAAAAGTTTCGCGTTATATATTTGAAACATATTTATTTCATGTTTATTGCTAAACACATGCTCATATGTGCTTGAATGTTATATTTTAAATGTTCAGTATAGTTTCACTGTTAGCTACCAAAAATTTGTTATTAAGAGTGAAAAATAAATCCATAAATATTAAGGATTTGTAGTTGAAATTGAAATCATTGAATTTCAATTTTCAACGAACGAGCTGAGCATGAAAGAGACTTTAAGCTCCAATCAGTTGACAGTGATAGCATTTGTGTGATTAACACACGCTGTGTTACTTCAGCGATGTTTATGCGGTTGAGAATGTAGATGCTTATATAGTTCATCGACTTCATGCAATGAATTGGCTCAAATAAAATTATTTCGATATTAAATCAGATATCTCATCTCTTTCAATGACCGGACTTTTATTGAAAATTGACACCGCTGACACCGAAGGTCGTTCAACTTGAGACAGTGAAAATGAGGTTTTCGTCATTTACGTTTGCAGTATCGAAAATTTGCAGCCTTGCCGTACTAGCATGTAGCGTACCACATGATGTTTTTGTAAAGTAAAAAGCCCATGGCATAAGCATAAGTCTACATTCGAGCGCTGTACACGTTTGCTAAATTGAGAGTTTTTTCTGAGAAAAAAACCTTCATTGTTCATTACTGTACAAACAGTATCAAAACCAGCGAATCATGAAGTGATAATGACCAACTGAAAAAAAAACAACATAATTATTCCGACGGCAGCTTCTATCCAAAGCTGACAAACGTACATCGTCCGACATAAACGTATCGTTTAGACGTACGCTGCACGTTTGCGATTATTGTGTGCCCATCCCGGAATCAGGCCAAAGGGTAACAAGCGCATGAGATCCGTACAGCTGTCTCAGCGTTACTATTCCTCATTTGTAGCCTGCTGTAGTGGAATCGCAGGACGTCGGTTCCATTTCCCGTTTAACCATGTACTCGGTGCACAGGTAATGAAGAACCATGCCCAGAGTCAATTCGCCGTTTGTGGCTTACCACCGGGACTGAAATACATGATGTTTGCAAAACCGGTAATGAATTCCACCATGAGAGGTTTTTCTATTATCGGAGGATAGAGAAAGTCATAGCTGTGTCATTTCCTTTAACGGGAGCTTTTTAGGTTTAAGAGGGAATGAAGATTTCCTTTCGGAAGAATGAACGAACAGCTTGATTAATTTTGAATTTACTTTTGTTAATTGAATTTTTGTTATTTTATAGTTAACTGTTAGTGCAACATAACAATATATCAAATTTTTAAATATCTACTTTCTTGTCGAACCAGAATATTTGCTGTTACTGCAGTAGAAGCAAAGCAAACTCTTTTAATATAAGTGAAAATAAACATAAAAATATCAAAATCTTCTGCTGTGCCTGGTCATCACAAAAACGATAACAATATCGAACCGATAATCTCATAACTCCTTCCAAGAAAGCTTTCACTAAGTTAGTGGTACTTTTATTTGTTCTTTCTTCCAGATGTCATAATATGGGGTACCCGTGCGAAAAAACGCATCATCGCACGTCACCAGCGGAGCAAAATTGGATCGAAACGATAACCTGCCAACAACATTCGCCGGCACCAGCAGTGCAGGGTCCCGCCAGTGCTGCAAATTTGCACTCCACCAACGGCTACCGGAAGCACCGCAAACTTCACAGGAAAAGTTCCTGTCAAAGCAAATCCACCCAGCCCGGACAGAACGTCGCCGGTTGTCGTTCGAAATTTGCAGCATCCACGGTCACCAGCTTCCATTACCCCTTCAACCTTTTCCATCCATTCCATTCGTCCTCACTTCAGTATCCATCGATCATTCTAGATAAACTATCGCAATTCATAACGAAGCATGTAGCGGCCAAAAGTGGTTCTATCAGAAACACCGCAACATTGCACGCCTCCCATCCGGCTCCGAAAGATCAGCCGCTACCACTTACTTCACCCGAATGTCAGCATTCCCACAACACCGGATGCAGCCTTTTTGCTGCCAAGTCTGCCCCAGCTAGTGAACCAGATCCTCAACCTCAACCTGAACAGCAATCGCCACTGTGCTCTACCGTATGTCGTGAAAGAAGTGCGCTTGAACCGGGAGCTTTCGCTCTATCAACGTCAACAACAGCACCATCATCAGTGTCATCATTAGACCCTTCGAATGCACCAGTTGCTTTCTCTGGCAGCAGCGGAGGCACAACCGGCTGCACTCAGCTGCAATCTCGCTCATCAACGCCGTCGCCGTCGAAATTAGCATCATCATTATTTCCGCAACCCATCGCTCCGTCATCTCCGTTTACTCCTGCGGCTTCACCCATATCACACCTAACTGCAACTTCGATTTCAATATCAACGACCACGACCAAGACTGGGGCGAGTATGACAACAGGGACTATTGGAGCGACAACGACTACAACCACGACGTCGACGACCACGACGACGACGACGACGACTAAACCTAGTAATAGCCATTATCTTGTAAGACATTCACTTTGTTTATATGCCGCATCTAGCGTCATACTAGCGTTATGTTATCTAACAATACCAACAGTTGCCTCAGACGCACCACATACTATGTAAGTATAGAAGCATCGGCTACCCACTATCGTTATCCGTTATGCATTATAATCTGTTTAGTACTATCAAATGGTTGCTTTTACACGCTTGTCTATGCTTTCCTACCGTTGCACACTGGAAAAAAACGAACCCAAATTTCCACTAAATTAATGCCGGTATAAGGTACATTTTTCTCCTTAAACCAATGCTCTCAGGCGACAAAAAGCACGGTAATTAAAAGTTAATAAAAGATAAGTAGCTGCTAGAAAAACAATGCGATGCACACATTTTTTCCACCTACAAATATGGAATGGTAGATGATAAAGTTAGTAATATTGATCAGTTTGCCGTGCCTGCTTTGTTGCATGTCCGAGGTCAATTAAGGGTTGACCCATGTCTGCCATGTTGATGAATGGACTTTACGTAGTCCAGTTTACCACTGCCTGCCCTGACTCATCAAGGCTAGAAAAATGAGGATGGATAATAATAAACATATAGTTGATATATTTACAATCGTGGAAACCAGAAGAGCACACCTGTATACAGATGACACAGCATAGGAAAGCAGAGAAATTTTACTTATTTTTTGATACATTCAACGGAATTCAATTAGAGATCATGACAAACCTTTTGAATAGCGTTCGATTTGTTTTCTTACAGAATTACAGACGAAATTTAAATTGAAAAACAAATTAATAACGAAGTCTAGTCTAATACATTTAAAAGTTTAGTTTATTTTAGTTTTTTTAATGCTGTCTTAATGTTTCGAATGGGGATTATTTTTTTCACTTTTATTTTATTATTATCAATCTTCATTTTTGTTCTAATAATTATATTAAACCCTTCAACATTTAACAACTTTCGATGTACAATGAGAGTTTATGTACTTGTGTTCTAATTTATTTACTAATTATCTATCCAATCTATTATATCAAAGAAATAGCTGAAAAATAACTAAATAACTAAACTTAGAGAAAAATGAATCTCAAAGTAAACTACACCAGTCCTGAAAAGTGATAAAACTGTGCAACAATATATTTTCACAATACGTCTGCTCTAGTTTAAAATTCATTTCAGGGCACTTGAAGCCCAATCGCCGAGCGCCGATCCACTCTACACCCTTCCAGATTTGATTGAAACTTTGCTGATATGATGGCACATATAGTTGCAATTTTTCATACATAGAAATTTTTCCAGAAAGTGGATTAGAATATCGATCATTTCATAGTTTCGAAAATCTCAACTCGAAACCCGCGAAGTTGAATTATTAAAATTTGTACTTATTTTGTATAGGTATGTTTTCGATAAGAGGTTTTCAGATCATTCTGACCCAAGGTTTACTCCAGAAAATGGCGTATATCCCAAGTAACACGCGTCGTTATACGAAAGTTGACGTTACCTATTCCATGACATCTCTATCTCCAGAAAAGCGCAAAAATTGAAGGCTGCTATAGAACAAGTACCGATACTATCTGAAGTATTACGTAACTGCATGAAAGCAAGCCAACTGGATAGTATGAAGAGGCAATTTACATCTCGAGTACTTATCTACGGCAATGCGCAAATCTGTTGCTATGACAACTGCTAAACAGCGCATGCGCAAGTGTGTTGTTATGCGCAGTGCAACTAGATCGACAATCGTTTTTATCAGTGGCAGTTTTAATTGGTTATAAATTGATGATAAAATTTTTCGTTTGAATATTAAAATTGTTTTCGTATAGTTTCAACCAGTGCTGATAAAAGTCATTTTCCCCAGCAAAATTCTTCGAAAATTACAGCCAGTCATTTTCAATTTTCACTTCCAATGATCGCAGCACTCTTTCAGATACACTAGATTTTCGTTCTAGTAACGTACTGTTATACTCAGATGAAATAGATCGCGCGCATCGTTCACGGTTACGGAATAAAATTTGACGACAAATCCAACCAAATGATCTTCACCTCAAAGCGAAAAAGAAAAACAAACAGTCCACTCAACAAAATGAACCTCACCGGAAACACTTTTTCACTGACACTGACCGATGCCTTGACAATCTTCGTTAACTGATAAACTGATTTTGTTGTCTTGCTTCCATCGCATGAAATATAATGAGGTGTTTTGACAGTTAACTTCCATGCGAGAAGCGGGAAGGGAGAACTCTGAAAGGATTGTTAAAAAATAACGTTTATGGATGCTTTTTTTCACTTTCACTCAAGAGTGTCAACAAACATCAACCCTGGTTTCAACGTTATCCGGGCATAAAATCTAACAAAACTAGAAAGCGTTGTTAGATATATGATAACAAAAGTCGGAGTGATATTGGTTACACTGCAAGCGTTTTGTTTGATGGCGCATTCTGACCCACTTCGTATAAATATAGAAATCGTTCAAACAATTCAAATATTAATTTGATCAACTAATTTTACGTTGGCTGCTGAATACCACGATATTTGTCCTAAGAAAAAGCCCTATACAGGTACGCAGCGTTGTTATTAGATGGTGTGATGTCTTACGCAAAGACGTAGTGAGGATATTGTTGAACTCATGTCATTGAAAACATCTCCAAAACCATCAAAAACGAGCTCGTTTTCGAAATGCGCTTGCAGTTCACTTATATGACTACTTTGATTGTAACTTATTTTCTAACATGTTTTGTGTGTTACTTGGGATGTTTTAGTAAGAAAAATCTATAAATTTGTACCTCACAAGCTCTCTACTAATACGTTGCCTTCGAACGAGTTGATTCTTCTACTTGTAAAGTACATGCACTGAAATGAGTTTACTTCTTCTTTTCAGTGAATAATGATTGTAAAGTAAATTCGCCAAAATATAGCTTCTTTTTATATTTTCATTTTACCTATGGGTCATTTCATACGAAGTGATTTTGCACAAAGTTGGGAGAATTATTCGTCTACTGTCACTTTGGAAAAATCCCAAATTTGGTGTCGATAGAAGTACCCCCCGCTCTGTGGGACCCGCCTGTTTCACCTCATTTTTTTTTGTTCAAATTCTTTTTTTTCTTTTTCTTACAATTCATAGACGTAAGATGTCCGAAAAATACTGATAGATGATTTTTGAATAAAATAAACCAAGGAATCCAGAAGAAATATAATCTTTGACCGGAAGTGTTGCCAGATAAATTAATTTTGTATTTGAAAACTTAATTTACATTTTTCGGCAAATGCAGCCATTTTTATTTAAAATTTGAAATTCTCAAAAAAAAAATCTAAAGTAAAAACAATTGTCCATTGTACATTTTATGCCAGCTTTTTGAGTTTCACTATAGTAATTTTTTACCTTGGTGTTTGCTGTTCAAATTTAAATACAACGGTGATTTGGACCTAGGTTGAGGCATGAACTCCTCTCGAAAATACACATAGTTAAACATTCAAGATGCTGGGGAATGTCTTCAAAGAACATATTTATGATACAGTATTCATTTGATGAATTGCAACTGTTGAACCCACCTAAAAACATTTCATCTGCAAGGCGTTACTCTGGTGGATTCCAGAATGCGATGAGAGGTGTAATCGCGTAATTTACTCATGTAATATAATAATCATTCCCACTTATTCTTCACAAGTATATTTTGAAGACATTTCAATATTTCCATTGTTTCATAAACAACAAATTAACTAATTTACTCATGATACTCTTGTATAACGCATGAAGTTAATGGCTTCGAGATTTGACTACTTACTGCAAATGAAAAACGGTTGCAAAAATCTGAAAAAAATATTCATAACACTAACTTTATTCTACATAATAATATTTTAGCACAATACGTGTTAAAGGGTTTGCGCGCCCTAAAAATGATGAAACGGCATAAAATCCACACAGCATTTTTTTACCCTCAAAACTAACAGCTTCGTTACGGAATAGCCTTCCAGTACACACTGCTGCGTTGTTGTATGCTTTTCACGGCTCATTACGTGGCATTATTTCTGTCTATTCAAAGCGACACTAGAAAGCACATTCAAGCCGAACAAAGCAACGGAAAACAAAACACCCGAACTAATTCCCGCTATTTTTCTCGCCTGATTTCTGCCTGACCAACGATGATGACGGCAATGGCGCCAATTTTCCGTGCCGTGCACTGCTGATGGTGCTGACTATGCGTGTCCGGACCCCATTCGCTTCCTACGTGAGAACAGATTCGCCGAAGGAAAGTCAGACAAAGAAATTCTAGATCATCTATTGAAAGGATCGCGTTATGATAAAAGGTTGCTGCCACCAGTTGATGGTAAGTGTCACTTGCTCTTGGGACGTGTTTCTAGTCTCTGTATAAATGTTTTTTTTTTTTTTTTTTTTTGATAAATTTAACACGGCACAATACAGTTCAATGTTTCTGATAGCAATTCATCTGTTGTATTAGCTTCACTGTACATATACATCAAGCTGAATAGATTCTATTTCCTCTCATTTTTATTTAAAAACGTTTTCATCTTGCTCATGCTTCATGCTTTGCCGATCTTTTTGAATCGATTCTCTCTACCTAGTTCAAGTTACTTCAATGTCACTTATAATCAAGCATCTAACTGAAGCTTGATATGTTATTCATTTAAAATTTCTATAAAGCTCAAAAAGTAACATAGTTGTTCCAATTTTTATTTGCAACTCTCTTTATGAAACATTACTAAATAGTATCCAATGCTTATCGATTTGATTACACCACATTGCTCACTGCATGTAGTCACATTTACTAGTTCAGCTATAATTTACTTCTTCAAATCACCGACCTCAGAAGACAACGATTCCAGGGTTCTTTCTATTCTAAATATTTAACGTATAAATCTGCCAATAGATTTCGATGTAAAGAAATTGCCATAAGTTACGACCGGCATGACATGGTGGCTCGATAAATATTCACTTCAAAAAACCAAAACAAAAACTAACATTAGCTCAGAATCAAACAACACACTGCAAACTCGTTTTCATGTTTCCTCTTTGCAGATGCGGATTTCTGCTGCGGCATGCAATCGCCGGAAATGGCGAAACATATGCCCGATATGCGCGTTCCAGGACGTCCTCAGAATCGCGGTCCGTTCGCTATACTTGTTTCTTTCTCTGCTATTCTATATTCAGTCGAGTTGTCTTGCAAACGTAAACGTGTCCTTCTCTACTATCGGCCTTCTACTATCCTTCTCGCCACTGCACTCTAATTTTGGTCAAATATATATACACACACAAGCTGTTTGTTGACTGTTTTCTGTCGCATTGAACCGTTTTTCGTTTACTATTTATCTACTAGCCTTTGATGTAACTTATATAAACTATAACTCTTAGAATTTTGGTAAAGATATGTACAGTATTTGTATACCTAGTGTATTGGTGTCCATAATATAAATTGTTTCGAAGCAAACTTATTATTGATTCATATAATGTCTAGCTTTTAGTCCAATTTTATCATATTTGTATTCTACTGCTTGCTATATCGTTTGGCGTTTGTATATGTTTGGCTTAAATATATATTATTCTAGACCATAAATTCAAAAACAAATAATTGTAACGCTGTTCGCAATATCTTGGTTCTGTATCAAAATAGACGACTTCTACAATAGTGAACATTTCTATTCTATGCGGATCACCCATGCTACTAGCAATAATCATGCCACATTCAACGTTTCATTGATTAAACCTTACACCAAAACTATTTCAAAAGAGGAGTTTTAGGATATCTAACGTACTTTGCTCTGAATAAAACAAAACAAAATCTCGATAAAAGCTGAAAAATAAAAAAAAAATTTGGGCTGAATGAATATTTAAATTAATTTCTTTAATTTTCCAACAAATGTCCTAATATGGACATTTTTCCTAGGGCCAGGTAATCTCAAGTTATGACCTTTTAAAGTACTAAGTCTTCAACCCTTCACAAAGAGATTAATCGAAGCTTTGGACGGATCAATACGATTCTTCTACTGTGAAACGGAGCTGGAATTACTAATTTCAGTCGATAAACTGCTTCCAAAACCTTCGAACTGTAGGTAGTATTACCAGCAGAAGACCTATAAGGGGATCAGTTATGTTAAAATTTTCGAAAATCCAGACCACAATATCTGGAAATCTAGCTGAATCTTAGACGAAAAAACCCAATTGTTGGCGTTTTTTTTTTCTTCATCTATAGTTTATTTGACACGGCACAAATACAATTCAATGTTTAACGGCGCCAATTATATCTGGTAGCTTACTTTCTAAAGTATCTTAATAACTAAAAGCAAATTTTTTATCCTCGCTGCCGACTATGAGCTGAAACTAAATCTAACTAAAAGCTAGAATATTTTGCATTAAAAGCACAGGTTTGCTGTTTGATGGTTTTCATTGCCATAGGTGAGCAGCATATTAAATTTGTTCCGCTGCTGGGCCAAGATATTACGGACTGGCATATTGGGTTGTTTCCATCGGGCCTTGAGAGTATCGTGCGGGTCTGATTGCTGTTTCCGGATCCGGGGTCTTAACGTGTTCTTGTCGTTTGGTTGGATGTAGGCGGAAGGGGATAGGACTAAACTGGGGCGTGGATGGATTTCAGGAAAACGTATATAAGGGACATGTAGGATAGGTCACGGCTCGCCAAGACATCACGAACAGGAACAGCTGGCTGCCTACCTTCGGCCTGCAGGGAAGCTATTAATCTAGACCTGGCGTCACGGTGTACAGGGCATGACCAAACAACGTGCTCTATGTCGTGATAACCTTCACCACAGGCACAGATACCACTCGCCCCGAGCCCAACACGACGGAGATGCGCGTCAAATCTATAGTGATTGGACATAAGCCGGGACATCACGCAAATGAAATCCCGACCTACATCCAACCCCTTGAACCACGGGTTCCTTGGGGATTATGGAATGTAACCACCTTCCCAGTTCCCCCTTGGTCCAAGAATTTTGCCAACTGATGATCGTATTCTGACGTACAAATGCGAAAAATTCATTCAAGGCAATTGGTCTTTCATAAGTATCACCGTTTGTTGCGCCCACCTTAGCCAAAAAGTCCACTTTCTCATTACCCAGTATCGAGCAGTGAGAAGGGACCCACGCTAAGGTAATCTGAGTAGATTTTTCGGATAAAGCACTCAGATGTTCCCGTATTTTCCCCAGGAAATACGGAGAGTGCTTAACATCTTTCATCGATCGGAGAGCCTCAATGGAACTGAGACTGTCCGTAAAGATGAAATAATGGTCGGTGGGCATTTTTCGATAATCCCTAGGGTGTACTGAATTGCAGCCAATTCTGCGACGTAAACAGAAGCAGGATTATCAAGCTTATGGGAGACGGTTAAATTGTTATTGAAAATACCGAAGCCAGTGGACCCATCAAGAAGTGATCCGTCAGTGTAGAACATATTGTCGCAGTTGATGTTTCGATATTTATTGGAAAAAATTTTAGGGATCTGCTGCACGCGTAAATGATCCGGGATTCCACGAGTTTCTTCTATCATGGATGTATCGAAAAACACAGTAGAATCAGAAGTATTTGATAAGTCGACACGATTTGGAATATTCGAAGAAGGGTTAATATTATGGGACATGTGATGGAAATACAATGTCATAAAACGGGTTTGAGAATTAAGTTCGATTAACCTTTCAAAATTTTCAATCACGGGACGGTTCAACACCTCACATTTGATTAGAATACAAGAAGACAGGCTCCAGAAGCGGTTTTTCAATGGTAGTACTCCAGCTAAGATCTCCAAACTCATCGTATGGATCGATTGCATGCAACCCAAGGCGATACGCAAACAACGATATTGTATTCGCTCCAGTTTGATCAAATGTGTGTTTGCTGCGGAGCGGAAGCAGAAACACCCGTACTCAATGACAGACAGTATCGTTGTTTGGTAAAGCCTTATAAGGTCTCCTGGGTGGGCACTCCACCATTGTCCGGTTATTGTACGAAGAAAATTCACTCTTTGTTGACATTTTTTCATCAGATACCTCACGTGACAACCCCAGGTGCCTTTAGAGTCGAACCAGACACCAAGACATTTGTGTACCAAAACCTGAGAAATCATTTTACCCATTAATTGTGTTTGAAGCTGAGCAGGTTCATGCTTCCTAGAAAAAACTACTATCTCAGTCTTCTCCGGAGAGAATTCGATACCTTGCTGTAAAGCCCAAGCAGACAAATTGTCCAAGGTATCTTGCAATGGTCCTTGCAAATCGGCAGCTTTGGCTCCTGTAACAGAGATTACTCTGTCGTCTGCAAGTTGTCTTATCGTGCATGAATTTGCCAGACATTCGTCGATGTCATTTACATAAAAGTTGTAAAGAAGGGGGCTTAAACATGAGCCCTGGGGAAGAACCATGTAGCTAATGCGAAAAGTTGCCAATCGGACAACAAATTGTGCAAAAAATTGTTCAAAATTGGAGAAAATCCTTGTCGGTGAAGTTAACCCGAAAGAATGTCAATAGAAACGGAATCAAAAGCCCCCTTAATGTCCAAGAACGCAGACGCCATTTGTTCTTTGCGAGCATACGCCAGCTGAATATCTGTTGAAAGCAACGCAAGACAATCATTCGTCCCTTTGGCACGGCGGAAGCCAAATTGAGTATCTGATAGTAGACCATTTGATTCGACCCAATGGTCTAAACGACGGAGTATCATTTTTTCCATCAATTTCCGGATACAGGATAGCATTGCAATCGGCCTATAAAAGTTGTGATCAGAAGCTGGTTTCCCTGGTTTTTGGATGGCGATCACCTTCACTTGCCTCCAATCCTGCGGTACAATGTTTTGCTCCAGGAACTTATTAAACAAGTTCAACAAGCGCCTCTTGGCATTGCCGGGTAGATTCTTCAACAAGTTGAATTTGATTTTATCTAACCCAGGCGCGTTATTGTTACAGGACAGAAGGGCAACTGAAAATTCTGCCATCGTAAAAGGTGATTCTATCGCGTCGTGGCCCGGAGACGCATCGCGAACAATGTTTTGCTCAGGAACAGAGTCCGGACATACTTTCCTGGCAAAATCAAATATCCGCCGACTTGAAGACTCCTCGCTTTCGTTGACCGTTACGCGATTCCGCATTCTTCGGGCTGTGTTCCAAAGAGTGCTCATCGATGTCTCCCTCGACGTCTCGTTCACGAACCGACGCCAATATCCTCGTTTCTTTGCTTGGTATTAAGCTCCGAATACCGTATATAGTCGTTGGGTATACCTCCCTTCTGGAAGGCCAAAAACGCGTCGGATCTTTGCGTGTAGACATCGGAGCACTCTTTGTCCCACCACGGAGTTGGAGGCCGCTCTTTGATCGTTACGCCGGGATATTTCTTCCTTTGGGCTTGCAACGCGGCGTTGAAGATTAAGCCCGCGAGGAGGTTGTATTCTTCAAGTGGTGGGTGATGTTGAATCGACTCGACCGCTTTTGAAATCATTTCCTCGTATAACTTCCAATCGACATTCCGTGTGAGGTCATACGGAATGTCAATTGGTCGCATGCGAGTTGACCCGTTTGTAATTGAAATAAGAATAGGCAGATGGTCGCTACCGTGAGGATCGAGGATTACCTTCCATGTGCAATCCAACCGTAGCGACGTCGAACATAAGGATAGATCCAGAGCGCTTGGGTGCGCTGGAGGTTTCGGGATACGTGTCATTTCACCGTTGTTTAAAATAGTCATGTCGAAGTCATCGCAAAGGTTATAGATTAAAGAGGAGCGGTTATCATTGTAAGGGGAACCCCAAGCCACACCATGAGAGCTGAAGTCTCCCAAAATCAAACGTGGCGAGGGAAGAAGTTCTATTAAATCAAAGAGCAGCCGTTGCCCAACCTGTGCTCTGGGAGGAATATATATTGAGGCAATACAAAGCTCTTTACCTTGTATTGTCATTTGACATGCGACAACTTCGATGCCTGGAATCGAGGGGAGGTTAATACGATAGAAAGAAAAGCACTTTTTAATCCCTAAAAGTACTCCTCCATATGGGGTGTCTCGATCAAGGCGAATAATATTAAAATCATGGAAGTTGAGATCAATATTTGAAGTAAGCCAAGTTTCACAAAGGGAAAATGCATCGCATTTGTTTTTATTTATCAAAACTTTAAACAAATCAATTTTTGGTAAAATACTTCTACAATTCCACTGTAAGACAGAGATAGAATCCTTCATATACGCAGTTGAATTAGGAGTGGCCATTGGGCAGTCAACTGCTTCAAAAATGATCTAACTGTTGGGAGGAATGCTGTGAGAAAAATTTTAATTGGATCGGGTACATTGAAATTTTCAAAAATCCAGGCCACAATGTCAGAAAATTTCACTAATCCAGAGTTTGTTTCATCAACTGGATGTGCAAAAGGAACAACTGGGGTTTTAGATGTTCCTGGCAGTGCTGGGAACTCCTTCTGGGACTTTAAATTTGCAAGCCCAGGAGGAGTTTGCTTCCGTTTTTCCGCAGCACTTGGTTTGGTTTGTTCGTACTTTTCATTACACTTTGGGAAATCTTAGGACCTTTACGGGGAAGTTTAGGAGAAGAAACATTTTTCCTCTTCCTAGACTCCCCAGGATTGGCATAAGATGTTCCCGCTGATGAATCGTCAGAATCGGTTTCATCAGAGGACAACAGATCAAAGGGGTTCGATGTTATGGTAGAAGTGGTCACGGTCTTCTTCAGCATCTCAGCATAAGAACGCTTTGAACGCTCCTTAAGTGACCGCTTGATTTTATCTCTGCGCTGCATGTACACCGAGCATGTGGAGAGCTCATGCTTGTTTTCCCCACAGTGATTACATTTTTCAGCATTAACACTGCAAGAATCTTCCGCATGAGTCTCCCCACACTTGCTACATCGTGCCTTATTGCAGCAGTAGGCGGCTGTGTGGCCTAACTGCTTGCAATTGTTGCAATTCATAACACGGGGTACATACAATCGCACAGGCAGACGAACCCGGTCGATCGAGACGTGGCTAGGGAGTGCAGATCCGGCAAACGTAACGCGAAACGAGTCTGACGGAGTGTAAACTTTTTTACCGCCGACGAGAGACATGGACCGCAATTGCTTACAATCCAAAATCTTCGCCTGTTTCTGTATTTTTGAAGCAACCGGTTGCGCTTTTTAGGATACACTCGACAGACAGACTCGAATCGGTTATGACACCGTCGATCTCCACGTCTCGTGCGGGTATGTAAACGCGATACTCGCGTGTGAAGAGCTCAGAGCAAGCGATAGCATTGGCCTGTGCCAGATCACTGACCACGACACGGAGCTTGTTAGGTCGGACCTTGGAAATTTCGGTCACGGCCTTGTACCCCTTCGTCAGGTCTTTAGAAATTTGCAGTATGTTTAATCGCTTTGAATTCACTCCTGCCTTTGGACGAAAATAAACAGTATAGCTGCCCTGTTGAGATCCGTCCGGGTAAAGCCTGGAGCGAGGGGGGACTGGAGAATGAACAGGGGAGGGGGTAACAGAAGGGTCAGGGTCAAGGGGGTTCGGAGATGGTGGCACGGGAGGCGAGGGATCTATATCCATCGCGCTAAATGTAGCGCACTAGCGCACTAGCGCCGACAAGAACACGTACCTATTTACTTCTTCCTTCCAGCAGTGGTTGTCCGATCGTTCGAAGCTGCACCCAAAGCAGCCAGCAGCACCAGTACAGCAGCACCAATACAGCCACCAGCAGTGAGCCGGATGTGAGATCACTCAGCACAGCGACACGACTCGACTGTCAAATGATGGCCTTGAATTAGAAAGATCTATTCACTGTGCACAGATCAAAACTGCAGCTGGTATTTTGCACCAATACAGCCAAAGTTGCGAGCCGGGTACAGAACGTAGCAACACAACTCACAATCTAGTTGGCCTTTAGCGCGAATAATACACTCTTTTGTTTGGCTATTCGTACACATGGACCGGATTGTAATAGAACGACCACTTTGCACGTCCGTTTCTGTCGAGTGTTCGACGCGGAATGAATTGTTGGCGTTTTGATGTTATTGCAAGTACAGGAATCTTTCAACGGGAATTTAGCTTAGCCAATCCCAAAGGAGTTTGCTTCGGCGTTACAACAAATTTTCATTTTTATTTATAGTATCTAACTTTTCAGATGGAAATCATCTTTGTTCTTTCCTAGAAAGTTTGAGAACTAGGGTTTTTTTTCCTAGACTTGCCTGATTCTGCAGAAGAAAGTTCCCCACCTGAATCGTCAGAATTAGATTTACAAGCAACAATCATGTTTGCTTGTTTGAGGTTAGCTTATTCGGGCGGACCTGGGTTGTCTTGGTCACGTCAGCAAGCAATTTGAGCATATTCCTTGAAATTTGCATTGTATTCAATACTTTTGCTTTGGGCCGAAAGAACACAACCCACGATCCCGTCAGTTCTTCCAGGTACAGTTCCACACGATGAATCTTGGGGCGCTCCTTTAGTGATTCTTGGAGCCTCGCATTCGGGAGGATCAGACAGAAAAATCATCTATTTTCCTCCTCTGGAATAACCCATAATTGCAGTTAAAGTTTTAAATTATAATTAAATTATAATAAAATAATATTTGATTTTAAAGGAAAAAGAGTGAGTTAACAAGATTGATAGACAAGATGTGTGTAATCAGGTGTCCATATGAAAAGGCTATCATTATACAAACAGTTTTTTGGAGGTTTTTCCACGCGACGCCACGTTATTTCAAAGGTCTTCACGCGGATGTTCGAATTCACGCGTATTCATTTTTAGCCAAAAACTTCAAAGAGTTTCTTGAGTAAAAGACAAAGTGTTTATTGAGTTAAAGAAATCTATGCCCTCAGAAGAACCCGGAATGACCGCAAAGAGGACGATTCCAAATACTGGTCGTAGAGCGTCTCGGGTTCTTTCTAAATCCTGTCTTGGTGATCAACTTTACGCAGATATTTTGTATTTTGAATCTAAAACACTCTTTGACAAAATATTCGGACTTGAGTTCCGTCTGCGTAATTCTATTTTTCGAAAACTGTACTATTATTATTTCAGTTCATTCACTTTTCAATCTATAACAACACTTATTGCTTCGACGAGAGTAAAAAAATGCTCATGTCAGCAAGCAATAGAAAAATACTTTTCTATTGTACAAAAAATAACATAAAATAACGCAAACTGAAGTTACCCAAGATAGTTCACGAGCTAGTCATATAAAAAAATGCATTCAAAATTTAAACGTAACATTGATAGCTGAATAAAATAGTGTGTTAAATGTGCACAAAGAACAGTCAAAATGATGCTTGAAAGTGTGCAACTTATCGTGATCCACTATCGCTAGTTATACGTATAGCATGAAACATCGTATTTCGCGTTTCTATTTACCTATTCATGAATTAGTGAATCGCTTGATTCCGTACAACACAAGCAAAGCCATACACGTAATATAATGCGTTGTTTTTTCATGATGATGTAGCTTATACGCTAGCCATTCACTGCAACCCGAGCTCGAACGATTGACCAATGTACCGAAAAACGAAAATGAGCAATTGATTTTACTTTGAAAAATAATGCAATCATGTTATTATACTGGGCACAATCAAAGTAGCGCGAGATACCATTGCTTAAGTTGGCCACTACGCGGTATCAGATTGTTCTTGTTTCAACGCATGTAAATTATTTTTGGAACGTGGAATGGGAACCATTATTTTTTGAGACGGATCGTGTCATATCGAGCCTGCTGATGTGTGGACACAGTTATTTTTACTTGTCGATGCAAAAACAATCTAAAAATTGGAAAAGTTCCATACATTCACATCTTTAAGATAGAAATATGGTCGCAATTTTTTCATGCGCAGCTCCGCCAAATGAGGTGCGTGCGACTTTAAAATAGCCTTCGAAAGAAAAAATGATCCCGCAGGATCGGATCGAATTTTTTTTTTTAGTTTTAAATAGTTTATTTGACACGGCACGATACAATTTATGTTTAACTGAGCCAAGTACATTTTTTTTAAATTCTAAATTAGCAGGGAAAAGAGGGAGGCCTTTTTTTATTCTCGCGGCCGACTACGAGCTAGTGGGGATTTAAGGTGAGAGAAGGGGTGTTACAATTTTGTTTTTAACTATTTTATATTACAGAATGTATTCATTTGTACGTGGCTAACCAGTGATGTTCTTTTTGAGCAGTATTGGTCTGAGGTGTCTGCGTAAACATAGAGATGCCGAGTCTTCGTTTTAGTGTCTCCAGCCGGGTTTATCATTCTCTTTCAGTTTGTGACAGAAATTGTATTCTAGCAAATAGATAAAAGAAATCAAATTTTAATGCCAGTCTTTTTTATAAACCCGTATAGCTGTGTCATGTACTGGAGATCACCGCTTCCTAGAATGTCTCTAACGGGTACGTTCGGTTGTTTTCTTCGGGCCCGAAGGGAATCTATAAGCTCAGACCTAACACCACAGTATTCGGTACACGACCAAACAACATGCTCGATGTCATGGTAGCCATCGCCACAAACGCAGTGATTACTGTCTACAAGCCCTATACGAAAGAGATGCGTGTTTAACGTATAGTGGATAGTAGTGGATGGTAACGTTTAACGTATAGTGTTTAACGTATTGGACATAAGTCTGGACATCACGCGAATGAAGTCCCGACCTACATCCAACCCCTTGAACCATGCTTTCGTCGATACCTTAGGAAAAATGGAATGTAACCACCGTCCCAGTTCATCTGAGTTCCATGATGATTGCCAACTGTTGAGTGTTCTCTGACGCAAAATGCTATAAAATTCATCATAAGCAATTGGTCTTACATAAATATCGCCATCAATAGCACCCACCTTAGCTAAAGCGTCAGCCTTTTCATTGCCCGGAATGGAACAATGAGAAGGGACCCACGCTAAGGTAACCCGGTAATTTTTATCTGTTAAAGTACTTAAAAACCGCCGTATTTTCCCCAGGAAATACGGGGTGTGCTTCACAGTCTTCATCGATCGCAGAGCCTCAATGGCACTGAGACTGTCTGTGAAGATGAAGTAGTGGTCTATGGGCAGGGTTTCGATGATCCCAAGAGTGTACCGAATGGCAGCAAGTTCTGCGACGTACACGGAAGCAGGAGCATCGAGTTTGTAGGAGGCGGTAAAATTTTTGTGGAAAACACCGAAGCCAGTGGACTCATCTAGATTAGATCCGTCAGTGTAAAACCTTTTATCATAACTAACATGTTTAAACTTATTGGAAAAATTTTTAGGGATCTCTTGGGGTCGCAATTGATCCGGGATACCAGAAATGTCTTGTTTCATGGTGGTGTCGAAGAATATAGCATTATTAGGAGTATCTAAAAGTGCGACATTGGAGGAATCGTATGAAGAAGGATTAATATCTTGAGCAATATAGTCAAAATATAAAGTCATAAATCTGGATTGAGATTGAAGGTCGACCAACCTCTCGAAATTTTCAATTACTAATGGGTTCATAGCTGTGCATCGAATTAGCAACCGGTAAGAGTGATTCCAAAAACGATGTTTCAACGGAAGAATACCCGCTAACACTTCAAGACTCATCGTATGGGTCGACTGCATGCAACCCAAGGCAATACGCAAACAACAATACTGTATGCGTTCCAGTTTGATCAAATGTGTGTTTGCTGCGGAGCGGAAGCAGAAACACCCGTACTCAATTACAGACAATATCGTTGTTTGGTAAAGCCTTAGAAGGTCTCCTGGGTGGGCTCCCCACCAGGTTCCGGTAATCGTACGAAGAAACTTAATCCTCTGTTGGCATTTTTGTGTCAGATACCCAGTGCATTTAGAGTCGAACCAGACCCCGAGATATTTAGCGACTAAAACCTGAGAGATCGTTTTACCCGTTAGTAGGAGCTGCAGCTGAGCTGGATTATGCTTCCTAGGAAAAACGACCAGCTCAGTTTTCTCCGGAGAGAATTCGATACCCAGCTTAAGAGCCCATTCAGACAAATTGTCTAAGGTATCTTGCAATGGTCCTTGCAGATCGCTAGCCTCGCTACCAGTAATGGACACAACGCTATCGTCTGCAAGTTGCCTTAGCGTGCATGAATTTGCAAGACATTCATCGATGTCATTGACGTAAAAATTATATAAGAGAGGACTTAAACATGAACCCTGGAGAAGACCCATGTAACTAATTCGGGAAGTTGTCGAATCGCCATGTGAGAAATACATATGCTTTTCTGACAACAAATTGAGCAAAAAGTTATTCAAATTTGGTGAAAGTCCCTGCGAATGAAGTTTCGCGCTTAAAACTTCTACAGAGACATAGTCAAAAGCTCCCTTAATATCCATGAACGCAGAAGCCATTTGCTCTTTTCGAGCAAAGGCTAGTTGAATTTCAGTAGAAAGCAACGCTAGGCAATCGTTCGTCCCTTTGCCCCGGCGAAAGCCAAATTGAGTATCTGAAAGTAACCCGTTTGTTTCGACCCATTTGTCTAACCGTAAGAGGATCATTTTCTCCATTAATTTCCGGAGGCAAGAGAGCATCGCAATCGGCCTATATGAATTGTGATCAGAGGCAGGTTTCCCGGGTTTCCGAATAGCAATGACTTTTACCTCCCTCCAGTCATGCGGAACAATATTTAGCTCAAGAAACTTGTTGAACAAATTCAACAAGCGTCTTTTTGCAGAGTCGGGTAGATTCTTCAACAGGTTGAATTTTGTTCTATCTAACCCTGGAGCCTTATTGTTGCACGACAGGAGAGCCATTGAAAATTCCAACATCGAAAATGGAGGCTCTTCCGTAGTTACTAATAACGCGTCGCGAAAGGTTTTCTGTTCCGGTACAGAGTCCGGACAGACCTTTTTGGCAAAATCGAGTATCCAGCGATCTGAATACTCCTCACTCTCATTCGAAACGTCACGGTTCCGCATGCGCCTGGCGGTATCCCAAAGAGTGCTCATCGCTGTTTCCTTCGACAACGCGTTTACGAACCGCCGCCAGTACCCGCGTTTTTTCGCCTTTACTAAGCTCTTCATCTGTCTGCCCAGTGCCTCGTACTTTCGAAGCAGGTTGACAGTGCCGTACTCCCGGTAGTCCTTATACGCCGCGGACCTTCGCACGTACAGCTCAGAGCACTCTTTGTCCCACCATTTGTTGGGAGGGCGCTGTCTAATCGTTACCCCGGGTATCGGTTTCGTCTGAGCTTGAGTCGCGGCGTCGATTATCAAGCCAGCTAAGAACGCGTATTCTTCCTCCGAAGGAAGTTCCTCGTGAGTCTCGATAGATTGCGCTATAATAGACTCATAACGCTTCCAATCAATATTACGTGTAAGGTCGTAGGAAATATTGATTGGGTTCGGGGGAGCTGAACCATTAGCAATTGACATAACGATTGGAAGATGATCACTACCGTGGGGATCGTTGATTACTTTCCACTGGCAATCTAACGCTAGTGATGTCGAGCAGAGGGATAGGTCAAGCACGCTTTCACGTGCTGGAGGATTAGGTACGCGTGTCGCTTCCCCAGTATTCAAAACTGTCATATTGAAGTCGTCGATCAAGTTACAGATTAAAGAAGATCGGTTGTCGTCGTACAGCGACCCCCATAGCGAACAGTGAGAGTTAAAATCTCCCAAAATCAAAAAAGGTGCGGGAAGAAATTCTGCTATATCAAGGAGTTGCTTCTGTTCAATCCGCGCGGATGGGGGAATATATAACGAAACAAGGCAAAGGTCTTTTCCTTTCATATTCGTTTGAATGGCAACAACTTCAATATTCGAGATCGAGGGGAGGTCGATTCTGAAAAAAGAATAGCACTTTTTGATCCCTAAAAGTACCCCTCCACCGTGTGGTTCTCGATCTCGACGAATGATGTTAAAATCGTGGAAATTAAGTTGGTCATTTGAATTGAGAAAAGTTTCACAGAGCGCGAACGCATCACAATTGTATGTGTTTATCAGATGTGAAAATAAATCAAATTTGGGGATGATACTTCTGCAGTTCCACTATAACAAAGTGACCAAATTCCTAACCTCTTTCGACGTATCAGTCATCGAAAGATACGATAGCTGAAATGAGGGGCCAAGTTGCTGTGAGTTGCTTCAAAAAGGTTTTCACTGTAGGGAGAAGGGCAAGAAGAATGTTTTGAAGGGGATCTGGTATGTTGAATGTTTTAAATATCCAGTCCACAATATCAGAGAATTTTATGAACCTTGTTTCTTTTATGTCTTCTGATCGAGAAATGGGTGCACGAGGGGTTTTTGGTGCCCCAGGAAGCGGCGGGTACTCCTGGTTTGATTTGAAATTAAAACCGGGGTGCACTTGCTTCGGTTTTTCTTCACCGCTTCCTTTCTGTGTTGTCTTAGTGGTCATTCCGCTAGGGGTTATCTTACTACCTTTGCGAGAAAGATTAGGAGAGTTGAGCATTCTCCTCTTCCTAGATCCCTCTGGCAAGGCATAAGAACACCCTTCGACGGGATCGTCAGATGTACCCTCATCGATTGGCAAGAAGGAAAAGATGTTTCCTGTCGAGGGTGGCTCAGCCCTCTTAAGCATTTCTGCAAAAGAGCGCTTTGATCGTTCCTTAAGGGAACGCTTAATTTTTTCCTCGCGCTGTTTGTACGCGGGACACGCCGAAAGGTCATGCCGAGTTCCCTCGCAGTAAAGACACTTTTCAGAATCCTCACTGCAAGCGGTCTCAGCATGATTGCCTCCGCACTTGCTGCAGCGTGCCTTGTTGCAGCAGTAGGTGGCTGTATGACTGTATGTAGTTGATATTGAATTTTAAAAACAATTTTTCAATCTACAATGGATCAAAATAAAAAAAGACAGTAATACTAATACTAATAACAATAGTAATAATAGTAATAATAATAATAATAATTATAACGATAATAATAATAATAACAATAATAATAATTATAATTATAATAATAACAATAATAATAATAATATTAATAATAATGATAAAAATTCTAAAGTGAATACTTCACCGAACGTCTAAGTCACGACCTCACGGCTGATAGTTGGATTAATCGAGTGTCTCCGCAGAACAAACAATGACGATCCAGCTTCGTGTTGTGACACAGTGGCCGTATCTTACACTCGACCTTGTAGATGCCACTTGTAGTTGACTTCCACTCGCTCGATCGTATGATGGTCCGTGCTGCTAGCGGGGTAACAGCGGAGCGGGAGAATTATTCTTGCTGATATATCAGCTGCGCCTCGTATCACTGGCGGGGTAGCCTGCCCCTACCAGTGTGCAGATGATTCTGCCGATATACAACAGGCTATTGTTATCGCGCAACACAAGAACTAATCGACAAAAAAACACCCGTACGATAACTCGAGTATTGTTATTTTGCGAATCAAACGGAGATAAACAATTTACGTCTAATCAAGACGAAAGCAAAACAACGAATGGGATCGAATTTATCAGTGGGAAAAAATTGATCACCTAAAAATTCGTGATAAAAAGTACTGATACAACACTAGATAATGCTAACGTGTTTCGAGACAAAAAAAATTATGAGACTCACGTACTTGTCAAATTCAACCCTTGAATTTTCGGGCACTTTCATATATGTTAGTTAAATTTCTCTTACTTCGTCAAAACTCAATCAAACTTGATCGAACACGTTTCAAAATGCCGAAAATTCACAAAGTGAACTAAATTTAAGGTAAGTTACGTTGAAAATTTTGGAGAACTCAGGGAAGTTTGGCAATAAATAAAAAAAAATCATTTTTAGTGATGATTGTACCATACAAATACTGATATTTTACCAGTAAAACACAAAACTTTGGTTTTAAAACCAATTAAAATCGGTCAAACGATTGTCAAGAGAGAACAAAATTAGTTAATTTGATCTCGTGAGCCAAAACTAATAGATTTCAACCTGAAGTTTTATTATTTTCGTTTAAAAGGAGGTTTGGATTGATTTTTCCAATTCAACAATCATATCGTACATATCGAAACAGCACATTTCCAATGGAATGCATTTCATGGGTCATCAATTGCACCCCGATTTATACAATGGGATAAAGTACAAGCAGAATTTCCCCTCGTGAATTACATTAACGCAAGACGCGAACGAGACTTCATGTTACGTAACGCTGATCTTACCTCCCCCTCCTCCTGCATAAGCTTAACGTAATTTATGGATACCTTCTATCGAAAAAATCTTTCTTATGTAACAAATTTGTTGCTTAAAAAGCAATGCCATTCTTCTGGCGTCAAGTAACAGTAAGTAGTTTTGGCCTATCAAAACTATCTCTTGTTCAGACATTTCGAAAAATTCTCCCTTTTGTAACAAATTTGTTACTTGAAAGGTAGAAAGGTCACTTTATGATATTCACTGTTCATGTTATCTCACGACTGTGAGTGAAATTGTAAATGGCATGATAAAAAAAGTCTTTTTACCTTTTTTTCATGGAAAGCCTCCTACGTCATATTGTATGTAATCCTAAAACATAAACAATAATAAAATATTGCTCAAAAGTAACAAAATCTTCCCTGTTTGTTTTGGGTGTAAACGCTAGAAATTTAACTCATAGCCATAGAAGGTTTCTTGAACACATACCAGTACTCGTTTCATAAGTACTGTTTCAGGAAAAATAAAAGAAAACTTTCGAGGATGGGTGTCTCCAAAAGCCTAGTTCAATGGATGCAATCATACCTTTGTGACAGAAGTCTGAGCGTTAAACTTGGGTTCAACTCATCCCGACGGTTTACAAACACATCCTGTGTTCTTCAAGGGAGTAACCTTAGGTCACTTCTATTTATAATGTATTTCAATGATGTCGCAGCTCGTCTTGGAATTGGTTGTAAGTTGTTCTATGCTGATGATTTGAAGATTTTTGTGGTTGTTGAAAAATACTCCGACTGTCAACAGCTGCAGGAGTTATTGGATACGTTTGAGGATTGGTGCCAAAAAAACCTAATGATCATCAGCGTTAATAAATGTGCTGTTTTTTCGTTTCATCGTGGTAGCAATCCTATAATAGCTACATATACAATTGGAGGTAAACCTCTAGTTCGTGTCAACGAAATTAATGACCTTGTTGTACTGCTTGACGAAAAATTGACTTTCGGGCCACATCGAGCCAATATTATTGATCGTGCAAGTCGTCAACTGAGATTTCTGATGAAAGTTTCAAAAGATTTCACTGATGTGCATTGCTTAAAATAGTTGTACTTGGCATTAGTAAGATCCATTGTGGAATCGTCTGCTGCAGTGTGGGACCCAAATCAAACCACCTGGATTGACAGGATTGAACGGTTACAGAAGCGCTTTGTTCGATTCGCACTCCGTAGATTTCCGTGGACGGACAGGCTGAATCTTCCACCGTACGAACATCGTTGCAACCTACTGGGAATTGCTACCCTTGAAAAAAGAAGAAAAATTCAGCAAGTATTGCACAGTGGTCCAGGAATGCAATCTATCGGAACAAAATTTATAACTCCCGATCGTGTTGGTTTTTTTGAATAGTGTTTTCGGCTATGTTTATAAGAATCATCAAGAAATATTTTTGTATATTTTGAAGTTTTTTTAAATGTATGGAGAAATGAAGAGGAATAGGAACAAATCAGTTTAGAACAATGATACCTTCATGTTATTGATTAGCATCTTAAAAAGTATCCTATTTGAAAAAAAAGCATTTCATAAGAACTAAATAGTTCATTTTAAATATTGAACTGAATATTTTTAGACCAAAAGAGTTCATATTTAATTCTCTTTGACATCTCCGTAGACATTTGGCATAATATTGGATAAAAAATAGCACGTTTATTACTAATTTTGTAGAATTTTACAAAATCACTTACAGAATAAAAGCTCCAAGGAGTTCCGGGCTGAAATTCTTTCAAATTAATAAATATTCTTTCAGCCCTGAGAGCTTCAGGTTGCGCTTTTGTGCGCTAATAGAGATATGACATTTAAAAAAAATCATCGAAATTTTCGTTTTTTTTTAAATATCTCAAAAACTACAGGCCATAGCCATCCTATTTCTGCAGCAAAGTTCGAAGTTTAGGAGATTTATAATAAAAAACTCATAGAGTTCGTTTGTACACTTGAAAAAATTGAAATAAAAATAAAATAAAAGTTTTTAGTTCATTTTGTCCAAAAAAATCAATATCTCATACACTGTGGCCTCTTGAATAGTTGTGACTTTGGTAGAGTTTCATATTATTGGCTAATAAACAACTTTGTAAAAAAAACCATCCTTCTAAATTGAAAAACTGAAGAAAAAAATAGTACCGTAAACTGGGGTGACTTTGATCACCGGGGTGACTTTGATCACTGTGCCTCTTTTTTGAAAATGTGGTAAAAAAGCGCTCGTAGTGCTTGGGATTTGTCGTAATCTTCACTGATTGTGTGGCTATTTAAAGAGAGTTTTTCATGCTAAAATATTAATTGGAAAAAAAGTGTATTTTTGGCGATTTTTGTTGCATACAAACAATCGGTTCAAGCAGATTCAAAACAACAAGTTGCAATACGTAAAGTTATTTAATTTTGTTCCCAGATTAGTTCTTAAGATGAACAAATATTATAACAATACATTTTATTGTTATTTTTGCAAGGTTTTCCTTGAAGGCAATGTTGAGTCCCAATATTCTCCACAGCGTATTACATATTTCTTCTTAACAAAAACCCAAGACGTGGAGTAACATGCAAATTTGGACAATTTCATAAGTCATATTCGTGGACTAGTTTTTGATGATTTTAGACCACCTTTTCTATCAGTGGATAATCATTCATATATATTCTAAAAATTTTGTATGAATCTTGGACATTCGCCATTAAAAACTGTTCACGTAGAATGTGAATGGCCCCCAAATTGCTTTCCATATTTATAAACTCATTCAAGTCGTTTTAGGCTGTTCAATTTAGTAAAAGAAGCAAAGTGATACTCTAAATTCATCAAAACAATGAAATGATCAAAGTCACCCCGGAATGATGATGGGTGTAAATTTTTTAAAGCATATTTAAAAACAGCAAAATTGTTGCTAAACTTTTGAAGTAGTGACTGAATCTTTTTCAATGCATGCCAGTACTTATTTAAAAAATATCAAAGAATATTGTTTTCAGTATATTCTTAAAAAAAATTTGATATACAATCAAAAAAGTGATCAAAGTCACCCCAGTTTACGGTACTAGTTTAGTACACGTTTAGTACAAATATTTTCATACAAAAATATTCCTTGATGATTCTCATGAACATTGCCGAAAACACTCTTTCAAATAACCAACACCATCGGGAGTTATTAATTTTGTTCCGCTAGATTGCATTCCTGGACCACTGTGCAATGGTTGCAGCTGAAATGATTCTTGGAGAAATTGACTCCCCGGCTCTTTTGAGCAAGTTTTCCTTTAATGCTCCGGGAAGAATTCAACGCAGGTCACTCGACGGAATGTTTGTAACGCCGTTCCATCGTTCTTTTTTTTTTTTTTTTATTCTCGCTTATTTTCCGTCGGTCTATTTCCGCCACTGTTGTGGCCAATTACCGACGCTCAGGGAGGCGACTCCACACCTAGGTCCCTAACTCACGACCCGTTTATTAACGAACCGGCGCCAACGGCTTTACTTCCTCATGCGATGGAAGGCGTGATCCCAGAGATTTTTCGCCTCAGAAAATCTCCCGGTGTCGGCTAGGATTGAATCTAGACCAGTTGGGTTGGTTGTGAGTGGATCACGCCACCTCACAACCATCGACACCTATGTCGGCGGTGGGATTCGAACCCAGGCGTCGAGCGTGGTTGGCGGAGACGTTACCAACCACACTAGGCCCCCGCTGTTCCATCGTTCTGTGTTCGGGTATTTTGAGCCAGTCACCAGAGTTATACGCACCTTCAACAAAACGGGTCAATTTTTTGATTTTGGAAGTACATCTATTCTCTACAAGCGGAAATTGCTCGCAGCTAGACTATTTTAATTAATTTACATCTGTTAGGATTAGATAGTTTTTTAATTGCATTCATTAAGACGGTAATTGTCGGATGAATTAAAGATAAACAACAAATAACAAATACTTCACTTTCAAGTTTCCATATCGCAAAACAGATACAAAAGAGGTTTCGAAACTTCAGCTTCAACCCACTTATTTTTTTTTTTTGAAAAACTATAAAAAACACCACATGATATTTTTTTAAAAGTGACCACATTATCGGCTATGATATTTTTTTAACACATGATATTTTTTTAAAAGTGAACCACAATCTTCGGCTATTCTATTGCAAAACAGAAGCAAACACGTGTTTGTTTGCAAATAATCGTTGGATAGATCACGTTATAACGCAAACTCAAAATTAAATAATTATTCCTAAAAACGCACAACAAACTTTGTAAGTTTACTTAAACGTTGTAGATGTATCCATTCAAAGAGACGATGTAGAAAATTAAGTTAATAATTTGCAATTATAGTCCCAAATTCAAACATATGAAAGAGTGAACAGTGAATGGGTCTGCATGATTTCCCTGGTAGCGAATATGTCAAAAATACAATCTTACATCCATTATCTGTATTATCTGTATGATCTGCTACGTGTTTGAGTTCTATACAATAAAATTATAGTAATTTAGAAGTGCCAATTTTAGTATAGCAGCGAAATAGATAGTTTTACGAAAATCACAATACTTGTTTTTTTTTCTTCTTTACTTGCAGGCTCCCTCACCGTAAATGTTAGTGTACTACTATTAAGCTTAGCTTCGCCAGATGAATCTAGTCTTGTAAGTATCAACCAGTTTCTTTGCATGTTTCATTATTTAAGTTTAACGACGATTAAAAAAAAAAACAAATTTTGTTTATTCCTAAAAATGTTTCATTGTTTGTCAACTAAACAACATCAGAGATTGCACCTTACTGTGGCTTTGGAACTTTGCTGATAAAAGATAAATAAACAAGTGAAAACATATCGCCACCACGCCACCAACTCATCAAACTTTTGAAACCATTCTCCAACCATAATTTCGGAGAAAACTGTGCATCCGACACTCGAGTGGCAGGCCGTAGGCCGCCGAACCCAATTAGGGTGTCAAGCTGAGGCCAATTACAGAGCTGGTAGATTTCCATCCATCCTCTACAGCTGCGCGGCGTTGATTCTTTTGAAGGAAAAACATTACATTTTTATGTTTTGTTGAATCTTCTCCTCACTTTTCGGCTTTCAAACACAGAAACTGTGTTGCCCTCTCCAGCTAGGAGCAAAAGTCGTTTTCTGCAAGAGATTGTTAAAATGAAAGCGGAAACGCCCACTTAATGGCGCGGTGCACTTTCATAAATATTTGACCGGTAAATAACATTGTACTCGAACATTGTATCCGTCTTCGGGAGGTCAAAAGTTTTCTCTATTATGGCAGTGTTCAACTTTGTAAAGTTACATGGTGAAAATGATACTATAGCTAAAGTTCCAAGTTACAGCCAGTCAATGAAAATTTGAACACTCAAATAGTTCAATTAAAAAAATCTCAACAAATATTACAAGAAACAAAATAGAGTCGACTTACAAGACATCAATACAATTATTTTAAAAATATCTGTATTCCAAAGCTAGGAAAGTTATGGAGTATTAACATCTTAGAAGTTTAACAAAGTGGCCAAAAAATTTGTGATGTGAACGTTTGGATTATATAAATGTTGAAAATTTCGAGAAACATCGGAGAAACCCAGTTAATCTGATATTTCTAATTACACGAAACATTGAACCTTTTTTAAAAAAAAGCCTGCATGTTCACATATTATGAAAAAGGAAGTACATAGAGAGCGACTCAATTGATAAACTGCAAAAGCATCATAATACGTATCTCGGGATTTCTGGTCATTTTGAGATTCAAACACACGGTTGTTATTTATACTAAGTTGAGTAATTGAACATACTAAACCGAAATATCAATTACACTCAAATAAAAAAGCCATCTTCTTGAGGATTTGTTTCCTGCGTAGACAAGCATTTGCGACTGCCGATGAAAATATGTATAGAAATCTAGAACCCCACAAGCATGTGAACATTCTTGTTCCTATTCTATTCCAGAAATACGAGGTGGAATTCTTGCTCCAGCAGCAGTGGTACGATCCACGGTTGCGATACGCGAACCAGTCGCAGTACGAATACCTGAACGCAATCCATCATCACGAGGACATCTGGCTGCCGGATACATACTTCATCATGCACGGTGACTTCAAGGATCCGATCATACCGATGCACTTTGCGTTGCGAATATACCGCAACGGTACGATCAACTATCTGATGCGGTGAGTAGTGACTGGGCCTTAATTTTCTAACATATTAATGATCAAAAGTCAATTCCGTTGATCTCCGTTCCAGGCGGCACCTCATCCTCTCATGTCAGGGTAGACTGAACATATTTCCGTTCGATGATCCGTTGTGTTCATTCGCGTTAGAAAGTAGTAAGTATGCCTACGATTTCATTTTTTCACCTACCTTACACGGAGTTTGCTACCGATACTATCTGTTTAAACCTTATGAATAATATAATTTACCGATTCGATCTTAAATGTAATCACTTGCAAGGGAGTACGCAAATACGATCATTTTCGGTCTGCTGCTCTTCACACACACGGTGTAAGGTAAAAGACTACTAGCAACATCCTTGCTGAATCTCGTCCAAATGGCTCCGCCGGAATTACCGAGCGCCAACACCGTTTGGACACAGCTTATCTCTTCAATTAAAAACAGCGCGCTTCATTTACCCTATTGCTGCGTCAGCTGATACCAGCCAGCGGAAACGATCCGAGGCTGTTAATTACGCGATTAAGTCCTCTTTTGAAGATAACACCAAGCCTTGTTTGTCCGTTCGTACGTCAGCAGTGGACGGCAGTGGAGGAGAAAACATACACCATTGTCGCCGAGGTAGTTCAATTTTCCGATAATGTTGCACTGGGATAACATACCTTCTGCTGTTTGTAAAGTTAATTGGGCGCACTGGATGGCGCAGGAAAATATGCCTGAATTAACACCATTGAACACCACTGCCGTTCAGTGCTAATGGATTGTATTTCGTAGTGTCTCTTGTAGATGTTATTCGAGCCGTCAGATGTAAAGTAAAGTTGAAAATAAACCTGTGACCTGTGTTTTTTTAAATCAGTCTTCATTATCCAAAATGAGTCACCAAGTTTGTCGAACAATTAAACAAAGATTCATTATTTCTGTGAATATATAGTCACCAAGGTTTTTAATTCTGCTTTCACATTATTCACCAAAAATGGGTATTCCATGCGTAGAACATCAATAAATTATTATCTATTAGCTAAAAGAAAAGGTTGTACCTATTTATCAGCAGCACAAGCAAAGAAAGACAATTCATTTTTCATTTGTGCTTTCTGAACTGAATGCTTAATTAAAAGCTGGAAAAGCAGCACGATGCCACAAGTGATTTATCTTAGAAGCTAGTTGTTTGTTCTAGCTTGCTCCGTGAACAGTACGAATAATAACACTCTTGAGAGATCTCCATCCGTCATCTTCAGCCACTCGTAGAGCTCAAATTTATCTTTCGTTTTGGGCAAGATCCACAAATCGTCATAAATTTACAAATCGCATCCAGCAGCTTTGACGGTGTTACAATTATTTTATGCTCACTTGCTTATTGGTTATGTATGATAAAAATCATTCATTCAGTAAAGTACAACACCATGATTTTTTTGATTAGTATGATTTTTTTATGGATATTATAATGAGTAGGTCAATAACATCCCAGTTATAAAATTTCGGTTGTTGAGTGGTACATAAACCTCATTGAATTCTCGAATGCAATCCTTCGCCCTACATGCTGGGTAAAAGTCTATATGGTACGAGACAAAAGTTCGGATATCTACCTCAACCAAAATCTGTTCCGTTATAAATTTTCACATTTCTCAGATTTAATTCCAAAACCCGCCACTTCCACTGAAAATATATTTTAGTTTATTCCACGAAAACGTATGTTTAATATACAAAACCTTTGGTTGTTTTCTGCAACGAAACCAATGCGTCATAAATATGAAGGAACTTTCGTCAGAACAGTCAAAACTGTTACAGATTTATATTCGTATACGTAACGAAAGGTTTAAAATATAAACGCAATCAATCGTACAAACAAAGGCTGCATAATGTAAATAGTACGAAGAATTAGTAAGCTCACGAAAATAATTCGTACAAAATACGCTGCATTGTGTAAATAGTACGAAAAATTTATAAGTGTACGCAAATAATTCGTACAAAGAACGCTTCATAACGTAAATAGTACGAAAAACTAGTAAGCTTACGAAATAATGTATACATTATACGAAATCAAAAATAAAAGAGAAAGAGAGAGCAAGGAGCTTGATTGATCATCACCGGGGTTTGCCACAACGCGATTCTAGTTCTATCGATTGCGAGATAGCGACGACGCGTGCCTTCCAACTTAACCCCAGAGACGTACAAATGTTCACGAAAGTTATTTCAATACGAAACCTGAGAGTGATGTTGTTCCAGAAGCGTATAAATGTTCTCTACCTCATCGTGGGAAAGCAACGGATTCGGACCAAGTGAAGGAGTGGAACTCAACTCACGACCATCTGCTTATCAAAGCGGACTCTGTAACCATGTGGCTACCAGCTCAGTTTATACGAAATCAAAAATAACAGAACACCTTCTAGTAATTACTCGTTGTTATCCACGTTCATACGAAAGTACATTCGTGAATTGGACAAATTATGCGTAAGTTCATCATTCGTTGTTTTGCTTTCGCCTCGATTAGACGCAAATTGTTTATCTCCGTTTGAGTTCGCAAAATAACAATACACGAGTTATCGTACGGGTGTTTTTTTGTCGATTAGTTCTTGTGTTGCGCGATAACAATAGCCTGTTGTATATCGGCAGAAATATCTGCACACTGGTAGGGGCAGGCTACCCCGCCAGTGATTCGAGGCGCAGCAGATATATCAGCAAGAATAATTCTCCCGCACCGCTGTTACCCCGCTAGCAGCACGGACCATCATACTATCGAGCGAGTGGAAGTCAACTACAAGTGGCATCTACAAGGTCGAGTGTAAGATACGGCCACTGTGTCACAACACGAAGCTGGATCCTCATTGTTTGTTTTGCGGAGACACTCGATTAATCCAACTATCAGCCGTGAGGTCGTGACTTAGACGTTCGGTGTAGTATTCACTTTAGAACTTTTATCATTATTATTAATATTATTATTATTATTGTTATTATTATTATTATTGTTATTATTATAATTGTTATTATTATTATTGTTATTATTATTGTTATTGTAATAAATATTATTATTATCATTATTACTATTATTACTATTGTTATTAGTATTAGTATTACTGTCTTTTTTTATTTTGATCCATTGTAGTTTGAAAAATTGTTTTTAAAATTTAATATCAACTACTTGATCCCCCCACCCCCCACATTCGAATATTTATCGTTTGTGTGCGGTAGAGCGCAACGCTCCCGCAAAATGGACGACATGCAGGTGCAACTATTCCTGGATGTGGATACAAATGGGGAAGAGGTTGAGATCTCCCCCATCAATTCCCCTCTACCTTCCCCGCTACCTAGCCCCGTACCAAGGGTACCGGCAACACGGGTGAAAGCTTACCCAGATGCTTCGAAAGGTCCGTTCGTAGTTTACTTTAGGCCCATAAAGAAGCCTCTTAACATTATACAAATAGGCAAGGACCTGGCAAAACAGTTTTCGGCCGTAACCGAGATTACGAAGGTGAGGCCGAACAAACTGCGAGTTGTCGTGAGTAGCTTGAAGCAAGCAAACGAAATCGCTGGCTACGAGCTCTTCTCGAGAGAGTATCGCGTGTACATCCCTGCCAAGGATGTAGAAATCGACGGTGTGGTTACCGAGGGGAATCTCACTGTCGATGACATTTTGCGTCATGGAGTTGCTGTTTTAAAAACCCCTTGATGCAAAGTGTAAAGATACTGGATTGCAAGCAATTTCATTCAGTATCCATCGAAGAAGGGAAGAATAAATTCCTCCCTTCGGATTCCTTCCGAGTAACATTCGCCGGATCCGCGCTGCCGAGCTACGTCCGCTTGGACAGGGTTCGTCTACCTGTACGCCTGTTCGTACCGCGGGTCATGCATTGCCAAAACTGTAAGCAGTTAGGTCACACAGCCACCTACTGCTGCAACAAGGCACGCTGTAGCAAATGCGGAGGCAATCATGCAGAGAACGCTTGCAGTGGGGATACTGAAAAGTGTCTTTATTGCGAGGGAACTCGGCATGACCTTCCGGCATGTCCCGCGTACAAACAGCGCGAGGAAAAAATTAAGCGTTCCCTTAAGGAACGATCAAAGCGCTCTTTTGCAGAAATGCTTAAGAGGGCTGAGCCACCCTCGACAGGAAACATCTTTTCCTTCTTGCCAACTGATGAGGGTACATCTGACGATCCCGTCGAAGGGTGTTCTCATGCCTTGCCAGAGGGATCTAGGAAGAGGAGAACGCTCAACTCTCCTAATCTTTCTCGCTAAAGTCGTAAGATAACCCCTAGCGGAATGACCAATAAGACAACACAAAAAGGAAGCGGTGAAGAAAAACCGAAGCAAGTACCCCCCGGTTTTAATTTCAAATCAAACCAGGAGTACCCACCGCTTCCTGGGGCACCAAAAACCCCTCGTGCACCCATTTCTCGATCAGAAGACATAAAAGAAACAGGGTCCATAAAATTCTCTGATATTGTGGACTGGATATTTAAAACATTCAACATACCAGATCCCCTTCAAAACATTCTTCTTGCCCTTCTCCCTACAGTGAAAACCTTTTTGAAGCAACTCATTTCAGCTATCGTATCTTTCGATGACTAATTCGTCGAAAGAGGTTAGGAATTTTGTCACTGTGTTACAGTGGAACTGCAGAAGTATCATCCCCAAATTCGATTTATTTTCACATTTGATAAAAACATACAATTGTGATGCGTTCGCGCTCTGTGAAACTTTTCTCAATTCAAATGACCAACTTAATTTCCACGATTTCGACATCATTCGTTGAGATCGAGACTCACACGGTGAAGGGGTACTTTTAGGGATCAAAAAGTGCTATTCTTTTTTCAGAATCGACCTCCCCTCGATCTCGAATATTGAAGTTGTTGCCATTCAAACGAATATGAATGGAAAAGACCTTTGCCTTGTTTCGTTATATATTCCCCCATCCGCGCGGATTGAACAGAAGCAACTCCTTGATATAGCAGATTTGCTTCCCGCACCTTTTTTGATTTTGGGAGATTTTAACTCTCACTGTTTGCTATGGGGGTCGCTTTACGACGACAACCGATCTTCTTTAATTTGTAACTTGATCGACGACTTCAATATGACACTTTTGAATACTGGGGAAGCGACACGTGTACCTAATCCTCCAGCACGTGAAAGCGTGCTTGACCTATCCCTCTGCTCGACATCACTAGCGTTAGATTGCCAGTGGAAAGTAATCAACGATCCCCACGGTAGTGATCATCTTCCAATCGTTATGTCAATTGCTAATGGTTCAACTCCCCCGAACCCAATCAATATTTCCTACGACCTTACACGTTATGTTGATTGGAAGCGTTATGAGTCTATTATAGCGGAATCTATCGAGACTCATGAGGAACTTCCTCCGGAGGAAGAATACGCGTTCTTAGCTGGCTTAATAATCGACGCCGCAACTCAAGCTCAGACGAAACCGATACCCGGGGTAACGATTAGACAGCACCTTCCCAACAAATGGTGGGACAAAGAGTGCTCTGAGCTGTACGCGCGAAGGTCCACGGCGTATAAGGACTACCGGGAGTACGGCACTGTCAACCTACTTCGAAAGTACGAGGCACTGGGCAGGCAGATGAAGAGCTTAGTAAAGGCGAAACAACGCGGGTACTGGCGGCGGTTCGTAAACGCGTTGTCGAGGGAAACAGCGATGAGCACTCTTTGGGATACCGCCAGGCGCATGCGGAACCGTGACGTTTCGAATGAGAGTGAGGAGTATTCAGATCGCTGGATACTCGATTTTGCCAAAAAGGTCTGTCCGGACTCTGTACCGGAACAGAAAACCTTTCGCGACGCGTTTATAGTAACTACGGAAGAGCCTCCATTTTCGATGTTGGAATTTTCAATGGCTCTCCTGTCGTGCAACAATAAGGCTCCAGGGTTAGATAGAATAAAATTCAACCTGTTGAAGAATCTACCCGACTCTGCAAAAATGCTCCTGCTTCCGTGTACGTCGCAGAACTTGCTGCTATTCAGTACTCTCTTGGGATCATCGAAACCCTGCCCATAGACCACTACTTCATCTTCACAGACAGTCTCAGTGCCATTGAGGCTCTGCGATCGATGAAGACTGTGAAGCACACCCCGTATTTCCTGGGGAAAATACGGCGGTTTTTAAGTGCTTTAACAGATAAAAATTACCGGGTTACCTTAGTGTGGGTCCCTTCTCATTGTTCCATTCCGGGCAATGAAAAGGCTGACGCTTTAGCTAAGGTGGGTGCTATTGATGGCGATATTTTTGTAAGACCAATTGCTTATGATGAATTTTATAGCATTTTGCGTCAGAGAACACTCAACAGTTGGCAATCATCATGGAACTCAGATGAACTGGGACGGTGGCTACATTCCATTTTTCCTAAGGTATCGACGAAAGCATGGTTCAAGGGGTTGGATGTCGGTCGGGACTTCATTCGCGTGATGTCCAGACTTATGTCCAATCACTACACGTTAAACACGCATCTCTTTCGTATAGGGCTTGTAGACAGTAATCACTGCGTTTGTGGCGATGGCTACCATGACATCGAGCATGTTGTTTGGTCGTGTGCCGAATTCTGTGATGTTAGGTCCGAGCTTATAGATTCCCTCCGGGCCCGAGAAAAACAACCGAACGTACCCGTTAGAGACATTCTGGGAAGCGGTGATCTCCAGTACATGACACAACTGTACTGTTATTTGAAAAAGACTGACATTAAAATTTAATATTCTTTTGTCTATTTGTCAGAATATCCGTATACGACGCTGGAGACACGAACACGAAGAGCCTAAATCTATGTTCTAAAAAAGGCCTCCCTCTTTTCCCTGCTTACGTAGAATTAATACGAATTGTACTTGCCTCAGTAAAACAGAAAATGTATCGTGCCGTGTCAAATAAACTAATTTTAAACCTAAAAAAAAAATGCGTAAGTTGCAGTTCTACTCGATAACTTGCAATACGAATGTTCTATAAAATCAACAAAAACGCTGTATATTCTACGAAATCCATGTTTATGAAATGTGCGTGAGTGGAATAACGAAATAATATTTGCAGTGTGGTATATCTTTAATGAGTATTAAATATGAAGGTACTTTCGTCAGAACTGTCAAAATGGTTGCAGATCTCTATTCGTATACGTAACGAAAGGTTCAAGAAATGAACGCAATCAATCGTACAAGCAAACGCTGCATAATGTAAATAGTACGAAAAATTAGTAAGCTTACGCAATAACATGTACATTATACGAAATCGAAACTAACAGAACACAAAAATTTCGTTCAAGTAAATACTCGTGCTTCTGTTTTTTTTTGTTCGTTGTTATCCACGTTCGTATGAAAGTACATTCGTGAATTGTACAAATTATGCGTAAAGTTGCAATTCTATTCGATAACTTGCAGTACGAATGTTCTATACATCCAGCAAAAGTGTTGTACAATCTACGAATTTAATGTTTACGAAATGTGTGTGCAGAGAATAACGAAAAAATATTTTCAGTGTCGAAACTCCATCACGAATGTTGTTCATTGCTTCCTGCTCTTATGAATACCATGCTACATAAAAAAGTTGAAACGCGTTCTTCTTCCGGCTGCAAACTTTTGCTCGATTTTGGGTTTTCCGATGGTTTGATTTCTACGAAACCCACTCAAAGTTTTATAGCAATTGTGTATCCCCAATTGTGATCCCCAAAATTATGCAAAACAGATAAAAAAAACAACTCACCTCACAACCTAGTTCCACTTACATAAAATCTCATTCCATTATTGTGGTGCGTGAAAAGCTGGATATGTAATTCCATCTCAAAAAATGTCCTTCTTATAGGAGTGCAACTTAATATTTCAGTTGCTCTTGTATAACTTTTTCAATTTAATTTTAATTTAAACAATTTTATAAAAGATTGATAACTTTGATGAGGAGTGATGTTTAATTCGCTTTTGAGCTCATTTGAAAACTGTTGTGTTGTTATCATTTCTTTCACAATTGGCAATTATGTAACCTTTTGGCAATTCACTTAGAACAAATTAAGCACGGCAAATTTTAAAATTTACAAGGTAAGAAAAATTCAGCATTGATTCGACAACGTGAAGTAAGAAGGGCCGATTGTAATTTGGAGGAATGAAAAATTTTACTTGGAGCTAGTGTGTTTCGTAGGAGCTTAGCTTCTTCGGACATAGCGTGCTTAACTACTTCTCCTGGCAACAGCAAACGTACGGCGGTCAGAACGTCGCTGGAAGTAATAGTAATATACGTTTGTTGTAATGCGCCAAACGGGAAGCTTTAGCAGCAATGCTTTCGAAAATACCGTTGACACGTATCTACACAGTTGACGATAGAATAATGCACTCAACGTTCGTTTTTATACCGACAAGCAGTGTGCAGGGGACGGGCTGCACCATTTTTCAAATTCTTCTTTTCTACCACTTATGCGGCGCCGCCTTCGTTGTCAGAGCCGGATTTAGGGGAGACCCAAGAGCCTCGCACCCCAGGCCCCCACAAATGGAGAAAATGTTTTTTTCTCTATCAAAAATGAGATTCAATCAAAATTTCGGTTTGCAGCAAAAATAATTGAACAGACCATTTTAATCTGAAACTTTCCTTCAGTGTTATTTTTTCGAGAACGCTAATATCACAACTGCAACCATAAGAGTTCACCTTGGATTCTCTTGGAACACACATTAACATACCATTTGAATCGAACCAGACATCAAGAAAAAAAAATTCGGTTTTCGAGCAGTTGCAGACATCTTTCAAAAACATCTGGCACCTCTGGTTCAAATCTCGTACTCGGTTTTGTTTTATTTTGGGGCCCCCACTTAAAACTGGGCTGAAAAAAACGTGACTGAAAAATGTAGAGCTTTGTTCATCGTATGTTTGGTTCAATCAGAGCTGAGATAAGGTAGGTAGAATAAGGTGTACTTCTTCCCCAGTACAGTCGACACTAAAGTATACAAACGATTTGACTTTATAACTAATTTGTTGCTGTTATTGTTGTTTTACTCGCTTGATTTCACAACGACACGCCTACCGGAAGTTTAACTCTCAGTAGTCATATTCAAAAGCATGCTATTGCAAAAATTTAGTCTTCTTTGTATAACCGATTACTGCAGTAAGAGGTGGGTTACAGTAAATTGGTTCGACCCGCAACCGGCAGAGCAGCAGACGAGTCATTCGATCGGAGTGTTCCATAACAGGCGAACAAATCAGCAGACCGCAGCACTGCATAGCATTGCTAAATTTGTCCAGACACGTTAATAATTTTGTCCGGATTTGTCGCGTCGCGTCTGCCGGTAGCGTGTGTAATGATTGTTGTGTCTTATTTGCAGTGTGTGCGGAGCGAAGGATAACAAGAGAATCCAAATCCCTGAATAACCTACCTTGTCTTGACGTCCCTTCTCCATCATTCCAAGCCGAGAATGAGTCGACGTCGTCTCAGATCAATCTTTTCCTATCTTAGAAGCACTTCACTCGCTGAGTATCAGTTTTCCGCTCTATCTCCTTCCATTGTTCTGGCTTTATCTCCTTCCATTGTTCTCGAACCCAACTCTCTCTGTAATTACCTTCAGGCATTGCTTTAATTTAGCGAGTGTGCTTAGTGCACCCCTTATTTTTAACGACTTGGCTGACTTCGTGAAGGCAGAGTTAGCCTCCATTTCGGTGGGTGTTCATCAATCGGTGCCTTACAGCGTGAGAACGATGTGGGAAGCAGCCGTGATGACTGCTCTCCAGGTGCTCTCGTCGTCGCATATCTTTCTCACTATGTTTTGCGGAGTAGTATCCGGCCCGCTCACTGTTAACATTTCGCTCCTTACCTGTGCGAAACGAGGACATACGAATAGCTAATGCTCAGCGGTTTACTTCGTGCCCGCACATTGTGGACACATAGGTGACTCCGCGTGCCCAAACTTGTGCAGGTCCTGCCTAAAGGGGTCATGGGCTGACAATATCTGTGTCAGATGGAAGTTAACTTCCCCATGGCGCCTCTCGATCCATTCGGCTGCTGGATTTCTTGCTGCCACCTGACCAGCGAAGTTCACATGAGCCTGTAGGTGCCTTCCAGTTTTCCGCGGTAACTGGAAGTACCCAATGCCTTCGACCATACGGGTCCGCCATACCTGAGTATGGACGTTATCACGCTAACTAGCAACTTCTGCCTGCTGCTATAACCGCCGAACTATTTGACAACATGTGCAATAATGCAGCTATAGTCGTGTAAGCTTTCTTGCAGGCATAGTCGACGTGGCACCAAAACGTGAGCTTGTCGTCGACCATTACCCCCAAAAGCTTCAAGGATCGCTTTGAGGCGATAGTGCATTTACCGGCACTCTTCGCCACTTTCGGTTCCAATTAACGGTTGTTCACTACGATGACCTTTTTCTTATGGTGCGCTAACTTCAGTTTCCTGTAGTGCATACAATCCTCAACTACGGTTATGAATAGCGCGGCAGCACCCCGTCAAAAAATGCCATTCCACAATACCGGACCCAAAAGGGAACCTTGCGGTACCCCTGCGGTTATCGGGACGCATTTATGACCCTCGTGTGTGTTGTAGTGGTCCCCGTGTGGTTAGCGATGTCGGTCGGCTAGCTCTCCCACACGGTTGTGATATCGGGTTCGATTCCCGATCGAGTCGAGGATCTTTTCGAGCTGGAAATTTTCTCGACTCAGCACTGGGGCACGGTGTATCGTTGTACTTATTCTACACATGCAAAATGTGCCAAAGAAACAATATCGATAACGAATTCTCTCAACTAATCTAGTTGATCGAGACCGCTATTAGCCCCAAGGCTAAGCGTGCGATATTGTTTGTGTGTTGTAGACCAGCACTCGATTCTGGAAGTGACTTTCCAGAATCTTGGACAGTTGAATCGGCACTCTGAGACTCCGAAGTCCCTTCTTTTACGCTCAAGTGCTACCTTGGATGCTTGGTGATAGAAAGAAAAGCATCCACCCTGGACCTACCTTTGCGGAAGCCGAATTGATTGCTTGACAGACCGGTTCACTCTCGGTGAATCTCACAAGTCTGTTGAGGATTACCCTCTCAATGACCTTGCTTGCTGTGTCTAGCAAGTCACCTGGTGTTTTCTCAGACTTCGGCAGTAACATCAGTCTTTGTCACTTCTACTAATCCGGGAAGAGGCAGTCGTCTAAGCATTTCTACTCGACCACCCTGGACAGCCCATGGCCGTCTTAATGACCAGGCTCGGGATTCGGTCTGGTACCGTTGCGTTACCCTTGCCGCCTCCTCGACCTCTGCGCGGCTGCCGCCACTCGCTCTTTATGGTGACTCAGTAGCCGGAGGACAGGAGTTTGGCTCGTGGTGTAGGAAAAGTCCCACAATTATCCGCTCCAACACCGCCGGTGATTGCTTGTATTGATCCTCGTGTCCATGCTTTAGCTGACCGACTGATGGTCGCTATTAGTGTAGCCGTTGTCTACTCTCCAGTTCGTGATCTAAGTTGAGTTTCGCCGAAGCTTCCAATAAGATCTGGCCCCTCTGGTTAGTGCAACGACTTCCCCACTCAAACGATTAAGCGTTAAAATCACCCGTCACCACCAACGGCTTTAGACCCGTTAGTTCCACGGTTACAAGATCGACCATCTGAGCGAACCCCTCTATAGACCAACGCGGCGGAGCATAGCAACTACAGTAGATAGGTATAGATTTTCTAAATTTTACAGTAGAACACTCCGTCCACATTGGTGACCACGTAGCTCTTATTCGAGGTCTACACAATCTCCTAAACCTGCCATATGGCCATATGGCCGCCTTCCCGGACTTATCCGCTACTCAGTTACCGTTTCCGGTAGGGGTCCGATACGATGGCAATGTCCGACAACGACTCAGTGGCTGCTTGGTACAGCAGTTGCTTTGCCGCGTAGCAGTGGTTCAGGATCAATTCCGTCACTTTCACGCCTGCGGTTTAGTAGCCGGGCTCTTGAGGCCTTCCGTGACGTGCTTACCGGTGCATACCAAGCACTTGAGAGTCGACAGAAGCTAGACCTTTCACACGACCACGACTTATGTCCCCGCTTGAAGCACCTGAAGCAAACATCGGGCTGCTGGAGGAACCCAGCGGGCATAGCGACCAACCGATCTTCAGCTTGGTTTTCTTCAAGACTTTGCTTCCTTCTGACGATGGAAGCTTTACGGTGGCAACCTGGATCGCAGAAGGACTTCTCGGAAGCGAATTGCCTCTATGGCCACCACAACCCCACACTTCTCTTCAAGGGCTTGTGCAATGTCACACTGGCGATTTCATCCGGGTTTTGTCTTCCTAAACTTGCAGGTAGCTCTCTTCCACTTCGCAACCCTGCGTAGATCTAGGATCACTTTACCGGTACGAGATCAACGAATGATCCGAATGTGGTAGCCCTGAAAATATTCAAAATGGCATCTGGGGTCAATATGCGGTTTATTTATGGTCAAGTACGGATAATTTACTCTGGATATAACTCTGGTTTCGTTAATACTCATATTAGATGGTATGAAGGCAGCTTAAACTGGATGGCTGGATGGTTTAGACTAGGCAACCTAGAATTAGAATTTCGGAAGTACTCATATTGGGAGGTATTTTCAAATTTCAGGTTATTTTCCAGATACCGGAAGTCATAATCTTGTTAAATTAAAATGGTGCCAGGGGTCAATTTCCGGCTTCTGATAGCATGTCGTTGGAAACTGACTGAGTTATATCAAAGATGACTAGAACAAGATACCTGACTTCCAGTTTTTTCATACATTTTGCCCACGACACCTTTACAACGGTTAGTGCTGCCATCTGATGACTTGAATTCGGAAAAAGCTGGTTATTAGCAAAATCGATTTATCGTGCATAATCCGCCAGATGAAAATGAAAATTAGATGACAGCACCATATAAGGATATTGAGAATTAGATGGCAGAAGGATATTGAAAAAAAATTTCACCTTTCGCCACCTCGCCGTCATCATCAAATTATCAGTATACAGTATACAGTTCGGCTTTCGTTCACGCGCAGCGACAATTGTGTCCGCTGGATATTGCAAGTATCAGAAATCTTGTTCTAGTCATCTTTGGTTAATGCACTTGAAATTGGACAATTTAATTTTTGTGGCGTTCTCGATGTTTAAGCTTTTATTTTACACCCTCTCTCAAAATGTTACCGGAAGATATAAGTCGAAAGCTCTCCGAGGCGAGCGACGAGTTACTCGCCTGACCAAGTTTGGTATTATAGATGGCCAGTCGGCTGGATTTTGGACGAGCTGCTCGTCTGCGAATCTGCTCGACTCAGCTGTCACCAGCCAAGTTTCGCTCGCGTTCCCTAAGATCTGTACAAAAGAAGACCGGTTCATATATTATTGCAAGCAATATGTTTTCTGTTTTTAGGGCGTTAGTCAAATGTAAAATTCTTCTTGTTTATTCGAAAATAATAAAACATACAAAGAGAGATGAATTTCACCTATTTTTTTTTATTGAAACTTGACAATATTTTTACTTAAAAGTCAAGTTTTAAAGAAACAGTTGTCGACTCCATAAGTAGTCACTCACTATGGAAAAATAGCTGTGTACGGAAAATATATGAAATAAAATATCAAAATAAATAGACAAGCTTGTAATCAACTTGTTAAAGAAGCCGACAAGTACTGGAATTTGCCGAATGGGTTCCTAAAGCGTTTTTGCTAGTTGTTTTGATATAACATATTATTGTAATACATTAAATTATTAACACTACAAAATTAAATATTTTTTGCACTGATTAATCAACAATAACATTTCTTTTTAAATAATCCAATTCGTACCGTGTTTTCTCTCTTTCTCTCTCCCCTCTCTCTTTATTTCTCCGCAGTATCATACGAGCAATCAGCAATACGGTATGTTTGGAAGAACGACGAGGACACTCTGCGGAAGAGTCCTTCCCTAACAACTCTGAATGCGTACTTGATTCAGAACCAAACAATAACCTGCCCCATTAAAGCCAGCTGGAGAGGTGAGTTGACTTCCTTTCGGCCCCGTAACACTGTGTGGCCAATCTTTCCTGTCTCCTGTATGTCGAGATGCCACTTTTTTGTTCGATGTGGCAGACTTAGATGTATGTGTTACTCTGTACCAACCAAATTGCAGCTAAAAAATCCCTTTTGAAGGATTCCCTTTTCCGTACACCAAAATCTGATTCTTTCTTATCTAGTATACCAGTAACTTCTACACTTTTCAAGTATTTCCTTATCTAACACAACTAGTATTATCCTGTCATGATTAATTTTATCTCTGATATTGTCTGTTTCCATCATGTTAGCTATTTGTCTTGGTTTAGTATTTTTTAGACATTTTTCAATACTTTTTCCGGTGAATCCCGTTCTTCAAAACACAAATTGATCATGCACCTTGTTAATATCTTACACGAAGAACGAGAGGTTACCCGACCATCATTATCATCATCATTCGAATATCTGCTTCTCGGCTTTGAACGACAAAATGAAGAAAAATGCTTTTGTCCATGCATCATTGCATCAGTCCTAATTGTAACAGAAACAAATATTGCAGGATCGAATGTACATAAGCAGATATACCATACTGAATAGAGGATATGAAACGTGATAAAAATTTCGAAACTATTTTCCAACACCATGCATCCTGCGGTGTTCATTTCCGGTGCTAGCTGTAGTATTTTTCCCGAACTTTGCTGGTCTTCATACCCGTGTGATATCCTCCATGACACACACTGCATCGGGTATCACCGTTATACCCGTTTGAAAAAAAAATGAAAATAAAAGTTATCTTAACAGCTTCCGTGATTTAGTATTTCACGATGCATAGAATTGTGCCGGAATGAGTGGGAAACGTCCTTCAGCTCATTGGGTTTTCGTCGCATGAAATTCGCACCCGTGCATAGCTTAATCGCCAACATAAAAAACGACGTATCACACACTTTGTTTTGTAAATTTAACGTTTATATTTATTCTCCGCCCACCATAAATCTCCGTTTGGTATTAAGCTCTGCTGTGGTCGTTATCTGCATGATTATTTGCACCATGCCATTCATTTGGTGGACAAAACAACGCAGAGAAACATCACCGAATGGATTATTTTTTTACCAAATTTACTGTCTTTTTCGTATTTAGCTGCAGGGTTTAGAGGAAAACAAATCAAATGATTGCTGATTGCAATTTTAATTTATTTTTGATTAGTAAGAAATTGGTTCTATCTAGAAAAACAATTGTTTTTAACACTGCATCTAAATGATCAATTCGAAAGAGGAATGTTTTTGGCAACCCAAACAAAATGTATCAAAAACATATTAAAAAATATTTTACATCGACGTGAATGCGAATGTATGCGAATGTATGTAAAATGCTAAGCATTATCCAAAGTTGTTATACTACTTTTATGTTTAATTGGCCATCGACTTTTTTACTTTCTATTCATATACTTTATTTAATTTGCAACTGCTAAACTCGGACTGGAACAGTTTATTTTTTTTTTTTTAATTTACGAACGAACGAAATGATGCGAAAAATCTCTTTGTGATAACGTTGCTGGAAAGGTACCATTTTTCAAATAAGACATCTTATAAATAAACTATGATTTCACGTGAATTTACTGTCAATAGTCAGTGTTCGTTTTCCGCGATTTTAAAGTTCCCAGCGCACCGTTTCGTTCGACACATTTCCGACATAAGACGTACATTTTTTGAACCGGTGAAACCGGTGCTTTCTTCTGCATCACGAATTGCTCAATTTTTCTGTCTTTCATCTTGAGAAAACTCAATTCTGAATATATACTGTACTGTATAAACCAAACCAGGTGAATAAATTCTGCTGTGAGAAAGCACGCGCTTCTGGTCTTGGCTTCTATATAAATGTATAACTGATTGATTTGATAAAAAAATCGAGGTATTTTGTATTGTTTTATTACCGTAGTTATACACTCTCGTTCGTTGGTATACTTTGCACACAGTTATTTTTCGGTTTTGATTTGAATCACAACACTAGACATAGAGTTCACCTTCTGTTCGGATTCTGTTGTTTTCTCTTTAACATTTATTTTTTAGTACATTCTCCAACTGTTCTTTCAAGTGAAAAAAATGAAGTCCTGTTTTCCTTCTAACTAAACGCATTCGCATAGCTGCTAATAATAACAGTTGACAAATTCTAATTAAAGGCACCGACCGTTTCCCATTGTTTCTCATTCAAACAAATCTGTCTCAAATTGCAAAACCTACACGAACCAAAAACACACGCGAAACACCCTCTCCAAAATCGAACCTCCAACGGTTCGAACCTCAAAACGCGTAGCCGAAGGACAAACATTGTCAGAGGAAGACGAAGAGTTTCTCTGTAATTTGTGTCAGAGGCGGTTTGAGGAACAAGGTACATAAAATAACTAGCCAATATGATTGTTTTGAAGTTAGACTTTTGATTTATTGTGTTATTTATCCGTTTATTTGTTTTGATGATCATCAGTAGAATATTACACAATCATATACATACACCAAATTTGTACCCCAAAGAACAACTCTCTGAACGTTTAATCTCGAAAAAAATGTAATTTCTTTGTTTATACCAACCCTCCACTCCTAACAAAACTTTCGTTTTCGTCAACAGTTTGTTATAAAGAATATTTCGTAGCGTCATTGCTGTGCAAACAAAGATTTCTAAAGGAAGTACAATCAAACAAACTTTTCAGAATGACTGTTTCCTGGCAAAGTTTTTTTATCATGCAACAACCAATGGATGAAATATAACTTTACAAGTCTTTTGTGATCACAGTCTCCAGCTATTGAAAGCACAGTAAAAACAGCTGTATGTATTTATTGCAAACACAATTGCGCTATAAAAATTTTATACATTTTTCAACCATCGGTTTCGGCAAGTGTGTTCATCGGTTTATCTCCAGCTTGCTGCGAATTAGTGCCAAAATAAAACCAAAAAGCGAAAGTTTTTAAAGGCAGAACACTTATCTATTAAACTGTTTGAGAATAGAACCAATAGAACAACTAAAACTCTGAAGTAATAGTTAAAAATCAATAGCCTAAAGTCTAAAATCAAAAATCGACAGTCTGAAATCTTAAGTTCAAAGTCTAAAATCTAAAGTCTAAAGTTTAAACTCTAAAGTATCAAAGTCTAAAGTTTAAAGTCTGAAGTCAAAAATCGACCGTCCAAAATCCAAAGTCTAAGGTCTAAAATTCAAAGTCTAAGGTCTAAAATCTAAAGTCTAAAGTCTAAAGTCTGAAGTCTTAAGTCCTAAAGTTTAAAGTCTGAACTCTAAAGTCTCACGTCAAAATTCTTGAGTCTAAAGTCAATATCTGAAGTCCAAAAGACTAAAGTCTAAAGTTCTAAATCTGAAGTCTAATATCAAACGTCTAATGTCAAAAATCTAATGTCTAAAGTCTAATGTCTTAAGTCTAATTTCTAAAGTCTAATTTCTAAAGTCTAACGTCTAAAGTTTAAGGTCTAAAATCTAAAAACCTGAATCTCAAGTCTAATGTTAAAAGTCTGAAGTCTAAAGTTTAAAGTCTAAAGGCTAATGTCTAAAGTCTAATGTCTAGATTCTTAAGTCTAAATTCTGAAGTTCAAAGTCTAAACTCTGAATTCAAAACTATTCAGTCTAAGGTCTTATGTCTAAACTATAAATTATAAAGTCCAAAGTCTATAGTCTAAAGTCTTGATTTCTAAATCTAAAGTCTATTGTCTAGAGTCTCATGTATAAAAACTGAAGTCTCCAGTCTTACCTCTAAAGTCTAAAGTTTAATGCCTAAAGTCTAAAGTCTAATGTCTAATGTCTACCTTCTAAAGTCTGAAGTCTAGAGCCTTAAGTCTAAAGTCTAAAGTCTAAAATCTAAAGTATAAAGTCTGAGGTCGAAAGTCTAAAGTCTTATGTCTTATTAAAAGGTATAAAGTTCAAAGTCTAAGTTCTAATGACTAAAATATAAAATATAAAGTACAAAGTCTAAATTCTAAAGTTTAAAGTCTAAATTCTAAAGTCTAAAATCTAAAGTCTAAAATCTAAAGACTTAAGTCTAAAATAGAAAGTCCAAAGTCTAAATTCTAATGACTTAAGTATAAAGTATAAAGTATAAAGTATAAAGTATAAAGTATAAAGTACAAAGTGTAAATTCTAAAGTTTAAAGTCTAAACTCCAAAGTCTAAAGTCTAAAGTTTTAAGTCCTAAATCTAAAGTCTATCGTCTAAAGTCTATTGTCTAAAGTCTAATGTCTAAAAACTAAAGTCTTCAGTCTTACCTTTAAAGTCTAAAGTCTTAATTCTTAAGTCTAAAATCTGAAGTCTAAAGGCTAACTTCTGAAGTCTTAAGTCTAAACCCTGAAATCCAAAGTCAAAAGTTTAAAGTCTGAAATCTAAAGTCTGAAGTTTAAAGTCTAAAGTCGAAAGTTCAAAGAGCAGTTCCACAAAAAATGTCCCAGTTTTATTTGTTTTTAATTGTCCTTTTTTGATTGGACTGAAACTTCACATAGACGTTTTTATAGGCGAAAAATGCCATTTTTTGCGATTGGTTTCATTTTTTGGAACACTACTCATTTTTGAGAAGCTATTGAAAATGCTATTTTGGGAAGAAATTGATGAATACAAATATTTTGAGGGGTAAAACGGTTTTCTGATCGATGTGACGTCTTGGGCAAAGTTGTAGATAATAATTTTATCTCTTAGACCATAGATATAAATAAATATACACTCTAAAAAATGATTCGTCTTTTGAAAAAAAGTTAAAAGAAAAATTAAAAATTAATTCTAAAATAGCTCAGTTTTTTTAAATCTATTTTTTTTAAACTACAAAAGGTTACCTCAACAATACAAACGGTCCGGTCATAGAAAAATCAGGAAGAAAAAGTTATGGTATTTTGAATTTTAATTCAATTTTTTTTCATAGGGTACATTTTTTATGGAGAGACAAATTTATTATCTACAACTTTGCCAAAGAGACTATGACAATCAAATAAACCCTTTTGACTGTAAAAATCTTTTAAATTCCTCATGGAGTGCTTTATTGGACATTAAACATATTTCTAAAGCCAGAACGGTTTGAATTATTGGCCTAGTGTCTTCGGCAAAGTTGTAGATTACAATTTTGTTTCTCAATAAAATATGCTCTCGAAAAAAATATCAAAAAAAAACAATTTTTTTCAAAACATCGTAGCTTTTTTTTCTTGATTTCTCAATGATTGGACTGGTTGCATTGTTCATTGTTTTGTAGTTTTTTAAAAAAAATATAAATTTTTTTTAAAAACGAGCTTATTTAGATAATATATTTTTTATTTTTCTTATAACTTCTTTTCAAAAATTAAATAATTTTTTTAAGAGTGTACATTTTTTTTAAAACAAAGGCAAAATTATTATCTACAACATTGCCCAAGACGTCACACCGATCAAAAAAACCGTTTTGGCCCCGAAAATATTTGTAATCATTAATACAAAATCTAAAGTGTAAAGTCTAAAGTCTAAAATCTAACGTCTAAAGTCTAAAGTCTAATCTCTCAACTTCAAATTCTAAACTTTAAAGTCTAAACTGTAAAGTATAAAGTCAGAAGTCTAAAGTTTAACATCGATTGTCTAAAGTCTACAGTCCAAAACCTTGAGTCTAAAGTCTAAAGTTTAGAGTATAAAGTCTAAAGTCCAAAGTCTTAAGTCTAAAGTCCAAAGTCCTAAACCTAAGGTCTAAATTTTAAAGTTTGAATTCTAAAGTCAAAAATCTAAGGTCTGAAGTCTGAAGTCTAGTGTCTTCAGTCTAAAGTCTAAAGTCTAAAGTCCAAAGTCTAAGGTCAAAAGTCTTCATTCTAAAGTTCAAAGTCTAAAGTATAAAGCTAAAATCTAAAGTATGAAGTCTCAAATTCAAAGTCTTAAATCTTAAGTCTAAAGTCTTAATTCTAAAGTTCAAACTCTTAAGTCTAATATCTGAAATTTTAAGTTTTAAGTCTAAAGTCTTAAGTCCTAATTCTTAAGTTCAAATTCTTAAGTCTAATATCTGAAATTTAAAGTCTAAAGTATAAAGTCTAAACTCTATAGGCTTAAGTCTAAAATCTGAGTGATTTTCTAAAATCTAATATAGTCTGAAGTCTGGAGTGTAAAATTTAAGTAAATCTTAAAGTCTCAACAAATTTCTCTACTTAATAGCATTCAAAGAACAAGAAAACAGTTGACGGCTTATGTTTTCTAAAGCTCTATTGCAAAATCCCATGTAGAGTGTTCCAATCGGCAATAGTCGATGTCCCACATCACAAACGTCAACAACCGAAAATGATTAGTATTTGTTGAATGGATTTTTTCTCCATCACATTTCATTATCACACGGATTTTATCACGTCACGTCATATCATATCCTATCATATCATTTTGGTACTGTGAACAAATGTAACATTTAGTTTATGAAGTCACTTTTCGTTTCCGCAAACCTAAAAAGATAAACAACTAAAAAAGTTTTCAAAGCTTTTATATGAAAGACAAGACCCGACGAACTCGCTGATTCAGCTTCTTTGTTTCTCCCTAAACACACAGCACAGGTGATTTCGCACGTTTGGTCGCTAATGCACATCACATCGAATCGGCTTTTAACTTGATTTCTGCTTTTAATTTTTGCAATGCAGGACAAACCCAAAGGAACGACCCCAAATTTACAATCAAATGTTCGATGAACTTATAATGTTCATCAACTAGAGTTTGTTTTGGGTATTAAATTTTATTGACTACATTTTCGTTTCTGGGTGCTCAGTAGTTTTATAACGTAACACACGAAATACAACTCGCACAGCGCTCTTCGTCAGTCATCTTCATATAACCTTTTCCCATTCAAATTTGTGTTGTATTTTTTAACTCTCAAAACCCCGGACAAATTGACTACTTATACACAATTTTAATATCGAATTCTCATTTCTTATTTCCATAAGTTCAGAAAAAGTAGATATTTATTTTAAAACTTAAAACTATATCAAATAAACGATTTTTATTGTCTAACGTCACGGATCGTTTGATTTTCACCGAACTTGTTTTATTTTGGCTTGTTTATCCTCCTTTTTCGCTAGAGAAAACCGAGGAAAATCATGCCGCACGTCATTGAAGTTTAATCGCCTTACTTTCTTCCTAAAACTGCGATAATATAAAAACGTAAACAATCAATATATGTAGGAAATTACAGTTGTCTGAAAGTGGATTTAATATTTACAAGAGATCGAGCGTTCTATTTCACGACTGTATTCATACCGGGAATAATACTGGTGACGTCATCGTTCATCACCTTCTGGCTGGAGTGGAACGCGGTGCCGGCCAGATCCATGATAGGTAATAACTGCCACTGTGACTATGTAATCGAATGCTGTGCAAACGCTGTACTTCATCTGAGATACTCTATCACACCACATCACATTACAGCATCGCGGGATCGAGAATGTGGAGGTCACGACCGGGGATATCCCGAAAAAAACCCACTCATCCGCTCACACATAAAAGTTCTCTTTAATCTACCATCTGCACCCCCCTGCTACATACCTATTCCCACGTATAAATTGAATTTTACTCGACAGTTGATTGCGTTTCATCGAATGAACTGCTCATCAACATCGGAATTACACTGCTGTCCCTCACCGAAAACCCTCCAACACACTTCCAAGCGAAGCTCCGCAGTCCCGAAAATTTCAGCATTTCAAGCGATTGTCTCTTTTTGGTTGCCTCTCTATGGTTCGTAGCGGTGCAAGCGATGCACCCGACACGGTTAGTTGGAGCTTGGGTGTTCGACGTAGTGCTCATCAATAATAAATATTCGGTTTACATCATTAACGTGCAATCTTTCAAGAGTAAATGCGCTTGAACACCTAGCTAGTTTTGGTTTATTTTTATTAAACCCGTTTTTAAAGTAGTTTAATAAAGTAGTATAAATACATTGAATAGCATGACTTAAACTAGTAAAAGTTGCTGAATTGAGTTTGTTAATCTTGTAGTAAGCACAATCACAATTGCTGCATGACAATTTTCGATGCAAGATTAGTGATTTATACAGATACTATCCTTATTAACGCACATTTTACAGAAAGACTGATCCATCAAAACATACATTTCGAACAGAGCAATAAGGGTAAAATAATAAGCAAAAAAATTGAATGGACCAGAAGCGTATAGCATGTGAAATTAAAATCACCCTAATCTCATCAAGAAAATTTGTTTATATTATTCGCGTTTTATGACACAATATTTGATTTATAGTTTATCATTTTAATGTTATATTGATTAAACAATTTAATGAAAAAAATTATCGATTTATTTAAAGATTTAATGATTTAATAATTTTAGTATACATTGATTTATTGATTTAATGATTTGATGATTTAATAATTTAATGATTTTCAACGAAATTTAAAATCGTAATACTGATTGTTTTCAAAATATATTCTAGTACAAAGCGCCTCCATTAGACGCGTGCTAATGGAGCTACAAGCATAATCATGAAGATATTCTCAACCGCATTTTCTGGAAAAAGTCAAAATAAAATCTCCAAATTAACTCCATAAAACCGCCACAATCATCTTCACAGTGTATCATTACTAATTGGCGTCATCCTGCCGGTTTGTTGATAGTTTCCCTTGTGTTCATTTACAGGTATTCTTTATAGTGTTTTTACAGCCCTTCTGTGCTCTACAAATGACACCACGACTGTGTGTATATATGTTTGAACACCACAAATAAATATATCTATTAGTGATTTATAAATTAAAACATAAATTCAAACAGAACTGAATTGAGCTTGGCCTGCTTTTACGTTTCCGTTCTCCCCTTTTTTCTTCTTTCTTTTTTCTGTCTCTTCTCCACAATCGAACTACAACCACACGCAATACTTGAAACCACCACAAAAAACACGGTCGGATGCTAATTAAAATCCAAACGAAAACAAAAATAAAAAAAAACAAAATCGGCATCGATTTAACAATTCCACCGGCACACGACCGTCACACATGAACACAAAATAGGTAATTACAGTTGCCTGAAAGTAGACCTAATGTTTACGCGTGACCGTGCGTTTTACTTTACCACCGTATTCATACCGGGCATCATTCTGGTGACCTCGTCCTTCATTACCTTCTGGCTGGAGTGGAATGCCGTCCCTGCCCGGGTTATGATAGGTAAGTGATCATTTGTAGCCATTTCTAATCGGATATAACAGGCGAATCCCGTAGGCCAGGGCTGGCTGCATAGAGGTGGGCCGAAAGCCTTCCCATGTTTCCCCGACCCAAGTGTCCACTATCTTTTCGTGTACGTGTCTAACTCTGACTACACGTGTAATGTTGTTGTAAGTTGTGAGTTTGCCTTTAGTTCGCTCCTTGCTAACCTCATACGTATGTATATCTATCTGTACATCTGTACATCTGCCGTCGAGGTTCACCGATAGTGTTCTGGTTCCGATACTAGAATAATTAAACGTTGTTTTGCACCTAGTGTTTAATAAAAGTTCAGAGCTAGAGTAGTCTCTTCCTTGTTTATAATTAAATCATTGGATCCCTTTCCAAGATCTCTGACCCTTGACCCATATATGTGCAACTAGTTGTTGTTTTTCCCCTGCGCAAAGTCCAGATATTTCGATATAAGATAATAAAATTGCGGTAGTAACAAATATCAATTATGGCTTACTAGCTTGCCTAAAATTCAGCACTTACTAGCAATGCAATAACTTTCCGGTTTTATATATCATTTAGGACGACGTCACATGAAAATTGACTTACAAGGAACTAGGCATTCATTGCGTTTCTAATTCGCAATAATTTGGCTCTCATTTCGCACCAAAAAACATAAATGTAAATTGATCCTAATTCACTCAAAAACCCGCAGTGCTAATAATATTTCGCAAATTGGCTTTAGAAATTTTATTCTAAATGTGATAATCAGAAACAAAATCCCAAAGTGCTCTCGTGTCGTATAGAGATAAGCTGGAGGCTGGATAATTTAATATTGTCTACCGCAAACAATTTTTGTCATTTGAATTTCCCTTATCAAAACAGGTGATTAGGTTAAAGCCAATCATCCTCTACGGATAGATACAATATGATAAAAGGTCAATCTCCGGCGAAATTAAATTTCATTAGGGATATACCATGGAATGCGATACTGCGTTGTTATCAATTTCATTGGACGTCAACTGTCCAAACGTGATAATACAGAATTCGCTGTCGCATGTAAGCGGATTACTGGTCGGCAAACACGCCATCGAGATGAAACAAACAAAATTGATTGTCAAAGCTTTGTTCCGCACCGTTATAATTGACTGGTCATACCCGAACTGGGATGCAAGCTCCCGCCGACCGGGCGGCAGTGAATAGTTTATAGCTGAGCAACGACAAAAGGCAGCCTGCACATTTGCACTCAAGTGATGCCGCGGGCGGCGGTGCACTGACTGTTGAATGTGCAACCCGTTTGTATCGCGTATAAAGTGCCCGTCGAGACAGGCGGTCCGGAAGAATCAATATTTATTTATTGGCACACGGCGCACTACCATTAGCTGGTGACAATACGAGCGCGGCTTGGTACCACCGTTCAACGTTTTCAACGGGGCTGCAGCGCGAGTACCGCCAGTGTGTAAATCGCTTCTTTGGAATTGCATTACGACATCGATCCCCCGACACTTTGCATGTTCCAAACACAATGACAATCGTTTAAAATGTGTGCCAACCTAATATAGATGTGTTCCGTTACTGCAAATTCTAAATATAACTTAATCTATAATTTATGAAGCAGATTACATAGGATGTCCATCAAATCGTGTAAGTGAACGGTTTCTCGAACAATATCGACCCGAATCATACTAAAAATATCGAAATGTTTGGACAAACGTAACCGGAAACCATCCCTGTTTATTTTCAATTAAAACTTGTAGCCTGCCCACGAATAATTTGTTTTTTTTTCTAGCCAGTAGAAAGAATATATGTCCTTTTCTGTAATCGAGCTTATATCCGACCAAAAGCCGAACTACGTTAACCCCACCCTGCTCAACCCTATTAATAAATAGCTTAACCTTTGTCGAAACAAATTAGCACCCGTAAAGTTAGTCTGCGCCTTCATTTCCCTGTAGAAGCGCGTAGGCTACAATAACAGCCGCGGTGAAGAACCGCCACAAAAAAGAGACAATCCTTTTTGCTTCCACCACAATTATACAATGTAAATAGTCAGACTGACGAGAGTTCCAAAAAAACGAGGCCTCCCACCAAAAAAATACGCAAACACTTCCCAGTTTCATATGATTCCGCATACCACATTCACCACACCTTATCGAGTAAATGATTTCACCGCTACAAGCAAACGTAAGCCACGGTGATACTGTAAGCGAAACACGGTTGGTTTTGGATGAATAAAACATTTCAATAGAAATATGATAACATCAAACGTTTTTGTGCACTATTTATATCAAAGTTGAATTAATTGGGTTTTGGTGGGTCTCTATCCCACCAAAACATGCTGAATTTATATAAATTCGATCATCTTATCGATTTTTGCGTTACATTACGTTAGAATTTTGGAGTAAAGTTAAATCCCTCTATAACGACACTTTTCAAAGCGACAAATCTCGCTATAGCGACATTCTCAACAGTCCCTTTTGTTTTATACTAAAATCCTTCGTTTTATTGCGAAATTTCGCTATAACGAACTTCCTCTATAACGGCATAACAAAACTAATACTTGTCATTCTTTATTGCGACAATATTACAGTCGAATCTCTCTATAACGACATTGCTAAATCTATAACGACATTCTCGACGGTACCTTCTGTTCTACATTCTTCGTACTATTGCGACATTTCGCTATAACGACAGTCCCTTGCGATGTCGCTATAAAGGGATTCGACTGTAATTAATACTGAATCAATCAAAGCTTTCATACAGCTAGCTCGTCGTGATTCTTCTGCGTTTTATCACCTTCAGTTAACTCTTCAAGATACGGTGATGATTTGATATAGAGCTCACACTGAAAATAAATGAAAGGTTTTTAACCGTTTCTGTGAATTTTGGTGCCCTTAGCCAGCTCGGAAATGCGTAACGTCTTCAGAGACTCGAATAAAGTTTTCTCGCAGGTAAACGTAGAAGCGACGACTCTGTAAGTCCCAATATCCACAAAAATGGTTAAAAAGCTATCTTTTATATATTAAACTTGTTAATCTTTTATCTAATAAACCTGTATCATTAACCTTACTTACCTTACCAGTCAGCTCCAGCACTTCGTGTCCCTTGCTGTTCGAAGAAGTCGTCTTGATTCAATTCGGTCCATGCTGCAGCTCGCGAGCCATGTCGTCTGCGGAGGCCCCGCAGGTCGTCTTCCACTTGATCGAGGCACCTTGCTCGCTGCGCACCCCGTCGCTTCGTTCCAGTCGGGTCGTTATCAAGAACCATTACCACCGGGTTGTCGTCCGACATTCTTACGACATGCCACGCCCACCATAGTCTCCCGATTTTCGCCGTTTGAACGATGAGTGCTTCTCCCACCAGCTGATGCAACTCGTGGTTCATCCGCCTCCGCCGTGATCCTTCTTCCATCAGCACTCCACCACAGATGGTACGCAGCACCTTCCGTTCGAAAACCCCAAGGGCGCGTTGGTCCTCCACGAGCATGCTCCAGGCTTCGTGACGGTAGAGGACTACCGGTCTGATCAGTGTTTTGTAGATGGTCAACTTCGTGCGGCGGCGGATTTTATTCGAGCGGAGCGTCCTCCGGAGTCCAAAGGAGGCACAATTTTCTGCCATAAGGCGTCGATAAATTCCTCTACTGGTGTCGTTGTCAGCAGTCACCAGTGAGCCCAGGTACACGAACTCGTCTACCATCCCGATTTAATTAGCGCCCTTATTAATTCGTGGTGGAGGTTGATACTGTCTTCTCTGAAACCTTTTCCTCTCCTGTACACTGTCTTCAATGCGTTTATGGCTAGTCCAACTTGTCCGGCTTCAGTCTTCAGTCTGATGTACGTCTCCGCCATCTTCTCAAGGGTTCGTGCTACAACATCAAAGTCATCGGCGAAGCCACAGAGCTGAACAGACCTCCTGAATATAGTGCCACTCGTGTCGGTACCAGCCCTACGTATCACACCCTCCAAAGCGATTTTGAATAGCACACGATAATCCATCACCTTGCCGTAACCCTCATCGAGATTTAAAAAGACTCGAGAGTGTCCCCGAAACTCGAACTGCGCACATCACCCGATCCATCGTCGATTTGACCAACTGTGTCAATTTATCCGGGAAACCGTAATCGTGCATAATCTGCCATAGCTGATCTTGATCGATTGTGTCGTACGCCGATTTAAAATCGACAAACAAATGATGTGTGGGCCTATTATAACTACGGGACTTCTGTAGGACCTGCCGTACCACGAATATTTGGTCCGTGGTGGCGTGGGCACCCATAGATCCTGCTTGGTATTGCCTAACGAACTCCCTCGAAAACGGTGATAGTCGACGGCACAGCATGTGAGAGAGTACCTTGTTGGTGGCGTTCAGCAGTGTGATAGCACGGTAGTTACAGCAATCCAACTTGTCGTCTTTTTTGTAAATAGGGCACACTGTACCCTCCATCCACTCCTCCGGTACTACCTCCACCTACCAAATATTGACAATAGCCCAGTGTAGCGCTTTAGTCAATGATTCGCTACCGTGTTTCAACTGCTCGCGGAGTTGGTCAGCTCCAGCGGCTTTGTTGTTTTTTAGCCGGCCAATCTACTCTTTAACCTCCTTGAGGTCAGGGATTGGGATTCTGTCGTCATCTGCGCGTACACCGAGATTTACTACCACTTGTCGTTGCCATCTGCTTCATCCATCGCAGTTATGGTGCTCGTCGTTCCACCTTTCCATCACCTCACACTTGTTCGAAACATGGTTACCGCTACACATGTCGGCTTGTGGCACAAAGCCTTTGCGGGAACTGTTCAGCTTCTCGTAGAACTTTCGTGTGTCATTCGCACGGCACAGTTCTTCCATCGCCTAGCGATCTCGATGTTCCTGCTGGCGCTTCGTATTCCGCATTCGCATTCGTATTTTGCCTGTTCCGTGTGCTGTCGGTAGCGCTCCTCGTTCGCCCTCGTTTGGTGTTGCAGCATTCTCGCTCGTGCTGCATTCTTCTCTTACACTAACTGTTTGCACTCGTCGTCAAACCAGTCGTTTCTCCTGTTCGGAGCCATAGTACCAAGCGCCGCTACAACAGTACTACCTATGGCTGATCGAATGTCCCTCCACCCATCTTCAAGAGTAGCTGCGCCAAAATGCTCTTCCGTTGGTAATGCTGCTTTCGGCTGCTGAACGTACTCCCGTGCAACTTCCCGTTGTGGACAGCTATCATATCGTCAGCTCCAGCATCATTCATGTCATCAGCTCCAGCTATCATTCACCTGCTCCAGCTGCACCAGAAAGAAGATGCTTCAAAGGATTCAGAACAAACTTCTGAAAATGATATTAAAGCGTCCTCGCTGGTTTAGCATGAATGAACTACACAGGCTTACTAATGTGGAAACATTAGAAAAAATGTCAAACCAAATTATCAATAAGTTCCGACAAAAATCGTTGCAATCCTCAATTACAACGATTAGCTCACTTTATAGTCAGTAAGATAGGTGTAAGATTAGATTAAGGTTTAATTTCAAATTCCTTTTTTTTTCTTGACAAGTAGGTTTACAATTTTCCTACAATTATATTCACCTAACTGCGGAAGCAATGACAATCTTTTAATGAAATAAAGCTTAAAATATATGTAATGTTGATATGTCACCGTTTGTGGCAGAACACACAATAAAAATTCTGAATAAATATTAGTAAGTAATTAATTCATCACAAAACATCAACCCCCCCCCCCCCCCCCCACTATTAAAAAAACCTGCTCCAGCTGCGCAGAGAACGCTTCTTTTTAGTCGTCCTTCCCCAACGCCCTGTCTCGCCGTAGGACCATCGTGTCAGCTCTGTTTAGAGTCCCACGCTGACACCAGGACTTTGAACAGCCACTTCTAACGTGGAGATCAGACGCTGTTTTGAGCCGCTCCATTTTGGTGAATAGACACTCAGGTTAGCGAAGCATTTTCTCTACCACCTAAATATGGTTTACGCGCCAATGATCTCATCGCACCCTCTCACTTAGCTATTGTCGGATGACAACATTGCCCAGGCAACGCCAACGAGTTGGGTCCATGTTTCACTTGTAGGCTATTGTATCATATGATTCATGGAGGCGTGAGATAGGTACGAACTTGTGAGGGCCGGAGCTAAGTTTGACGCTCCTTCCAAGTTGTGTTGAAGCCCAAATTCTATGTTATATTGAACCTTTATTTTTGAACTGAATTGTAATAAGATCATTTTACTAAACAGGGAACAATTTTGTGTGTATTGTGTGGTGATGTGATTATATTTCGCGCCAGCATTTGCAAACGAGATCGAACCGTCCATCCAGGCACTCCATAATGTCAGCTTTATTTGAACCCTTTGCTTATTACGTACTTCGGAAACAGCGGCGGAAATATCAGTCTCTTTGTACTTAGTACAATATTTCTAAGTTCGTTGCTGCAAATAGAATGATCAAAACTCATATCATCAATCATTTCTAAGAACTTCAATAGATGCTTATCACTTTTCAATTCAAAATTCATTAGTTATAAGAGTGTGTTCAATTTACCCATGGAGTCGAAAAATGGGTTCACGCTCCAAAAAACACCAAGAGCTCGTCGATTGGCCTCCTTGCTGCATGGCCGTAGAGGGCCACGGGAAGGATAGGTGTTTTGTAGAGAGCAAGTTTAGTACGGGTTTGCAGACTACGGGACCTTAGCTGGTTAGGTAATTCGTAGAAGACCCTTTTTGCCGCTGATATTCCCCTTTTTATCTCACGACTAACCTTGTTGTCACATGTCACTAATGTACCCAGGTAAATAAATTCGTCGATTACTTCAAAAGTTTCCCCATCTAACACCACCTCATCCAACAAAGGCCTCAGTCTATGGAACAGAATACAGGAGAGAATTTTCTAAACGGTGTTGAGAAGGTTTATGTTCCAATAATTATTATTACAGTTCAGGCGGTGGCCTTTCTTGTAGATCGGACATATGAGACCCTTCAACCAGTCCGAGGGTAATTCTTCATTGGACCACACTCTCAGCATGATCCGGTGTAGTTGCAGTTCTTCAGCTCTTTCACTGGTCCCTTCACCTCATCCATGGATGGTGGGTCCACAGCTTTGCCATCATCCTCAATCACCATCCTGCTCCTTTCGACTACGTTGTTTTCTTCACCATTCAACAGCACACTGTAGTGTTCCTTCCAACGCCTGGTCATTTCCGTTCTATCTTCTCCCGTTCTTCCGTTCACATGTGAACTCTAGCGTGGTTCTTTTCATCCGTCGGTCGCTGGCAACACTTCTCCCGCTGCACAGTGGTCCAATAAGGCAAAAAGTGGAACTTGACTCCATAGCGCCTTTCACCTTCATCCTAGCTTTAAAGTGTCTTCGGAACAACTTTTTGTATAAATGACCCGCATAATCGCAAATTGTCAAAAAGTATGAAAAGTTTACTATACTAGAAATAAAATAAATTAACTTTTTTGTGTTATGAGATAGAAGAATAGTTTGTTCAGCAAACTTGTAGGAGATTCAAAAATATGAAACTTTGTTGAACAAATGAAAATCCTATCTTTTTTCGGTACAAAGTTATAAAGTATATTACATGGAACTTACTTAAAAGGTAGTTTTTCGTACTTAACTTTTGTTAGTTGCATTTTATACGAGAGTATTGTTTGGAGGAATTATTGGGGCACACAAAACACACATTTTTGCCTAAGGTAATAAATCTCCAGGACTTTTCCCCACAAAGTTATATCATATTTTAGCTTATTTTTTCGATAACTTCAAGAACGTATAGGTTAAAAAGGGGCAAGTGGAATCATGATGTCCATACTTTTCCTTAAAGTTAAGCTGAAGTACAATAAACTTCTTTAGGTTCCATTTGTCCCAATCCACCCATATTAGAGTACGGCGAGCATATGTTACAGTAGGTTTTTATATACTCAAATTACTAACTTTTTTGTGTTAAGAGATAGAGGAATGGTTAATAAGACGAAGTTTTTTAATGTGCAAAAATATGAATCTTTGCTGAACAAACAAAATTCCTATCTTCATTGGGTACAGAGTTACAGAGTATTATCTGTAAAAGTTACTTTAAAGTTAATTTTTTGCACTTAACTTTTGTTAGCTACATTTTACAAGAACACGTTGTTCTAAAGAAGCATTTGGGCATACAAAACACACGTTTTTGTTGCAGACCACACATCTCCAGGACTTTTCCTTACAAAGTTATAGCAGGTTTTAGCTTAATTGTTCGAAAACTTTAAGAACGTATAAAGTAAAAAGGGGCAAGTAGAATCATGATGTTAATACTTTTTCTCGAAGTTTAGCTCGAGTGCTCAAAACTGTTATAAGTTCCATCTGTCCCAATCCACCTAATCTTCATTCTATACGATGTTAAAGTTATCGAAAAAATATGCTGAAATGTGCTATAACTTTGTAAGGAAAAGTCCTGGAGATGTGTGGTCTGGAACAAAAACGTGTGTTTTGTATGCCCAAATGCTTCTTTAGAACAACGTTTTCTTGTAAAATGTAGCTAACAAAAGTTAAGTGCAAAAAATTAACTTTAAAGTAACTTTTACAGATAATACTCTGTAACTCTGTACCCAATGAAGATAGGAATTTTGTTTGTTCAGCAAAGATTCATATTTTTGCACATTAAAAAACTTTGTCTTATTAACCATTTCTCTATCTCTTAACACAAAAAAGTTAGTAATTTGAGTATATAAAAACCTACTGTAACATATGCTCGCCGTACTCTAATATGGGTGGATTGGGACAAATGGAACCTAAAGAAGTTTATTGTACTTCAGCTTAACTTTAAGGAAAAGTATGGACATCATGATTCCACTTGCCCCTTTTTAACCTATACGTTCTTGAAGTTATCGAAAAAATAAGCTAAAATATGATATAACTTTGTGGGGAAAAGTCCTGGAGATTTATTACCTTAGGCAAAAATGTGTGTTTTGTGTGCCCCAATAATTCCTCCAAACAATACTCTCGTATAAAATGCAACTAACAAAAGTTAAGTACGAAAAACTACCTTTTAAGTAAGTTCCATGTAATATACTTTATAACTTTGTACCGAAAAAAGATAGGATTTTCAGTTGTTCAACAAAGTTTCATATTTTTGAATCTTCTACAACTTTGCTGAACAAACTATTCTTCTATCTCTTAACACAAAAAAGTTAATTTTTTTATTTCTAGTATAGTAAACTTTTCATACTTTTTGACAATTTGCGATTATGCGAGTCATTCATACAAAAAAATTGTTCCGAAGAGACTTTTAAGCTAGGATGAAGGTAAAAGGCGCTATGGAATTAAGTTCCACTTTTTGCCTTAATGGACCACTGTGCGCAGTGGTGCTGAATGTACTGTGGATATGCCTCCATTATTCATTCAGGCAACCTCCAACTTGATCCTCGATCCGTTCATCAACCTTCCGCAGGAACTCTGTAGCCACTTCTCCAGTCGATAGCCGCCGGATGTTTAACTGTATCCTCCTTGTCGTTCTGGATTTTACCACGTTGGACAACCGGGCGCGAATCTTGGATACCACGAGATAATGATCCGAGTCAACGTTTGGTCCTCTAAACGACCTCACGTCTGTAACGTCTGAAGAGGGCTGACCATCAATTCTCAAAACGCATAGGATCACTGATCGGCCTCCATCCAATGACACTCTTCATCTGTTTTCCTATGAGCACGAAACCGACTCCCCTCTCGGCCTTCACGCCGCCACTGAAGTAGATGTGGTACTTAAATAAAGTGCCCGCATTGGGATCTACTGCCCAAAATTCGCGTTCTCCCGTTTTCGGCCACCTCACCTCCTGTATGGGAGCAACCTCCACATTCACCTTCTGCAGCTCTCTAGCCAGGATACCTGCACGAGCCAATTCGAGTAGAGTCCTTACATTCCAGGTACCGAGTTTCCAATAATCGTTGTCCTTTTTCGTTCGCCTAGGTCCAAGCCGATTGTTCCGTTCCGTATTTATATCTGGATTGTTCGTAGTATTTTACCTTCAGCTGCGATACCTAGTCTCGCGACGGGGCTGCCGTCTTAGATATAGCTGGCGCGACACCGCGTTGCGTAATTCAGTCGCCCGCTCCGAGTCAGACGCTCTTGTACACCGCCCCTAACATGGGGATATAGCCGCGTAGAATCCTTCTTCCCTGTCAGCTTACGACCATAGTTTCCACCGGGGGTTGGTTACCCGATCTCCGCTAAGGTTACTCGTATCCCAGTCGGCACCTCGTGGAGGTTGGGATAGGAGTTGCTGGACAGAGGTGAATGACCACAATGGGGTCTCAAGTGACACGTGCCCAGCCATTTATCAACCACAACTCATAAAAATTAACACAGACTAAAAGATTTATGCCATATTTTCCACTAAGTTTTTTTTTGCTACCCGTTATGGTTTGGCAGAAAATTTTGCTCTTCACATGACGACGATATTTTGATTATAATTTTGAAAGACATTTTGTAATTATAAAATATTTTTATTAGTGCGTTCAAGCACAGGAAAAATTGCAAATTGTTATTGCGTTATTAAATATTATCATTCACTGCAGTTACAGTAAGTTTAAATTAACCAAGATCCACTGGGTGGGGAAATAAAAGGGGAGTGGTGATTTTTGGGGTCGTTACCCTATATGATTACTTTTGGCCTAGAACGGAAAACGTGATTGCAACGAGGTCGATCTCTAGTACCGTTTTTGAGTAATAGATAAATCAACACGCGTAAAAATATCGATTTACAAAAAAATAATTGAAATAATGTCTATATATAGCAATATTTAAACCCTCCCAGCTGGTCTCGAGGCACGATGCTGGTCTAACAAGCCAGTCGTCGTATGTTCGAATCCCGGTTCGGGATAGAGACTGCTAGTGTCAATAGGATCGTTGCGTTTGTTAGCACAGTAGTTGTCCTGTACACTATAACGATTGGCTGCGAAGTCTGTGTCGAATAAACTGAAGGTCAATTCCGGAACGGAATGTGTAGTACCTGGCCTTTGCTTTATAGTTACTACCAAAAGCTTATATTTTCAAATGATAAAATGAAAGCGCAAAAACGAACAAAAATATCGTAAAGCTTATGAGACATACCAAAGAAATAGATTCAAAACTATATAGTGTAGTTCCACAAAAAACGAGAAGCCAATTTAATCGACCATATTTCATTTGGCTGAAACTCTGCATAGACGTTTATATGGGCAAAATATGCCATTTTGTGCTATTGGTTTTTTTTTTTTGTTTAATCACGACTCGTTTTGGAAAAGCTATTCAAAAATGCTATGAAGAAAAAGTATTGATGATTACAAATATTTTTAGAGCCAAAACGGTTTGTTTGATCGGTGAGACGTCTTCGGCAAAGTTGTAGATAATACTTTTGTTTCCCCAAAAAACATACACACTCTTGAACAGTGGTTACCAACCTTTTTGACTCCGTGGCCCATTCAGATACAAGTTTTGCAATACTAGGTTACGTTTTTCAGTCTCATATCGTCCTACAAGTCAAATTTGTTTCATGTCTTGGTCCTAATACGCACGTTATCGAAGTCATAGAGAACTAATCTTTTGCAGGAAGATGCTCTGCATCATGGAGAACCTTCATGCAAGAAATTAAGGCTCTAGGATATAAGTTTCCCCCCTCCGGATGAAAATAGGTAAAACCTGACGATAATAAAGCCTATCTAAAAAAGTTTATTTTTCAAAAATCTAATTTTTTTTGAAAACTACAGAAGATTACCTTTACATTGCGGACTGTCCGATCATGGAGAAATCTGGAAAAATTATATTTAAAAAAACGTTATAATTTTGTGAAAATTTTTTTTTGTAATATTCTTTTCACTAGTATTATTTTTAAGGACAAAATTATCATCTACAACTTTGCCAAAGACATTATGCCAATCAAACAAACCGTTTTGGCTGTAAATATATTTTCAATCACCAATAGAGTGATCTATTAGCTCTATTAGTGATTAAAAAGATTAAAAAATATATAACAGGTGAAAGCTTTCCGATTCCAATTTACTATACAGGGTAATTGGTGCTTTTCTGAGCATATTTCAGAGCTGATAGAGAGCCACAGTTGATGATAAAAACTCTTCAACGCATATGCCCTGACGCTACTCTACACAGAGTTATTCAACTTTAAAATTTCTTCAATACTCTTGCCTGAAGTGGCTCTTACTTGAAATACATACCAATTAGAGCAAATCCATTGGTTTCAATTGCAATTTCTCGAAATATAAAGCAGATAGAGATTTGGTGTCGAAGAACAAACCTACTAATGTTATACAAATTTTTTGTAAGAAAACATATTTACCCAGTCAAAAATTGCATTTATAGTGGAAAATTTTCTCAGCTTTTATTCGAAATCAATAGAACTACTCAAAATTAAATAACCATAAGAAGATTAACGTTAGAGCATGTGCGTAGAGGATTTCTTTGTCATCAAATGTGACCCTTAGTTAGTCCCTGAAATACTCCCAAAGTGGAACCAATCACCCTGTATATGACACTGGACGACAAAAGCGAAAAAAAATGCTGCCCTGAAGCCCGAAATAGCTCCCCTAGAAAGATCATAGCTTTTCAACCATTCCTGTGAATTTTGGTGCCCCTATCCATTACCAAAACGTTCGTCGCTTCAATGTTATGTTTACGAGAACACATTTAAGCCCTGAAAAAATGTTGCTGGCTGGGGGCACCGAAATTCACAGGAATGGCTAAAAACCTATAATCTTAATGTGTAATGGAATCCTGTATATAATTAAATCAGGAAAAAAATTGTTTATATTGCATGATTTTTTTTCTGTTTTAAATATATAAGAACAAATTTTGTTTTTGACAAACCCTTTGATCTGACTTTCAGAAAACACATTTATTGCAAAAAACATACCTTGTAGCTAGTGTATATTGATGTCCTTGTTTGTTTTCAATTATTTTTAAGGTTATTTTCATTCATTTTAAGATCTAAATTTTCAATGTTTTTGATAATCAATGAATTGATTAGGGAACTTACATTAATTACGTAGCACAAAAATAACTATTTACAACTAACTCTCCTTTTGTAGAGATTTTTAAAATTGGGCGTAAAGTCTGTGTCAACTGAACAGAACAGCACGAGTCACCTCGGCTCTAGTTTTAAATTAAAAAGAAGAAGGAGACAGACAGACATTCGCATTTCTTACATTCTCACATTCCAAATTAGCATTCAATCGCTCTAGTCATTTCCAAGTTATACAAAAATTCATAATTTGTTTTTATGGGAGCCCAATTTCAATAGGAGTGAGGTATGTTAAACCATCTTAGAAATATTTTTCGTACCCAAAAACCCTCACATGTCAAATTTGGTTCCATTTGCTTGATAACAAATTCTCGAGTTGTGCTGAAGTTCATATTTCATTTATTCCAAGAGAGGGAGGGATCTAAAACCATCATAGAAACCATTCCGGGCCCAAAAACCTCTGCATACAAATACTTACGCTGATCGGTTCAGTAATTTTCTACTCTAGAAGGATCAAACAGACAGAACTTCATTTTTATATAACGAGCACAAGGATATTTTTTATATATTTTCTACATTTTGCGCACACAGTTTTTTTTTTTGAAAATATTTTTGTAATAAGGATCTAACTGGAGTTATGTCAGTTATACGTTCACTGTCTCATCAATGTATACCATCTTCGAGTCTATGACGAAAAAAAAGCTAGAAGCATAAACGTAAAAGCATTCATGCTTCTGCTTGCAGCAGAATCAGCGTGAGCCGTAGGAGACGAAATTTTATTGTGAACGCCACTTGCTGAGATAGAAATCGTTTCAGTGCTCCTGGAACCGTAAGCAAGAAAAAGCAATCAGTTCGAAACCAGTTTGTGTTATACAATTGCCGTCGTTGAGTCTCAGTTTCGCATGGGGGAATTGTCCTATACCTCGAGCTAGCGTAAATAATAATTAAACCCAACATTATGAGGTGCCAATAATTATGTGAATAATAATCAGCTGAGTTGGGCGAGAGTTATTCATTCCAGATACATAAATGTTATTTATAAATGCTTCGACACAGGAAATTAATTAATCAAAACTTTTCTACCAAATTCCCGCATTAGCTGGATAATAATGTTTTATTATCGCACCAAAATAGTACTTCTAAAACAATCCAATTCCACAAAACATTGCGGTGGCATGTCATTTGATCGAATTCAACAATTAGTAACTCTAGAAACCGCAAACACCATAACCGAGTATCGTCCCGAGCCAACCGTGTTAGCAAACTGAATTACCCGGCAGAATACAACCAAAAAAACACGAAACGAAACTGCACAACTTGTGTAACTTTTCAATAAATATTTATTTCTAATACATGTTCTCTCTACTCCAATCTTTTTCCCGCTTCAACTGAACAAAAAAACATGGAATTATTACCACATCGACTAACTACTGACCGGGCAAATATTCAACCCTCGTCCGAACTCCCCGACACAGGCGTCACAACAATGCTGAATTTTTTCACCACCTCCAACGGTTTCCGCAGTACACTTCCGGTGGTATCAAATCTGACGGCGATGAACGTGTGGGACGGCGTGTGCATGTGCTTCATCTACGCCTCGCTGCTGGAATTTGTCTGCGTCAACTACGTGGGCCGGAAGCGACCATTGCACAACGTTGTATATAGGCCCGGCGAGAACCCGGTCACACAGGTAGGCTAACAACTCTTGATCACCAACACCAACCATACACAACCTCCAGGGTCCGAGTTCCGGCCATATATTTAGAAAATAAAATCCATATGAGACTCATCACTAACATTTCCCACTACCTACGAACGGTTCCCCACACATCCAATTGTTGCCTACTAAATTCCGGAACAGTAGCAATATCGCAATTTCCGCCTTTTTTGTTTCATGTCGAGATGACCGTAATTGGAACCGTAAATTTTGCTCTGTCAGTCGTAATAAATCCGTGATTACGTCTAATCAATTTTAAGAAGAAGCAATCAAATCATTAAAATTTAATCACTGGTTTCGTTAACAAGAGTTTAACAAATTAGTAAACCTAGTCCTGAAAACAATCATTTCCGGTCACCCTGTAAATAGTTTATGTTACGTTTTATTTAAGTATATTTATTTTCCTTACCACCTTCATTTCATTTTGCTTACTCATTTAGTTTTGGTTCAATTCGTTGTTCTTTCTCCCCCTGTCAGCTTACTTACGTTGGTTGTATGTCACGATTGTTGTAGCACTGGTGGAGTGTGTTTTCATTTGTCAAGGGTTTCCTTACCAGATAAGGTGCCTTTCAGGCATGAATACTGGTGGTGATTGCGTTCGTTGAAACAGCACATAGAGAAAAAGAATGAATCTACTATCCATGCATATCCGAACATTGTACTTCGCAAGCATGAGAAGCATTGCGCAAGCAATTACACCATCTACCTGTTGGAAGTTTAGTTTTAATTTGAACTGTCGTTAATTTTCTTGTCTGTTTCGGAACTTACTCCATTACGATGTCTTCCTATTTCATGCTTTTTTTCTAACTAGAATTCATGCGAAACACTTCGGCAAAGCATGTAGATAATAGCCGAATGACAGATTCCTACTTCTTCAAAGGGGCACAGTGAAAATGCAAATTGAATCATTATACTGAACGCAATCTCAGTGTCATGATGAAGGTCTTAGGGCAAACTAACCTACAGTGAACCTCTTTCCTGTAATGAACCACCCGCCAGATTAACTTGATTTATGCGAAAACTTAAGGGGTTTTCAAAAAACTTCCATCGGGAAACATCTTATCCAGCCAATCTGCAATCGATTTAATGTTAAGAGAAATTGAGTTAATCTGACGAGTGGTCCACTATAAATTAATTTACCCTATGTCAATAGCAAAAGAGCAAAACTGTTGCATCGATTAAAAACTTTGTGCGAAACTTGAGTTCACTACGAGAGATGAAAAAATAATCGAAATAATGAACTGTACAGAGTTGACGGCGCGGAGAAAGTCGAAGAGATTAATACCACTAAAATGTAACTTTTTCATGTAGTTCAAAGTAAGACTCAAACACATTCAAACGGCATTTGAACAGCTTCACCTGTAGATACCTGTATCTGGACAATGTGAAATAGAAAAAAATACTTCGCATTTTCAATGGTCTGACACTTTTTCTCAGTCTGACCTGTTAAAAAACACCACAACGACTGCAGCACGTTTCTTTTCATTTTCCACCCCAATTACTGCTGACCATTTCCGTCTGTCAGCGCGGTGAAAAAGCCAGAAGCATGTTTTTTTATTTCAATCGATTCTCGTTTTCCCGGTACTGTAAAAATCTCGTAAATTCCAAACCTACTCAGCCCGCACGGCACGGGAAACGCTGAAACGGAACCCAACGCTTATCGTATTCATAACTTACACCATTACCTTTAGACCGTTCGCTTTCCGGACAAGTGTTACCCGGAGATATAAGAAAGAACATCGTAACGTATGAAAACTGCCATAAAAGTTAATCATGTTGGCGTTAACAGGGGAAAGTTATTTGTGTTTTCTTATTGGGAAGTGCGAATTAAAATACGCATTAAGCATTTAGTAAGACTTGTTCAAACTTTTCGGTGCAGCTTAAGAAAGTTTACCGAACTTTTAGTGATTATCCTTATTTTACCTAGAAGATTTTATTGATACCATTACACCATTAAAAAGACTGGAAACTCTGCATGAAATCGGGAACCACTGTAATCTACATTGTATTTGAATAAAAATGGAACCCAATAAATAACTATATGTGTATTCTGAAATGTTAACGAAATAAATGATACCTTGGCAAGCACACTTCCCATTTTACTACTTTCTTGTGATAGAATGAGTGTACTGTACGTGAGAAAACTTTATATTACTATGGGGTCAATACTTCATCATCAATCGGCTTGATATGATGTTTCTGATCTTGGATTCTGTCAATAAGCCTCATAAAATTGTGTAGTCTACATGCTTTGTCGTAGGGAAAACCCGTCTCTTCTCTGAGCAACTCATTGAAATTTATATGAAACACCATTATATGAAACACCGCAACTTTCCTCCGTTGCCTTTTGATCTAATTTACAACCTAACAAAATAGCGTAACTTTTCTAAATTCAATCTCAATGCCCTTTTGTTTGTAAATTTATTTTATACGCTCAATTTTTTTGAGTGGTCCATCAATTCATACATTTTGTATACAAGTAACGTTTAGCTCCAGTGCCCTTTTCCGGATTTAAACCTTCACCTCAACTGTATGTCAAAATGGACTGCAACGGTTTCTGCTAGTTGCATAGGAGAAAATCTCCCATGAATAAGTTTGTTTGACACGAGTTTAGTAACTTGCTCTAGCATAAAATGAAACTCTGGTTCGCTATCACAGCCGTTTTCTCTGTCCTTTGCATGGAATCCACACTACCTTTTCCATGATGTCTGTTTCCTTGTAGTAATCAGCCTTTGTCTTCTCGTGACGAATTGCACCATTAGAAGGCTACGTGTGTTTTAAAACTTTACGAGCAGCAAGGTTTTTGTCAAAAAAGAAAGAGTATGTGCGTTTTGTGCTTATTTTTGATGGTGTTATTTGTTGTACAAATTAATGTATATAACTCATAATTCATTTAAAGTTATCCTTGTGCTGTGAACTTTCATCTCAACAATATACATTAGAACATATCTTTTCTCTAGAATCAAATTTAATCAAATTTCTGATGTTTCAAAATAGTCAAAAAAAATGTCAAAATCAGGAATCGATTCAATAGTAGGAGCCTATAGCCACGTGGTAAAAATTTAAATTATTAGGTTTACATACGTTTCATGTTTTCGACTTGTTGATTTATTGACATTTTGACTTCATGATCTCATGGCTCTTTTGCTTGTTTACTCTCCGGTTTTTAAACATTTAAACTTTTTAACATTGGGACTTGCAACTTTTACACTAAGCCTTCTATTTTATAACGAGTATCTATATCAAATTATGAATTGTTGTGTTTATATTATACTTTGAACTAATTTGTCTTCGTTTTGCTACAATTAGAATTTTTCTACTACGCAATCAATACCATCCTGGCAGTTTGATTGATTACCTTTTTAATTTTTTTACCTTTTTTTTATTTTTCAACGATTAAACTTTTTTATTCTTCAACTTCATATTTCAATAGCTAACTTTTTGTTTGATTTTTTTAATTTTTTGAAGTTATGGCTTAACGACTCTATGCTTTTATGATTCTATGACTTTATGGCTTTACAGGTAAGTTCCGAGTTTTGGCCACACGCTCCCCGATTTTCAGTTGCCAAAAACGGAACATTTTTTTGTGAGATTTCTTGTTTTTTTATCATTTTGAATATCAATAAACAATATTTAAATATAATTTGGACTAAACTGCCGCTATTCGCATAATAGTCCTATGTAGAAGTCCTATGTTTTTTTATTTTTTTGCGGAAATGGATCCATTTTAGCATGTTCTACAAGAGTAGTCATTAAAATCGAGGTTGTGGGAATCAAACCTTACTTTTCTTATGGCTATTCTTAAAGAACATGCCAAAATGGACCCATTTTCGCAAAATTTACATAGGACTCGCAACTTTTACATAGGACTATTATGCGAATAGCGGCAGTAAAGTGTCTTTAATTTTGTCTTACAAATGCAAAAGCAATTGATCACTTGAGGCGCAAAAAAGGATTATGGACCATTCATTAATGATGTCACGCGTTTAAGGGGAGGAGGGGATTTCCATTATTGTGACATTTTGTGACATATGGGGGAGGGGGGTTAGCTTTAGTGTGACATCATATTTCAACTAAAAAATAATATATAAAAAGTCACATACCTAACCACAGAGATCAACTCAGAACTATATATAATATTTGCATCATTCATTTATAGTTCTACGATCCCTTTTTTTTGCTTAAGATTTGCTTCAGATAAAATAAATGACATTTTTTTTCTCGCTAAAAAAGCATAATGTTCTTTAATTCTGTTTTACCGTGCATGTTCATTTATGAATGACAGCGCAATTTCATTAATTTTTAGTGTCTCTCAATTCAATCAATACAAAAATTGTGACAAAACGTAAATAAAAATGCTTGGTTATTGTAACATGTGGAGAAGATTTGGATTGCGAATCGATTGAAGAAGAGAAACTAAACATTGATGGTCTTTCAAAAATCAGCAATGATGCTGCAGCTACTATCTCGGCTTACTATGTCGTCGATATGCGACTCCATCAGCAGCACCCTTGGACTAAGAACTAAACGACTTTTCTAGTTATCTTCTATAATCTTCTTTTCCTTTTAGTTTCAGTTTTTCTTCTAGAAAAATCGTTCTTATTAAGAAAAAATACATTCCAAACAAATTTCTCGATTTTCAATCAATTATTATCAAAGAAGGGGGAGGGGGATATAAAAACGTGACGTAATTAAAGGGGGGGGTCAAGGAAGTTGTGACAACTTGTGACAAGGGGGAGGCGGGGAGTTAATTTTTTCCAAATTTTGCGTGACATCATTAATGGATCGTCCCTTAGTGCCATATATTCTTCTTCTTATTACCCTATTTCTGGAGAGTCATTGAATATTATTAAGGGAAGTGTTCAATTACGTTTGAGAGAGGTAGCTTTGTGAGAAAAGTATTGTTATTTAAGAATTACTTGTAAGTATTCTTTTCAAGTAATTTATAACCGGATGCATTTATCCAAATGTTCAACGGAACAGGATCCAAAAAATGTAGAAGGCCACAACGTGGAAAAACAGTGCTTTTTGTCCTTGCAGCATTTTTATCTTCACAAAATTAACAATATTTCATAAAAATCACTCGAAAAGCCATTATTGATAATGTGTCATGAAATTTTGAGTAAAGCTAGTCAATTATCTCCATCTTGAGGAATATTATTCACCCAATAAATTGTGAAGAAAACAAATTTTGTATTTTCGTGAAGATACGCTCCGTTTCGAATAAAATGCACAAGATTTTGTTTAGTGCACGAGTGAAGAGAAAACAAGGAATAGCTGATGTATGGTGCTGTTAGAACCCTTAAACGCATCAATGTTGTTATTTTTGGAGTCCTTCACTTCATTCGAAACTTTAGAAATTGGTTTGTAACAAATATTTTATAAATTACTTTTTCAATGAAAAATATTGTTTAGAACAGTACATTCTTTGTCTTGTTTTACATTGTGTTGAGTGAATTATGTTTCTAAAAATGGACACAAAACTTTTGTCGGGGCGCTGAAATTAATCCAAGCACCACCCCAGAATCATTACAACGCGCCGCCATAAATAAATTGTCCACCCCTGCTTTAGCGCCTATGGGCATGTAAATGTCATACAATAAAAGACATTGATTAAAACGTGGTGCAGCTATAGTTGGATACTGTTTTATACGGTACAGAAGGGAGAATTAAATCGATCGTGTTTGCATAACGGAATCACTTGAAACACTGAAATGTGAGTTATAAATCAATTAAAAAGTTTCAGAGAAATAATTATTTAAATAAATTTACAGCTTAAAGCATTATTTACTTGCTAAGAGATCGTGTTTCATTTCCTGACCTCGTCGTGAAATAGTTTCCCGACATCTTTTATTATTCATATAAACAAGAAGAAAACATGGAAGTTATCCTTTATTCGCAAAAAAACTGCATACGTTTTTTTTTTTAAAAGAGCAAAATCATTTCAAATCGCCTGGAAATACGCGAAAATTTAATCGACCATTTTTGATTTGAATGAAACTTTGCACACGTATTTGGCTTAGCAAACTGAGCATTTTTCACAGGTGTAGTGATTTTTTACACCCATGAGTTGCATTCTAAAAGGGCGTATGCCTTTTGGCATAGGTTTTATTCAAAGCATTGTAGCCCAGAAACCTTTGGTCGAAAAACTGTCTGTGAATGAGTTGTAGCGAATCGAAAATGCACCATAAAAAATATTCACTGAACAAAAAAATAATTTTTTTTTACCAAAAAAAAATTAAAAATTTCAATTTAAAAAAAAGAGTTGAATTTTTTTTTAAATTTTTTTTTAAAGAAACTGGACGTTAGTACGCAATTTTAAAAAAAAAGTCCAGGATGGAGAAATGAAAAATAATTTTTTTATGGTAGAATAATTTTTTTTATGAAAATTCTAATTCAAACATTTTTCAAAATATTTGTATTCTGATGATTTTAAAAGATGCAGAGAGTTATTTTGAATCAAAAAGCTCTTGGTAGTAAACATTCTAAAGGCATTGATTTTCGAGTTATTTCTAATTTAAGCTTGAAAAATTATAATTATTTAGGAAATACAGGTTTTTCTCAATTTGTCCATGGTTCTCCAGCAAAAACCATACGTTCATTGGAATGCTTGATTAAAAATACACAATTCATTCTTTGACAACAAAACGATTGGGCGAACGGTTCTCAAGAAAAGAGTTAAATGTTCTAAGTGATATAGATATATATAAAAATCAAAATTCATTTTCGAGTTTTATTATCTTAGGAACATATTTTTTTATGACATAGATACTTTACAGAACTAGTTTCACCTTATATTTTATATACATCATAAGTAAATGATTCGTCATCTTTTGAAAACAGCTTCGTTTGTATCTTATTTTCTGAAATCGGAACAAAAGAGTAATACTTTTGTGTGGCAGTTATTATTATAGTTGTTTGAAAATATTGCTCCCTTCTGTTACTCCTTGTTCATATTCTTCATATGATACCCAACTGAATGACATTTTTGATGAATTTTTATTACTTTTCTGATTAGACCAATCATACAATTTTTTTGCGCTTGTAATGGGATGTTCATGTTCTTTAGCTAAACTTGCATTTCTTGTTATTCGTTTTAATATGCCACCAATTGCATCGCATGGGCCTTTACCATGAGAAGTCGCAAAAAAATGCCACTCTTCATCGACGTTATATTTTGTTTTGAACTTGCAAAGACTTGCAAAGTTTTTTCTATTATTTTATTGTGTGGCAGCTCCATCAGACATTAATATCACTTTTTTCATCTCTATTGTTGTTTTAAAAAAACTCATTAATTTGGCAATGAACACCTTACCCGCAACAGTATCATGATGGAGTACTTCCGATATTATGATGAAGCTGATATTCAGGGCCGGATTTAGACGGCGGGGGGCCCGGGGCGAATTTGTTTATGAGGCCCTCTTTCCTTAAAACATTTAGAGGTATCGTTCTGGAAGGTGACGAGCAAAACAAAAAGAAAACTTCGCCTCAGGACTAGGGGGGCCCCTTGAATCGGGAGGCCCGGGGCATCTGCCCCCTTTGCCCCCCCCTCAAATCCGGGCCTGCTGATATTCTTAAGTGTTCCAGATTCTGAATAGTAAACAACGAAGGGATGAATGGTGGCTTGACTATCATTCCAATAACTACACGAATCACAAATTGATAAAGACGTATTAAAATGAGCTTGACTGTTCAATATTTTCAATTTTGCAATAACGTTTTCGTTTAATTTGCGTAAGCTTAATGAGCACTGATGATCAGGAAAGGGTTTACAGCATTTGGGCTTGGTGTATTCCATTTTCACTTTTTTTATCTTCACAAAATGCAAACTGTTACTAACACATCTGGAGTAGTGCAATCGTATTTATATACGAGAACAGATATTATAGGTAACCCAGTAGTTATTGGTTGCATACTTTACAAACAGTTATTAATAGTAAACAAGTAGGTAGTGTTGCACGACAAACATATTTTTTTATAAAACATCCGGCAAGGGGGAACGTGTAGGAAGGCTAAGGTTTAGCGCTTGAGTTATTTATCCAATCGTTTTGTTGTCAAAGAATGAATTGTATATTTTTGATCAAGCATTCCAATGAATGTATGGTTTTTGCTGGAGAACCATGGACAAATTGAGAAAAGCGTGTATTGTCCGAAATATTAATAATTTTTCGAGCTTAAATTTAAAATAACTCGAAAACCGATGCCTTTAGAATGTTTACTATCAAGAGCTTTTTGGTTCGAAATGACTCTCTGCATCTTTTAAAATCATTAGAATACAAATATTTTAAAACATGTTTAAATTAGAATTTTCATAAAAAAATTATTTTTCATCTCTCCATCCTGGACTTTTTTTTAAAAGTTGCGTACTAACGTCAAGTTTCTTTAGAAAAGTAATAAAAAAAATTCATCTCTTTTATTTAAATTGAAATTTAATGTTTATTATTAATTTTTTTTGGTCAATAAAATTTTTTTTTGTACAGTGTATATTTTTTTATGGTGCATTTTTAATTAATTACAACTCATTCTCAGACAGTTTTTCTATACAACCAATGGTTTCTGGGCTGCAATGCTTCGAATAAAACCTATGCCAAAAGGCATACGCCCTTTTAGAATGTAACTCATGGGTGTAAAAAATCTCTCCATCTGTGAAAAATGCTCAGTTTGCTAAGCAAAATACGTGTGCAAAGTTTCATTCAAAACGAAAATGGTCGATATTCGACCATAGGTCATTTGGCGCGATCTTGCTCAAACCCTTTCTCTTTTAGAGTGTGAATTGTTTATCTAAAAACCTAGTGTCGAAAAAAACAAACAGGAACTAATTTTAACACTGTTAACTCTATTACACTTTATTCACAACTACTCAACCTTCACTAGCTTCTAACAACACTTTAATTAAGCTTTCGTAGTTCTTGTCTCTTGTAAACACTTTAGAAAAATACTGAACTCATTGACGTCGATCGGGTCCCTTTTGTAGCATGAATGGTTCTTTTTGCGAATCTTCTAGAACTCCAATCAAATTACATCAAATCGTTTCCATTGTTTTCGCTTCTCCCTTTTCTACTAATTTGTTTACTACAGTGTTTGTCGTGGTGACGCTCGAATGTCCGCGAAATTTCTGATGCGATGTTGATCATGACGTAACACATTTGAGGCTGATACAATAATTATTGCGGGTTACGCAACAGATTTTAAGACTTGATGACTTGATGACTTGTTGACTTTATGACTTCATGACTTTATGACTTTATGACTTTATGACTTTATGACTTTATGACTTTATGACTTTATGACTTTATGACTTTATGACTTTATGACTTTATGACTTTATGACTTTATGACTTTATGACTTTATGACTTTATGACTTTATGACTTAATGACTTTATGACTTTATGACTTTATGACTTTATGACTTTATGACTTTATGACTTTATGACTTTATGACTTTATGACTTTATGACTTTATGACTTTATGACTTTATGACTTTATGACTTTATGACTTTATGACTTTATGACTTTATGACTTCATGACTTTATGACTTTATGACTTTATGACTTTATGACTTTATGACTTTATGACTTTATGACTTTATGACTTTATGACTTTATGACTTTATGACTTTATGACTTTATGACTTTATGACTTTATGACTTTATGACTTTATGACTTTATGACTTTATGACTTTATGACTTTATGACTTTATGACTTTATGACTTTATGACTTTATGACTTTATGACTGTATGACTTTATGACTTTATGACTTTATGACTTTATGACTTTATGACTTTATGACTTTATGACTTTATGACTTTATGACTTTATGACTTTATGACTTTATGACTTTATGACTTTATGACTTTATGACTTTATGACTTTATGACTTTATGACTTTATGACTTTATGACTTTATGACTTTATGACTTTATGACTTTATGACTTTATGACTTTATGACTTTATGACTTTATGACTTTATGACTTTTACGACTTTATGACTTTATGACTATATGACTTTATGACTTTATGGCTTTATGACTTTATGATTTTGTGACTTCATGACTTTATGACTTTATGACTTCATGACTTTATGACTTTATGGCTTTTTGACTTTATGACTTTATGATTTTATGACTTCATGATTTCGTGACTTCATGTCAAGTCTTAACTTTATGGCTTTTGATTTTTTTTTTGACTTTGTATCTCTTGGACTTTACATCTCTATGATTTTGTTTTATTACTATTTTTTCACTTTTTATACTTTTGACATTTTATTTTTTTGATTTTCGTTTTTACATTATATCGTTTTGACTTGCTGATGTTTTGACTTTTTGAAATACATCACGTGATTCGATGCAGAGTGTTATACCCAGGCATGGGGAAAACACAGCACACCAGAACGCGGGCGACCCATCTGCTCACAAACACACCACACAGGGCAATTCGTATTACCCTCCGTCGCGAGCTAAAGATAAAACACTGGTGAGCCATTCGTTAACACGTGAGCAGTGCTGAGAATATTCACTGTCATGATATTTAAAAGCAGCGATTTTTAGCCGTCTTCATATTGATAATCATACTACCCATGCGACCGTTGATATTCATGATACCAAACAACCGATGAACACCGACAAGATAAACTTTAACACTCGTGTTGATATTTTGATCGTCAAAAATAAAAATCATATCAAAATAGTGAAAATCAAAATGAACCTTTTTCGACCATTTATACCTCACTGGGCAGTGTACAGCGTCCGACCAGATTTGCACTACTTGGATTGATAATCACCGAAGCTTCTTTGAATATCATTACGAGGCCTTTGATATTCATTCCACTGTTCTGTCATTGAATACGAGAAACGATATTCATGCATCGTCGCAATGAACATAGGTTACTGAGTAGCATCCAGGCTTCGCAATGGTCACGGTAGAACCACTTTTCACTGCGATAATCTTCTTCTTCTTCCTCTGACGCTACCAAGGCTCGCTGTCTGAATACATTCTTAAACAAACATGTCGAATGAGTATCGCCATCACGACGTTATTTTCCTCAAACGTATTTTGACATTTTTTCTAGTAATGAGAATTACGCACGTTGAGTGTGTGTATTCTGAAAATTATTTATATCATTGATCTTGTAATAATATTTCTCAACATAAATGAATGAAGTAGACAAAAATAGGCTGAAATAACATTGCTTAACGATTGACAGTGTGATACGCGAGTGTCGTTTGACTATCCTGTTCTTTCTGTCAGCTGAGCGGCGATGGTTTGGTTGTTTTACGTTTACGAGCGAAAGCCGACTGTGACGCACGCTGAGGAAGCGAGATCAAATAAAAATGGTGACCGTTTACAAGCCTGGTTGCATCAGAGAATAAATGTGCTGACACTGAGATTAATTCAATTCATCTACTCATGAATAAACATTGATATTCTAAGGCACTGCACGTGAGCCGAGGGTTTTTAATTTCGGTACATGAGGCAACTGTGGGCTTGCAGTTTCGGGGAACACACAAGCATTAGTCGCCACGATAAGATCGACAATGGTATAATAATGAATAGCTCGATGGTAGTCAACGCATACAACCACCTGCAATGTTTTTTTCATATGTACTTTTGTTGAAAGAAAGCATTTGAGAAAACACGTATAAGCAAGCGGACTTCCGAGGGCTCGCGAAGTCGGGAACACTCGGGCCTGTGTTTGCCGAAGCTTCCGAAGGACTGTTTCATTTGAAACACTGTGGGTTTTCGTTGCCTGGTTATACCCCGTCATTTCACCATCCATAGCACCTAAAATCCCATACAATCGAACTGTCATAACATATCACCTCGGCTACATTATATCGCGAATATAATGTTGGAAAACCAATCAAAACCTGATTTGCAGCAGTTGGCAACACGGCCATCTAAGCAAATGACATTTACGTTGCATGCGAAAAAGAAGGATAGAAATATTTTTGCTTTTTTCATCCCGCACACTGTGACAATAACATATGAGAGTTCGCGTAGGTGCGGGCAGCCTTCAAAATTTCTTTCAACGCCGTCAATGCGAATTCCAACCAGCTGTCATGATGTTATGTTTTGTTTTTGCTTTGACCTGTTTTCGTGTATCCTCCAATCATGGACAAGATCGAAGAAGTTTGTTAAGACTTAAAAACCACAAATCAACTGAAAACGACTGTTTCCCAGCCAAACTTCTCAAAACCAGAAGTGAGCAGCTGTTGCGTGCAATCTATTTATTCATCTTAAAAGTTTAGGTCAAAGACTGGTTGGATATACTCATTTGCCCACTCTATAAAAGGACCACCGACTCGATTGCAGTAATTATCGAGGCATAACACTCCTCAGTCAGTGTTTATTGGAGAGTACCAGTGTGTACCGGTGCGGTATCCGGGAAGGGCGATGTGCAACGGACAGAATGTTCATCGTGTGTCAAATCCTTGACAAGTTCAGAAAGTAAACTTGCATACTCATCATCTGTTGATAGACTTCAAGGTGGCGTACGATTCAATTAAGCGCAACGAACTTTGGCCGATTATACTTGAACACGGCTCCCATTAAAACTGGTTAAGCTGATTAGTGCCAACCTTTAATGTTTTTCATTATGCGTCAGAATAGTGAGCATAATTTCGGAGCCATTCGTTACGTTAAACGGTCTGGTGTAATACGGAGAGCTGGCGTACAAAAAAGTTAAGGTACCATTATCTCGAGTCTCATATGCGTCTTGGCTTTACGCGTCGATATTAGCCACAGAGTAGTGGAAGAGGTAATCGTGCCTTTCAAGAGGGAAGCAGCGAGGTTTGGACCAAGTACATGATGGCTGGTTCAGAACGTCGAAATTCTTTCAGGTTCCGCACTGAGATGGAGGAATTTATACAGTAGTCGATAAATTTGTGTTCCTTAGTACTCTCGTGGGGTGTGACAATGATGTTAGCCGTAAAGTGAAGAGACGGACAGTAGCCACAAACCGGATCTGTTACGCTTTACGTCCCGCAGTATGCATGTCCGCACGAAATTAGCGCTCTACAGGACGCTGATTCTCCCGGTGGTGCTCTATGGCCACGAGTGTTGGTCGATGAAGGAGGTCGAGTTAGAGTTTTTCAACGCAGGATCTTACACACCAACATGCGGCTATCATCAAGCTGTTAAAATACAGCATGCTACAGCGGGCTGGCCACGTAGCACGCATTTCGGAGGAGTGACCACACTGACAAGACTGGTCGACAAATTTTTCCCTACAGCTCAAGCTGGAAAACAATGAAAGATTATAACTTTTTAACCGTTTTTATGAACTTTGGTGCCCTTAGCCAGCTCGGAAGTGCGTTAAGTCTTCCGAGACTTAAATAAAGTTCAAGCGTAAGCAAAAGTAGAAGCGACGAACCCGGCGCGAAGTTACTTTGCGGCCTCTCAACGCACTTCTTAGCTGGCTGCGGGCGCCAGGATTCACAGGAACGGTTAAAAAGCTATGGTTTTTCATATTAGCCTGTGTTGACCAGTGTTACCTACATTCAGTGAAGGGCTCGGCAGAGGTCGGCGATTTCGTGGTAGTCCCCGTACTCTTTGGTTGTGGGATGTGGATGAGCACGCCCGATTGGTGGATGTGATGGGCAATTGGAGAAGACTTGCCTAAGATCGATTGATGTGGAGACGTATTTTTGATTTTTCAGTGAATTGTTCACGAACTGTCGCAATAAAAGTGATGTTAAGTAAGTATTTTTTCAAATATCAACATTCCGAATGTTAGCTTCTTGATTTTTCAACGAATTAACTTCTAGTTTTTTTTGACCGTTGACTTGCAACTTGCATCACTCAACTTTTCTTTCTTCAATACCGACTATCGATTCTGAGCTTTTAACTGCAAAAAGATCACATTTCCTACTGAACTCTTTTGTCTACGATTGGCTAAATAAACAAACTTTTCGGTAAGGGAATAAGTTCTAGTTGCGAATGAAGTATTAACATTCACCGATTGATATAAACATAAATATTTGTTGATCCTGCATTCGAGATCCAATTTAATGGGGATTAAATACGCTACTATTCCTATAACGCTCTAACTTTGAGACACGATTTAGTAAATTTAATAGAAAACATGTAAAAATTGCAGCAAAAACAAATTAAATCCTGCATTTGGATCAACTTTTCTGGGCCTTTTCAAAAGCATTAATTATTTTGCGACGGACAATAAAGAATTCATATCGTAATCAGAGGGGCCAGCTTCATGGTGACCGTGAAAAAGAAGTTCCTAATTTAAGTTACTGCCGAACCCAACCAAATTTTTACTCGATAAACACAGTTATTTTAAATGGTATGTCGTAAAACAATTTTATATTCTCGCTAATGGAACAAAGTGATAAACAGCCAACTAAACAAAATTAATATCTAGTCGTCTAGGGACTTATTCAGGCAAATTGATGTCTGATCATTAGCGTAGTAAGGGTTGTCTTTTTTCAAAAATTCTATCATTTTTTAATGTGAACTTTCGATCCATTTTCTCAGTTCTTTTAAAAATATTACGGTTGCTGCTAAATTCAACGATCATTTTCAACAGCATCCTTAGCATTGTATTAGGCCTAGTTACACTAGTTGCTCTTATTATACACATTGAAAGTCTGCGAAATAATTGTGTACAACCGACATGCAGTACCATTTCGGTTATAAATAGAAAACAAATATTACTTCTGTTTATTTACCTGCATGTAAGCAATTGTGCTCGGCGAGATATAAAATCACTTAAACCGTTTTAACGAATGCCGACCAGCACGATTGTTTACTCAAAAGATGCGCTGATCAGCGTGTTTCGGAAGATTCTAAGTGAAACTGTTTGTTTATGCAATTATCGACTTAGCACACGATGATACACTTTCTACGAACGCTATTTGCACACTGCAGGGGAAATACTACCTACCATTGTAAAATTAGATTAGAAGATTAAGTATACACTTGTGAATGTTTTTTAATACCTAAACGACACTGTCAACGTGATTAGTTATGAAACTACGCAATAAATAACCCACAGAACAGAAAAAAGTATATATAAATCCTGGCAATACATCAGTTGATGGTGTTATTTTCCCATTTCGTAGTCCCCTAATCTGCCACCATGCGCGGACGAAAACTGAATTACACCTATTCTACGCCAACACGCTTGTTATGCTGCAAGTGATGTCGTTACCCGGCTTGAAAATAGAACACAATACGGGATCAATGGTGTGGCAAATTTTAATTATAATAATTAAGCGTATGAATAATCCTGCGAACGTCATCCCACACTCGTCTTCGCATTGCGCTTCCCTGTGGAAATAGTCTCACATTGGGTTGGCTCGAAGTGTACTCACGAGCAGTTTAGAAATCTAGTTCATTGCAGTCACTAACTGCTCGTTAATATCAATCATTATACTGTTTGGATGATTTACTTGCGTTATTTTAAAATTTACTTCTAACCAAACGAAAATTTTCTATTGAGAAAGGGTTGCTGAATATTTCAAACTACTAAGTTGAGATTCAACTTTGCTCTAAGAAACTTTGCAAAACAATAGAAGAACGTTTAGTATTCATTTCTTTTTACTCGATGATAAAATAATGCAAGTACGTGGAAAAAATTGCACCGTTGCTTTTTTAAAGTCTCGGTCTTTTGGCGGTTATTTCGCATACTTCACTTTAGAGTAGAGATATCCCTAACCACACGCAAATCTAGTGAGACTTATCGACAATTAAGAACGCCATTTCTGTAAACGTAAAACACCATCGATTTTAGTACAATCAGTAACTAAAAAGAACTATTTCGGCACAGTTATCACACCCTTAAAAGGATCCTTAAAAAGATCATCTGCGATAATTTGGTCTTTTTCCTTAGAAACGACCAAAATTTTTTTTTAATTTTTCGGACCATTTTTCTGTGCCAGCTAGTCATGTTTTTACATTTGAAAATATATTCTGAATGAAAGCAATTTTAGCACGTCGAATTAAGCGCTAGATATAAATTGTCATCAGTAAAAGTTATGGAATGCTCCGATATTTCAAGTAAAGATGTCACTGCTGGTATTTGTCACTGAAGCTGAACGAGTGTTAAGAAAACAAATAGGAATTATCAGAATCATTGCATTGATGCAAATCACAAATTCGTAAAACACACTGTAAACTGTTCAGAACAACTTCAATTTCCTATTTGCATACACACCTATCGGCACAGTTCACAGGGTAAGTTTCAAGGAAAAAATCATCACTGCACATGCTTCTAGCTATTTCTGAACGCTCAAACTATCCATCCAACCGGAAGCACTGTGTGAATACCTGGAAGGACTGTTTCAGTTCATTTTTCCTTCGCTGATATCGTCATTTACCTTCGTCTGAATACATACGTGTAATTCCAAGCCTGCAAGCCGGATATCACCGGTTTGGAGCAAGGTTTACATGGTTGGCTGACTGTTCCGTCTCAAGTAAGCCATACCTTATAGTTTATAATGTGTGAATGTACCTTCCGGTGCCGTAAAGCTAGCACTTCGATGGTCAACGGCTGGTAGAATTTGGATTGTTCAAATTAAAAATAATGTTGGATTTACTGCTTGAAATTACAACAGAATCCAGCTTTGTTAGAACATTTCAATCAATTTATCTGAATAGCCACGATCATTTTTCCGTTATCGTGACATCCCTAGCTGAGTGTGGGAATGGCGATTTTGTGTGCAGCTATGTACTATATATTTCACAGTTCACTGCAATGTACCTTTCTTTGGTCAAACGAGTGAAAAAAGTCGACCACACACTCTGGGCACTTTCTCCACCAGAGCTGCGAACTAGGTTCGTTCGAACAACATTAATGAAACATTAATATTGATTTGCGATTTAGTTTTTATACGTGAGCGGAAACGGAAGAGAGATATTAACTAAAGCGGATAAATGTGTCGGTTCATGTGTAAAATCTGTTGAAAGCTAAAGTGTTAAAGTAGCGTATATCCTATACTGATAAAGCATTGATTTAGAAACACTTTCTGTATTGATAACGTTTAACGAGCGATCCAATCCAGCATTGGATTTCACAGGGAAGCTAAAAAATTTTTTTCTTTTGTTTTACATTAATTATTAATTAAATTACTATTTATGTTTCAAGGTTGATTCCATTATACGATGATGATCCAAAACCCTTCTGAGTCTACTCAGTCTCAATCTTAGACTCAAGTGTTAGTAGAATCGGATTTATTTAAATGATGTGTGACTCAAAAAAGTGAATAGCGGGTGACAGCTAAAATTTTGGGATTTGTTTGAAGTTCTATTACTCAACAACATATACGCTCAGAGAAAAAATTAGAGTATGTAAGTTAAGTTCCAGGATTGTTCGTTATTACGCGTTCTACCCAACATTTGCCTACCATTGTTTAGGTGTACGAGAGCAGATAAATTTTCGGTAAAAAAACACAAATAGCAATGCACAGCTTCCAGGCTACGGTGTACATATATGAAAACCATACGATGATGGCGATAAAACGAACTATACTGCTGCCAAAGTGGTACATATGGAGTTGGGAGAAAATATAACGTGTTTTATTAGCATTTCTATGAAAGATGCAGAGAGATTACACAATCTCGACTACATTGCAACTATGCACTTAGTAGCCGCTATGCGAACGCTGAATAAAAAAACAAACAAAATATGAATAGAATACCATATAATTGAAATGATTCTCTAATTAGCTTCACAAAAGTTGAAGTAGTGCTTTTTTCGAGAACTTTTGAGAATGCATAAAAGAGTTGCAGTCAGAATTATTTCTGAATGAGGCATTGTTCGGTTACATGAACGTACGAGGGAAAAACAAGCTGCATAAACTGGAATACTAAAGTCATTTCATAGCAAAACAGACCTACCTTCTGAAAATGTCATATTTTTCCGATTTATATTTAATTGAAGTGCAATTCCAAGCAATATATATAGAAACGACCATTTTTGGTTTCGCTGAAACTTTGCAAAGATGTTCGTATAGACTGAAAATGTTATTTAATGCCATCAGTTTTTTTCAACCACGACTAATTTTTATTTTTATGAATTAATTGTTAACCTTAGAGAAGCGTTGATTAGTAACCTTGAAGAGCAATGTATCTTTCGAATTACCATTTACCGATAAAACTGGATAATTCTAGTTCTCTTAAAGCTAGCAAACAAGACATAACGATCATAACACATGCTACCGGCACAATCATAGTTATTAGCAGTGGCTGAAAAAAAACGCGACGTGAGAAATCCGGACAAAATAATTAACATGTCCGGACATGTTCAGCAATGCTATGTAGTGCTGCGGTCCGCTTGATGGTCCATCTACTGTGGAACGCTGACATCGAATGAATCGCCTGCTCAGCTTTGTTGGGCTACAATCAGCTGCTGCTCTGTCACTTGCTGCTGGTCCTCCTGCTACAGTGCGCAGTAAAACAACAGCAACAACAAATCAGTTATAAAGTCAAATCATTTGTATACTTTAGTGTCGGCTGGGGAAGCAGGCCTTGTTTCAGCTCTGATTGGTCGGAACATGTTTTCAATGAGGCTCTACATTTTTCAATAGTAGAATGGTTAACATCGCAAAAACCACAATTTTCTGCATTTCGGTGGATTTCCAATCGATTGCTGTGCGAATTAAGAACATCCGTTTAAAACTGACTGAGTTTTAAGCATTTGAATGTGAACAATTTTTGTGGTGCTCTTGATATTTTAGATTTTTGAACTTGTGCTCCTGTAAGGGCATCTTCAAAAAACGGAAATTCGATAATTTTTACGCACATTAAACGAATACTGCGGCAAGACATTTTATATCCACGAGACTTTATGGATTTGACGGTTTGACCCGAGCGTCAGTGACATTTCTCAGGATGGATTGGTATGATCGAAAAATTTTTTGCTACAAGTAGGGCTTTGGAGGATGGCGAAAAATATTTGATCGCGTAGATGTCCATCTTTCGTTTTCGTCTCATCAATCTTTCAGAATCTTGCAGTTCTTCAAACTTGCTTTCGGTTTTGAGGATATTGAAACAAGCCTGCATTTTGAACGTTTTCAGTTCAGTGTCTTCGAGGAACATTTTTCTGGCCCCTTAAGGTCTTCTCTAGTCCCACTACAATTAAGGCGATTAACAAATAGCCAACATATTTGTCATCCTGGAGGCTGATGGTTGCAAACCAAGTGGTTGAACCTACGGTTATGGTCTTCCAGAATTCCCTCTTTTGCTGGTCGGCCAAAAACGGCAAACCTATTCAATTTATTCTTCAGAAAAGCCACAAAAATAATTGTGAATTGTCATAAAAATCTTTGCTTTATTTATTCCTCAACACTCGCAAAACGCTCATATGTAAATAACCAAAAATGAGGTATTCAACTAAAATATGACATTTTACCCACCTATTGGTAGCGTACAAAGGATTTTAGAACGATCTATTTCTTGTTCCAAAAAGTGACAAAAATAGACCAAAACGTATACCAGTTTCAATTTTTTTCAATTTAGATCTGGTATAATACAAAATTTACACCACCGTTGCAGCAGTGAATTTGAGTTTGCTCCAAAAAAATAGATCAAAACAACGATTTGGACCACCGCTGAAGATGCCCTAAATGTTACTGTAAGACGTAATTCTACGTCAAAAATCTGCTATAAAAAAAATGTTTTGAAGGAAAATTTGAAAAAAAAAATTACAAAATTATTATCACAACAGGTGCATTATTGAAAAAACTTATTTAAGTTGAGCATGAAGGACTGAAAATTAAAAATGTAAAATCTTTTGGAAAAAGACAAAGAAAATATCACAGCAATCAAACAAACCGTTATAACTCTAAAAATATTTTTAATTTTTAACACCATTTTTACACAATCCCATTTCAAAAATTAGTCGTGATTAAAAACATAACTATTAGCACAAAACAACGTCTTCAGCCAACATTTGTGTCAAATTCCAGTGAAATTAGAAATGACAATAAAAAATTACAATTGGCAGAACTTGCTTGGAACTGCTCAAAATTTTTCGCAAGGTTACAATAATGTAATAATGTATAATCATTTGAGTAACTTCCACAAAATATCTTCAATCTAAACATTCAGCTGTGTTAGCTTTGTATAGGGATGGGCGAACGGCTCACGAGCCGTTCATATGAACCGGTTCTTAGAAAAAAGCGAAAGAACGAACGGCTGACGAAAAAGAGCCACGGTTCTTTGAGCGCACCAAAACTGATGGGTTCGCGCGAGCCCGAAGTTTACCGAGTAAACACGAACTGTCAACGCTCGTCAATCATTGTGAACAGCAATGCCAACCTTATTTTATGAAAAGCTGGAAGAATTCAAAATGAAAAACTTGAGAAAACTGGATATATAAATTTGAAGCTTTTACATAAATTTATTTGATTTTCGGTTCAAAAATGCTGCACCGTATTATTGCATGTAACCAAAAAGGCAGAAAGAAAATTGTTTACCCATGAAGATTATAGTCACTGGCGTACTTGAAATTGAGTAGATTTCTAATAAAATCTTACAACCGAGGGGCATGAATGCACAAAATACTGAAAAGACCATACATGTAATGGGAATGAGTTCAGAAAATGTGGTGATGTACAGAAAACTGGATAAAACTGGAACAATTTTTAAAAAAAACTGGAAATATTCAACCTTCAGCTGTTTCGCTGACGATTTTCAAAAAAACTGGAGATATCCAGGAAAAACTGGAGGGTTGGCAAAGCTGATTGTGAACCATGAGCCGTTCTTATGAGTCGGTTTGGAACGGTGAGTGAGCGGTTCAGAGTCGCTCTTGCAAAAGAGCCGTTTCGCTAGCTTTGTAAAAACTTTCTATGATTCATTGAGGATTTTCAATAATTGCCGTACAACGACACTGCACTGTTTGCTTCATCTAGAATAATACTACATATAACCGAACAAAAATGATTTTTTTGTCAACATCATGACAATTTTTTACCGACTCATGTATCGACTTGACAATAAAGTTAGCGGATTGTTCGGGCCGTTAAATTCCATTTCTCAGCAGAACTATTCGAAAAAACTCGGAGAAAGGGTTGTTTCAGCCTTAGTCATTACCATACTAATGAGGTCGACAATCAATCAAAGATGTTCCTTCACCGATAATAAAATTTTAGAATGAGTAAATTTTAATACACAAATTATGACTAACGATGGCAGAAGGTTTATGGGTTTCTCTCTTGTATTCACTAGTGCAATTCAGTTTATCCCAATTGGTAAGACACATATATATGAATTAAGAAAAGCAAAAACGGTGTCACTGAAACAGGTGTCTCCGACATCCTTTTCTACGAAGTCACAACGATGCTTGCCTTTCCTCCGTATCAAATCAGTAAATGAACAGACAGATGGAAGCATACCGGGAAATTTATGGCGCGTAGGTTCAGAGGCGAAGCATTATGTTGATTGTTTTATTCCACTCACTGACGTTCTTATTTTTTGCGTTTGTTATTTTCACCGGTGCATATTTTATATTGTTTTCCACGTTCAGTTGAACCATTAGAGCACTGTTTTCAACAATTTCAACAGTTAAATCAAAATATTACCCCTTTTCGCTGGCGTTTTGCATGGTTTTATGAATTTGCAATTCCATCTCATTTTACGCAACTTACATTTTCCATTATCGTTTGTTACGACAGTAGTAGTATCAAGTTGAACATAATCCCAGTACAAGCGCAAAAATTGCAGTAAACAGACGTCAAAACCCAATTTCCCCCAAATTAAACTAATCAACTCTTTAAACAGTATGTCTAGTACAAAGCATCATGTGTAATATCGTTTTCCAGCGTCTTCCAGCTGTCCTAAACAGGATCGGAATAATTCTCGCAAGCCCCCTGGTAAGCTATCTTATCTATTCATCATCATTGGACGAAAACCAAATATTTTCCATCCCTTCTGCCAAATATTCGCTCAGATATAACCTACCCAAATTTGCTGAAAAACAATTCTCGCTAACGCATAGTAATGAGATGAAACGCTCACCTTTACCCACCACAATGAATCTAACACAATCTCACCAGTTTGTTTTTTAAACTTCCTCAGTTACTCTTAACAAGGTACTACAACAGAAAATCGAAAACATTTTGTTATTTGCTTTTAATAAGTACCCAATTCTTACATAGAAGCAATCAGCTTTGAAAGTCGATTTTTCTCTGAACAACGTATTTTTCGCTAATAAGTATCTTTTTTTTACATTTTCTGCTATCTATTTCTCTCTTACGTTTTGGGCTGATAAAATGTACTATTTTCTTTCCATTTGCCTTTCTTTGCCTCGTTCACAAAATGCTGCGGCCTCTGATTTGGTTCCGAATCGCCAAAACCCAATAACAATTCCAAAACGCAAATTTCCCAAAGACATCAAGATTATTGTCGGTAAAGTCCGTTTGACCTTCTTTAACAGAACATTTCACTAGACCTAGAAACAACAGAAGTTGTTTTAATAATTTAGCTGTACAATAGTTAACGCTTTTTATGCCACTAGATAGACTGTTACACATTCGATTAATAGTTATAGAACAGCAGATTACACATAACCGAAAACAGGACTTATAACAAAAAAAGCTTTAAAAAGAAAAACTAACAACCCGTTGCATCCCGAAAAAGAAATTTACGCTACTAAACATAATCCTTCAATTGTGAAATTAACACTTAAGCCGATTGCCCAATCGACACTCTAGCCGTTCATTTGTCGTTGTATGTATGTATGTAGGTGTTTGATAGGGTGGTCAAAAACTCACAAATTGTACCGTTCCTTCAATTCCCACCGTCGGCTGTCACCTAGTTTCGAGCTCGGCTACTGCTAAGCAGAACCTATGCTTTGCTAGTAGTAGTAGTAGTATTCTTCGACCGATGTTATTTTTGTTGTTTCTTGGCACACAGCAAGCAGCTACAGGATGAAACAAATTGAATTTTCCCATTGTGACAATGTGCCAACACGTACCGTACCGCTAGGGAAAAAGCAATGCCAGCAAAGCATTACAACATTGTCGTCCCTGGAGTGCTTTTTTAATTATGTTCACACCTTTCAATGTTTTTATTTTGTTTTCTCGGCATCAGCACCATCTGCTCTACCGATTGCAAACTGCGCAATTCGGGTTATTCGCGTTGAAAGAGATTTTGAAGGCTGTTCGCACCTACGTGAACACTCATATGTAATTGTCAAAATGTGCGTGATGACAAAAGCAAAAATATTTCCTTCCTTCTTTTTCGCATGCAAAAACCAAACAAATATCAGCAACACCGTCAACGCGAATAGCCAACGGTCAAAGGCTTCCAGTTTCGGTAGAGACGGAGAGCTTTCAGAGACAGCCGGCATCCAATTCGTGCGAATGAACTGCATTCCTAGCTGCGGAATGAAATTAGAGAGCGCTTTCGATGTTCGATGTTCGTTGTTTGCTCCCAGTAGAAGTGCACACTTTTGAAGCGTTTTAGTTGGTTAATTTTCGTTAGTTTCAGTCGCTGTTGATTTAGTCACACGCGCAGTTAGTTTTGTTGATTGTCCATTCCCTATTTCATGTCCGTAGTTTCCCTTTTTCCCCCAGGTGAATATGATGACAACATAATTTCAATGAGTTAAATATGTAGACTGAATTGATATACATTTCTTAAATCATCCAGTTTAAGCTGGGTAGCATTATTTTCAATATACAGGGATGAATCAATGTAATATTCAGTGGAATCAATATTGGTAAAATATTGCCATTAAATTGAATGCTGCGTTATATTCTGATCATCGCAAATTTTGCATTATATCACAACCAGTGGGCAAACCCAGTTATCGGACCGTTGATTCTACACTTTTTCATCATATGTTTAATGAATTAACCCGATATTAAAAAAATCTTGAAAAAACACTCGAATCAAAACGGGAAAAATCTTTTTTTTTTTTAAAAGATTTGCAATATTGTCTATGGACGAGTTGTAGAAATCGTTCTCCTACTACTCGTGCTTAGATAACAATTTAGTAGAGATTGAACTTTTTGAGATTCAATTTTTCAAAGATTTTTTATTTTACCTACTAAACTTAGCTTCCTTTCCAACTCTAGTTGACTGGGATATTTTCGTTAGATGACATATTACATTACTAATAATTAAAATTTATAACGTAGGCTTGAGAAGAAAAATGTATTACTGAGTTTAAGAAGAGCTAGCAGAAACTTTTCGGTTTTGCAATGGTATGGAGAAACTAGACATTTTCAACGTTTGAGAAAACCTTTTTTTTTTCTTTCATCTCAAAACAATTACTTTATGCATGTCGAAGACAAAACAAATAGATCAGAGGTCAAAAATAAATCTTCTTGTCAGATTGGTAATCCTTAGAAAACTATTATTCAGATCATCCTCTTGGTACCAATACTGGTTTTGTGAGATGTCGCCTACTAAAGAAGATTGCATTTTCCATTGAAAATATTTTTTTTTCTTCGGAAGTAAATCTTATTAAATTTTTTTATCCGCTTGATATCAAAAAATCATAACTTAAGAACTGCAAAACCACACATTTCCAAGAAAAAGATTATGAGTATATTTACCTATTTTCAATCATTCATTTTTATGTTATTCTCGATATAAAAATTGAATATTGAGAATTACAGGGTGCGCATTAATAATTGCAACAAAAATGCAAAGTCGGTTTGCGGTTCGATATTTGTTGGGCCCAGAAAACGAATGACAATCAAAACTGGACCTTCATGCAAGACGGTGCCCCGGCTCACAGAAGACCGTTCAAGACTGGTGCAGGTCCAACTTTCCTACTGTCATCATCAAGGATGAGTGGCCTCCAAACTCGCCAGATCTCAACGTCATGGACCACTCAATTTGGGGGATGTTAGAACGAAAGTTATTTTTCTTCTGAAATTTTTAGTTTGTTTAATTTTTATGGGTCGTTCCATACGAAGTGATCATTACAGATTTGGCTCAAAGTTGGAGGAATTATTAATCTAGGTTCACTTTTAAAAAACACCTTCTGGTGTGAGAAACAATCATCACCCCGAGTAATATTAGTCAAACTCGAGATATACCATTTTTACAAAACAGTTTTTTGATATTCTTCATATCACATTTTATCATAATTCTTGAAAAATGTCTGAACAACAAAACAAAAGATCTTTAAGATTTTTCTGGTTATTAAGAAATACACACATATGTCTCCGTTTTCTCAGCAGTGTTGCCGAGTTTTCATTGTTGGGATATTATTTAGAGAAAACAAAATGGCAACACTGTTGCAAAGAAGGAAAAATTATCCTATTCCTTGATAGGCAGGAAAATCCTAAAAACTTTTTGTCGGGTCGTTTTTTGGGTAAGAAAATTGACAGGTATCTTCCAATAAATATGATTGTTTGATATAAAATGTATAACTAGTTATTTCTATGAATTGAAAGAAAAAACAAGAGCTTTTTAACAAAAAAGGCATTTTCTTCTAAGAAAGAAGGGGATCTCACATCTTTATTCTATACGTTCCTAAAGTTATCGAAAAAATAAGCTAAAACATGCTATAACTTTGTAAGGAAAAATCCTGGAGATGTGTCGTCTCCAACAAAAACGTGTGTTATGTATGCCCAAATGCTTCTTTAGAACAACGTTTTCTTGTAAAATGTAGCTACCAACAGTTAAGTGCAAAAAATTAACTTTCAAGTAACTTTTACAGAAAATACTCTGTAACTCTGTACCCAATGAAGATAGGAATTTTGTTTGTTCAGCAAAGATTCATATTTTTGCACGTTCTAAAACTTTACCGAATTAACTATTCCTCTATCTTTTAACATAAACAAGTTAGTATTATTGATATACGAAAACCTACTGTAACATATCCTCGCCGTACTCTAATATGGGTGGATTGGGACAAATGGAACCTTAAAGAGTTTATAGTACTTCAGCTTAACTTCAAGAAAAAGTATTGACATCATGACTAGCCCCTTTTTAACCAATACGTTCTTGAAGTTATCTAAAAAATAAGCTAATATATGATTTAACTTTGTAAGGAAAAGTTCTGGAGATATATGGTCTTTGGCAAAAATGTGTGTTTTGTATGCCCCAACAATTCTTCTGAACAATATTTTCGTCTAAAGTACAAAAAACTAACTTTCAAATAAGTTCCATGTTATATACTTCATAACTGTGTACCAAAAAAAGATATGGTTTTCATTTGCTCAACAAAGTTTCATATTTTTGAATCTTCTACAACTTTGCTGAATAAACTATTCTTCTATCTCTTAACACAAAAAAGTTAGTTTTTTTATTATTTATATAGTAAACTTTTCATACTTCTTGACAATTTGCGATTATGCGGTAATTCATACAAACAATTGTTCCGAAGACTTTATTAAGCTAGGATGAAGGTAAAAGGCGCAGGTGGAATTAAGTTCTACTTTTTGCTTTATTGGACCACTATGCAGTGGTTTGGCCCGCTTACGTCACTCACTCTCAACACAGGTTACGTTGTAGTTATGAAATGAGTGCAGGAGCCTATTGTACAGAGAAAATAGGAGTGAATAACTTAAAAGATGAAATGTTTTCCTGCTATCATTAGCGATACCACTTACCGTGCAACGCACGTGCTGTTTAAGTGAACCGTTGGATGACCTAAATTTTTGATGAAATCAAGTATCTAACTTTTTTATCTTTGTAGATAGAAGAAAAAGTTTTTCTACAGTATTCATTTGAAGCAACTTTGTGGAAAAAACTTTTTCTCTATCTTTGAAAATAACCGATTAAGATTGAAAAAACATTAGAACTGTCTTCGAACGACTTTTGAGGGATTTTTAAGAGAAGCAATTTGCAATGCTGACATCGTGAATATATAAATTCTACTCAAAGTTTTGTATGTTTTTCATCAAAAATATGCATTATTCATTTGTTTGTCGTTCTTTTTGGGGCAAACATAATAAAAATATCTTTTGGTCTCAACTCAAAGGGCACATTTGACCAGTACCAGTTATGGCAATACCAAAAAAATGTACCAGTTATGGCATGAACCAGTTATGGCCTATGGAGTTTAAAAAGTGTATTGCCAGAATTGGTTCCATTGCGCTATTGCGATATAACCATTACTGGTGCACTTGCCATAACTGGCTCACCTCCCCTAAATTCCATTGAAAAACTTTACCAAAATTTTTATAATTTTATATATTTTGCACACAGATATTTTTGGTATTTTTGTCTTCTTGTAACCAGAAATAAACAGTAGCGTTCCAATGGAAATTTCGTTCAGCGGCTGGTATCAAAAGTTTCGTTTATCCGCAAAAAATCCCATGCAAATTTCCAGCTCTATCGTACTTCAGTTTTTTTTTTCCAGAACCACGTATAGTCTCAACATTCCATTCCCACAGCCAGACAAACATTCGATGCAACCTTCCGTTGCATAGTCTGAATTAGTATATTCTCCCGACATTCCCAAGCAGAAATAAAGTGCTGATACTAATCACCTTGCTTCCCACAGCGAACAACTATAGCCGCATGGCAGTAAAATAAGTAGGCAACAAGAAAAGAGTTGCGATAAGATTTGTATTCTTTGGTAACTATAAGTAACAGGGACAAAACCAAGAATTAAAAAGTTAGAATAAAAGGAGAAACATCAGAAAAGAGAATTGTTTCTCTACGGCTTATCATTAAATTAGCAATAAATAAATTTCTTTTTGAGCGTCTTAGTAGAATGGAATTGAATATTGAAAATAAGCACTGCACTGATGATGGTTGTATGTAGCAACCGGAATACGTATCGGCGGACGGTATTCGATTAAAGGGTATTCGATTTTTTGTAGTAAAATTAAATGAAAACATAACCTATTCTCAATATTCAATTAGCATTAAGTATAATTTCTTTAACGAAATCGATCTGGCAATAGACTTGATTCCAGGCGGTAGTTGTTTTCTCCGGATGTAATCTAAATTTCAGCTCAGTCGGACTCCGGACTCGGCATGAATTATGCCTCAAAGCAGTCAAAATTTCATTTTGTTTACTAAAAAAAAGCATGCAATTTTCGGTATCGATTTTTTAATGCAGAAGGTTTCAGAAATGCATCAATTGCGAGATCTGATGTTGCCTCAAACAATTTTTATTTAATCGGAATTAGAAAGTTTTGAGTTAGAAGACTCCCAGAAAGTTGATTTTTTTATTATGTTTGTTTTTTCAGACAACACCAGTTCTCGAAATTTTATGCATTTTCAACATATTTGACTAAAAAAAATTATCGATGTTAACAAATTCCTGAACTATCTATACCTGTGCTTTTTTTATGTGTCAAAAAAGTGACACTTTTATCGCTTTGTAGGACGACTTTCCGAAGTCCGACTGAGCTGAATTTTTTAATGGTGCCTTTTTTCGAAGAGACGAAAGCGTTACCGCCTTAACGAAAATCAAAAGTCATTTATTTTTTCAAACATTGCATAGGTACACTATTAAACAGTGATACAAAACTCTAATATTAAAAATATATTGAAGATGAATGGGTATGGGGTGTTTGGTTCTACATAATTACATTGGTTTAAAAAGTGTCAAATTTATGATTCTTATAAGACGATTGCAACCATCCTGCGAGTGTACATAGCGTTATGATCTCCATCTGAGCCGATAAAGTTAATTATAAACCGAAGCAAAATATCTTTCCTCTATCCATTTGTAACGTAAGCTGGCCGAAGCAACGAATAGCCCGGCAACTAAAAGCATCACTCGGAGTGAAAAGTAATACATCGTCTACTGACATACCGACTACTAAATCCAAAACTTGAAGAGTTTGCTCCCATCTGATATAAATTAAGCATTTGTTTGAATGCCTCGTTTCTTGATTAGACTCTTTTTACAAGTTCATATCCCTCTTGTAGAATCTAAAGTAGCCCAGAGGCTATGCAAATCGAGTTTATTAATGCATAAAATGGATTAAAGAGCTTTCAGTAATACCCAAAGCTGTTTTGTGAACAACCGCTGTTTGTATTGAATCTATCATAAGTGAAAATTCAATATAATTTGGTAAGTGTATTGGAGGCACTTCCGTTTACTAATTCTAATGTTGAATGAACTTTATACACGGAATCTCAACCAGAATCAGATTGATGATCAGATTTAAAATTAGTATCATATCTGAGTGAAAATTAAAATCAGGATGACAGTCAGAGTCAGAACTGGATTCTGAATCAGAATCCAAACCAGAACTAGCGTTCAATTCGATCTATATTCAATTTTTAAAGTCAACTTTTTAATCATCTAATAAATTGTTTAATAAATAGTCGATGTTTAGGCTACATACAAGCGACAAATCTCACATTACAAACCCTAGAGAAACCATTGAAGCTGTACCTTTTTTTCAAACCACAGTCGTTCCGTGTTTTTATGTAGCTTTCCATTACAACATTAACGAACATTAAACCGTGTGTCATAGAATGTCCTCGTCAGCTTTTTTAACCCGGCTCATTTTCGTTCAATCCGGCATCACCCGTACCGGCACTAACGACATAACCATTTTGAACTTGCGATACGAAGTTTTTTTGACTTCGCTAGCCCTGTTCTTTCTCCGCCAGTATTCCGCTTTTAAAGTCCAAATAATATATCCTAACTAAGCAGGAAACTATCGAAACCGAGTTCCGCACGGCTATAGCATCGGAGAAATCTACCGTCCAACCGGGCACAACTTCAACGACACCTTCCCCCATAGGTGGCCCGATATCTGCTGCTACAACGGTTAGTGCTTCCTCGTCCAGGCCAGCAAGCATCCTAGTTGAAGAAAGCAACACTAGACAACGAGTTCAACGTCAGCAAACTGTGCAGACTCAAATCAACGATATTGGCGTGATGGAAACGAGCTTCGTAAGTTGTAGTACAAATTGCGTTCACATTTTTTTATCGAACTGTCTCACGTGTATTGATGAACATCGATCTACTGTGGATCGGCGAACACAAAATAATTCATACAAATTGAAACGTTTTCTTGTTCCACCCAATGAAAACATAAAACGTCAAAGCACTGACCTTGATGCTATTCAAATATGATCGATAATGCAAATGTACTGGAAAACAAGGTTCCTCAATTACGTCCTTGCGCACATAACCAAAAGTCTTCCGAGCAGGAAGTCATCAGGTAACGTAATTACTCATAAATATCACCTCAAGTATTGTATAGCGTGCCACGTTATACTAGAGAGCAAAAAAAAACATTGCAGTTCGCACAAAGAGCTGAACATGAATCAGGTTAACGCCAAAGAAAAGATGAATCATTTCCTCCGGAGCATTCTACTGGCATTTTAATTAATTTGCCAACCTCTCCAGCCCAACACGAACTGCATATTGCTCGATTTTAATTCTGTGCGCGGCGGCAGGTTGACTGGAATAATAATGATTTTAAATTTGGTTTATTTTTATATGAATGAAATGTTTAATTATTGTTTACAATAGGGAAAAGATAACCATACCATTCAGAAAAATAAACTCTTGACCACTTTCTTAAGTACATCTCAAGAACAAATATTACAAACTAGCTGAAATTTCATAGATCACCACCACTATACTTTTACTGCGAATATCAAATTAAAAGTAGACCGAAAGAGAAAATATACAGATCAAAATCGATATTTATCTGCAATTTAATAAACATCGTATGATTAGATGTAGCCTAACAGTCTGATACTGGGTATGATCAGTTGGGTTCGAAAAATATATTTTACTTCCTCTTTTCTGTTAGTGTGGTGTGGCCGGACTATAAAATTTATCGTTGAAGCTCCTTAACTTTGGTACCGGAGCTGGCAGCAGATGTTAAACTTGCGACCATATCATATCTCTTAACCCCCTCATCGGAAATAGTTTAAATTCATTTTCCTTTGTTTTATATCCATATTTATATCCTCAAAACCAAACCTTTAAACAAATGAAATATAGTGCAAAATGCTTTCAATGAACCCACAATTAAACAAAGCAACTTGTATGCAGATCTGAAAGGCGAAGAATGCAGAGAATAATTAGTCATTTTTATTTTCTCAACAATTTAATGCTTCGTGGACATTGTTATCCATAGCCGGTAAGTGTTGTTCTGCTATTTCACTGTTATCTCCCCATTTGAAATTATATTTTTGCTCTCAGCCGAATCTAAAAATAAACTTTGTATAATCTCACCTTTGTGTATGTAGTTACCGTATCGGTCTATGCCCCTGTTCTCCCTCTCGTAGTTTTTCATACAACATAATGGAGAATAATTGAAAGAATGAAAAAAGGACTCATACATTATTTTTCACGAGCCGCACAATGCAACCTCGAGCACCAGCCTCATGCTATATGTTGATTGTGCACTAGCGGATACAGCAAGCAGAAAATGCAAAGGTTCCATTTTCACAAGCGATTCTAGCCAGAGGCAGAAAAATAGTGCTGTATAACGCGAATGCGATACCTGCTAGCGTACACAGCTATTTTAATTGTAAAGTCAGTCGAAGATCCTCCCCACAACCGACTATGCAGTATAAAGACGGAAAAGAAAAACGACTAGGATTCAATTAGGTTTAATTTAAATAAAGGCAGGAAAAAGTATCTCTCATAAAATAATTAAAACAGCAACAAGAGAGCGTCAGATTCTGGGTGCGATATGGCCGCACAATAACCTATCGATAATGTGCATCGATATTTCGCTAACGTAAACTAGGTCGCTAACGGTATAAGGAAGCCAGCTGTCAAAAATGAGTTATAGAGATAAAATGTTTCTTCTCAAACCCCACTGCTTGATGTGGTTTCCTATTTACTACTTACAGTCGTAATGTATTACCACATTTTTCTCGAAATTTTCTCGACTCAGCACTGGGGCACGGTGTATCGTTGTACTTATCCTACAACATGCAAAATGTGCCGAAAACAATATCGATAACGAATTCTCTCAACTAATCTAGTTGATCGAGACCGCATTAGCACCCAGCAGGGGGATGGCAACATGCTATCTCTTTCTATGTTGAATGAGTGAAGAGTCTTCCCGACTAAAGTGATAAGTATAGGAAACTTCTGCTGGGCGACTACCTCGGGGCTTTATTTTTAAATAAAGCCCCGATATGTTGCCTACTGTCAAACGTGTGGAGTTTAGATAGGTTTGCCATCCCTTTGGCCCCCAGGCTAGCGTGCGATATTGTTGTTGTATTACCGCATTTCCACGAAGAAGGATTTGTTCAAAGATAAAAGCAAGTGTTTCGTTCATATTGAAAACATCGCATTCGATCAATGTTTAAATAACTATAGGGGGATTAGGGGCATAATGAGCACACGGAGCGAAATGGGCACCCCTCTTTTAAGCGAAACTACTGTAGAACTCTTTCCGTAGTTACTACAGTATCTATTAATGTAGAACAAAAGTAATTTGTCTGTTTAAAATATAGAAATATATTTAAAAAATCAACTTTGTTCCCGGATGTTGGAAAAATTATTATTATTGCGCACTACAAAATAAGCTTCTACGGTCGTTTAAATGGCTCAATCAAATATGTAGACACATCAATATGACGTATGGGCCGTACCCCGAATTTCACCTTCATTGAAGTTTTGATTTTAAGCTATATTTAGTATTAAAATCTCATGTTAACTTTAACTAATTCGGTAGGGGCGAAATGGTCACCTTTAGGTGGGGTGAAATGAGCACAGCTTGTCACATAAACTTACCTGAAATTCATCTCAGTAGACTTGTGAGTTTGTCTGTTTCCATAGTCAGTGTTTGTTTACAGTGATGGTGCGAACATATATTATAAATCATTGAGACCGAATCGGTCAGAAAAAGGGACTTAAGGCAGAATTGGCCACCATAAGGTGCGACGGGATTCACGAAACAAGCCACCAAGTATCACGGCATCTCGCGACAAACGTTGGCCCATTAGTTGAACTTCTACACAGTTTCAAGATATGTTCTATAAGAGTGCTCATTATACCCCGTGGGTGCTCATTATGCCCCAGTTGGGTGCTCATAATGCCCCACACATCGACTGATTGCTAGTTTTTGATGCATGAATCTAATTTGGGTTTTTCACCATTATACGATAAACCTTTCAATTTGTGAATAGTGCACCTTTAATTATAGATAGTTAGCTCAAACTTTGCAATGAAGACAGCTTAAAAGTTTTGTCGTTTTACCTGCTTTAATCAGCAACCAAGTTAGGGTGCTCATTATGCCCCTATTTCCCCTACTATTTCACTTCACAAGTCCGATTAATTCATAATGCAACAGTAAAGGAACAGCCGTCTAAGTGGACCGTTGCTGACACTGTTAATATTAGAATTAATTTTTCTAGCAGTCATATGCCAATAAAGTTTTGATAATTTTTTAATATCACATGAATCAAACATAGAGCGGGGGCCTAGTGTGGTTGGTAACGTCTCCGCCAATCACGCTCGACGCCTGGGTTCGAATCCCACCGCCGACATAGGTGTCGATGGTTGTGAGGTGGCGTGATCCACTCACAACCAACCCAACTGGTTTAGATTCAATCCTAGCCGACACCGGGAGATTTTCTGAGGCGAAAAATCTCTGGGATCACGCCTTCCATCGCATGAGGAAGTAAAGCCGTTGGCGCCGGTCCGTTAATAAACGGGTCGTGAGTTAGGGTCCTGGGTGTGGAGTCGCCTCCCTGGGCGTCGGTGATTGGCCACAACAGTGGCGGAAATAGACCGACGGAAAAAAAGCAAGAATAAAAAAAAAATGAATCAAACATATTCAAGAAACAATTGAAATTACTACACCCTCATGATGAGGGCTTTCAAGGTTCTGCTGTGTTATATCGAGGGTTTGAAAGTTTTATTCAAGCTGAAAACATGTGAAAAATATCGTTTCGAATGATGTTAACATAATTAAACCACTTTTACATGAATGTTCTTGTAAAAAACGATCAGTGTTAGCTACAGTCCGAATTGAGCCTCAAAAACGACGACAGGGCCATTTGTTATTTCATATTTTACCCTTTTACCATCAATGTCTGAGAGAAAAAAAAATTGATTAACAAAATAAGTCAAACAATGCTAGTAAACATGGCTACAAAATGTGTACAAAATAATTACAAGTAAAAGCAAATGAGGCAACACTTGAGAAGCATTGTAACATTTAATAATATGGTGTTCACAGTACCATCAAAAAATAATTCATCAACTCGAAATGATGAAATTTGAAACTGCTCTAAAAATTTTACAAAATGGCATTGGCAAGGCGTAAGCCTAAATTTTATTTGTATTTTTTTTTAAACGTGAATTTGATGATATTTTTAATGTATTGTTTTCACAATAGATCGTTACTTTAAAAAAGAAATATGGTACACTTACAATTTAATCGTATTTTCTATTTTTGGTGAAATTTTTTTAAACTCCTTGTTGTATTTAATTACTGATAAAACTATTAGTAAGATTGCCTCACGAAGTACGGCTATTCCAAACTATGTTTGCGGTGTTTAATGAGTAATTATGTATCCCTACTGTGTTCCAAAATGGGTTCCATAGAACCGTATCTTCTAATTCAGAAGCCGTGATGCCGAGACACCCAATTTATGATGTAACATTAGCACATTTTAATGAGGCTTCGTTTCGGTTTCGTCAGGTACAAAAAGAACCTTCTCGGAGTTGCCTACTGAACCATCATAACGGAACTTCAATGGTTCTTACACCAACGCGGTTCAAGTAAAATAACACAAATGGTATGAGAAATGTCATTTCAAACGATATTGCATTGTCATGATATTATTCTAGTTATTATGGTTAATTATTTTTTTTTTTAAACGACGACAACACTTTAAACCTAAGAAAAATCTAATATTGTTAACTAGAATTATTCTAAACTATTTTCTTTCTATCACATCTATCAAAGTTTATGTGCTCCATTAACCTCGTTGATGATAGCTATTACTATTCGAAAGTACAAAGAAGCTTACCAAGTTGCATTACAGTAACATGCCAATCCATCTAATCTGATTTAATGTCTCCCGAGGCAGATGTACGTCGCATGTTCGACGCATAAGGACAGAGCAACCGTTCGAAGAAACTTTTTCCTCTTTTTTTCTCGTTGCATTTGCCTTAATTATTTTCCGCTGTAACTTCTTGTCAGTCGCCAAAGTAGATTACCTCTGATCCATTGGCCTCCATACTCCATTCCACAGAGATATTAGGACGTCAGTATTGGACGAAACTAGTTTGTTTCTTATTCATTTTTTCGATACCATTTCGTTTTTCTGAATGGGAATATGTATCACAGCTGCCTTCATAGTCAGTGTGAATAAGCAATAGGAAAACCGGAATCTGAAATGATTTTATCGTGTTGACACAGCTTCTTAGCATACATGTTTGGACAGAGACATGTACTGATACTATCTCACGTGATTGATATCTTACTGTCATTCCCGATACTGATAGCGCAATTATGCTAATGGAATTTAAATTGCTCATTCACTTTAGCTAGAAGCCTTGTTGAATCATAAACGGATACAAGCTCCATATTCGAGCTGTTTTAGATCTATCACTTACAGTTATCAATATTTATGGCGAGTGTTCGCTCGCTATGGCTTTTTAAAATATGTGTAAAGGTGTGCATGGCTGATCGATTCCTCGGGCATTCCATGCTGCGTAGATATAGTTGTACAAACATCACACAGAACATTTTGGTTCCTTATTTCCGTTGCCACTTCGCAGTTAGAGAAGATTAAAGCTGTTTCGTTCATCATGTCATTTTCACGTCTACTTTATTCCAGTAGGTATGTGCAATTCCATGACGTTAGCTTGAAATTAAATTAGTAGATGGGACGTAAAAATTAAAATAACGAAAGTGTGAAATATAATCTGAAAAGGTGCTGTCAGTAACCTAAACTTATTTGGAGCAGAAAATTTAATTTAAAAATAGTTACTCCTCGGAATGAGGTTTGCGCAACTATTCTTATGAAAAACAACGTCAACTCGATAATCTCAAACCTTTATTTATATAAATTACAACTGCTATGAAATGTCATGTAATATACCTTATTCTAACTGAATTCCCTCTCGGTAGGGTGTAAAGAAACGAGAATCTGGCGGACCAAACGAGATCGTTGCTTGTACAAGCTGCGCTGGTGGCACCAGTCCCTGTACACACTCAGCGAACAACGGCTGCGCAACGGAGGTAAGTTAAAAGAAATATTTTTAATGTTTTTTTTTTTAATTATTTAAATTGAAAATTGTTTGAATTGAATTGGTTCATCCCTCGAGATACATATCATGGATCGAGACATAACTGGGAAACGCAGACCCGGTAAATGTGACTCGATACAAGTCTGACGCGGTGAAGTAACACTCACCGCCATTGTATGCAGTCTAGCCTGCTGTTTTTAAAACAGCCAACAGCATTCTCGACGGATAGACTCGGATTGGCCACAACACAGTTGACCTCTACGTCTGGCGAGAGTACATAAACATGGTACTTCCACGTGAAAAGCTCAGAGGTAGCAATTCTATTGACCTACCCTAAATCATCAAGCGAAACCCGTAGTTTGTTTGGTCTAGCTTTCAAAATTTTAGTTACGGCCGAGAAGAGTGACGTTAGGTCGATTAAAATCTGTATTTTCATTACTTGGGAACCATCCATTACTAATGTCACGCATTTAAGGTGGAGGAGGGGGTTTCGATTATTGTGACATTTTGTGACATATGGGGGATTAGCTTGAGTTTAACATCACATTTCAACTCAAAAAAAAAACTAAAGACGACATGCCTATACCACCGAGTTCTTGAGCCAAGGTCAACGTCGAACTGATCAATTACCTCAAACTCACCACCGTCGATTATCATCACACTACCTGAGCGTGCCCTATCGCGCTCAGCACCAACCGCTAGCATGACTTCTTTTTAGACGTAGGGTAATCGCTCCCTTATTCATCTCAACAGCTAGGTGCACCTATATTAGGGCGCCAATCATCGTATGGAAAAAAGTGACCAGAAAATTTCAAAAAAAACCTATACAAAATGTTCACCTGCTCGAAAAAACACCCTGTGCAAAATTTATGCTCAATCGGACTTAAATTGGGGTGGCGCAAAACGATTGAAGTTTGGCCTTTTTGAAAACCGAAAAATCACCCAAGGGGAAATTACGGTTTTCGAAATTTTTTTGTTGATGCCAAATGACTAAAAATTGCATGAAACGTCGAGAGTTGGTGTCATCTGAAAAAAATTTTTTTTGCAAAAATCTGCTCTCTGGGACTTAGTTGTTTTTTCAACTGTGGAAGGCGGAGTTCAAAATTTTTAGATTTTATCTTTTGAAATTGATCACTAGTCTCTTGAACCTGCTTGTATAATGATACACACTATAACTAGCATCGAATACATTATGTTTCATTAGGGTGGTTCATTTATTCGACATAGGGTGGTTCATAATATTGTGTAAAAATGAGCATAAAATGAAAAAAATCACTTTTCACTGAATACCAATAGAAAAATTCCTGAAAATATAATATTTGTTATATCATTGTCGTTAGAGTGGCAATGTTGAATTGGAAAAATTATATGTAAAATAGCAAGATATTACAAAACAAATTTACAAAATATATCAAAAAACTACTCTGTGCAAAAAAAAAAATTATCTCAACCAAAATTAAGATTGTGTCTCGCGGAAAATGTTGAATGCTTTCATGTCATTTGCAAAATCACACACGGGAGGTACATGAAATTCGAATATTTGAAAAATGTTTTCCATTCCAAGTGTCCTAAAAGTACATAAAACGGTGGAAACTGATGGAATATGTTTCATTATATTTTGTTTGAAAAATCTACTCTCTAAGACACTTGTACTTGTTCTTTCGAATGTTGTACCAGACAATTTATTCGTTTTATTTACCACAATAATGTCCTTTGCCAACACTTGATTGTACCCACAGTGCTCTGGCATATATAATCGGACAAAAGACTGTATCGATGTTATTCAGTGATAATGAGAGTATAGGGATCTCAATCAGATACGCAACACAATTGACTCGTTGTTTCTGGGTTTGCGTCGTTTTGACAGTTCGACCATATATTTTCTGTCAAGTTTACATCATCAGAACGTGAACGTGCACATTGGCTGAAACTTTGCATAAACGTTTTTATAGGCAAAAGATGCCATTTTGTGCTATTGGTTTAATATTTTGAAACACAACTCATTTTTGAAAAGCTATAGGAAAATGCTATTTCGGATAGGTATTGATGATTACAAATATTTTTAGAGCCAACACGGTTCGTTTGCGCGGTGTAACGAATTCGGCATAGTTGTAGATAATAGTTTTATTTGTCAAAAAAAATATACACTCTAAAAACAAATTATTATTTTTTGAAAAAAAAAATAAAAGAAAGTTACAAGTTAATTATTCAAAACAGCCCATTTAAAAAAACTGATTTTTGTATAAAAACTACGAAAGTTCACCTGAACAACGAAACCGGCCATGGAGAAATCAGAAAAAAAGTTATAATTTTTTTTAATTTAATTTTTTTTTCACAGGGTACATTTTTTTTTGAAGAACAAAGTAATTATTTACAACTTTGCCAGACACACTATGCCAATCAAATAAACCGATTTGACTGTAGAAATATTCTTAATTCCTCATAGAGTGTGTAAAAATTCAGTATTTTTTACCGATCCCGAAAATGTTCTTTAACTCGCGAACCGGCCTTCGGCGACTAAGTGGACTGTATAAATATAGATTACGGATGGTTTCGGATGGCGATCAACAATAGTGACTTGTTCACTGCGCGTTTGGATATGAACTCAATTTTATTCACGTGGTGCATGACCCTTTTATCAGTGTAGTGTGTGATAGTGGTTGTATAATTATCATGTAATATTGTGTATTGTTCCTTGTTTCCTGTATATTTTATAGCAAATCAGTTTCCTGTATTTGACATTTGTGTTAGGGTAACGTTATAGATGTAGGAGTAATTTTTATCAATGTTTTAGATATAACAATTTTAGTATCAATATTTTAATTATAATTTCTTTTAAGTTTTAATTTAGAAAATATCAATTATTTTACTTCTTAGTTTTAAACATTCCGGCCACCAAAATTAATTAATTTTATTTCTATGTAGAAGATTTTTCCACAGTTTCAAGCTCGGTTGATAGCTTGGAATCAACTTCTATCGGTAGCAAACACAATCTGTTCACGGCTCTCTGTGTGATCCCGGTGCTAGTTCGGACGGATACCAAGCGGACCAGTCCATCCTCAACTGGTTGAACGTCAACAACTCTGCCTATGGCCCATTTCAGAGGAGGAAGATTTTCGTCTCGTAGTAGCACCATTGCGTTCTTTACGAGATTAGATGATTCCACTGTCCAACGGTAGCGACATTGTAGCGTGTTCAAATACTCGCGGTGCCAGCGTCGCCAAAAATGTTGCGCCAAACATTGAGCCCTTTGCCAACGAGATAGACGATTCTCTGAGAGCTCACTGAGATCTGGTTCAGGTACTGCATTCAGCGGTCTGCCAACCAGGAAATGCCCTGGTGTCAATGGTTGGAGATCCTGTGGGTCCTCAGACATTGGAGTTATGGGACGAGAGTTAAGTGTGGCCTCCACTTGAATAAGAGCAGTTACGAACTCGGTCTCGGTGAGCATTGCGTTCCCGAGAGTGCGGCGTGGGTGTAGCTTCATCGATTTCACGGCAGCTTCCCGAATTCCGCCCAAATATGGTGAACGGGGAGCGATGAAACGGAACTGTATGCCGTTGACATTGCCTTCATCAGTCACGGCACTTTGGTGGCGTTGAGTCTGGAACAGTGTTCGCAGTTCCTCCAATTCACGACAGAATCCTACAAAATTGCGACCGTTGTCGCAATAGATCGTACTGGGCTTACCCCGTCTGCCAGTGAAACGTTTTAAACTAGCTATGAATCCATCAGTAGTCATATCGGGAACGAAGTCCAAATGGACCGCCTTTGTAACGAGGCAAACATACACTGCTACATATGCCTTTACAGGAGCGGCCTTTCTGCTGGCGGGTTTCAGATACACAGGCCCAGCGAAATCTACCCTGACGTTTTCGAATGGAAAGGACTTGGTGACTCGCACCGGTGGTAGATCACCCATCAGCTGTTCTAGAGAACGTGGACGAGCTCGAGCGCAGGTGACACAGCGATGTACAGTGCAACGAGCTAAATCACGTCCCATCACTGGCCAAAACCGTTGGCGAATTGTTGATAGCAGCAAATTTGGGCCACCGTGCATTGTTTCCTCATGAATATGTCGCTCTATTAATATTGCAAGATGATGTTTAGCCGGTAGCACGACAGGATGCTTTTCGTCGACAGCAAGCGCACTGATGTAACCGGCCACCAACTCGAATAAGACCCTCGACGAGCTGCGGTTTTAGAAATCTCAATTTCGACTTCGATGGCACACTTCGATTTTGTTTCAGCTGCCTTTTCTCCAGAGCAAAGTGTTCATCTTGCACACGACGGATTAACGACATTAGGGCGCGATCGATTTCCGCGGTGGATAACGGACCGATTACGCGATCGACGGTTTTACGACGGGTGTTTTCGCGAAAACGGTGCCCCCAAGCACATATTCGAATCAAACGGTGTAACTGTGAATAGCGTTCGATTATATCTCCTGGTTGAGTTGAAACTACGAGAGCAATTACCTTCCGGTGTTCTTGAATCTCGGTATTACTATTCCGTACAATTGGATTCGTTGGCCAAGCAGTATCCACTTTATTCAGCCAAACTGGACCAGCCCACCACAATGAGCAGATCTTTATATTTCGCAGGCTCGTGCCTCTAGAGAGTAGATCCGCAGGGTTACCTTCTGATGGCACATTGCCCCACGAAGCAGACGCAGTGTGTTCCTGGATCTCAGCGACCCTGTTTGCAACGAATGTTTTCCAGGTTAACGGAGGAGCAGTAATCCAACTAAGAACGACGGTGGAATCTGTCCACAGATAGACTGGTGCGGAAAGATTAATACTAGCGATGACTTGAGTTAGCAAATGGGCTAGAAGCACAGCTGCATCGAGCTCCAATCTAGGTATCGATTTACTGTCGATTGGCCGAGCTGCAGGCCACCACGGGTCGACGCCTGGCGACCGTCGAGGCCATACACGCGTGTGTGACCACCGATAGGTGTGTGATAACATCAATTAGTCCTGGACCGGCAGCGGGAGCTTGCCTAGGGAGTGGTGGGGTTTCGGGCATTGGGCAGTCGATTCCCCGTAAAAGCCACGGCCACCCGTAAGCAGCTTCGACGGAGCGAGAAGTGCCGCTCCCATCATCCAAATGCACTAACCTGCCTATTGGGGCTGATACCAGTCCAATTATGGTGTACTGGTCGCTGTGTTTTTAGGTTTTTGAGAGGAAATACGATTTTATACCACGACGTTGGGCTGGCACCTGCACCGAGCTCCCTTAGTAAAGTCGTGTGACAACGGGTCTCCGTCCCGTGAAACCTGGCAGGCCTTCCAGTACGTTCCGCGGTCATTGCCTGATGGGAATCAGGCAGGAGTGGGATCAGATGCCCTTTCCTGACTTACGCCGGTCGGGAGGCGTCATAGTTGCTCATGAGGGGCTATGGCGACCTTCACTAGCCATGACCTCACTGCTCCGGCATAGGCCACCATGGGACCATATAGGCGACCACTCCACCATAACCAAGGATAGCGGCTGGAAGGGGGACCCTTTTAACCAAAATGTTTTCTTATAAAATCGACGAAGAGGCGAAGGTAGTGGATGGGGCGGACGGGTTAGTAAACCCGTTTGCCAGGCGGGACATCGCCCGGTCTCCACCGAGACTGGCCGATGCCGGTAAAGGCGGCGCACAGGTTGGTACACCTTTTGCGACACCGACAGGGGAATTCCGAATTGGGGCAAAGGCGGGCACGCCTAAGCCAGCACCAACCGGAACGGCGAAGACTGGTGGCAAGGTGGAAACACCTAAAACCGCCAAGGAGCGGGAACAGATATCTGGGGCTATGCTACTCTCTGCGGTAGAAAGTCACATGAACAAGTTCCCGAGCGTGGAGGCGGTGTCCGTACAACTTGATGAAATACTCAAGTTCACGGACGAACGTAGCAACATATCAAAAGACCTGAAACAATGTCTTCTGTTGTTACGTATGAACGTTTGCAGTGCGAAGTCCGAGCTTTCGCAAGCCCTTAAACGGGCTAACGATGCCGAAAGCAAGGCACTCGCGCTAGAGGCGAGGGTCAACCAGCCTAAAAAAGGGAGTGCTGCAGCTGTGTCTAAATACACACAAACAGCTGCAGCATCGTTTGCCGAAGTCTGTTCAACTGAACCGACTGGCAAACGTGCGAGGGGCTCTCCGGGGGAAACGGCCCCCAGGACCCAACGAAGGCGGTTGTTTGGTGACAGCCAGGAAGCTGGCTCGTCGGTCCAGCCGAGCAAAGAACCGGCAAACGACGAACCGGCAAACGGCGAAGCCACGGATTGGACCACCGTGGTGAACAAGAAGCGGCAGAAGCGGGAACGACGCGCGAGGCGCGGCGACCGCAATAAGAAGCCGCAAGGGGCGAGTAGGCGGAGCAAGGGTGACGCGCTCATTTTCAAGACCGATGCGTCTAAGTACGCCGAAGTCTTGAAGGCCATGAGAGGCGAACCCAAGCTCAAAGACCTCGGCACGGACGTCAGGTCAATTCGTCGGTCACGCACCGGCGAGATGATCCTCGAACTCCGCAAAGAGGCGAAGGGCAAGGGCTGTGCCTATAAAAAGACGGCCCAGGAAGTGCTAGGCGAGGAGGTTCAAATCCGAGCCCTCACTCCTGAAGTGACTCTCCAGCTTAAAAACCTGGACGAGATCACCGAAGGGTGCGACATAGCACAAGCCTTCGAACGAGAGTGTGGAGTGGTAGTGACCGCAGAGGCAGTTCGTCTCCGCAGGGGCCCGGCCGGCACCCAGGTTGCTACCATAAAGCTTCCACTAGTGGAGGGTAACAAGGCCCTGAAGAAGGCCACGTTGAAGGTGGGTTGGTCGGTCTGCCCTCTGGGCACCTTCCAACAGCCTGACGTTTGCTTCAGGTGCTTTGAGCGGGGGCATAAATCCTGGTCGTGCAAAGGGCCCGACAGGTCCAATTTATGCCGCCGCTGCGGTGGCGCAGGCCACAAGGCACGGGACTGCGGTGCACCTCCCAAGTGTCTGGTATGCACCGGTAAACGGGACGCCAAACACGCCATGGGAGGCCCCAAGTGTCCGGCTGCACGGCCGGCTACTAAGCCGCAGGCCTGAGGGTAATACAGTTAAACCTGAACCACTGCTATGCGGCGCAGCAGTTGCTACACCAAGCGGCAGCTGAGTCCTTGTCGGACCTGGCCATCGTCTCGAACCCATACCGCATCCCAACCGGAAACGGTAACTGGGTATCGGACAAGTCTGGGAAGACGGCCATTTGCACGACAGGCAGGTCCCCGGTTCAGGAGATTGTGTTGACCTCCAGAGAGGGGTACGTTATAGCCGAAGTGGATGGAGTATTCTACTGCAGTTGCTATGCTCCGCCAAGTTGGTCTACCGAAACGTTCGCGCAGATGTTCGATCAAGCAACCGTGGAACTGACGGGCCTATGGCCGTTGGTGGTTGCGGGTGACTTCAACGCTTGGGCTGTCGAGTGGGGAAGTCGCTGTACAAACCAGAGGAGCCAGGTCTTGTTGGAAGCTTTGGCAAAGCTCAACTTAGACTTGGCTAACGTTGGTACAAAATGCACCTACAGTAGAAACGGTGCCGAATCGATTCTCGATGTGACGTTCTGCAGCCCGGGACTGATCACGAACTGGAGGGTAGACGACAGCTACACGAATAGCGATCACCAATCGATCCGCTATGAGGTAGGCGTGCGGAAGCAAGCAGCGAGTAGGGCCAATATTCCATCCTTCTACGGCTGGAAAACATTGCATTTCGATGCAGATGTTTTTGGGCAGGCAATTAGATGGAAGCACGAAGGGGGTGAACTGCTCCCGGATGTGGACCATCTAAATTCGATGCTGTCATGGGCGTGCGACGCCACGATGCCTAGGTCTCGTCCGCCTAGAGAGGGTAGGCCACCGACATACTGGTGGAGCGATACGATAGCAGGCCTGCGCAATGCATGCCTCCGTGCAAGACGGAGGATGCAACGCGCACGTTCCGACGAGCAAAGAGCGGAACGCGGTGTCGCATTCAGATCCGCTAAGGCAACGCTTAAGAGCGCAATCAGAGCCAGCAAACGAGCCTGTTTCGAACGACTCTGCGCCAGTGCCAATTCGAACCCGTGGGGTGACGCCTACAGGATCGTTATGACCAAGACTAGAGGTGCGCTAGCCCCGGCCGAACAATCACCAGCGATGCTAGAAACGATCATTCAGGGCCTCTTCCCAAGCCACGAAGCAAGTCCCTGGCCTCCGGCTGACGAGTCACCACCTACCGTGAGTGACGGCAGCCGTGCAGAGGCTGACGATGCGGTAAGGGTGATGGAAGATGAATTGATCGAGATCGCAAACTCCCTGAAGGTAGGCAAGGCTCCGGGACCAGACGGAATCCCGAACTTGGCCATCAAGACGGCCATCAAAGAAGCCCCCGGGTTGTTCAGGGCGGGCATGCAGAAATGCCTCGACGACTGCCTCTTCCCGGACGTGTGGAAGCGCCAGAGGCTGGTGCTGTTGCCGAAGGTTGGGAAACCACCAGGTGACCCATCGGCATACAGACCAATCTGCCTGCTGGACACGGCGGGCAAGGTGCTTGAGAGGGTAATCCTCAATAGACTGGTGAAATATACAGAAAGTGAGAACGGTCTATCAAGCAACCAGCTCGGTTTTCGAAAAGGTAGGTCCACGGTGGATGCAATTCTCTCCGTCACCAGAACGGCTGAGGTTGCAATCCAACGCAAGAGGAGGGGCATTCGTTACTGCGCGATCGTCACGCTTGACGTGAAGAACGCGTTTAACAGTGCCAGCTGGGACTCCATAGCCCTAGCGCTACAGAGTCTCAGAGTGCCGACGCCGCTGTACAAGATTCTGGGCAACTACTTTCAGAATCGAGTGCTAGTGTATAACACGAACGAGGGTCAGAAAAGCGTTCCGGTTACCGCAGGTGTACCGCAAGGTTCCTTCCTGGGTCCGGTACTGTGGAACGCTATGTATGACGGCGTGTTAAAACTAACACTCCCTCCAGGGGTGGTGATCGTGAGCTTCGCCGATGACATAACTCTTGAGGTCTATGGCGAGTCTATCAGAGAGGTAGAGTTAAAGGCCGCGCTATCAATACGCGTAGTGGGAGACTGGATGCACCACAAGACTGAAGTTATTGTTGTAAATAACAGAAAGTCTGAGCAGGAGGCATCGATTAGTGCCGGTACATGCACTATCGCCTCAAAACGCTCGTTGAAGCTTCTGGGGGTTATGATCGACGACAAGCTCACGTTCGGGAGCCACGTCGATTATACCTGCAAGAAAGCTTCCATGGCTGTGGCAGCGCTATCTCGCATGATGGCAAACAGCTCGGCGGTTCGTAGCAGCAGGCGCAAAGTCCTTGCTAGCGTGACCACGTCCATACTCAGGTATGGAGGACCAGTGTGGTCCAAGGTATTGAGTACCTCGTGCCATCGCGGCAAACTCGAGAGTACGTACAGGCTAATGTGCCTAAGGGTCGCGTGCCCATACCGAACAGTGTCGTACGAGGCGGTTTGCGTCCTGGCTGGCATGATGCCCATCAGCATCATCATCAAAGAGGCTGTAGAGTGCTTCGACCAACGCGACACGAGGGGTATTCGCAACACCATACGGTCATCCTCAATGGCCAGGTGGCAGCGGGAGTGGTCCAACACTACAAAAGGTAGATGGACACACCGACTCATTCCAGAGTTAGCAGGCTGGATTAATAGGCGCCATGGGGAAGTAACCTTCCATCTGACACAGATCCTGTCAGGCCATGGCTGCTTTAGGCAGTACCTGCATAGGTTCGGGTACGCCGAGTCCCCTATGTGCCCCGCTTGTACGGGTGCGGAAGAAAGCGCAGAGCATGTGTTCTTCACATGTCCGCGCTTCGAACGGGTACGCTACGAAATGCTGGCAATAAGTGGGATGGACACCACGCCAGAGAATATAGTGCGTAGGATGTGCGAAAGTAGGGAAATCTGGGATGCGGTCATCACGGCAGCATCACAGATCGTTAGTATTTTGCAGGGCACCAATCGACGGGAAACCATCGACGTGCCCCAGTTAGTTAACGGTTAACTAACTGGCCTGTATAGGCTGCTCTGCTACCCATAGAGGTAAGTGCGAAAAGCACTGAAGTAATGCCTAACGGCGGTCCCGGGGAGACCAAGGGCTTTAGCTGTTCAGCTTAGGTTGCTCAGCATGGGTAAAAGCGACTGGCGCAACTCGTGACTTAGCAGTTAGCAGCTGCATTAAACACTGACCGGAGGCATCGATTGATCTTAGATAGACGCAAGCGCCGTACGCCAATTGGGAAGCGTCACAGAATCCATGGATTTCCAGACACTGATAGGGGAATTGCAAAACAGCTCGGGGCACAAGGAGATGTTCCAAGTGCGGTATGTCTTGTTGATATTCTTTCCACTCTTCTTCGAATGGTAGTGGTAAGGGTACGTCCCAGTCCAGATGATGTTTCCACAATGTTTGCATTATGATTTTTGCACGAATAATGGTTGGGCCGATAAGGCCGAGAGGGTCGAACAGGCTACTCATCTGCGACAAAACCTTGCGTTTAGTGAGACCAAACGTTTCCTTCCATCTGGGTATTTTAAACGAGAGTGTATCAGCAGCAGGTTCCCATCGTAAACCAAGAGCAGTGACAGTGGAGTTTGGATCGAGATCTAGTAATGTACGAGTTTCACGAAGATTTTCGGGGATGACGTCCAAAATGGCTTGACTATTAGATGTCCATTGTCTAAGGGAAAATCCACCAGCATGGAGCATATCGATCATTTGCTGACAGATTTGTTTAAGATCTCGTATGTCGTTTGACCCAGTGAGAAGATTATCGACGTAAAAGTCTCTCGTTGCTACTCGAGCTGCCATCGGGAATCTGGTTTCCTCATCTTTTGCCAGCTGTACCAGCACACGGGTTGCTAGAAAAGGAGGATTATTCAAACCGTAAGTTATCGTCAGTAACTGATATATTTTCAGCTGTTCATGTGGACTATTTCGCCAGAGTATGCGTTGCAGGGGTTGGTCTGATGGGTGGACCAGTACCTGTGTGTACATCTTTTCGATGTCCGCCGAAACGACAAACCTATACGTACGAAAACGAAGCACGATTGCAACCAGCGATGGAAGAAAATCGTTTCTAGCGATTTTTGAATACATATAAATCTCCTTTGTGATGCATTAACATCTCTGTCAGTGTGCGATATACATTTACTCTTCTCACATTTGCAAGCAGATCTATGTGTAAGACGAGTTACGAGAATTGCAAAGGAGCACCAACTCTCTTTTTCTTCCTTCGCACTATTCGCCTCTTGTCGTGACTGCTAACAACAACATCTGTATCTAAATGTGCACAGCTGAGTATATGGGGTTAGTCGCAATATGTACATATGATGAACAAAGATCATTCATGATCATTCAGCCAATGATTGAGATTTTTGTCAAAAAGAGAGTGAAAAAAAAGTGTGTTGTCTCCTACTCCCATAATGAGATTGTTTTGGTGGCAGGTTCAAGTTCCCAGTTGGTTTAGAGATCTTGCTTGTATAAAACGTGTGTCAGGATGGACAAAAAGGTAGAAAAGTTTAACATATCCGCAAAAAGTTCGGCAAGTTTTCGCAGTAGAGAATGGCGGTTTCAGATGCGGAAGGCGGAGTTCAAAATATTAAGAAATTATTTAATGAAATTGATCGCTAGTCTTTCGAAATAACCTGTATAATGATATACACTATAACTAGCATCGAAAACATTATGTTTCATTAGGGTGGTTCATTTATTTGACATAGAGTGGTTTATAATATTATGTAAAAATAAATATAAAAAGAAAAAAATCACTTTTCACTCAATACCAAAAGAAAAAATCCTGAAAATATAATATTTGCTACATCATTGTCGTTAGGGTGGCAATGTTGAATTGGAAAAAAATACCATGTAAAATGGCAAGATATTTCAAAACAAATTTACAATATGTTTCAAAAAACTACTCTGTGCAAAAAAATATAACTCAACCAAAATTAAGATTATGTCTCGCGGAAAATGTTGAATGCTTCCATGTCATTTACAAAATCACACACGGGAGGTGCATGGAATTTGAATAATGTTTTCTATTCCAAGTGTCTTGAAAGTACATGAAACGGTGGATACTGATGGAATATGTTTTTTTGATTTTGTTTGAAAAATATACTCTCTAGGACACTTGTACTTGTTTATGCGAATGCTGTACCAGACAATTTATTCGTTTTATTTAGGGGCCGTCCACATACCACGTGGACAGATTTTTAACGATTTTGACCCCCCCCCCTCCCCCCGTGGACAAATGCCCATATGAATTTTTGTAAGGACCGTGGACATCACACAACCCCCCCCCCCCCAAGCTGTCCACGTGGTATGTGGACAGCCCCTTACCACAATAATGTCCTTCGCCAGGGATAGGGATCTCAATCAATAAGCAACACAATTGACTCGTTGTTTCTGAGTTTGCGTCGTTTTGACAGTTCAACCATACATTTTCTGACAAGTTTACATCATCAGAACGTGAACGTGCCCATTGGCTGAAACTTTGCATAGTCGTTTTCATAGGCAAAAAATGCCCTTTTGTGCTATAGGTTCAATTTTTTGAAACACAACTCATATTGAAAAGCTATTGAAAAATGCTATTATGATGGTATTGATGATTACAAATACTTTTAGGGCCAACACGGTTCGTTTGAGCGGTGTGACGTCTTCGGCAAAGTTGTAACTTATAGTTTTGTCTTCCAAAAATATATAGACTGTAAAAACATATTATTGATTTTTTGAAAATAAATTAAAAGAAAATTAAAAATTAATTATCCAAAACAGCCCATTTGAAAAAAATCGATTTTTTTTATAAATACTTCGAAAGATTACCTGAACAACGAAACCGGTCATGGAGGAATCAGAAAAAAAGCTATTTTTTTTCACGGGGTACATCTTTTTTGGAAGTACAAAGTTATTATTTACAACTTTGCCAGGTACACTATGACAATCAAATAAACCTTTTTGACCGTAAAAATATTCTTAATTCCTCATACAGTGCTCTATTGGAAATTAAAAATATGTCTACAGACGAAACGGTTTGTTTGATTGACATAGTGTCTTCGGCAAAGTTGTAGATAATATTTTGTCCTTTCAAAAGAAAAATATTCCTTTTGAAAAAACGATTCAAACAATTTGTTTTTTCAAAAAAAAATTTTTTTTTCAAAAAACGATAACTTTTTTTTCTTAACTTCTGAATGGTCGGACTGGTTTCATTGTTTTGGCAATCTTTTGTAGGTTTTATTAAAAAATCAGATTTTTAAGAAATGAGCTCATTTGAATACATAATTGTTTTTTAATTTTTCTTCTTATTTTATTTTTCAATAAATGATTTTTTAAATGTATTTTCTTGGAAAGACAGAATTATTATCTACAACTTTGTCGAAAACGTCACACCAATCAAACGAACCGAAGTGCTTTTTTATTTTATACTCATTTTTCACTATATTATGAACTATGATGTATTCGATGCTACTTATAGTGTATATCATTATACAGGCTATTTCGAGAGACTAGCAATCAATTTCATTAAATAAATTCTAAATGTTTTAAACTCCGCCTTCCACAATTGAAAAAACGATTAAGTCCCAGAGAGTCGATTTTTGCAATTTTTTTTTTTCAGATGACACCAATTCTCGACGTTTCATGCGTTTCTAAGTCATTTGGCATCAAAAACCATCGAAAACCGATTTTTTTTTGGCTATGAAAATACAGTAATCACCCAATTATATCAGTACCCGATTTTATCTGCCCCCGATTTTATCACCTTTTTCACCCAATTTTATCATCATATAACATTGTATGTCCACCATCTCCGAATCTCGCAATTATTTACAAGTGCCAGTTCCACTGTCAATTAAGATACAAACTTTCGTCTTTTGATGTCTGTAGACAGTATCCTCGATTAATTTTTATTTTTAAAATCATTGGTGTTGTTTCAACTACTTCATCGATTTTTTCCCCTCTCTAGTTTTGCTCAGGCCTATCGGTCCAAAAAGCCAGGGATTGTGACTGTTAGATACGTTACGTACGTCATCGATTTGTTTCTGCTTCTGGGTGAATGAAGAAAAAGTACAAAAAGTATCAATTTTCATGTGTTTTGAAATGTATTGAAAAGATATTTTGTGAAAGGGCTATCAGTAAACCACATAAACACATTTTGGGTCATTTCTGATCCCTCTTCCGTAACCTTAGAAAATAGCTGAAACTAATTTTTTGAGCTGCTTGAGATATGTATGACACTAAGAGAACAACTTCACAGCTTTATGCAAACACTAGTACCTATCCTACGAACTAGTAGTGAAATTTATGTTTTACTTATATGAGAGCCCTCCCTCTTCCAGAGGAAGGAGGGGTGTCAAGTGACCATTGACATATTTCTTACTCCTAATAACCTCACCATGTCAAATTTGGTTCCATTTGCTTGATTAGTTTTTAAGTTACGTAGAAGTTTGTGTTATATTTGTATGGAAGCCCTCCCTTTAAGAAGAGGAAGGGGCCTCGAGCTACTCTAATAACCTTTTCCGGCCTCAAAAACCCCTACATAAAAATTTTCACGCCGATAAGTACAGTAGTTCCCACGTCTATAAGGATCAGAGAAGCAGACAGACGGATAGAACTGCTTTTTCATATGATTTGATTTCTTGTAGTAATCAAAATCGCTGATTTTACGTGTTAAATTATTGGTTTACCATCTTTTATAACAAAATAATAATAAAGAAAAATTCCCGATTTTATCACTTTCCCTATTTTATCACTCCAAACATCATCAAGGGGGTGATATAATCGGGTGATCACTGTATTTGCAACGGTCGACTAAATTGATTGCCCGGTTTTGTGATGGAATTGCTCTGATATGAAACATGATGGTGCAACATCGACGTGTTATATTACAAATTACGTAACGCTGAAAATCTAGATTTCAGACCCCCCTCCTCCTATGTAACGATAGGTAGCGTTCGACATGACTCCCCCCCCCCCCCCCTAAAATTACTTACCACTAATCAGTCTGACTCCTCTCCGAAATTTTCAATTTTGAGCAAACATGATAGTTACGTAACTGTCTCTACTACCCCCCCCCCCTCCCTCCCTTCCTCCTACGTAACAATAAGTAACGCAGTGATTCTTTGTAAAAAGTCAATCCGAAAGGAAACGATAAAAAAATAAAATATTACACGTAGGTACCCGAAACTTATTGTTGCTTGAAAAAAATTATTGCTATGTTTACTGAAAATCTTATTTCAATACGACTAAAAAGAATTTAGTTTTAGGAGATAGGCTCAAGCATTTGAATGCCTACTATCAATCACGCAAACTATGCCAAGCTTGCGTTTTTTAAATTTATTTATATCAGGTAGCCACCTTCTCTCTCTCCTCTTAGCACTAACTCTGAAATTAATATGAGGAAAATGTTCCATTCACCAAGCCATAACCAAAACGAGAGGTAGATAAATTCTTCGGCTTAACCGCAAGCTAAACGTAGGATAATTCGGTTAATTGAATAATAGCAAAGTTTGGTACCTATTAATTTCTGTATTACCTGCTTAAGCAGCCTTTTTTTTAAATGAATAAAACAAAAAAATATTATATAATATCATGTTTCACACTACTCCAGCAGTTTTTCATTAATTGGTGTAGCAAACCTGCTGAAAACAATCGTTGCCCAAGTAGTCCGATAGCCTAAAATAACTCTCCCTCCCGCCGTCACCGTACCACATCATTGCTACTGCGTCACTGTGATGCGAAGGGGACAAGTCAAGTTTATTATTCTCTTTTGCTATCGTTTTTCCTCGTGCGACGAGCCACGTACGGAGAAAAAAACACAACGAGTTGCGCGGATCATTCTCTTCTAAGAGCTGTATATAGTCTAGTTATGTATTTATTATTTCCGAGTGAGCAATGCATCAACATTTTGTTACGTACTGAGAGGATTCAAGTTTATTCATTACTTGAACACATCGCAATCTGTACAGTTTGGGACAAAACGACAATCGGGTCATAATCGTTTCGTTTCCATCGCTGATTGCAACCAGAGTGTCTTGAATTGTAGGTCCTGGTAACAGCACGTCATTAAGCGCTAGTCCGGAACGAGATTTACACGAAGCGTCAAAAACTGTTCTTAGTTTGGTGGTGCTGCTATCTGGCTTAAGCACCCCATGATGCGGGAGAATAAACTGTGGGCGAACGTCATGCTCACTAGCAGTGACCTCACGCATGTGCCCCAGGGCTAAATATTGTTGAATAAAATCCTTGTACAAGGCGTATTTTTGTGGATCTCGTTGCAGTGACTGCTCCAAAGCCAAAAACCGTCTTGTAGCTTGATATTTGTTATCACCTAGTTGTTGAATTAATTCATCTCTCTTGGGTAGCTTGACTATGTAACGTCCTTCGGTGGTTCGTGAGAAGTTGGCAGCAAAGTGGTCTTCACAAATCCGTTCAGTTACTGACCAACACTTGGACTCTGGGATGGTTTACATTTCCCAGAATTTCCGAAGAAGTTCTTCGAAACGAGCAGAAGTGCTAGAAAAACAAAACCGTGGATCGTTGTGATCGTGATTTTCTATCGCACATGCGCCAGAGACAATCCAGCCAAGAGCAGAATTTTGCAGTACTGGCAATCGTTCCCCCAGTTGTATACGACCATATCGCAACGTGTTAAAAAAGTATTCGGCACCTAAAATGAGGTCTATTTGCTGTGACCTGTGAAAAGTGGGATCGGCAAGTTGAATTGTGTCCGGAATGTACCATTCTCGAATGTTGATGGTGGATGATGGCAGTTTCATTGACAGAGTTGGCAACACCAATAGTCGGGGTTCCACAGTGAATGGAGAAACTCGGGATGACACCTTAGCGGTGACGAAATGCGTTGTCTTGGTTGTTGTCTGGCCGATACCACACACTAAAATTGGAGCAGCATTACAGTACGGCAGTTGGAACCTATGACTTAGTGCGCTACTTATGAAATGGCTTTGTGATCCAGAATCTAATAAACATCTAGCAGTAATTTTTCGACCGCGATAGCCTTCGATTTCAACTAGCGCGGTAGGAAGGATAATAGTATTTACTTGGCTATCCTCCTTGCACGCTATCGTAGCGTAGTGAATGTTTTTCGATGAACCAAGTTGCGCATAGCGGAAAAACAGTTTCTCTGAAGCATTTGAAACAGAGGAAGATTTGCAAGGTGAGCGCGGGTGCGACGAAGTTGGCTGAGCGACAAGGGCAATTGTTCCACTAGTCTGAGGAGGAGACATCTGATATGCGAATTGTGCACCGTGGAGCAGAGTATGATGTTTTCTTGGACATCGATTGCAGGATTTCCAGGGGCAGTTCTTTGCGAAGTGATTAACATTGCGAAGACAATTGAGGCAAAGTTTCTTGGATCTTACAAACTCCAATCTTTGTTGATCCGGTAGTCTTTGGAATTCTGGACATTGAAAGAATAAATGATCTTGGTTGCATTTTTCACATTTTCTTGCATTCTGTTGACCTTGACTGCTTGACGCACAACTGAGATGAGCGCCGAATCTAACTGGTTGCTTCCCCATTGGGTCGCGATTTCGTCCTACCACGGTGGAAGGCCCAACAGACTGGAGAACTCGAGCGTAATTTTGCAAATAGTTAACCATAGAGACGTAGGTCGGCATGGAATCTTCACAATCATCGAATAAAGGATTAGCGGTTCCACCAAGAACGGCAGCTACATTGTCCGAATCGAGGCGCGCGCAGTAGTTTTCCCATTCACGTAGCGTATGAGAATCTAAACGAATGGATAACTGATAGACTAACATCGAGCTCCAGGCATCAGCATTTTCTCCCAATCGTCGCAAAACGGAAATGTGTTGTTCGAATTTGTCCACTAGACCAAGTAATTCATCTGCAGTTTCCCTCTTCATTACAGGTGTATCATACAATGCCTTTATGTGACATCGTACCAACTGGCGTTTATTCTCATAACGCAACCTTAAGGCTCGCCACGCATCATTATACCCCTCTTCGCACAGCGAAATAGACTCAATGATTCTCGCCGCTTCGCCCTGCACAAGCCCTTTCAAATATTGAAATTTATCAATGTAGCCATGTATCAATGTATCGATAGCCGATTCAAAGGCATCACGAAACCCACCAATCTTCGAGTTTGCCAGTGAACCGGGGGAGATTTAGTTCTGGATAGCGAATGTGGCTCATCTGCTGCACCGCCACAGATGGAGGAATAGGTGTTGCGTGGTCTTTAAGCTGCTTAGAAAAGAATGCTCGTAGTGCGCAGTATTTATTCTCGAAGTCGATACGTTCCTCTTTGCAACATACGTTATGCACTGACTCTAAAGGCTCATACTACGCGGCGATATGCCCTATAGATCTCTTTTAGCCTTTCTGCCCAAGTTTCCAACAAATCAGAATTTTTCCCGTCTTTAGCTTCTTTTGCACACTGCATCAAATTCTTGAGTGTTTCTAGCAGATGATCTTTTCCTTTCTGGAGGTACGCGGCCTCATGTTCACTGCTCACTATTTCTCCTTCTGTAAGCATGTTTGCAATTTGCTTGGGGTAACACGAACCGGCGCAAGCCGTGCGATTCCTCTCTTCGGGTCAATATGCGGGATGACTCTACCGTACCGTATGTACCGATTACAACAATTTTTCTCCGTCGCGGGCCAATGCGCGGAAAGGCACTACCAAACCGACGCGAAATGTCGTGTGCAAGGAATATAGAGCAAGATCGCGCCAAATGACCTATGGTCGAATATCGACCATTTTTGATTTGAATGAAACTTTGCACACGTATTTGGCTTAGCAAACTGAGCATTTTTCACAGATGGAGAGATTTTTTACACCTATGAGTTACATTCTAAAAGGGCGTATGCCTTTTGGCATAGGTTTTATTCGAAGCATTGTAGCCCAGAAACCGTGGGTTGTATAGAAAAACTGTCTGAAACTGTTGTAGGGAATTAAAAATGCACCATAAAAAAATATACAATGTACAAAAAAAAATTTTTTTGACCAAAAACAATTAAAAATAAACATTAAATTTCAATTTAAAAAAAAAGAGTTGAATTTTTTTTTTTTTTTTTTTTTAAAGAAACTTGACGTTAATACGCAACTTTAAAAATAAAGTCCAGGATGGAGAAATGAAAAATAATTTTTTTATGGTAGATTAATTTTTTTATAAAAATTCTAATTTAAACATTTTTCAAAATATTTGTATTCTGATGATTTTACAATATGCAGAAAGTCATTTTGAATCAAAAAGCTTTTGGTAGTGAATATCCTAAAGGCATCGGTTTTCGAGTTATTTTTAATTTAAGCTCGAAAAATTATTAATATTTCGGAAAATACACGTTTTTCTTAATTTGTCCATGGTTTTCCAGCAAAAACCATACGTTCATTGGAATGTTTGATCAAAAATATACAATTCATTCTTTGACAACAAAACGATTGGATAAATAACTCAAGCGCTAAACCTTGCCTACCTACACGTTCCCCTTGCCGAATGTTTTATTAAAAAATATGTTTGTCGTGCAACAGTACCTACTTGTTTACTAATAATAACTGTTTGTAAAGTATGCAACCAATAACTACTGGGTTACCTTTAATATCTGTTTTCGTATATAAATACGATTGCACTACTCCAGATATGTTAGTAACAGTTTGCACTTTGTGTAGATGAATAAAGTGAAAATGGAATACACCAAGCCCAAATGCTGTAAACCCTTTCCTGATCATCGGTGCTCATCAAGCTTACGCAAATTGAACGAAAACGTTATTGCAAAATTAAAAATATTGAACAGTCAAGCTCATTTTAATACGTCTTTATCAATTTGTGATTCGTGTAGTTATTAGAATGATAGTCAAGCCACCATTCATCCCTTCGTTGTTTACTATTCAGAATCTGGAACATTTAAGAATATCAGCTTTTTTCATAATATCGGAATTACTCCATCATGATATTGTTGCGGTTCAGGTGTTCATTGCCAAATTAATGAGTTTTTTGAAAACAACAATAGAGTTGAAAAAAGCGATATTAATGTCTGATGGAGCTGCCTCACAATATAAAAATAGAAAAAACTTTGCAAGTCTTTGCAAGTTCAAAACAAAATGTAACGTCGATGCAGAGTGGCATTTTTTTGCGACTTCTTATGGTAAAGGCCCATGCGATGCAATTGGTGGCATATTAAAGCGAAGAATTTGCTCTGACTTCGCACAACCAATGCAGTCTAATGCGTGATACGCATAACGCAAAAGTTGTACAAGGAATACATTGACAGAGATCAAAATCAGAATATGTATCATATACACAAAAATCGTAATGTCTCGGTAAACTTCGGCTTCGGGCGAACGATCAGTTTCGAGGCGCTCAAAAAACCGTTCTTTACTTTCGCGAGCCAATGCGTATCAACGGCTCGTGCATCCCCAAAAATCGTAAGCAACCGAAACAGTCAATAGCGAGCCTTGTTTCCGCGAAAGTTATTGACGCTGGTGGCAGAAACGCAGAACCGAATGCATGTGAATGAAACCAGAGTCATGATTAAATGCAAAATGTTTGGACTAATCTCATGTTTTTGTTTATTGTTATTGATTGAATGATGTTTTCAAATGACCTGATTCATGAAAGTGAATCGATCAGACAATAATTTCTTCAATGGAGTCAGTACCCAACTTATCAGTATTGATTGCTGGTTGCACTGTTTTAACGATGCCAACCTTCTGAACATCGGCTGATGCTTTATAAGTGTAGTGGTTTGGAGCTGCGCAATACATTCAAAATACGCTAGAGCATTAAATGCGTTATGTCCAACG